>NC_080841.1:30948194-31577694 GCF_030435755.1 Ochotona princeps | reverse complement strand
GGGCCATCCTCTGCTTGCTTTCCTAGGGAGCTGGATGGGAAGTGGAGCAGCCAGGGCATGAACCAGAGCCCATATGGGATCCTGGTGCTTGCAAGGTGAGGATTTAGCTATTGAGCCATCGCTCTGTGCCTACCATTTTATTTTCTCAAAAAAGAAATGAAGTTCCTTTGAAATCTTCAGACTACATTTGTTCTACAGCCAATTATGAAATAGAGTGTACTTTGTCGGGACAGACAGATGAGCACGGTGCAGTTGCGTGCCCTCCTCGGTGGGCTGAAGGGGGCTGTGTGAGCGCCCACGCCCCTCCGCAGCGGGCCTTGTCTGCCTCTCTTCCAGTCTCTTTCACTTGGCCATCAGCTCTGCACCCTTGATCTGAGGCTTACTGGTATGTCAGCTCCTTGGGGTGACATCGGGCGCTGCTTAGGCTTGTGAGAACAGCTGTCCAATGTTTGTGCAAATCGCACAGATGGCTTAACACCTCTGATGGGAAACTGTGAAGCAAGAGGGGCCCTCAGTGTCACCAGGAATATTTTTTTCTATTAATTTATTCATTAATTACATTGTATTACATGACACAATTTCATAGGTACTGGGATTCTCCCCCCTTCACCCCAAACCCTTCCCCCATGGTGAATTCCTTCACCTTGATGCATAACCACAGCTCAAGTTCCGTTGGGATTCCCTAATTAAAAGCTCACACCATACAGAGTCCAGCACTGCATTGTCCAGTCAAGTTCAACGGCCTCTTAGGGAGACCCTCTCAGGTTTGAAGGCAGAGCCAGCAGAGCGTCACCTCAATCAATTAGAAGCTCCAACATATCATCAGCAACAATCCAGGTACGATGAGATTGGTGCAGAGTCCACTGATTGACATAGTCCATCTTAGAGTTTCCCCTTGTCCAGTTTTTCACTGCAAACATATAGCTGAGGTGGTTGATTGATCTACTCCATCTTCTATCTTTTCTTGGTTAATGTTTGGATTCCTCCATTTTTGTTCAGGGGAATCCCCAAAGAAACTTTGAGGTGTTCCTAGTCCAGGCTCCTACATGCACTACTAGTAAGCACAGTACCCGCCACAGTCCATCACTCCGATCAGCTGGTGGTTGTAACCCCTGGGTTGGTTCTATTCTGAGCCCCGACCTCCATTGGAACCAGTGAGTATTGCAGCTCTTCCCGCCTCTGCCCATCACACACTCATCCCTCACCTAAACCAGTGGGAGGTGTGCTGGTTGGGTGCTGCATTCCCTACTGGCACAGGCCAATTCACCTTGGCATTTTGTGTTTTGTACTGTTTTTATCGCAACCAAACCTGGCCAGGCCCCCACACAGTTCCAGCGCTCGGATTTGCCAGTGGATGACGTGAACTGACTCAGCCTGGTCTGCCCCCAACCCGAGCCAAATGTATGCCAGTGGGTCACTTTCCAAAGCCTCTTCTGGGTTGTTTACCTCCATGCTTCCTGCGTTTATTTGTAGGGTCAGTGTCCTGTCAGAGGAACTGTTCAGATTCCTCCATCAGACCCCTTCCACCAGGAATATTTTTAATGTTTGTTTGAAAGGCAGAGTGACAGAGAGAGAGGATGAACTCTTCTATCTGCTGGTTCACTGTCCAAATGGTCTCAATGGCCAAGGCCACCCAGGTTTCCACTAGAGTGGTAGGGGCCTGAGGAGTTGGACCATCCTCCACTGCTTTCCCAGGAGCGTTAGCAGGGAGTTGGATCAGAAGCTGAGCAGCTGGGTCTTAACCTGGTGCCCATATGGGATGACTGCACTAAAGATGGCATGATGCTGGGTGCTAGGGATACTTAAAAATTTTTTTATTACAATTTACTTAGTTTTATTTGAAAAGTAGATTTTACAAAGAGAGGAGAGAAAGAGAAAATATCTTCCATTGGTTCACTCTGCCAACTGGCTGTAATGGCCAGAGCTGAGACTTTCTGATCTGAAGCCAGGAGCCAGGAACTTCTTTCAGGTCTCCCACATGAGTGCAAGGTTCCCAGGACCTGGGCCATCCTCCCCTGTCCTCCAAGGCGGCTTTTAGTAGAGAGCTGGAATGGAAGTGGAGCACCTGGGACTAGAACGGGTACCTATATAGGACGCTGGCACCACAGGGCGGAAGATTAGCTTTCAGTGCCACTGTGCAGGCCCTGCTAGGGGATTCTTAAGTCAGCTTGCACTGGTTATCCCTTGGACAGCTTGATAAAACCAAGATGGTTGGGCACGCCTGCAGCTCCAGGCTCGGTTGGTCTGGGAACTGGCTTTTCTGATCAACCTGCAAGTGAGGCTTTTGCAGAATGGTTTGTGAGACTGTGAGGCACCGGTGGGTGTAGCCTGTCTCGGGTAAGTCAGAGACCATATTTCAGCCTCCTGATCCCTGCCTCCCAACCGCAGTACAATATACCCAGCTCTGCCAGCTGTCAGAGACAGCAGTCAGTTACACACAGGAAGTGCCTTGAAGAGCAGCTGACAGAGGTAAGAGCTGAATAAATACCGGTGAGTTAGTGTCATCACCCTAGATCCTCTGCGTCTTTCGCCATTACCAGGGGACACATACCTCATTGTTACACAGAAGCGGCAGTGGCAGGATGCTTGAAATGATCTACTTGAATAACTCTCCCTTCCCTATCACAGATACTTAATATTTAAAATACCTAAGCATGAAGGAAAACGGTGGGGAGAGGCATTGGGGCATGGCCTGCCAAGCAACCACTTGGCATTCTCGATCAGAGCACCCGTTTGAGTTCCACCTGTTTTGCTTCATGATGCAGCTCCCTGCCAATGTGCCTGCGAAAGCAAGCAGCAGAAGGTGGCTCAAGTGTTTGGGCCCCTGCAACCTGCGGGGGGAGACCCAGATGGAAGTCTGACCTCCTGGCTTTGGCTTTGCCTAGTCCCCGCTGTTGTGGCCATTTGCAGAGTGAACCAGCAGATGGAAGGTCTCTTTCTCCCTGTCTCTCACTTATTCTGCCTTTCAAATAGATAATTAAAAAAAAAAAAAAAAGAGGGACCCATGCTGTAAGTAAATAGGCAGATATGTGGATGTTTCAAATAAAAACTGAAGAGCTGCTGCTGAGCAGGTAGCATGATGGGAACGGTGAGTGCCATGTCTTGGTGAGATCAAGCGTTGGCAGATGTGTGTGTTCTTATAGCCCCCGGGCTTCTCTTCCTTCATGACTGAAGCTTGCTCGGCTTCCCAGGTGTGGTTTAGTCTTCATAAAGCAATATCAGCGGGCTGCAGCGGGAGAGGCTTGCCAACACACTCCAGTCTGGCAGGACTGGGGAGAAACACAGCAGAATATCGTCAGCTTGGAACACAAGCCACTGGGCGCATGGAGGTTTCCTGTGTCCATGGGCGTTTCTTGGCTGCTCCCCTGGCATGGGCTCTACGTCTTTTCCTTCTCTCCCTCTCTCCTGTAAGTGGAGGAGGGCACTTGTGCCATCTGACCAGCAGCGGGGTTCAAGACATGCATCTTGAGGCAACCTTTCCTTTCTATACATTCTGAAAATTCACAACTTGCTAATTATGGTTGAAAAACATCTTTGTGAGAATGAAACCTGAAAATTCTCCACCTCGAATTTGACATAATTTTTAGTCATCTTTGAAAGATGAAGAGAAAAATACTAACTGTCCCTGTAATTGAGACTGGCTTCAATGTTTGTGAGACTTTACAGTGTACTTCATTGCACTCACTAGAAATGACAGTGATTACTGTTTTCTCTGAGGGTGAATTTATAGAGAGAAGGAGAGACAGAAAGCTCTCCCTGCTGGTTCACTCCCCAAGTGGATGTAATGACCAGAGCTGAACTGATCTGAAGTCAAGAGTCAGGAGCTTCTTCCCTGGTGGGTACAGAGTCCCAAGGCTTTGGGCCAAACTCAATTGCTTTCCCAAGCCACAATCAGGGAGCTGGGTGGGAAGTGGAGTAGCTGGGACATGAACTAGCACCTGTATGAGATCCCAGTGCTTGCGGGGGTGTGTGTGTGTGTGTGGAGGATTAGCCAACTGAGTTATTCCATCAGGTCCCAGCTTTTTCTTTAAGATTTATTTATTTTTTTCAGAAAGTAGAGCTACAGAGAGCAAGAGGGAGAGACAGATATTTATCGATCTGTTGGTTTACTCCCCAAATGGCTACAACAGCTGGAGTTGGGCCAGTTCAAAGCCAGGAGCCAGGAGCCAGGAGCCAGGAGCTTCATCCAGATCTTGGACCATTTTTTGGTGCTTTTCCAAGATGTTATCAGGGAGCTGGATTAGAAGTAGAGCAACCCATCTGGGATGCTGATGCTGTAGGCAGCGCCTTTACTTGATATGTCCAGGAAGTTGTCTTAAAAATTGTCTTCAGTAGGGGGCCAACAAGCCACCATCTGTTGTGCTGGCATTCTATACTGGCACTGATGGAGACCCTAGGATTTCCCAAAGGGCCTGAATCATAAAAGAAATAAAAGATTCATTTTTAAAAAAGCAAAACAAAACACAAACTCAGGCCCAGGAGGAGAGTTCAATAACTAAATCCTCGCCTTGTATGGGCTGGGATCCTATATGGGCGCCAGTTCATGTCCCTGTTGTTCCACTTCCCCATCCCCTGCTTGTGGCCTGGGAAAGCTGTCAAGAATGGCCCAAAGCCTTGGGACCCTGCACCTGCATGGGAGACCTAGAGAGAGCTTCTGGCTTTGGATTAGCTCAGCTCTGGCCATTGTGGCCATTTGGGGAATGAACCAGCAGGTGGAAATTCTTTGTCTCTCCTTCTCTGTAAATCTGTCTTGTAAATAAAAATAAATAAATCTAAAAAGACCACAAAATTTATTTAAAATAGCTTTTCATCCTAAAGGTCAAGTTTATAAAGTCTTGCCTTAACAAAATAAAGTCGTAAGACTATAAATTACTAGAGGCAGCTTAGTTATCGTTATATGCTACACATTATCTACTAAAGCCTTTCTCTTAAGGATTTATTTTAAAGGCAAAGTTACAGATCTGGTGCAATAGCCTAGTGGCTAAATCCTTGTCTTGCATCTGCCAGGATCCTATATGGGCGCTCCTTCCAGGCCCAGCTACTCCACTTCCCATCCAGCTTCCTGCTTGTGGCCTGGGAAAGCAGTAGAGGATGATCTAAAGTCTTGGGACCCACCCGTGCGACCCAGAAAAAGTTCCTGGCTCCTGGCTTTGGATCGGCTCAGCTCTGGTCATTGTGGCCATTTGGGAAGTGAACCAGTGGATGGATAATCTTTCTGTCTCTCCTTTCTGTAAACCTGCCCTTCAATAAAAATAATTTCTTTTAAAGGTAGAGTTAAGGAACAAGACAGAACTTCCATCCACTGGTTCTTGGTTGTGCATAACTTATGAGGAAAGAGAGACAGTTCTTTTTGGTTCTCAGGTCCCTGTATATGTGATGTAGCTTTTTCATTTCTGTCACTCATGGCAAGATTCTGTGAAAGTAGTGCTGTTATACCTGCCTTCGGAGTGTAAGGTGCGTTTCTGTAAGCTCTGATTTCCATCCAGAGTGAATTCTGTGACTGCGGTGGCCATTTGAGATCAGGAGTGCTAGGTGGGGGAAAGGGGGAGAGTTCCCCCTTATTTCTGGTCCTTGCATTGAAAGTATGGGCACCTCTACTGTGTACGACGTGTGAGAGAAAGTGAACTCTCAGCGACTCCCAGTCAGGATCCTGCTGGAAGCACGCCTCGCACACTTGCCGGCCACTTTTACAAGGTCGGAAGGAGTGTGGTTACAGGGTTGTGCCCAAGCCAGGTCCCCAGTGAGAGCTTCCCGGGAAGGAGGCTGTTTGATTGACAGGTGGGCAGATAGGCTTACATGGGTGGGTGTGGGACGGTACGGTTCCCCAGCTCATGGCCTTGCATCAGGAAACTCATTCCCCTCATCAGGAAGGGCTGAGAACGCTCAGTGCTGTTTCCGAGCTGCCCAGGCCTGTGCCCGAGGCCAGTCTGGCCTAGAGCCGACCCACTGGTGCCCGCGCTTTCACAGACGGCGCTTCCCACGCAGGAAATTCACTGAAATGTACGCGGTGAGGGCGTTCAGAGCGACTTTGATTAAAAACCACACTGCAAAATAGGGAAGCCAGGCGAACTGTTTTAAACTCTCGACCTCAAAAGGAAGGAAGCCAGCTAACCAATGATAACTTGCGGGGGGGGGGGGGTGGTCAAAAAAGAGGGTGGAGGATCCGCAGGGACTCAGTGCCCAGCAGGTGCCCATTCGGCCTCGCCAGCCCCCCCGCAGCGTACTTTATACCGTTTCCTGACAGGGCTTTCCCTTGCAAACAACTCGTTTCTCCAAACAACTCCCCGTGGGGCGTCGGGCCCTTCCGCACTTTGGTCGCCGGGGTCCAAGCAGGAGCTGCGGTCTCGTCCAGGGCCTCCTGCCACGGATCGAGAACCTTCAAGCTATTGTCACCAAAAGCGCCTTCGCCTCAGACCGATCGAACTGTTTTCGTAGAAGCCTCTTTTTCTGTTTTCAGCTGTTTGGACAAGCCGCCGTGCCACCTCAAAACCTCTCTGGCGTCTCTCCTGGAGGGAAAAACGCGAGCAGCGGTGCAGCCGGTGGGCTGCGAGGGCGCCTGGGCGGCTGAGATAAGGCCCGGCCACGCAGGGCCTCCGCGGGCGGCATCAGGCGCCGACCTGCCCGCTCCGCTCCCTTCCCCGCCTCCCCGGGCGTCGTCCCGGGACTCCCTGGCCTCGCCGCGGGGCGGGGAGGGGCGGGACCGGAGCCGCGGACGCGCCACGTCGCGTGACCAATCGCCAGCTCCTGGGACGATTCAAAACGCCGAGGGAGCCAATAGGAGCGTCGGGCGGTCCCGAGGGGGCGGTCCCAGGGCCGGGTGTGCGCGCGCCCGGGCCACGGGACCGCGGGCGGCGCGCGAGCGCGGCCGACAGCGACGTGCGCGCGGAACGGCAGCGGAGGTGCTGCTGCGCGACGTTCCCGCCTCGGTGTGAGTTCTCGCCGGAGCCCGGCGCAGGTGAGCCCCCCTGCTCCGCCCCGCCACCCCGCTACCCCGCTCTCCGGTCCCCCTGGCGCGGCGCGGCCTCCGAGGGGGCAGCGTGAGGGGTGAGGGGGAGAGAGAGGGAGAGGGGAACGTAGGGGCGGGCGAGGCGGGGACCTGGGTCCTCGGGCGCAGGGCCTGGCGCGGCGGCCTCGCCTTCCCCGCCTCTTTCCTTCCTCGCCCGCCGTGTCTGGGGCGGCGGCAGGCCCGCTGCGGAAATGGGGTGGCGGGTTTCGAACTGCGGACGTTTCCCTCCATGTTGGAGGCGCGCGGCGGCGGGTGTCTTTGTCCGGTCGCCGGGTGCCCGGTGCCGGACGCTGCAGCTCGTGGCGGCGGGCTGGGTCGCTGCACGGGTCCGGCCTTTCCTTGGCTCCGGCCTCGGTCGTCTGAAAAAAATAGCCAACCAATCAAAAAACAAAACAAGAAAAAAAAACCCACGCACTTTTGGACCGGTAGCAATTAGTCTGCTACGACACGAGCTGCTTCTCCCTCCCCGGCCCCCCTTTTAAGGTAAAAGCAAAACAATTTTTTTTTTTTTTGGCCAAAGTGACAGCTTGCTTCGCGCCTCGCGCAGCCTCCAGAGGCACTTGATAACGCAGGGCCTGGGTCCCAAGCTGTCTGGCTGAGCGCCGTGTCGACTGGAGATGTTGGGAAAAGGACGTAATGGACACGCGAGTGGACCGCCCGGGGCATAGGCGCGAGGGCCCGGCGTGGAAACGCGTGGGCGGGGGTTTCTCACTGGTTAACTGCTCTGAGGGGGGCTTGCTTTTGAGCCTTGGCGACAACTCCGGTGCCAGTTGAGCAGGTGAGAGCCTCGTCTGGGGACGAGGGGACCAAGCGGTGGCATTCCTCTCTGCACGTGCTGCCGGCTGCACGGGGAGCGAGCGAGCGAGCGAGCGAGCGATGCTTGGGTGGTTCGTGCGTTCTCCGGGCAGGTGGGCTCAGGTGTTGAAGGGAAGCTGTTCACCTTCACCTGAGCTGCACCTGAGCTGCTGATGGCTTCCGACCATCCACTCATGGTCCCCGGCAGGGCAAGGCGGCCGGGGAGTTCCGTCGCGTTGATAAATAGTATCGTATTGTAACTCAAGATAGGAGGATTCCGAGGCCGGTTGCCACGGAAGCACGAAAGCGACTGGCTCATGGGGGCTGCTCTTGAGGACTGAGCTCAGGAAGTGTTTTGAGTGCATAGAGCGAACCCATCCTTTCTAAGGAGAGCCTGTCTTTGCCAGCGAGCACCTAGCAACGCGCACAGGTGTCTCCCGCCCGGTAAGCTTGCCCTGGCGCCCGCAGGAGATCCTGTTGGGATGTGATTGCGCCGTATCCCCGCCCTTCCACGATTGCGCGTGGCGCTGGTGCAGACTGGGAGGTGGGCCTGTGTTGCTGGCTTCGTCTTTTGGAACATGTGTGCGTATGTGAGATAGTATCTCCGAAGGAAGAAGCTGGTTTGTTTTCAACTGTCGGGAAAGATCACTATCGAGTCCCAACTATAGTGTTAAAAAAACCAGGCTCAGAGATGGAGCATGCGTCCACCGGATGGCTGATTTTTACTTACCTGATGACGGAAAAAATCACTGGCACTGACCTGTGTTCTGCCGTGCACAGCACTGTTCATAGGGTGGGGTGGGGGTGCCAGGCTAGGATGCCAACGGGTGTGTGTTGTGAAGGTCCAGAAAGCATCTGTTCCTGGACCTTTACTGGTAGTCCCCGGGGCTTCATGGTAGAAGTGGCTTTCTTCAAACCCGGGGTGAGCGATGCAGAACCAGAATTAGTAACAGTGGTTTGATTTTTGGGGGGTCCGGGCAGGACAAGGGGGCACAAGAGAAGAGAGAAGCGCGGCGCGTTTCCTTCCTCTTTCTTTGTCCTTGGAGGCTTGAGGCTAAATGTTGAAATGCACCATGCTGGCTGTTGTCACCTTCCCTTTTTGTGCCCCTCCTTCCTGTCCAGAGGTGTCCCTTGCTCCCTTGCTGCCCAAGTGCTCCTGGAGTGACGCCTCCTGCAGGCCTGAGCTCATACGCCAGGCCTGCACCCATGCTTTACCTGCTGATGCTGTCTCGGGTTTGGGAAGAAGTCAGGCTCTTGCCTAATGTGTAATGTGACTGACATCTCCTAACCACCAGATAAGTGCTTGAATTTTCTTTAATCTACAGTCTATCTGAAAGCCCATCTCAGCAAGTGAAGCTTGTTAAGTTGTTTCTCAGATGATTAGCAGTGAAGGAAGGTGGTGTTCAAACTTTCCCAGGAGGGGTAGGTCTAGTTCTCTAGAGGGCTTGGGAGGCCTTTCATGTTGTCCTTGTAGGAGAATCCGGCAGGCCTGAGTGAGGGATGTGTTTCTGTGTGCTCGGACCACATGCTGAGAAGTAGGCTGTTGGGGAGGTGAAAGTGACTTAAGACATCTGCGTCGTCCTGTCAGCTGCTTGGCCCTTTGGTTTGGTGGTGAAGGGTCACAGGTGATGGGTGTGAACTTGCTTGTTGGCCAAGAAAGAAGCCTGGCCTGCCCAGGAACTGGGAGCACCTAGCCGTGAGCTGACGCTCCAGGGAGTCCTGCAGGCCTCGAGGAAGGGACAGTTGTGGCAGATTAGTTGGCGGCGTCTTGAAGGGTTGTGTGTCTAAGGCTGCCCAGATCTTGAGTCATTGGGAAGGAATGTTATAACTGGGGTCCATGTCTGCTCTAGGCCTGAGAGAGGTGAGCTTGGATGAAGTCCAGGTACATGCTGGTCTAGGTGGGTGGTCGGCAGAGTTATTTAGTGTACGTTAGGGTTTTGGCTGAAATTTAAAATGCCCAAATTTGCTGTTCATTCTAAATTTACTTATTTTTCTTGTATTACTGGAATATTAGCTGCGCATTCTGTTTTCTTAGTCTGTTTCATATTCTGTTTTCAGTAAAAATAATTTGTTAAGAATGTAATTAAATGCATTTAAAGAAACTTTGTAGGGCTTAGTGCAATGGCTAAGTGGCTAAAACCTTCGCCTTGCAAGCACCAGGATCTCGTATGGGTGCCAGTTTGTGTCCCGGCTGCTGCATTTCCCATCCAGCTCCCTGCTTGTGGCCTGGGAAAGCAGTAGAAGATGGCCCAAAGCCTTGGGGTCCTGCACCCTCATGGGAGACCCGGAAGAAGCTCCTGGCTTCTGGCTTTGGATCAGCTCAGCTCCAGCTGTCGTGGCTCCTTAGGGAGTGAATCAGCGGACAGAAGATCTGTCTCTTCTCTGTAGATCCACCTTTCCAGTAAAAATAAATCTTAAAAAAAAAAACTTTGTAAAAACAATACACAGTAATACAAATCAAACATGTCTTGTGAGATTGTGCCTTTTTGATTAGCAAGAAATATGGTGTCTGTAGGTGGGTGGCATTCTGCATTAGTGAACCTGCACAATTAGTGTTTGATGTTTAATGCCATATCAACTAAATCATCCTTTATATAAAGTGATTCCAAATGGAATACAGTGTGTCAGAAAGAACATCTTATATATTCTCCATTCCATTTGGTTAACCCTTAAACTTCAATGTTCTTATTTTTTTTAAAGATTAGTTTTTTTATTGGAAAGGCAGATTTACAGAGAGATCATCCGTCCATCTGGTCAGAATGGCCAGAGCTTCTTCCAGGTTTCCCACGTGGGTGCAGGGTCTCAAGGCTTTGGGCCATCCTTTACTGCTTTCCCAGGCCACAAGCAGGGAGCTGAATGGGAAATGGGGCAGCTGGGACATGAAGCAGTGCCCATATGGGATTCCGGCAGATGCAAGGCAAAAATTTAGCCACTAGGCTATTACACTGGGCCCTCTCATCTTTTTTTTCTTCTTCTTCCTTTTTTCCCCTTTATTTATTTATTTTCTTTGGAAAATCAGAGGGAGGGATAGAGGTTCCATTTGCTGGCTCACTCCCAAGTGGCCACAGTGGCCGGTCTGTGGAAGCCGGGAGCTTCTTGTGCGTGTCCCATGTGGATGCAGAGGCCCAACATCCTGGGCCATCCTCTGCAGCTTTCTTAGGCCGTAAGTGGAGCAGCTGGAACTTGAACAACCTACATGGGATGCTGGCCTAGCAGGCAGAGGATTAGTTTGCTGTGCTAGCACACCAGCCCCAGTTTTTCATCTTTAAAGTGATTTATACACCCTTTCCTCCAGAAATCTTCCTTAAATTTGATTATTTATTAAGAAATTGTGGAAAGTTGAAGTGTAAAGATCAGTCTTTGAAAAAAATAGCATGCATATACTGATTCAATTTTTGTTCTTAATTACTCAGACTAATTTCAGAAAATGCCGAGTAGGAAGTTTGCTGACGGTGAAGTGGTAAGAGGTCGGTGGCCGGGGAGTTCACTTTATTATGAAGTGGAGATTCTGAGCCATGATGGCAAATCCCAGCTCTACACTGTGAAATACAAAGATGGAACTGAGCTGGAACTGAAGGAGAGTGACATCAAGGTAAGAACTTCTTTGGTTTCCCTGAGTGGTGTGGTTGCTAAGGCCAGCGTGCTTGGGGTCAAGTTCCTGCCGGGGTCACATACTGCTGTGGGCCTTGGGAGTGCGTGCCGGGCCTGGGCTTCATTGCCAAGAAGTATTGTTTCCTGGGGAAGGTCGATGTTTCCATTGGGCTGCATGTACTTCCTGAGGGAGCTTGCTATGGGTGGGATAGAACACATCTCGGAGAATGAAGGCCGGGACTGGGGGGCCCTGATGCCCGGGCTGAGGGCAGACTCAGCTGTTGGGAGGGCTTCTGCGGAGGGGCAGCATTCCACACAGGCCAGCCAGGCGCTGGAAGGGCGTGACGGTCGGGGCTGCCAAGGGGGAAGTAGGGCTGCACTGGAAGGGGCTTACCTTTCCTGTCAAAGGGTTTGGGCTTCATCAGGAGAGTGACATTGAATAGCTGTTGAGTTCAGCCCATGGCTTTCACCCTGTACAGTGAGGGCCTGGTTAAACTGTGAAAAAGAAGACATACTTAATAAAAGCCACACATTTTTATCATTACCTTCAACAGACACGGTTGTCAAAATGCTGAAACAGTTTTTTGCCACCTGTTACCAGCCTTGATCCTTACTGCAATCCAGTCACCAGCAGTTGTCGCATCCTACTCTGTGTGCTCTGAGCCCGGGTCTGGGAGAGGGCAAACTGTCAGCCCTGTCTGCTTGGCCAGGCCACACCTATTCTGCCCTGCAATCTGAATTTCGTATATCAGGAGATTTCTCTCTCTCTCCCCCTCCCTTCCTCTCTCTCTCTTGTTTTGTTTTGTTTGTGATCACTTAAATGGAAAAGCAGCTCTAGGTCCAGGGCTACATCAAGCAGGGCTGGCCGGGACCACACTTTGCCTTCTGCAGATCTAGATACTGAGAAGCAGTGGCAGGAACGCTTGGGGTTGGTCAGGAATGAGAAAACGCTGCTGTATAAACTGAACCTGCACTGTTTCCAACACCTGCTAGCAGGTTTTGTTCAGAGTGCAGGTGTGGAATGAATTTTTCTGATTAGTTGTGTTCTAATTTCTTTTTTTCTAACATGCCAGTTTTCATCAGCGTTAATTTTAACCCTGCCTGCAAACACTGTTGGGCGTGTACGTATACTAATGGAGCTGACACAGTAATTCTGCAGAAACACTTGCAGGGAACAGTGGGGAGCAAAAAGGCTGCATCTTTGTCTTAGGAGAGCTGGGCTGTGGCTGCAGCGGATTTCCCTGGTCTCTCCCGGGCCAGCCTCGGGTCCTGCAATGGCCCTGACGGGTGAGCGTCCGCTCAGCAGTTAGTACCTTTGTGATTCTCCACTGGTTCGAGTCTGTCTGTGGATGATCATTTGTAGTGAAGCTGTTTTCCTTCCTCTCCCTCTTCTAGCCTTTAGCGTCCTTTAAACAAAGGAAAAGTGGTTCAACTTCCAGTTCTCCCTCCAGACGTCGGGGGAGCAGAGGGAGTCGAGGAAGTCGGTCAAGGTCACGGTCACGGTCTCGGTCCCCTGGTCGGCTACCTAGAAATTCTCGAAGATCTGCCTCGGCTTCCCACCAGCCGGACATAAAGGAAACCCGGAGGGAAATACTGGAAGTTAAATTGACTCCACTGGTGTTGGTACTTGCCTTTATTCTTACACAGTGTTTCTTCTGAGAAGTGTTCATTATGTAATATTCCCTCAAATTGATTGTCATTAATATAATGTCAGTAAAATATCAAGTTTAAGATAAAGACTTTGGAAGGTTATATGGAAGACATATTTCACATAGCAAGTTATCAGAAGTGCTGTTTGATATTGTGGTTTTTTAAGAAAGTGTTTAAATTTGAAATAGACATGGGCTATATGTTGAACTGTTTTCACAGTGTCACAAGGAAGTTTTACTTCCACAGTGCTTGGTTGGGATTACCGAAGTATATGAGCCTGTAAACTGAGTCTATAGCACAGTAAAGGACATGTAAAAATTAGGATATGGGACCAGTGTTGTGGCATAGTGAATTAATCTGATTGTGATGCTGGCATCCCATATTGATACTGGTTCAAATCCTGGCTGCTCTTCTTCCAAGCTAGTTCCCTGCTCATGTGCATGAAGAAGCAGAAAACTGTGGTCTAAGTCCTTGGGCCTCTGCAGTCACATGGGAGCCTTGGATGAGTCTCCTGGCTTGAGTCTAACCAGCCATGGCCATTGGGGTTGAATGAACCAGTGAATGGGATATATCTTATTCTGCCCTCCCCCCTTTTTTTTTCTTAAAGATTTATTTATTTTTATTGGAAAGGCAGATTTACAGAGAGAAAGGTCTTCATCTGCCAATTCACTCCCCAAGTGGCCACAACAGCTGGAGCTGAGTCGATCCAAAGCCAGGAGCCAGGAGCTTCTTCCAGGTCTCCTGTGTGAGTGCAGGGTCCCAAGGCTTTTGGCTGTCCCCCACTGCCTTCCCAGGCCACATGCAGGGAACTGGATGAGAACTGGGCCTCTGGGACAAACCGGTGTCCAAATGGGATCCTGGAGTATATGAGGTAGTGATTTTGTCACTGAGCCATCACACCAGGCCCCCCAAAAGGCATCTTTTATTCCATTCGCTTGACTTTTAATAACCATAAAAGCTGACTTATTTTTTTTCTAGCATTTAATTTTATTTGAAAGGCAGAGTAAAATAGGGAGAGTCAGAGAAACAAATCTTCAGTCCAGTGGTTCACTCCCCAAAGAGTAGCAGTGATTGGTCTGGACCAGGTGGAAGCCCGGAGCTAGGAGCTCTGTGGGTCCCCGTGTGGGTGGTAGGGCTCCGGGTACTTGGATCATCTGCCGCTGCCTTCTCAGGTGCATTGACAGGGAGCAGGTTGGAAGCAGAGCAGCCGCATTTGAACAGATACTGACGGGGGTTTAAGTTGCTGTGCTGCAACTCTGGCCACCACCTCTTGCTGATAGACATTTTTTTTAAAGGATTTATTTTTATTGCAAAGTCAGATATACAGAGAGGAGGAGAGACAGAGAGGAAGATCTTCTGTCTAATAATTCACTCCCCAAGTGAGCGCAGTGGCCGGTGCTGTGCTGATCTGAAGCCACGAGCCAGGAACTTAGTCTGGGTCTCCCACACAGGTGCACGGTCCCAATGCATTGGGCCGTCCTCGACTGCTTTCCCAGGCCACAAGCAGGGAGCTGGATGGGAAGTGGAGCTGCCGGGATTAGAACCGGTGCCCATATGGGATCCAGGCGCATTCAAGGCGAGGACTTTAGCTGCGAGGCCACCAGGCCGGACCCCTGATAGACATTTAGTGTCACTATTATGAACAAGAATTTTATGCAACATCTGATAATAAACTCAGGGTAATTCCTTGCAAGTAGAACTGCTGGGTCATACGTTCACTGTGGATTTGATGCTTTTAGTATGAAGGCACTTCAAAAGTTCATAAAGATGAAAAGATGATAAACATTTTTCAGATTTTTTTGGGGGGGGTGCCCACGTATGTATTGCCAGATTGCTCCAAGAAGGTTTATTGCAGTAGAGTGTGAGTGCCCATTTTCTCATTTTGAGTATTTCAGTAATTTTTTTTTGACCAGTGTGATTGTCAAGGATTTTTAATCCAGTCTTCTAATGTGCATTTTGAGTAGCACCTGTTGAATCTGGCCATCCTGACTGCTAATCAGTGTCCTTCCTGGCCAGGTCACGTAGCTGTGCTCGATGTTTTCTGCGACCCCTTGTTTTAGGACTTGTCTTATATTAGTCTCTCAGGCCCTGGTGACACACGAGCTCCAGGTTGGCTTTGCCTGTCACCAGCGGAACCTTGGGTCTACCATGTGTTGTGTGAAAGGCCACTGCAAGCAGCATTGTCACTAGTTTTGACTCCTAGTTATGATTTCTGACAAAAACTGTCCAAGTTGATTTTCCTGTCACCCATTCATTTAGTTAAGAGAACTGGGTGTTAAGTAGGTTTGGTCAACCAGCTGTGTCACTGTAATGCCTTTGGGGTCACTACAGGTTGTAGTTAGACATCAGAAAAACCGAGAAGTAGGGCTCAGCACGATGGTTCAGTGGTTAAATCCTTGCTTTGTATGTGCTGGGGTTTCATGTGGTGACAGTTCGTGTCCTGGCTGCTCTCTTTTAACTTAACTCCCTGCCTGTGGCTTGGGAAAGCAGCTGAGGATGGCCCAAAGCATTAGGACCCTGTGCCTGCATAGGGGACCTGGACGAGCTCCTGGCTCTGGCTTTGGATAGGTTCAGCTCTGGCCATTGTGGACATTTGTGGAGTAAACCAGTGGATGTAGGTTTTTTTTCTCTCGCCTCTCTGTATATTTGCCTTTTCCATAAAAATAAATACAGCTTAACAAAACAAAACAAAAGAGACCTGGGAAGTGAAGTAGAGCTTTGGCCAGTCTTCTTGCTGCTGTGAAGGGTCTCACTGGCACTTTAATGAACTTAGGTGTATGTTGAATTTTTTTTTTTAAGATTTATTTTTGTTGGAAAGGTAGATTTACAAAGAGGAGAGAGAAATTGATCTCCCATCTGCTGGTTCACTCCCCAAATGGCCACAAAGGTCATAGCTGAGGTGATCCAGTTTGATCTGAAGCCAGGAATCTCTTCCAAGTTTCCATATGGGTACAGGGTCCCAAGGCTTTGGACTATCTTCTACTGCTTTACAAGCCACAAGCAGGGAGCTGGATGGGAAAAAAAGTAGCCTCGACTCAAACTGGTACGCAGATGGGATGCTGGAGCCTGTAGGTAGAGGATTAGGCCCCAGATGTATATTGAATTTTATCACTGTTCAGACCTTGGTTTGAACTAGAACCTTTTTTTTTTTTTTCCAGACAGAGAAATTTTATTTGCAAAGTGACCAGGTGAGTGGGGAAAGAAGAGGGAAGTGCCTTCCCCAAGGTGGGGTGCCTCTTGAAAGGAGAGAGGGAAATACTTCCCCTTTTTTTCTTTTAAGAGTTATTTGAAAGTTGGATCTACAGCATGGGATAGAGGGAGTTGGGGGAGAGAGAATGAAAATGGATCTTCCATGAGTTGGTTCACCCACAGATGGCTTCTGTGACCCTCTAGGTCTCCCAGCTGGGGGAGGGGTCCACACATTTGGGCCGCGTTCCCTTTCCCGGGCTGTTAGCAGGAAGCTGCATAGAGAGCGGAACAGGCAGGACATGACCTGGCACCCCGTGGGATTGCGGACGGTTGTTTTACCCTTGATACACTATATTCATGCTCTCCTCCCGAAGGATATACATGCATATTAAATTTGTTGTCTTCCCATTAGTCTATTAGTGTTACAATTAGTGATTTGAAAAGGAGCAGAGTTACAGATTTCAGTCATGCTTAGTTTGAAAAATCTTTTGCAACTTCAATAACTTATCTGTTGTCTGATGGATTGAGTCATGAAATTTAAACAGAAAACGTAAAGCTAAATGAATACAAGGTAGCATGAAATTCAGAAGACAGTGAATGTGTTTTTCTGTTTTCTGAGCAAGGGTAGGTGCTGTGGCAGAGCGAGCTATGCTGAAATGACTTAATTGGATGTATGATACTTCATCTGCCTCTCATAGATATGATTGGAGTATCAAGCTGTCAATGAAATGATAGCATTCTGGTTTTATTTGAAAGATCCAAGAGCTTATGCAATAAAGCAGTGTCGTAAGACCCAGGCTTTTGAAGACTGGCAAATTCTAGTCAGCTTTATTTTCCCTCATGTTTAACAGGAGGGGGCTGAACTTCAGAAATAGGACTGAGAAAAACGTTTGCTTTATTGTCGCAGTGGTAAATTTTTACCATCATACTGTTTTGTCGTAAGAGTTCCTTTGATTAAATGTTTTGTGTGTTTCCATGTAGAAGCCTTTTGGAAATAGTATCAGCAGATACAATGGGGAGCCTGAGCGCGTGGAGAAGAATGTGGAGAAGAATGACCTACCCCCCAAGATCACGCAGGTACAAGAGGCCCACATCCGCCTTCCTTCGCACCAGCAGCACACTGAAAATCCTCGAGTTTTAGAATCTGCTCTGAAATTCTGTCCTTGACTTAAGACCGGATGAACTTAATAGGTTTATTCTTAGATACTGAAACTGAGATGGTGAATTAGTCAATATAACATTCGTGGTAATTGTTGATGAGATATTTAATGTCCTTTATTTTTTAATAAGGAAAAATTCCATTTGCCACAAGAAAGCAGTTACATATCTACACAGTATAGCCTTCGTCCAAGAAAAGAAGAGATCAAATTAAAAGAAGCAGATTTTAAGGAGGAAGAAGTTGTCACAAAAAGACCTGCTCTGATGAGGACCGTTGAAATGAGCCCTGCCCAGAAGGAGGACCAGGAGTTTGGAGGAGCCCCTGGTAGGTACCAGAACTGGGCCAGCTACAGCGGTTGCAGGGTACACTGGAGAGGCGCCTGTGCTCAGGTGCGAGGCTGGCACAGGCAGGGCCCAGGGCTAGGGCTTCCCAGAGGGGGCACACAGGGATGGAGGCCGCCCAGGGCGCATTTACAGGGTCATCGTGAAATGGAAGAGATGTCGGTATGACTGTCTTTGAAACATCTTAGGGCCCGGCGGCGTGGCCTAGCGGCTAAAGTCCTCGCCTTGAAAGCCCCGGGATCCCATATGGGCGCCGGTTCTAATCCCGGCAGCTCCACTTCCCATCCAGCTCCCTGCTTGTGTCCTGGGAAAGCAGTTGAGGACGGCCCAATGCATTGGGACCCTGCACCCATGTGGGAGACCCGGAAGAGGTTCCAGGTTCCCGGCTTCGGATCGGCGCGCATCGACCCGTTGCGGCTCACTTGGGGAGTGAATCATCGGATGGAAGATCTTCCTCTCTCTCTCTCCTCCTCTGTGTATATCTGGCTGTAATAAAAATGAATAAATCTTTAAAAAAAAATTATAAAAAAAAAAAAAGAAACATCTTAGCAATTGGAGAAGAACAGAGGAATGATAAGGGAAGGTTGACCTGGAAGTTGTATGTCAGAGGGGGACATGGAGCTCTGTCAATACCCAGACCTGAGGCGGCAGGGTCTGCTTTGGCAGCAGTGGGGATGAGCTACAGGAACAAAATGGGTCATAGGGTTTGCTGGACAGATCAGAGATTGGGTGGAGGAACTGAGACAATGTTACGATTGTCCATTGAAATTAATTTTAGCTAAATGGCTTAAGATCCCCACCAGGCTTCATTGCTTTGTATTCTGTGATCCCAGCTAGCTAATCTGTTAGCAGTGATACCTAGTATCACTTAAGGCCTCTATGTACTTAGGTGGATATGATGCTGTTTTTTAAAAGATTTATTTATTTATTTATTTATTTATTTTTAAAGATTTATTCATTTAATTACAGCCAGATATACAGAGAGGAGGCGAGAGAGAGAGGAAGATCTTCCATCCGATGATTCACTCCCCAAATGAGCCGCAACGCGCCGATCCGAAGCCGGGAACCTGGAACCTCTTCCGGGTCTCCCACGCGGGTGCAGGGTCCCAATGCATTGGGCCGTCCTCTACTGCTTTCCCAGGCCACAAGCAGGGAGCTGGATGGGAAGTGGAGCTGCCGGGATTAGAACCGGCGCCCATATGGGATCCCAGGGCTTTCAAGGCGAGGACTTTAGCCGCTAGGCCACGCCGCCGGGCCCAAGATTTATTTATTTTAATGAAAGGCAGATATACAGAGAGGAGGAGAAACAGGAAGATCTTCCATCTGCTGATTCACTCCCCAAGTGACAGCAATGGCTGGTGTTGAGCCAATCTGAAGCCATGAGCCAGGAGCTTCTTCTGGGTCTGCTATGTGGGTGCAGGGTCCCAAGGCCTTAGGCCATCCTTGACTGCCTTCCCAGGCCACAAGCAGGGAGCTGGATGAGAAGCGAGGCCGCTGGGATTAGAACTGGTGCCCAGTATGTACAAAGCAAGGACTTTAGCCACTAGGCTATAATGCCAGGTACTATGATGCCGTTTTAATTGTTAGGGACTCAGGGATAGGACCTTTCCTATTGAGATCACACTGATGCCTTCCAGATGGTTGTATATTCAGTTTGCTGATGTTTGAGCCCGCCTGCTCCTCAGGGAGTCGGTGGTGAAATGTTTCAGAGTCTGGGTTCTGAAGAGGATCCAGCCGCCTCTGCTCCTCTGATGCTCCTGGGTGCCGGCCATGGTAGCTGATGAGTAGAAGTGAGGAACCTCTGATGGTACAGCCAGGCAGCCAGGCATGAGGTTCCGGAGCTGCTCCAATGTTAGGGAAAGGTGTCTGAGGATGTTTTGCTGAGTAACCACTCTGGATTGCTGTTGAGTCTTGGATGTTCACTTACTGCTGCAGGTGCGTTCTTCATCATGATCGGCCTGCCTGTCTTCCTCTTCCTGCTGTTGCTGATGTGTAAACAGGATGAGCCCAGTCTGCTGAACTTCCCTCCTCCTCTGCCAACGTTCGATGCTTTGTGGGAAACCAGGGTGTTTGGGATCTACCTGCTCTGGTTTTTTGTTCAGGCTCTGTTCTATCTGCTGCCAGTTGGGAAGGTAAGTCTGAGAGGGCACAGGCTTATCAGGCAGTACTCTTTTCCTTCCATGTTGACACATTCCCAGCAGCTTTAAGGTGAGAAAGCTGGTTTTCGTTTGATAAGGCATCATTTCTGGGCCCGGGAACACTTCGTTATTGAAGCAGAACTTTATTTAAAAAATGTAATTGAGATTTCTTTTGTAGTTTCCCAACACAAATAGGAAATAAACAATTGTTGCAAAACAGCCTGCCTGGGTGGAGAGTTCCCTTTACTATGTGTCATTTCAGAGGCAGCACTTTACATGGTTAACTCACAGGGGCTGTGTCCTTTCCCTTTTTTTTTTTTTTTTTGTAAGTATGATAGTTTCTAATTTTAGCCCTCTCAGAAATTTGTTGAGAACATTTTATGTTATTTATATATGCAGGCAATAGCTTTAAATTTTGTTCCCATTGCTGAGTGTAGTGGATATATTTGAAGGAAACATGAGATGCCCTAAGCAATAAATCATTTAAGGGCCTTCCACTTGGGGCTGAGCAAGTCTGCCAGCTGTCTGTTGACCATGGGGTTGGGTTGACCAGGCGTGGTGAGTGCAGTGTTGAGACGGCCGACTGAATGCCTACAGGCGGTCACCCTGCCTAAGCGCTCCAGCAGGGATGTTTGCCGTAACAGCGTCTGTCACTTTTTATAGTAGCTCTGCAGTTATATTTATGTTAATCCAGAGCAAGGCAGGTGCAAACTATTGATCAAGAAATGCAGTTTGGGTGAGAATCATGTATTTACCTATGGAAGTGTTCTTTTGGCCAGTAAAACATGGCTGCCCAAAGGCAAGTGGACCTTTCATGCAGCTCAAGTCACATGCTCCCTTGCACACAAGGGTCATGTTCTGCATGCTGGGGTGATGCCACGTGGAGAGGGGAGACCATCTTGATCCAGGAGGCACAGGCTCGGTCTCCTACCTCAGGGTCACATGAATGTGCAGATGGCAAAGTGTGCGGGTGTGCTCTGTGTTTTGTGCTGGTCCACGGCCACAGCAGATTCCCTAAGGCAGGCAGGGCCCTCCTGGAAAGAACCTTGCTAGTGGGGTGGAGTGGAGGGGAGTTCCATCCTGTGAGCGGTAGGAAGCCACTTAAGACTTGAGCTAAAGGTGACTAAGTACAAAGGGATTCGAAGCCCATCTAGTCTCGTGCTAGTGCAGGGGAGCCCGGCTGTAGTAGCAGGCTTGATACACTGTCAAGCTGTGGCTAGATTTACATTTCAGAAACATTTTGGAAGGTGGTATTGCTTCCTCAGGGGCTTGTCACTGAGATTTTTGAAACATATTAATACATTTCCTCACCAGAAGATACCCTTTCTCTTAGACATGATGAAATAGTAAAAGACATCTATATATGATATATAGCATATACATAATGGCGATGTGTTTTTAAATTAATTTTTTTTCTTTCAAGGTCGTAGAAGGAACGCCTCTTATTAATGGAAGAAGACTCAAGTATAGATTAAATGGTGATTTTTTTTAAGTTTTTTTAAGACAACTCAGTGACTTCATAGTTTAAACTTTGGTTGGTATACTATTTAAACTTTGCAGGCTGGTTACAGTAGAGTAGCTGATTGTGAATCATCTCTTACTAGATGGAAGGGCATGCAGCCACACTGTGGACCCGACAGCTAGCACTGATCCCTGTGGGAAACACTGCTGCCTAGGTTTGATCATCCTGAGGTCCTCCCAGCCTGGGAAGCCCAACACCGTCCTGGACACACGCCCTCAGGGACCCTCGCTTCCTGGCCGGGGTTGCTCTGGAAGCAGTGTCCGACTCTCCCTTGGCCTGAGAGCTTGCCCACACGGTGTCTGATAGCTGCTGCTTCCCCTCTGTCACAGCTGTGCTCTAGCGACCATCAGCTCCTCTTTTTCTTCTGCCATCCCTACTGGAATGGCACGTGATGGTTGGGACTTGTTTGTGTTCTTCCTGGGCCCCGGTGCCAGGACGCCGCCCAGTGTGAGCAGATGCTCTTGATGTGTGTTGAGTGGCTGCAGTGGGTCCTTGCTGGGGGCGGGCAGGTGCTGCCCTGGTAGTCTCGTCTCTATGTATGGGCAGAGTGTGCTCGGGGCGCTGTGCGACTGCCATTTGAAAACATGGAGGAGGATTTTAAGATGTCAGTGTTGTAGCTATCCTTAAGTGGTTTTCCATTTCACTAGATGGAGTGTTTTCCTTTTCTGGAGTTGCATTGCACATGCTCCTTATGACGGGTCTAGGTCCCGATGAACCCCTTGTAAGTTGAAAATACATTTTATACGTCTGGCCTCCTGAGTATCACAGTATATTGTAGCATATGGGGATTGCTTATTTGCATGTTTCTATTGAGTCTGAATAATGCAGGTATGAATCATGTGGACCCTGTGTTAACACTCCATTTCTGCTTTTTCTTTTTAAGGATTCTATGCTTTTCTCCTGACCTCTGCAGCCGTTGGTGCTTGTCTCTTCTGGGGCATAGAGCTGCGTTACCTGTACAATCACTTCCTGCAGTTCGCCCTTGCAGCGACGGTGTTTTCTGTACTCCTGAGTGTTTATCTCTACGCACGCTCTTTGAAGGCGCCCAGGGAGGAACTGTCGTCCAACAGCTCTGGTGAGCAGCGGACAGTTGCCTGGCGGGCTGTGTGTACTCCAGAGTGCCCGGGCAGCCATTCCCAGACCTGAATAGACTGCTTCATTTCCTAGCTTCATTTGATGGGAAACGATGAGAAAAACAAAAATGGAAAGATGAAGGAAAAATAGAGGAGGAAGATGTTTTTCATTTCCCCCCTCATATTGTCCCTTTTCCTTTTTTAGTGAAGTGATAGTAGACATTTTAATAAACATAAGTCTCATGACATGAGAAATACTGTTTTTATCTCAAAATACAGGTTACAGATTGGATTCTGACCTAAAAAAATTGGTCATTTTAAAAAAATTGCTTATTTAAAAATTTTAAGTGTACTTTAGGAAAAAACCTTCCAGTTTCGTTTTAAGTTGGTGGCATTTAGGCGCCTGGGTCCCCCAAGGCTGCTGCAGCTGCCCTGGCGATGGGTTGGCCTCATCTCTCCCCGCCCGAGCTCTCCCCAGAGCCCCGCAGGTGTTTGGAGTGTAATCCTGGCTTCTAGGCAGCAGGACAGTTTGAAAGCCTCAGGCAGGACTGGGTTTGGAACACCATTTGGGTAAAAACTTTTCCCTCCTCAGGAAATGCTGTCTATGATTTCTTCATTGGCCGTGAATTAAATCCTCGAATTGGTACTTTTGATCTCAAATACTTTTGTGAATTGCGCCCTGGATTGATTGGATGGGTACGTTGTATTTTTTTTTTTAATTTGTTAATACAAATATTGCATTTAGAAAGAAATTAGACCCCTTAAAAGTATTTTAAGGAATAATTAGAGCTTTCCATAAATCGGTCTACTTATTTTCATTAAATATTTTGCAGAGATTTAAGATGTCTTTATTAGGGACTTTGGGACTCTATTCTTTCCCTTTTTTTTTTAGGTGCTCATTAACTTGGTGTTGCTTTTGACTGAAATGAAATTATACAACCGTGCCACACCATCCTTGGCAATGATTTTGGTCAACGGTTTCCAGCTCTTGTATGTGGTAGATGCTCTCTGGAATGAGGTAATTAAGAGTTGAGGATCTGGGGTCAGGTGGCTTTTTGCGTGTGGGTTTAGAGATGGGACTGAAGGCCCTCAGGTGGGCAGGGAGGAGACTGTCATGATAGGAGATGGCACCTACGGAGACAGGCACAAGGGTCCCAGGCACTGGCTCTTGCTTCCAGGTTGTCACCAGCCACGGGAGTGGATGTTTGGTGTTAGGGCTCATGCCAGTTGGGAATGTGTCTCTGCATTTCATATTGGAGTGCCTAGGTTCCAGTTCCCATTCTGCTAATGCCAGCTTTCTGCTCATGTGCACTCTGGGTGGCAGCAGGTGATGGCTCAAGAGGGCGGGGCCCTGCCATCTGTGAGAGAAACCTGAATTTAACTCTTGACTCCTGGCTTTATTCTGGTCCAGATGAAGCAGAGGGTGGGAGCTGGATATCTGTTTTTCAAGTAAAAATACATTTTATTGAGTCAATAAGTAGCAAAATAGCATTCCAAATAGTGAAGGTTGGTGGGTTGTAAGTCTTGTGAATGTAACTATATAAAACTTAGAAGTAACTAATCAGTTGGAGATACATTCTAATCAGAAATTAAGATACAATTAGGGCAGCAAAATAAAACTTTCCAACTCATGGCTTTTCTCATACTTTGGGTCATTATGTACATACACTGAAATGTCAAACACTGTTTGCAGATTTTCCTGTGTTGAAACTAGACTTAGTCCTTTTAAAAATCATTTCTTCCGGTTGGTTGTCTTCTTGAGTCTGGGGCTTTTTGATAAGCTGCGTGATGCAGCCGTCAGGACCTTCTGTCCCTAAGCCCTGTCTTCAGGTGTGACCTTGGTATAGGACCATGGCGCAGACTTGGGGTGATTTGATGAGTTTGTGTTGGTATTTCAAGGACTTTTGTTCTCTGGGTGGTGAAGACTTCTCTAAGGTAAACCGTCGTAATTACAAGTAGCCAGGTTATGTTCACAATTTGCTGACCTCGGATTCTTTAAAAAAGTGTTTTTTTGAAGGGTCATTTATTTAAAGTGCAGGGTTAGAGAGGGAGTAACAGGGAGAGACCTTTCATCTGCTGGTTCTCTCTCCAGATGATGTCAGTGGCAGGACTGGGCCAGACCAAAGCCAGGAGCTGGAAACTGTCCTTTTTCTCATGTGACCGGCAGGGGCCCCAGGACATGGGCCATCTTGTACTGTGTTCCCAGGCTCACTAACAGGCAGCTGGATTGGAAAGTAGAACTGTTCTACTGAACCACAGCTCTGACCCCTAGACCTTCCAACCGCTGATTCACTCCCCCAAAAGGCCAGGCTGAAGCCAGAACTCTGAAGCCTTCTGGCTTCCCCGTATGTGTGGCAGGTCTCACACATTCAAAACCTCATATGCCTCCTAGAGCATGCTTTATCAGGCAGCTGATCAGAGGCAGAGTGATGGCATTCTCCCATATGGAATGCAGACACCCCACGCCGTGACTTAACCGCTGCCCACCCACACTCCTGGCTAGCATCTTCCCATGCACCTCCCGCTTCACCATCGCTGGCTTCTTGTCATGGAGCGGGTGTGGTGGTGGTGGTGGTGGTATCTGACACCGAAATCCTATAGAAATTACACATGCCTTGAGATGAAACCGGTCTCTGCCCTCCGTAAATCTGTCTGCTCTAATAGAACAACTCCTTAATACGTAGGCTACATGCCACCCATCAAATGTTAATTCACTACTTCAAGAAGTTCTGAGACCTTCCTTTTCAGTACCTCTCCAGTTATTCATGATGACTGCTTTTGGTCATGTAGTTGGTTTAAAAAATACATTCTGTAGATTTATATATATATTCTATGGATTTAACCACATGTCGACTCCTATTAACAGAGAGTACTTGGTGCTTGAGGCAGAACATGAGATGATAGAGCTCTGTCTCAAAGGTAGGGGTTTGGAATTGGCAAGTTTTCTATATGTCGCCAGTGACAGCCAAGTTGTAATCAACTTCTCGAGGCTGGGACTGACTTAGGGTTTGGCATAGGGTTGGCCTGCCACTTAGCAGTTAGCAGATGCATAGTAACTTTCTTAGGCAAAGTTTTTGCCCGTTTTACAGATGCAGTAGGCCTGGCATCATGTCCCCTCTGAATTCCCACTCCCTCATGCCCCTACTGAAACCGTCCCTCTGTCTCAGTCAGGGGGTCAAAGCAGCAGGCACCCCATTGACTGCAGACAGACCACTGTTGTGTTTCCTTGCTGTCTGTCCTATGAGCAGTTCTGTTTCTTGCTTGGGAGACAAAATCTTCAGGTATCAATCCTTTTCCTTAACTTGGAGCTTGAGTCCTCACAGGGCCTTCACTAATGGACTCTTCCCCATTGGTGGAAAGCCCTGGAGGCAGAGATGCTGCCAGCCAGGCCTCAGAAATGTTCCCTTGGGTGCTGTCTGCAAGGATCCAGGTCCAGAGGAACCTGCCATGGGCTCCTGCTGGCCAGATGCTGAGCAGCCAGGCTGTCCATGTTGCCAGGCAGCTCATTGGAAACTTTGTACAAAAAGATGAAGATGTTGGGTCAGGGCGCATGGAACAGAAGCAGTGGGAACTGGTGGCCTCATCACTCCTTCAGCAAAACGGAGCGTGAACACATTCTGCTCCATTGCAGGTGCTCTGCCAGGGCAACCAGGCAGGCCCTGCCTCTGAGAGGCTGCTGGTCCGGCAGGGAGAACGACTGGAGGAGGGCGCCTGGAAGAGGGTGGCAGAGCAACAGAACAGTGTGACGGCAGAGTGACGAGTAGTGGGGAACAGGCCCAGGGAGGCCAGACCCTCCCCAGCTTAGACAAACTTGCGGGGTGGTATTGGCGCTTATGGCCCTTTATGCATTTGACTGAAAAAGAGGCTGACCTGCCTGATTCTCCTGCAGGAAGCGGTGCTGACGACCATGGATATCATCCGTGATGGCTTCGGCTTCATGCTGGCTTTTGGAGATTTGGTGTGGGTTCCATTTATCTACAGCTTCCAAGCTTTTTACTTAGTCCATCATCCTAATGAAGTGTCTTGGCCAGTGGCTTCTTTCATTATCGTTCTGAAACGTATGTATTTCAGGCTGCACTGAGTCTGTTGTGTTCTGGTATCTAACTTTGTTTAAATGCGAGGCACTCTGAGATGCAGGCAGAGCTCCCATCCACCCCGTGGCTTCCCTCTCAGATGCCTGTGACAGCCCCACTGAGGCAAACGCCGGCATCAGTCTAGATGTCCCACGTGGGAGGGAGGGATCGCATTGGAGCCATCACAGCTGCCTTCCAGAGTGTGCCTGAGGCGGCGGTGAGCGGTGTGGCACTCCCAGGGGATGCAGGCATCCTAACCGGCACTCCAAAGGCCCACCTCTGGTGTCTGCCTCTTAACATGCCAAGCAAGTGGTCATAATTAGTTCCAGAGTAAAGTCATTGGGATGGTGGGCATCTTGGCTTCTGTAGTCGTGCTTTAACTAGGATAAGTTTTAAACCATGTTTTAAAATTAACAAATGCAATTGTTTCCCAAACTATTCACCATTGAGTGCCTGCTTTCCCAGCAGGAAGCTTTGCTTCATGGGGCTTGCATTCCAGCAGGAGAAGTGGGCCACGGCCTCAACATGAGGGGAGGAGAGTGAGTGAAGCTGAGAGGCGGCAGGCGGCAGCTCAGCAGGGCCCAGCGGGGCGGCGTGAGCTGAGCGTGGGCGGAAAGGCGAGTCCACTCCGACCGTGGCTGAGGCCCAGGGGTGACTGTGGTTTTAAATCCTTTCATGTTGCACTGTTAAACACCTCCATCAGAGGCTGAGTGGAGAAAATGTACATTGAACCCGAAATACGGAGAGCTGTGCCTAGTTTGGCTGCGGTAGCCAGCACCTGAGGACAAAGTGAAGTTGCTTCTAAAATGAACACTCAGCTTCAGCACTGCTCATCCGCATCAGCTGCACCCCTGTGGGATTCATGAGAGGGGGTGTGTGGTGTGGGGCAGAGCCAGTTATCACTCTAACAGGATTAGTGACAAACCGGGGCTTGTTTGGAAATCTGAGTACACGGCAGCGGTTAGATGCTCTGGTGCCCACTCCACAGGGTTTGTGTGTGCACGCACGCGTGCATGCTGCGGCTGGGACCCGAACAAACCCTGGCCGCCCCAATTCAGATGTGCTATTAGTCCTGAGGGTCTGGTGAGCTTTGTGAATGTCGACAGTCAGGACTTTGGAAGAGTTATTCTGGGGTTAAGAGTTTTTTTCTTTTTCTCACTGTAAATCTGCCTTTCCGATTTAAAAAAAAAAAAAAATCTTCACTCTCCTAGTGGCTGCAATGACGGAAGCTTAGTCGATCAGGAGCCTGGAGCCTGGAGCCTCTTCCGGGTCTCCCACACAGGTACAGGGTCCCAAGGCTTTGGGCCGTCCTGCACTGCTTTCCCAGGCCACAAGCAGGGAGCTGGATGGAAAGTGGAACTGCCAGGACATGAACTGGCACCCATATGGGATCCTGGGTGTGCAAGATGAAGATTTAGCCACTAGGCGATGGCACTGAACCCGGTTAAGAGTTTAAGTTGCTGTTAAGAAAATATACTCTTGTTTGTGTCTTTTCAAGCAATCTCTTAGAAACTATGGATGATTTCAAGATTACATCTAAATAATAACATAGAAAAATGTTTTTAAATTACAGTTTCTGGGTATGTAATCTTCCGATGTGCAAATTCTCAGAAAAATGCATTCCGGAAAAATCCTGCTGATCCCAAGTTGGCACGTAAGTATTGGTTTATGTTTATATTCATGATTTTGTCTCTGTTTAGAAGTCATTACAAGTTTTGTTTTGTTTTGTTATTATGTTAGATTTAAAAACCATTCACACTGCAACGGGGAAAAGTCTTCTTGTCTCTGGCTGGTGGGGCTTTGTTCGCCACCCCAATTACTTGGGCGATCTCATCATGGCCCTGGCGTGGTCTCTCCCTTGTGGTAAGTGTTCCCTGAAGGAGCTGTGTGGGTCTTTTGTTGGTACAGGGCGGCTGGGGTCTGGCCGTCTGTCATCCTGCGGTGGTTGTGGCTGTCCATGGCAGACGCCCGCCCTGCTTGGGATGCTGCTCTTTTGTAAGGGTGGGAGCCTCAGAAGTTAGAGCCTGCAGTTTTATTTTAGACTGCTAGTAAAAGTAACTCTTACCTGTGCCTGGCAGCCTTCTCTAAGCAGAATGTGACCTGCTTGTTATTTAAGACTCTGCATGGAGCCTTTGAAGAACAGCAGGAAGCTTGATTTCTTTGGTTCCCTGTTGCGCTGGGTCTAGGCAGCCAGCAGGCTGGGAGAGCTCTGTGTTTCCCTTGTTGTCAAGGGTCCTGCCGGCGCAGGCATGTCGGGTGGACCTGGCCTCTCCTCTGGATGCCTTTCCTTTGCAGCACATCTGCAGGGGTTAGAGAGCTGTTTTCCCCATGGTTGGAGAAAGTGAAGAAATGTTAGGTTTGTTGGATACTTGCAGGCTCTGACTTGTGTGCGGTTCCCACCACAGGCTTTACTCACGCTCTGCCTTATTTCTACGCCATCTACTTCACCATCCTGCTTGTGCACCGCGAGGCCCGTGACGAGCGCTGCTGCAGGAGGAAGTACGGCTTGGCCTGGGAGAAGTACTGCCAGCGCGTGCCCTACCGGATCGTGCCGTACGTTTACTGAGTCTGCTTGGAGATTGTAAGGCACCTGTGATTCTGGCTTCCATTTACAAAGAAAAATTCCAAA
Source organism: Ochotona princeps (assembly GCF_030435755.1). Lineage (NCBI taxonomy): Eukaryota > Metazoa > Chordata > Mammalia > Lagomorpha > Ochotonidae > Ochotona > Ochotona princeps. The sequence goes on along the minus strand of NC_080841.1, from coordinate 31,548,528 downwards.
ATGAACTTTGTTTTGTTGCACTGAGGGACTCTGTGTTTTTTGAGACAGGATTATAGAGCCAAGTAGCAGGTGTTAGAATATAGCTATATTAAAACTTTTAACAGGAAAAATACAAAATGATAGCATTTTATGGGAAAGTTTCAATTCTTAAAAATCTGAAAGCAAAAGTCTTATAAATGCACTTGAATATTTTTCTGGTTTTTGATTTCAAAATTTACTTTTGCTGGGTTTTTCATAAAAACATTGTTACATTAAACATGTACATTTTATTGCATTAATAGCATTTTTATTATGTGATTTAAAATTAAAAACTGGTCTGTTGAATCCTATATGTGAAAAGTGATGCGAGATATTGGTAAACATTGTTTAAGGGAAACCATTAGTAGTAGTTGGCTTAACTTCAGCTTCTAGAACTGCATATGAAAATGTAAATATAGCATATACTTTTATGTAATATATGGTGACTTCAGATTTTTCTGTATAGTATTTTGAATGTGAGATAATTGTCAGGACTAAAGATCTTTAACAAAAGCATTTTCAGTATTTTAAATTGTTTTATAGAATAACATGTGAATTTACAAATTTGAAGCAATTACAATTCATATTGTATAGAAGATGCTGTTAAAACATAGGAAGGATATTTTTCTTGTTCCAAAGTTTGTGAATTTGGCTTTGCTACCTCAATTGCAGGTGTGTTTGCCTTTATAAACTGTTGCAGATAGAAAAAAGTAAAATATATATTTTTGAAGTAACATCATTATTTAAACATTTTTACACACATTGGTATTTGGAAATTTTGCCATTTCAGGCTAATATTTTTATACCTTTTTGACTTTTTAAATTCAGTGTTTTTGCTACTGTTTAACTCATGCAGTTTATACTGTATTTTGTAAATTCTTTATATTTACTATCTATGTAAGAGATTAGTTTTAAATCACTTTGTTCTTGTAAGTTTAATAGTTAAAGCTACCTTATGCACATCTGTTAAATTCTGGTAAAGTTGATGCAGTCTCAATCTAATGGAACAGTAGCAAATTCACTCAACTTTTATATTGAGAGTTAAATTGCTCTCAGGATCTTTTACACAAAGGGGAGCATAATGCATAGTGTATGTTGGGTTTTTTCATTTTCTGTATGAGCCATTGGGATATGCAGTGTTCATTGTGCACTGCCATTTGAAGTGTATGTAACTTACCTTATGTAAATGTGACCATGAAGTTGGCTTTCTCTAGCAGTCTGCATCTTACAATCCCTAAACGTTGTTTTGGTGAAATTGTCAGCGATTTATCCGTACCAATATATGCAAACAGCTGTTTTATGCTTTTCTTGGGACATTGGAAAGTGATATCCCAGCATGCTCTGGACCAAACTCATCAACGATGCTTTGACAGAGGATAAGGACATTCAATTCTTTCCCTGGTAAGAGAGCCTGTTGTCAACACCATGCTGCCATTTCTGGATCTCGGCTACAGTTGGTTTTTAGTTTTGACATGCTTTTTAAGTGAGAAAGTTGCGAATAAAAATGTTGCTTTGATCACCTTGGAGCCTCATTTCAAGGTGGGTTTCAGACAGGCACCTTTAGATGACCTTGCTGTGGCTCCTGCACCCACAAGGAGTCTTCACTTGGAAGCAACAAGAGGATGGAAACACCAGGCACAGGGCCCCACCCCTGAAACGGAATTAATTCCTAAAAGGTACCAAGGTCAGGCACCATAACTGGATTAAAATTCTGTCACTTGGGGGGTGAACCAATGGACAGAAGATCTTTCTTTCCTCTATAAAAAAAAAATTGTCTTTAATTGGAAAGCCAGATTTAAAGATTGTCTTTAACCTATTCATGAACGCAAGACACTAGGGACCAAGACTTCACACACATACATAGCCACTGACAGGATTAGATCTTTGCGGTTCTTTTCTGTATCATGGTTCTTAAAACACAATGGTTTTACCTTTAGGGTCATGGTTTCCTAGACAAAGGTGAACAGCACACTGCTTTTGTGAGGTTTCGTATACACTGCATGGGTCCAGCCTGGCTGAAACCACTGCTGCTCTTTTGGAGTGTGCCAACTACCTTGAAACATGCAAATCTGGTTAGAGTCAAAGTTCTAATTGTTTGCCAGTATAAGTTTATTTTTCATTCATTCTCACACAGTAAGGCAACCTGCATTGTGATCCAGTGACTAGAAGGTTTCTTTGTTGGCAGATACACTGAAGTTACAAAGTTAGTTGGTGAATCGGTAGTCAAAACTCTGGACCTCTTAAGTGTCTGGTAAACTGGGCATTCAAAAGTATACTGCGCTGCATCTGTCCGCCCTGAAGAATCTGCTGTTTCTGTAGAAATCTTTTTAAAAGAAGAAAAAAGTCCAATAGTCAAATTATGTAGTTCATGCAAACCAGTAGCTCGTGTTTTGCATAAGATAGGTTTAGGGAATTTGTTATAAGATGGTTCATTTGTTATAATACGGTAAGTACATATGGAAATCATGTCTGGGGAATGTTCAGCATTATGGAAGTAGGCATTTGTGGTGCCGCTGGTTCAGCTGGCACCCCACATGAACTGTGTATCCTGACCAACTTCCCATCCAGCTCTACTAAGGTGCCTGGGAAAACGGTGGAGGATGGCTCAAGAGCTGGGCCTCTGCCACCCATATGGCATACCTGATCCAGCCCAGGCCTTTGCAGTCAGTTGGGGGAGTGAACCAGCAAATGCAAGACCTCTCTTTCAACTGCCATTAAAGTAAATACATCTCTTCAAAAACATAAAGATGATCACAACTTTATGAGTATATTCCCGAGTAGTGATACTGGCTATAAGCACAGCATCTATTTTGGATTCAAGCTGTATTGTAGGCTTTTTTTTTTTTTTTTTTTTTTTTTTTTTAAGATTGAAAGGCAGAATGACAGAGAGGCTACGTCTGCTGGTGCATTTCCTAAATGGTCTAAACCAGGAGTCTGAAATCACCCAGGTCTCCCATGTGAGTGGCAGGGGCCCCCATGCACTTGGACCATCCTGTTTTCTCCCCGGGAGTGTCAACAGGGAGCTGGAGCTGTCGCAGAGGGGCCGCGACTTGCACCAGCGCTCTGATGTGGGAAGCCAGCATTCCAGGTGTGGCTACACTCCCCACAGCCACCCCATTTGGGAATTACGAATGTTGCTTGTTACCTGAAATAGAGCAACCCTCCCTTGTGCAGCTGTGGAAAACAGGAACCAGAATGGGACCTGTGTTCCTGAGGGACGGCTTGGTGGTCTAGCAGTTCCTGATATACAGCTGGCCAGTTACCTTAGTTGGCAAAAAGTATATGTCTGGGAAATCACAGCACATCTCAAGAGGCAGCGAGTCTTCCAGCGTTTTTTCTTCAGGGTTCCACCTTGCTCCCTCGAGGAAAAAGCCAAATACATGGACCCCATTGGCAGATGGGCTCGAGCCCTGAGGAGGAAGGGAAGTGGTGTCAGGGGCTCTCTAGGCAAGAAGTTGCCCGCCTGGGCTGCCTCCTCAGACAGGCCCACCTCGACCCAAGGTGTGTTGTCTCTGAGTCCTAGGTGAATCCTTTCTGCTTTCCCTACATGGGCACCAAGCAGATCCTGAAGTGACAGGCCATTTCAAGCAGGAAAACACCAAGCTTTTTGGGAGGGAGTGACAACAGTGCCACAGTCAGCACCTGCTGGGATTGCAGCAGTGCCAGCCCCAACGTGGGGGGTCTCTGGTGACTCTTGGGCCTTGGAAATGTTACTCAGATTGGGAAGGGGTCTAGTTCATGGAAAATATGTGCAGGGATTTTTGCATCAAAACAAACTTATCTTTTAGTTCCACTTCTGTGATCTTTGGAGGTATTTTGTGTATTCAGTTTCTGATGAGCCCAACGCTGGCCCTGGGTAGGCAGGGGAACCCCCACATTCTGCTCCGGGTGATCCCTGGTGGATGCCCACCCTGAAGGACTGCCCCCTAGCCAAGCCTGTGCTGCTCAGGAGTGCTCTGCCTTTTCTTGAGTGAGGTTCAGGCATTTTAGTTTAAATAACAAAAACGAGACTGGGCTGCCCAGTACCCCAACAGGTGCCAGTACCCCATGATGGTGATTTGCCTATGCCAAACAGAAGTCTTGTGCCTGGGACAAAGCTTGGGGAATGGATGACCAGACCAACGAGTGATTATCCCTTCCCTGTCTTTTTAAGAACTCCGTACCTTAAAGGCTCTCTTGACTTTGTCCAGCTCCCTGTGGACAACTAGGGAGAACTCCTGGTCACTGGCGGTGTCGTCTTTGGGAATCACATGGTGAGTAAAGGCCAGGGCGTCGACTGAGATGCCCTGGGCCCTCCCGTAGTCTCGGAGCACTGCAGTCAGAAAGGCTTTGGAGAAAACACGCTGTCAGTGCCCTCAGGGGCTCCTGCAGGGCCAGCCACAACCACCCCTCGCATTCCTCCAGGAGGGGAGTCAAGGGACAGAAGACATGAATGTGAGGCCAGGGAGGGCTGGAGCTGGGCTGAGTCTCTGTACCTCCCTCATACCCTGGTGCTGCTGGCTGTCCAGTGGCATGAGCCTCCTGGTAAGTGCAGGCTGTTTTGGGGTTCCAGCACTCCCACCTCTAGCTATGGCTCTAGTTCCTAGGACCCCATCCACTTCTGACTTTATCCTGACTCATCATCATACTTTACCCTCTTGGTCCCAGGAGTGGGGTCCCAGACCCAGGGTGCTAGTCTTTCTCAGGAAGCCACACAAAGTCACACTGGGGCAACGTGAACCCTACAAACTTACAATCACTTTCATGCCCATCCATCTGCTCCCTACTTCAGGAAACGCCAGTGTCTGCTCAGCTCTGCAAGCCAGAGGCCCTAGAAAGTCATATGCAACCTTCCCTTTCCCACACCCCATGTTTCTAAATGTGGAGTCCAGCTCTTGCCGGCAGAATAAAGCAGCTTCCCTAAGGCCCTGGACCCAGTCCTGGTTTCCCCAAGCCCCCTCTTTGGTCCTGCAGCTGTTGAGCATGGCCTCTTCTCCAGACACTTCTGGAGCTGCTGCCCTAGGACAGGGCCAATTCCCTCTGCATGTCTGGCCTAGCTCCTGGACCTGCCGTCTTTCCTGCTTGCATCCTGCATCATCCTCCCTCCATGGGGCTTCTGCTTGGTCCACAGTAAACATGTGGCATCTCAAACGTGCTCTGCCCTTTTGCTCTCTGGCTGGGATTTTCTCTAACAAGACTGGTCCCAGTGCAGAGGTTAAATATTTGACATTTGAAGTCAAGCGATTTTGGCTTAGTTACTTGCTGTGGGTTTTTTTTTTTTTTTTTTTCCTCCAAAGTCATACAACCAGTGAGCATTACTTTGGGTAATTAAAAAAAAAAGGATTTGAAAGTGTCACAGATAGAAGGACACACACACACACACAGGGGAAGAGGGAGAGGGATGGAGGGGGAGAGAATGAACTTGCTTTTGCCGTTTTACCTGTCAAATGACTAGCCACATCAGGGCCAGACTGAAGCCTGGAGCCTGGAACTCTATCCAGGCTTCCCACATGCTTGGCAGGGGCTCAAGCACCCAGGCCATCACCTGCTGCCTTCCTGCGTGCTTGAGCAGGAAGCTAGATTGGAAATGGAGCAGCTGGGTGCTCAACCTGGTGCTCTGATGCCAGATGCTGGTCCCCCAAGCAGCAGTCCAGCCCATTGCAGCACAACACTGGTCCCCAAAAATATTCTTAATTGTTCTGTGCCAAGATTTCTGTATCTGAGAATTGGGTTGATTACAGAAACAAGGCCAAAAGATTGCCTCGAGAACTCAACAGTGCTTGGCTTGGGACACGTGCCATGTAAGTGCTGGTAACTCTTCCTCATTCCTACTTGGGTACTTGTACCTGGCAGCAAGCTTCAAGTTTCATCTTAGAAACTGTCTGGGGCCCGGTCCAATGGGTTAGTGCCTGGGTCCTCACTCGCATGTGCTGGAATCCCATAAGGGCACTTTCATGTCCTGGCTGCTCCACTTCCTTTCTGGCTCCCTGTTTGTAGCCTGGGAAAGCAGTGTAGGATGGCCTAAGTCCTTGGGACCCTGCACCTGTGTGGGAGACCCAGAGGAGGCTCCTGGTTTTGGATCGGCTCAGCTGTGGCTGCTGTGGCCATTTTGGAGGTGAACCAGCAGATGGAGGATCTTTCTGTTATATCCTCTCTGTGAGCTCTGCCTTTCCAATAAAAACTTTTTTCTTTTGAAGCTAATCCTGTAGTGGCCTCTTCCGGCCCTTGGTAAGGCCCCCTTGTTTTATGCCCTTAAATATTGATTCATTCATATTTGAGTTCAGAAAGCCACTCATTCATTTTTCAAATAGTTTTTCCTGGTGTTGGAAGCTACAGTAGGTGCTAGGGACACACAGTGAGCCATACAGACCTGGTGCCTGAAGTCCAAGGCAGCCTCTGGACAAGTTCCCTGACACTGACTTACCACAGACTGTTGGAACTCTCTGGTAATTTCTGCTGGACAACTGTGCTGAGCAGGCAAATCCAGGCCCCAGCACACATTCAGGCATACCTGTGTCTTGGTACAGGGATCCATGCCTAATTAGCCGCAGCACAGAATCAAGTGCATAAGAAGGCACCCAACCCCGCTTCCCTGCACAGGCCTTTTGTGGTGGGAGGGTCTAGTACTGATCTAGTGCAGACTCCATGGCTGAGAGCTGGGCAAAGAACCTGCCAAGGCACACAGTGGCCTGTCTGGGGATGCGAGGAGATGGGCTGGGGGAGGAGGTAGGCGGAGGAAGAAGAGTCCCCTAGTGCAGGCCAGAGGCCGTGGAGATGCAGGGGTGGCCGTCTGGGTTCCTTCTGAAGCAGAGGAGGGCAGCCTTGCCTGGGCCTTGCTGTGCTCACACTCACCTTGCGGAAAGAAGAAAGCGGGCAGCCAGTATCGGGCTGGAAACCCTTCACAGGATCCACTTCCCGGCTCAGCTCTGGGTCTGGAGGTCTGGCTAGATAACGGGACAGACAGCGACCGAGACGAGACGGATCTGATGGAGCTGTTGAAAGGCGGACCCACGTGCGGGCTGTTAGCCCTGAGACGTGGCAGCATCTCCCTGTCCCTCCCAGTGTTCTCCTTCACACTTCACCCCAACTGCCGGCCGATCAGGACTCCTGCCTCTGGGGAGGGGGATGCAAAAAGAGGATCACTGGGCTGCTTGCTACTTGGGTGACAAGTGAGGCAACGACGGTTGTGGGGACAGTTGCAGGGAATCTCACAAACTCCTCTAGGAGGACCCCTAAACGTGCATGTCGGGTGTCTTGTATCTGTGTTCCAAACTCCCTTCCAGCTCAGGTACCAAAGACAGAGCCCGGTACAGGCTGGGAACCTGACAGTCTGGGTTCAAATCTCATCATTGCCACTTGTGAGCAGTGATATCCTGGATGAGCCACCAGAAGCCGTGGTGCCTCAGTTTCCCCAGCTCTACACTAGGGCTGCTGCTAACGCTACTGCACATCAGAATCACCGGGAAGTGAAGCGATCTGCTGGGAGCAGTCCTCTCCCAACCACGCATGCCACACCACTAGGCACCTGGCAATGTCTGCCTCCCGTGGCCTTCCACGCTAATTTTATTATGACTCAAAGCACTTGAGAACTACGTTAACTGTTCATCATTTCTTTTCCTGCTGTTCCCTGCTGGATTTTCAGCACACGATGGGAAAACAGCAGGAGAAACACACCAGGTTCTATCCTCTCAGTCTCCCAGAGCAGAGTGACCAGGCCCGAGGGCTGCTCATTAAAGTCTCCCATCCTAAGCCCAGCTGAGAATCCCTCCCTTGCTAGGCACACATACCACCAGGAGAACACAAAGGGATCAGGCCTGGGATTGGTGGAGCCGTGTACACCAACCAGGAAGAAACCGGAGAAGCGGCTCTCGGGCATACCGACTGTGTATCGCAGTGAAAGCCTTGGTGGCCCAGGTACTGAAGAAATTCAGTCGTCGGACGAGATCAGAGATCCAGGAACTCAGGGCTTTACGCGAATCGTAGGCATGTTTCTGTTGGAATGGAGAGACACTTATGACAGATTTTGAAGACTGGGATGGTTGGGAATGTTTCTGCAGCCAGGAGCTGCGGCTGCACAGGAGGGGACCATTTCCCAGCAGAGCACGGACGGAATCAGAGACCCGTTCACCCCCCAGGGGCGACCAGCACCAGCCCAGGGGCAACCAGCACCAGCGGTGCTGCCATCCCGGCCGAAGGCTCCTATCACAGTTTTCCATCCCTTGTCCCCTTTTCCTCCGCTCAGGGGAGACACCATCTGCGCACACCCTGTGGGCGCGGGCAGTTTCAGCTTCTGGCTTTCCCTCATAAATCCAGCTGTGTGCTCTGTGCTGTCTTCCTTCCAGTTCTGAGTCACGTGGATTGCCGCCTGGCCCTTCAAGGACAGTGTCACCCCAGTCAGTCTCACTTGCGTGTTGCAAAGGAAGCCCAGGCAGAAGAGGCCCCTTCTCTTGATTTATAGTGCCAGTTTTTAGTCATTCTTTTAAAGATTTATTTTTATAGGAAAGGCAGATTTACTAAGAGAAAGAGACAAAGAGCTTTCATCTGCTGGTTCATTCCTAAGTGGCCACAATGGCCAGAGCTCAGCAGATTCAATCCAAAGCCAGGAGCCTCTTTTGGGTCTCCCATGCTGGTGCAGGGTCCCAAGGCCTTGGGTCATCCTTAACTGTTTTTCCAGGCCACAAGCAGGGAGCTGGATGGGAAGTGGAGCAACTGGGACATGAACCAACATGGGATGCTGGCACTTGCAGGCAGAAGATTAGCCAATTAAACCATCGTGCTGGCCCAGGTCATGAGTTTTTAAAAACAGGATTAATTTATTTATTTGAATAGTGGAGTTAGAGAGGGAAAGAGATATTTTACTCCCTGTTTTTTTCCCGAAATGGCCACAATACTGGGCCAGGAGCTTCATCCACACTCCCATGTAAGTGCAGGGATCCAGGACCTGGGCAACTTACTGCTGCTTTCCCAGGTGCAATAGCAGAGAGCTGGATGGGAAGGGAGCAGCTGGGATTTGAACTGGTGCCCATATGGAAGGCTGTCCCCACAGGTGGTGGCTTAACCCACTATGCCATAATTCCAGCCTCCATAGTTAGTATTTCCAATCACCTTTCTGTTTCTATAGATTTGCCAATTGTGGACATTTCACTTCAATGGAATTGTACACCAGGTGGTCTTTTGTATCTGCCTTCTTTCACTTGGCACAGAAGAACCACTCCCTTCGGTGCTCAGCCGGGCCGTAGCATCCAGCAGTCCTTGGTTCATTTTGCTGGCTGGTAATTCACCGTAGGCATCTTTAGTCATTTTTTTCTTTTGCTGTTATAACAGCACACTACTGACTGGGTCACTGACAGATTTAGCTATCAGTTCTGGAGGCATGGAGGTTGGTGAGCAATTTCAACACTGCATCATCTCAGGGATGCAGGGTAAGCCCGTGCCTGAGCCAGTCAGAAGTAGGGGGACAAATTTCCACCAAAACATAAACCCACTTTTGTAGTAATGAGACAGAGATCTTCCTTCTGCTGGTTCACTCTCCAAATGGCCATAACGGCTGGAACTGAATCAGTCTGAAGCCAGGAGCTTCTCTTGGGTCTCCCACATGGCTGCAGGGGCCCAGGTACTTGGCCATCTTCCACTGCTTTCCCAAGGGCATCAGCAGGGAGTTGAATTGGAAATGGAGCAGCCAGGACTCTAACTGGCCCCCATATGGGATGTTGGCACCATAGATGGAAGCCTAACTTGCTATACCACTAGACATTTTTGTTTCAAATTGTTAAACTTTATATTGTAATTGTTAAAAAAAATCCCATTCGATGTTCATTTTTGTCAGAAATTATATTAATCACTTTTACCTTCCTCATTCATTCTTGTACTTCAGAATTTCCGTCTGCATGTACTAAAAGTGACAAATTGTCTTCCCCCTTTTCTGGTCTGTTTTTAAAAAATTTGCATGTATTGTTTCCATTAAGTTAGTATCTTTCAACATACTGAAAATATAGTTACTACTCTTTTCAAAGTTACAATATTTTTCCTAGCTGAAGACTTCTGTCTTTGGTTCACTGTAGCTTCATTACGATGTGTCTCAGTAAAATGAGCTTTTCCTTTCTTTTTAACATCTGTCCTGTCTGGGCTTCATCAGACTTCTTGTATCTATCAGTTCTGGAAAGTTCGCAGCCCTGTCCCTATAAGTAGTGTCTGGCCCAGCTCTTCCCTGCCTCTGAGCTTCCACTCCAGCTGGCTGGACCACCTCGCTTTGCTCTCTGCATCCTAGCAGCGCCTCGACCTTTCGCATTCTTCCGTCCCTTTGGGCTGCGCTCTGAGTAGATTCCTGTCATTTATCTTCCAGGTTGGCTTCTTTGTAGCGATCTCCATGCAATCTTCTGGCACACCTGTCCACTGCATTTTATTACTCTTCATTTCTGGAAGTCCTGTTTCATTCTCCTTGAGATCTGCTCTGTTATCTGTCCCAGTTGCCTGTTCCCTGAAGACATGTAACTTAATTCTGTTTCAAGCATCTTATGCTGTAAGCCACGCCTCATCGTTCAAACCTCAGAAGCGTGTGAGGTCACTCTGTGTCATCCTCATCTCCCCTGGGATTCTCAAGCGGGGTGCATTGTTTTCATGGAGGCTCCATTCTCTTTGCACAATATTTGTAGAATTCCCCCAGGCCTGGAACATTCTTCCTGACAAACTTCCCAAGTACTTTCACAGATGTATTTTCTGCCATATTTGGGATGCAAGTACAGGTGTTTTGTTTTGCTTTATTTGTTTTCCCTTTCCCAAACTCTGTGCTCATTGGGATGTGGAGCGTGGAGGTGAGGAGGAGGGGACTTGCTTCTAGGCCAGTGTTAATATGAGGTGCTAATCATGTGTGAGGTGTGTGCTGCTTAGATTCCCTACCTGCAGTGACATTTAAGATTGGCATTTGTTCCCCCTTTCCTCTTAACAGAAACCCAAGACTATGCCATTGTTCTGTTAGAACTAGCAAATTCCCTGTGGCAAAACATTTTGTATATACTATGCAGAATTACAAAATGAGAGAGATTGGGCCCAGTGCAGTGGCCTAGCAGCTGAAGTCCTGGCCTTGAATGCTCTGGGATCACATATGGGTGCTGGTTCTAATCCCAGCAGCCCACTTCCCATCCGGCTCCCTGCTTGTGGCCTGGGAAAGCAGTCGAAGACGGCTCAAAGCCTTGGGACCCTGCACCTGTGTGGGAGACCCAGAAGAGCTCTTGACTTCGGGTCAGTGCAGCTCCAGCCATTGCGGTCACTTGGGGAGTAAATCATCAGATGGAAGATCTTCCTGTCTGTCTCTCCTCCTCTATATATATATCTGGCTTTGCAATAAAAAAAAAATAAATCTTAAAAAAAAAAGCGCAAGATTGAACTCTTCCTATTTTGCTGGTTTACCCCCAAATACCCACAGTAACCATGGCTGGCCCCAGTGGAAGCTGAGAACCGGGGATTCAGCAGAGGTCTGTCTTGTGGGTGGCAGAGCGCCATCTGAGCTCAAGCCTCCTGCCTCCTGGGCTGTGTGTTGGCAGGAAGCTGCAGCTAAGCACCAGGCCAGCACCAAGTGCCAGCGTTCCATCACAGGAAAGGGCTGCCGCAAGCAGCACTGTAACCAGTCGCCCACCTCTCCCTGGCTTTCTCAGTTCCTGGTTTAAGTTGTGACCTGCTGATTTTTTTTTTTTTAGCAGCTATCATTTAGCTCTTTGATACATTTCACGATATTCAAAGTTTTTAACTGAGCCTTTTTAATTGCTATAAAAGGTTGGTCCAAGTAACTGAGGACAAGCACACAGTGTGGGTAAACACTTAGATGCTTATACTAATAAAAATATGAATATGATAAAAAATCAGGATAGCACAATAAGATACTATAAAATGAAATGGGAAAGGAAAGCCTCTTGTCCCACATTCGAGATCCGGAAGTTTCCTTGGCACAGCTAGTCTCCGCTCCCAAGCGCTTCCTCTTCTTCCCCCAGCACTTTTATTTGTGTTTCTTGAATCTCAAATGTATGTCCTTCCTACGCATATATGTCTTATATAAATATATCTGTTTTTATTTATTTTAATTAATCAATTATTATTATTTTTTACCAAAGATTTATTTTTCTTGGAAAGGCAGATCTACAGAGAAGGACACATAGAGAGAGCCTTAGTCTGCTGGTTCACTCCCCAAAGTAGCTGCAATGGCTGGAGCTGAGGTGATCCAAAGCCAGGAGCCAGGAGCTTTTTCTAGATCTCACACATGGGTACAGGATCCCAAGGCCCTGGGCCGTCCTCCACTGCCCTCCCCGGCCACAAGCTGGGAGCTGGAAGGGAAGTGGAGCAGCTGGGACACGAGCTGGTACCCACACTGGATCTTGGCACATGCAAGGCAAGGACTTTAGCCACTAGGCTACTGCACTGGGCCCCTGTTTAAATAATCCTTAAAAATACCATATTTTGCTGAAACTACATTATTTACCAACACATCTTGAAGATTGTTCTCTGTCAGCATGTACTTCATTATTTGAGTCCACTACGGCTTAAGTAACCAGATTCTTCCCTTACAGTTGTTTTCAGCCTTATGCTATTTAGACAGTCCTGTGATAAACATGCCCGTAAATTAAGCACAATTACCAAATTACTGTCTAAGAAGTTTTAAGATACATAATCATACCAAAACTATGTTGGCATTGCTTAATGGTTACTTAATACAGCATGGATGCACCATGGTGAACTTGGCCATTCCCTGGAAACTGGACATGTATTTTAAGCAAACAAGTGACCAGGAAGTACTAACTGCTTACCTGCCACAATGGAGGAACCCGCGCACTCAGAAGAGAGTCATAGACTTCCTCCAGTTCTTGGGTGATGATGATCTTGCCTTTTATAGCAAGTTGAAGATCTTCTAAAGATTGATGTATGACAAACAACAGCTTATCAAACCGTTCAATTTCTTGCCTCAGGCAGGTCAGCAAAGCATAACGCACAGGGGAATTATGGCCTGAATGAAGGAAAGGGGGTAAAGCTTGATATCTCGGAGGCAAACGAAAGGCTTTGCATGGCGGACCTGGGCTTAGGAAGATCAAGGAATGCAGTCAGTTCGCTACAGGCATTGCTATGAACTTCCATTTCCATAGAAGGCCAGAGAGCAGACATCCCAGGGTGGTGGGCCGTACTGTCAGTCACAGTTACCAAGCCATTGATCATATGTCAACCCACAGGCCTGGGCTATCTCTCAGTAACAATTTGTGGGCACCAAAACTCGAATTTCATGATATTTATGTATTATGAGTATTATCGTTCTTCAACTTTTTCATGAAGAAAACCCACAACACCATTTAGGCTTGCAGGTTGTGCACAATCAAGCAGTGAGCGGACGCGCAGCCTAACTTGCTGATCCTTGATTGACACCCAGACACAGGACGGCTACAGTCTGCACTGTTTGATGATGGGTGCAGTCCTGGTAAGCCATTTCCCTGAGCAGCAGTACAGAGTGCACACGTTCACCCAGCTGTACTGTCACCACTGGAACCACCAGCACGTGTCATGGGGCATCTCTCGACTGTGTGGTGATGCCTAAGGCTCGACATGGGGCTCCAGAATGCATTTTTACTAAAGAGTGAGAACGCGTGCATTCAAATTTACCTGGGATCAGGACCGTAGTTTGCCAACCTGGTCCCTCAGAGCTGGGTCTGGAGCCACCTGTGGGCAGAGCTCCGTGGCTCCCGAAGCAGAGCCGCTGTCTTCCGGTTTACTGCAGTCACTGCTTCTCCATGCTCTTCCTCAGCACCCCCATGCTTTCCCCCTCGCCCTCACCCTGCAGAACCATCCCCTCCGCTCCTCCTCATCTTCCCAGCTTGGAGAGAGCCTCCTCACTGCAGCTGCACTTTGTGCCGGGTCACTGGCTTCCCCAGGGGGCCGAGGGAAGGGCAGGCAGCCCAGTCCACACTTACCGCTGCGGTTGGCACAAAGGCTCTCCCAGATGGGGCTTGCCATGATGCCCTTCAGTGTGCTCTGAGGGCTGGCACGCTCTTCCTTCTCCACGGTCAGCGGCAGCCGCCTCAGCAGGTCCCGCAACATGTCTGTCACCAGCCTGTCGTTACTCTGCTTCACACTGCAAAGGGAATTCAGAGGAGGAGGAGGGCACGTGTGTCTGATCTCGAAGCCAACAGGGCTTCTAAGCAGCACAAAACTAGGATGAGGACAAGGTGACACAGCCCAGAGTTGACTTTATCTCAATGGATAAGCAACTGTGCTGGGCCCTCCCAGCCATTGTCAGGAACCACACTCCTTGCTAGCTGTCTCAGCAGTTCTTTGCAAAAACACTCATTTGAATCCAGCTGCATGAAGGAGGGCCCGGGATTGAGGTGGTGGCGACTGGACAAAGCAAGGTGCGTGAGCAGCCTCATAGGCGGGACTGGTCAAGGGCTTGTCCAAGGGCTTGTCCGAGTCTTCTGCAAGCACAAGGGGGTTCCTGGTAACACACGCAGGAGGGGCTCCGGGCAGACAGCGTCTGGAGCACGGCTGCGGCGGCTGAGACTCAGCAAAACATAAAGCACCAGAAATGGAGGAACTCGGCGGTGGAATTGGTTTAAAGAGAAGGAAACCAGACCCTGAGGCGGCGGCGGTGGCGGCACCTCCGTGGACACGGAGGAGGAGGAGGGAACGGACACATCTCATCTGAATCCTCTCTTTCCCTGCCTCCATCTACCCCTTTATTCTTACAGGTCAGCCTTCGGCTCCAAGTTGGAATAACTTAGAAACTGATTTGAATTTATTATGATGAAGGTACAAATCCAGCGAAATCGTTATGAAATAGTAGGGATTTTTAAGACTCACCAATACATTAACTTGATAATGAGTATCAGCACATGAGCAAACATCTGATTAGGTTTACAAGTGGTGCAAGCATTCCTGGAAATCCTTCTGAAGTTGAAGGGAACCTTTGTTCACTTTCTTGCCCTCAAGTTCCTCCTTAAGACCCTGAACACTCCAAGCCACAAGCACTGAAACTTTCCCTGCACTCCACAGCTCAAACAGCCTGTCGGGCCCTGATTGAAGGAAGCAATACCCAGTCCTCCCTGAAGCCAGCAGACTGGAGCCCACCTCTGCCAGCCCTACCACTGACCCTGTGCAGCAGCCAGATGCCCACCCACATACTGACCATCAAGTTCACTGCCTGTGGTCCCTTGGGAAGTCGGGGGCTAGATGCACTAGCTGCCTGTCTCCTTGCTCTTCGCAAGGAACACCTGCTTTCTTCCACTGCCCCAGCGTCAGGGATTGGCTTGCTGTGGGTCAGGCAAGTGGACCCAGGTTTGGGGGTTCTAAACTCAATCAGTTCTGGGCATGTTGTATCAAAAAAGGTGATTGTTAAAGCTTGTTAGACATACACATTTAAAAATGAGATTTCTACACTGAATTTCAACACGTAAGGAACTCGCTGGACTCTCACAACAGTTACGTGTGGTGGACACCATTGTTATCTGTGAGTTGGAGATGGGGCACTGTGGCCAGAAAGAGGTCACTGACTTCCTGGAGCTCCCAAAGTGGAGTGGAGGGCTGGGGCTTGAGCCAGGCAGAGGATTGCCTACTGAGCATTTGGAGCTTGTTTTGTCGGGCAGGGCAGGGTGAGGGCTCAGGCCATGTGATTTCGCACTAGCAGGCATACAAGCTCTCCAGACACAGGGCAAGTTTTGTACTTTATTTCTTCCAATCAACAGTGAACCATCTTCCATTAGGTTGTCACAGTGGACTCTTACCTGGCCTGCAGGCATGCAGTGGGTACTCTCGGTTGCATGGTGATGAGGGTCTCCAGCAGCTGCTGGCCCTGGGTCTCCCTGTAGCTCCTGGAGGCCTCAGGGTGCACCCCTAAGACCTCGGGAGGGTCCTCGTCGGGTAAGGACTGGATGACACGGATGCAGTCCCCCAGGCTGGCTGACTGTGGCACGTGCTGACAGGTCTGAAAATGTAACCACCGGGTCAGTTTTGGCCCAGGTGACATAAGTACTTCCAGTAATGCATATATCTTCAGAAACACTGAAGCATCTTTCCCCTGTGAAACTATGATACAGAAGGCTTGCATGCCGTATAGACAGTCTATCAAAGGTAACATCTGGATCACTGAAGTATAAAGTATATATGATATACATACATGATTTATTAAGAAAGAGAAAAAAAGACACTAGGATAATTCTGACCACTCCTTGCTCCAGTGAACTGTATCCATTGGTAATGGATGCAATGAACTTTGAAAGAATAGTTTTATTTTAATAAAGACCACAGAAAGATTGTGCAAATGACCTTAACAGACCACTGGGGCTGACACAGTACTAAGGGCAACTGCTGGCCATGCCTGCTTGGGTTCCCACTGCTCTCCTCCTGGTCCAGTTCCCTGCTAAGGCATCTGGGAAGGCAGCTGAATGCAGGCCAAATGCCAGAGACCCCTGCCACCCATGAGGGAGACCCGGATGGAATTCCTGGCTCCTGACTTCAGCCTGACCCAGCCTTGGCTGTGGCGCAGGCATTTGGCAATCGAAGATTTCTGCCACTCCGCCTTTCAAGAACAAAAAAAAAAAAAAAAAAAAAAGAGAGAGAGAGAAACTGACCAGCAACAAAGAAGAAAAGGTCACTTAGTTCATGTGGTCAAGGAAGTGGGTGGTGGTGGATGCCTTGATGCGCTCAAGGAGGACACGGACAGATTAACCAGGGCCACAGGGAAACCCCACGTAACACAGCCACTGAGCAGATGGTCTGCAGAAGCCAAGATTAGGACCAGAGAACAGGTTGGAATTGTCATTAACCAATCCAAATGTATGGGAGTGGGCGGTGGTATGATGATTAAGATGCAGTCACAGTGCCTGGATCCCACACCAGGGTGCCTGCGCTGGACTCCTGGTCCTGATTCCAGCTTCCTGGGAATGTGTACCAGGGAGGCAACAGAGATGATGGTACAACTAGGTGAGTCCTTGCCACTCGGGGGAGAGCTAGATTGAGGTCCCTCGGCTTTGCCTAGCCCAGCCATGGCTATTGTGGGAATTCGAGAGTGAACCAGTGGGTGGGAGTTCTCAGTAGTTTTGTCAGTCTCTGTGCCTGTTTTTAAGTTGGAAGTCAGTGATTGCAGAATATACATTTTTGTCATCTGATATAAGTCTCACAATACAAGTGTGTGCTGTGTTACTGTACATCCTACTCAATTACACATAAATATAATCTGTATACAAAAGGGATATACACTGTACTTTTTGGAGGATTTAAAGGCTTTTTCAATAGTAAACCTACTTGTTTATTTATTAGTTTTCAAAGATTCATTCTATTTATTTGAAAGGCAGTTACAGAAATAAAGGGAGGGGGAAGAGAGAGAGGAAGAGAGGGGAAGACAAAGAGTGAGAGAGAAAGAAAGAGAGGGAGGTAAGTAGGGAAGGGGAGAGGGAGAGGGAGAGAGAGAGAGAGAGAGAGAATCTTTCATTTGCTGGTTCATCCCAAAATGGTTGCAATAGCTAGAGCAGAGTCTACCCAAAGCCAGGAGCTTCTTGGGTCTCCCACATGTGTACAGGGGCGCAGGCGGCAGGGCCATCCTCCACTGCGTTCCCAGGCACATTAGCAGAGAGCTGAATGGGACGTGGGATAGCTGGGTCTCAAGCTCACACCTATGTGGGATGCCTGTGTTATTACTTGCCACGCCACATTTGTTATTTTAAAAAGATTTTTAAAAAAGATTATTTTAAAAAGATTGATTTATTTGAAAGGCAGGGAGTCTTGCATCTGCTGGTTCATGCCCCAAGCAGCAAAGGCTGGGACCGGGCCAGACTGAATCCAGGAGCCTGGAACTCCATCCAGAACTCCCACATGGATGGCAGGGTCCAAGCATGTGAGACATCTTTTGCTATCTCTAAGGTGTATCAGCAGGGAGTTGGATGAGAAGTGGAGCAGCTGGGACTGTTTGTATGGAAGGTTGGTATCACCATGTTGGCTTAATCCACAGTACCACAATACCAACCCTGTAATTTTATCTTTTTTTTTTTAAAGATTTATTTATTTTATTACAAAGCCAGATATACAGAGAGGAGGAGAGACAGAGAGGAAGATCTTCCGTCCGATGATTCACTCCCCAAGTGAGCTGCAACGGGCCGGCGCTGTGCCGATCCGAAGCCGGGAACCTGGAACCTCTTCCGGGTCTCCCACGCAGATGCAGGGTCCCAATGCATTGGGCCGTCCTCAACTGCCTTCCCAGGCCACAAGCAGGGAGCTGGATGGGAAGTGGAGCTGCCAGGATTAGAACTGGCGCCCATATGGGATCCCGGGGTGTTCAAGGCAAGGACTTTAGCTGCTAAGCCACACCGCCAGGCCCTAAAATATCTTTTTTTTAAAAAGAGATTTTTTTTAGTTTATTTTTTTTTTGGAAAGGCAAGTCAGATTTACAGAGAGAAGGAGACACAGAGAGAAATGTCTTCCAGCCACTGGTTCACTTCCCAATTGGCCACAATGGCTGGAACTAAGCATATCTGAAGCCAGGAGTCAGGAGCTCCTTCTGGATCTCCCAACATGGGTTCAGGGTCCCAAGGCTTTGGAGCATCCTCGACTGCTTTCCCAGGTAATAAGCAAGGGCTAGAAGGGAACTGGTACAGCAGGGACACGAACCAGTGCCCATATGGAATTCCAGTGCTTACATATGGTGAGGATTTAACCACTTGGGAAAGCAGCAGCAGAAGACGGTTCAAGTACCAGGGCCCCTGAAGCCTTGTGGGACCCCCAGATGAAGTGGGACTCCCAGCTGCTACCTGGTCCATCCCTGACAGCCTCAGCCCTCCAGGGAGGGAACCAGTGGATGGAAAATCTCACTCTCTTTCTCTCTCTTTCTCTAACTCTGCTTGTCAGAGGCAAATACTTTTTTTTTTTTTTTTTTTTAAAAAAACATCCTGTACTTCAAGTTCATAACATCCATTAAAGTAAACATTACAATTTATGTAAGATGTAAACACTATTTACATGTTAAACAATGCAATGATGTTCACTAAAAAATAATGAAGTGAAATGAGACGACAACTTTTCTTCTTACCTCATCACAAGAGAAGCTGAAGTCCTCTTTTAGTACTTCTGGTGTACAAAACCTGTCAAGAAGGGTCTTGAGGCACCGCTTGTCCCAGGGATCTGTCACCTGGCCACCGTACACCACTTCCCCCAGCAGGTAGTGTAGGGCTGGCCAGGGAACCACAGACCATGGGCTCAGGATGTCTTCCAGCACTTTTGTGGCAACCTTTGGAAAACCCAATTGGCCATTACTATTTCAGCTTGTATCTGGGGCTTACTCTGTTAACATACAATCAATAACTCTCAAATGGTTATATGTGCTCTTTTACAAACATATTGAAATATCAAGAGGATTAAACACATTAGGAAATACGCTTTTAGTAACTGCCTTTTTTCCCCCTTTTGCAGTTGAACCTGAATTTTCCAGTCATTATCACTTCTTTGATTCAACAACAAAAATCTCCTGGTTCTGAATTCAAAACGTGCAAAAGGATAAACAAGGGAAGTGAATTTCTTTCAGCTCCCCTAGCCATGCATTCTACCCATTAAATCCTCACCCTTAAAACCACCATCCAGTGCCAACCCTTGGGTGCCTGTGTCATTTTCCGCACATCTTCCCCCCGCCCTCTCCTTCCCTATTCTCACTGTGTCCTGGAACTGTTTCTCATCTTTCCCTCTCTTCCTGTCCATCTTCTTCCTGTCCCGCACAAACACTAGCTTGGCACACATGTTGTCTTGCATTTTGATACTGCATTTTGGCTGTAGGTCAGTGGCTGCCACGATTCTATTCTCACCATGGGGGCCAGCATTCCTTGCCACCCCTGTCACTCGCACCACTATGGTTCTGCACCTGTGGCTTTAGCTGACCAGAGATGGAAAAATGTTTGAGCCACATCACACCTGTTCTGAAAATACACAGCCCTTTGGCCTTGCCGTCATTCCCTAAACAGTGCAGAGTGACAGCCACCTACATTATATGAGGGCTAACAAGTGCCTGGGATGATTTAAAGATGTGGGAGGATATAAAATATAAAAGTATTTGAAAGGCAGAATGATGGAGTGGCAGGGAGAGAGAAAGATTTCCATATACTGAGAAACTCCTCAAAATGGCCACAGTGGCTATGGCTGGTCCAGGCCCAAAGCAGGAGCCCAGAACTTGCCTTGGATCTCCCATGTGGGTGCTGGGGCCCAAGCACGTGAGCCAACCGCTGCTTTCCCAGGTGCATTAGCAGGGGCCGGGGCTGAAATAGAGCAACCGGACTTGAACATTTGGATTTACTCTTCTGATTATTGTTTGTCTTTTTCTTGTTACTATGTAAGAGCTTTTTATATAAATATTAGCCTGTTTCCTGCACTGCAAACAATACCTTCTTGTGTATGTGTGTGTGTGTGTGTGTGTATGTGTCTCTTGACTATTTTTCCACAGTTATTTGGTTAAGAAAACTAAGACCTAGGAGAGATTAATTAGCTTTCCTAACAGATTAAAACATTGGTATAACCATCAGGAGGGCAGCTGTACTTTGGTTCAAGAAAGGTGGGCTTCCAAGTCTCTGGTTTTAAAAACTAGCCTGTGTCTCCTAACTACCAAGTCCATTTTCTCTCTGCCATACAGAACACCTGGTAACTGTGTGGATGTGTATCAGGCCTCCAGTCTGCATCATACTGTAACCTGTACTGAAGAGGCACTCCCTACCTCCAAGTCTGAGGGACTAAACAGGTAAGCAATGTTCCAGCCGGATGTCCCATAATTCCTCCTTTCATTGATCACCGCATTGATAAAACACATGGTAAATAACAGCTTTTTCCACTGCAGTCCACAGGTAGGTTTTTCGAATATTTCTTCTGTTATTTCTCCATTCCCACTGTAGCCAAATGTCTGAAGCAAATTACTTTGCAGTCCCTGGGGAGGATCCACGGTAATCTTGAACAAGAGGTGAGAGGAAGAGAGAGGAAAAAAAAAAAAAAACAACAGTAAGGGAGGGTGGCGGCAGGGGCGGGGGCTGGGTGCAGAGGGGGCTCTTCCCTCCAGGAGCATCTATGACAGAAGCAGCAGAGAACAGAACTGCTTCCAGGATTCACTGACAAATCAAAGATCCTACGCTCATCTCTAGCTGTTTGACAACTTCCAGGATTGCCTCCAGACTTTCCATGGCGTTCTGATTTATATTTTAAAGCCAGAAGTGTATCAGTGTGATTATAAGTGCTCCTGTCTGCTGGGAGTACGGGCAGGGGTTGGGAAAGCACAGCATTTTGGCCAGCTGGGCAATAAGGCGTCACTGAGTAACATCTTCCTTTGTAATGCTCTTATTTATATGTTAAGGAAATCGTCATGTCTATCTATATAGATAGGAATATATTTTTAAAAATCCCATAAGGTTTTAGGCATGCACTAATTAGAACCACTTTAAAAATGCAGACACTGATGGGCAC
Organism: Ochotona princeps; assembly: GCF_030435755.1. NCBI lineage: Eukaryota > Metazoa > Chordata > Mammalia > Lagomorpha > Ochotonidae > Ochotona > Ochotona princeps. Next base: position 31,527,084 of record NC_080841.1, on the reverse strand, counting down.
AGACAGGTGGTGAGGGCAATGGACTGATGGCAGACAGATAATCTCTGTCCCTCTCTGCCGCCCTTCACTCTTCTACCCCCGGTGTGTACACCACACTCCCCGCTCTGAGATCAGACTCTGGCTAACTCTGGGAGACACAGGGGGTATCCCAACTTTTATGCGAAGAGCTGTTGACTCCTATGATCTGTCTCTGTGCCCCAGGAGCAGGATTGCTGGGAAGATGGCCCAAGGCCGTCCATCTAGCTAGGCACACACAGGGGATGATCTAGAGCTGGGAGCAGTGACAGGGAGAAGACCCCTGGTTTTCCAAGAGCCAGCCTGACTTACTCTCAGGCTGCAGCCTCCTCCACCCACTTCCCTCCCTCCTCAGCACACGTTTGTTCACACTGGAAGTGTGCAAACACTCCTGAATTGGGACACAGCCTTCTGTCTCCATCACTGCTTGGTCTTCCTGGCTACCAGGATCCCATCTTTCAATTCACTGGGCCCATGTTGAGCAGAATTGACAAAGTCTTGCAACTTATTCAACCTCGGTGGTGGACAGAAGTAGAAGTCAGATAATCATTAATGGGAACTTTTCAATACTTAGTTTCATCTTGTTCTCTGCCAGACTTTTTCAAGAGAATTGGTGAGCTGTAAGATGGTGAAGGCAGGCTGAAATCAGAAAAAGCTAGACAAGTGTAGTCAGGAACAGGATCTACAGGATCTGCTTGGTTTCTAATAGCTGGGAGTCTATCACCCTCAGCTGAGAAAACAAGCATCTAAGGTGTGGATTACTTCAAAGCAGAGATCTCTTCCTCTGCTTTAGCCTCCTTCCTGGTCCCTGGTCCAGGACCGTCGATGGTGTGCATCCAGCACACCGGAATCAGCACTCTTCACTGAGAACCATGAACAGAAGAGGATTTACACTCACACATGGGTTCTCAGTATCACAATCTGTAACATTTTGTTCTTACCTTCACACCCATTTGAAGAATAGGAATTGGGATACAACTGTTTGATTTGGAGGTTAGCCACAGTCTAAACTCAGGGTCTATTTTCATATCTGGACCATTAAGTCTGTAAAATAAACCATTTATAAATATTTTAATTTGAAAGTTTTAAACAAAACCACCATGTCCTTAGAGTTATTCATTTCAATGTCTGAAGTGACCTTATATACACATCATTTTGGTAGTAAAGATCGTACTACCATAAGAGCTTTCACATTACACAAGAATTTGCAAAAGATGCATTAATTCCCATTTTTAAAAAAGTAACTTTTCCTTCATAGAGGACAAAAAGCAATACACACACACACACACACATACACACACGAAAATACTTGGAAAAAAGACCAAGTAAGAACTCAAAGAGGGGTTGGTACGATGGGTTAATTTGTTCAACCTCCACCTGCAAGCGCTGGCATCCCATATGGGTGCTGGTTCATGTCCTGACTGCTTCACTCTCCATCCAGCTTGCTACTTGTGGCCTTGAAAAGCAGTGGAAGATGGCCCAAAACCTTGGAACCCTGCACCTGTGTGGGGACCTGGAGGAAGCTCCTGGCTCCTGGCTTTGGACTGGCTCATCTCCAGCCATTGTGGTCATTTGGAGAGTGAACCAGTGGATGTAAGATCTTCCTCTGTGTCTTCTTCTCTCTGTAAATCTGCCTTTCCAAGAAAAATTAGTCTGTTTTAAAGAAAAATAAAACTTAAAAGTTCTCTTGGTCAAATATGGAGTAACTAAATATAAAAATAAATGACAGTAACATAATCCTCTGAATAAAACTGCGATCAAGAAATCCATCCTGTGTAAACAAGCAACAAGTAAACAAATGGGAGAGAAGGAAATGCCTCCTTATAGCAGATCATTATTAGATAAACTTAGAAGTAATCTTGGAGTTAGAAAGCTACTATTTGGGAAATAACATACTAATACTTTGGCCAAAAATGATTAGTGGATGTCAAAATACTATTGAGTGAAAGTTTGAGATCCGCACAAGGCTCCATTAGGGTAAAGGTGATCAAAATTGCTGTGCCCAGTAATGAGACAACTGATACCATGGGCCTCTTGATCAGAGGTACTGGGGAGGACACAACACCTCCTCCATGGTATTCCTGTGACACCACACAGCCATCACCTACCCACGAGAAAACATCAGCTAAATCTAGACTCAGGGAGAGTTTACATAGTACCTGGCTTGGACTTTCAAAAATATCATAGTTACGAAAGACAAGGCAGATTGGCCAACTATTCCAGATTAAAGAAGATTTAAGAGATGTGACAACTGAATGCATTGAGAAATCCTGAACTGGTCCAAAACTTCTATTCTCTTTTGTAATGAAGGATACTGGGGCAATACACTAAATATGACCAACGATGACTACTTTCAGGTATTAAGGGTACAATGCCATCATGTCTATAATTTGCTTGCAAATAACCCACAAAATATTTTATGTGCATATATGTATATGTGAAAAACTTGGGAAACACTGATGAAGAGCGTAGATTTGCTTTTGCACCATTCTGAAACTTTTCGTCCAATGTGAAACATTTCAAGAAGTATTTACAAACAAAAAATGTTAAAACAAAAAAAAGCTGAACACAAAATGAAACAGAAAAGCAAAAATTGCCTTGTAAGTAGGCTTGAGCATAAGTCCCTCTCGGTCTTTTCTCACATCTACTTCTGCTCACATTCTCCAATACCTTTTCATTTATTTGCAAGCCAGACACAGATTGATCTTTCATCTACTGGCTCATTTCCCAAACACTTGCAACAACTAGGGTTAGACTGGTTGAAGCCAGGAGCCCAGGGCTCAATCCAGCTGTCCCGGATGTATGCTAGGGATCCAACTACCGGAGTCATTAAGAAGCTGGAATTCAGAGCAGAGCTAGGACTCGAACCCCGGCATTCCAACATGGGATGCAGGGATCCCAATTGATGGTGTAAATGTCATAGCAGATACTCTGTCCTCCTTTTTAAGAAAGATTTATTTTTATTGGAAAGGAAGATCAGATTTATAGAGAGGAGAAATGGACAGAAATATCTTCCAGCCACTGGTCCATTCCTCAAATGGCCAGAATGGCCAGAACTAAGCATATCCGAACCAGGAGCCAGGAGCTTCTCCTGGGTCTCCCAGACGAGTTCAGGCCCATCCTCTACTGCTTTTCAGGCCATGAGCACAAAGCTTATGGGAAGGAAGTGGAGCAGCTAGGATTCAAACCACTGACCAAATGGGATGCCAGCACTTGTAGGTAGAGTATTAGCCTGTTGAGCAACTGTGCCGGCCCCATATCCTTCCACCTTAGTATAATCTATAAAAGCTGCTTTGGTATTTGTCTGGTCCAGGCTTTGTGTATCTAGCGATAGTTGGGAAATAGCAGGTGCTTTAGCACCACCTTCGAATGAATAATCAATGCAAGATGTGGTAGAAACTATAATGTCAATTTTCTAAGTCGACTTCTACTGAAATCAGACAACTAGCCTTCATCTCTGACTCTCTGAAGTGGTAACAGAAATGTGAATCAGAGAAAACATGAAGTTAAGACTACACTGCTACAAGAATAACAGTCCAGGGGTGGGTGTTGTGGCATAGCAAGTTAAGCTTCTGCTTGGGACACCTGCATTCTATATCAGAGTGCCAGTCTGAGTCCTGGCTGTGTTACTTCCCATCCAGTTTCTTGTTAACGCACGGGGGAAGGCCCAAGGACTCGGAGCCCTACCACCTACGTGGGAGATCGCATAACCGTGGCTATTGTAGGCATTTGGGGAATAAACTAGCAGATGGAACTCACCCCCCTTTCTCTCTGCTTCTCTGTAACTCTTCCTTAATTTTTAAAAGAACACTGAGATTAGCACTGATGACATTAGAATAGATTTTAGGAATTGAGGTCAGGTAGTTTGGTTTCATAATTTCCTGTGTGTACTCAGAGTAAAAAGAAAAACAGCATGAAGAAACTTCGATTTACACACATTTTCTCCCATGCAACATGGGTCCGCACACAGCAATCAGAGAGAAAAGTGGTGGCTCAAAGCATTAAGGACGCACCTCACCGCTAATTCTTCACTCAGAGCTATAGGAATCAACTTTCAAGGAAGAGAGGCTTAACCTCCACTGCAGACAAGCAGGCTGAACCTGTGGCAGTTCTCCCTGCCCCAACCCCACACGAACAACTGGTTTGGGAGAAACAGCCTAGGAACGTAGGCTGAGCAGAGGAAGCAGAACAGACATGAAATACAGGCCTTGAAAGCGATCATCACTGACACACAGATGGGAGGTACTCTGCTGTGCAGAATCTCACGGAATGTAACAAAGCACGCATAGTGTACACATGCTCGACCCAGAGCTCCGGAAGGAGAGCAAAAGTGATTGATGAGACGGGCAGCAAATACCTAAGAGACTTTTGTGTTGCTAGTAAAAAGCAATGTGTTGGCCAGCAAGTGCTTGGAGCAAAAGAGAAGCCCATGCCAGAGAGCTTATGTTTCCCCCTGACTGGCCCAACCCAGGATCCCTGCTTATTCATAAAATCACATTCCCCCGTCTAGTCTTATTTCACAGTTTATATAATTCACTCGATCTCTCCCAAATAAACATAAAAACTCTTACGACTCTACAATGGCACAAAGCCTGGGCATGAACTTGGCCGCTAAGTGACAGTTTTGGAGGATGACCCACTGCTCCCTTTTCGTGAGGGCCTCCGTGATGACGTCTTCGGTTTTAGATGCTTGGCCGCGGCCCAAGGAAATCACGGTCACGTGGCTTGTGGTTCCTTTCAACTCCTGTGCAAATCTTAGGAGGCTGTCTGTGAGGTCCATGCCTGTATGACAATGTGGGGAGAACACGACCCTGTACATCATTGAATTCAAAGCACAACCTGCACTGATCGCGCTGGGGTGGGAAGCGGTGGTGCAGCCACAGTGGAAAGACGACATGCTTTGAAATTAGAGCTGGGAGACCTAGTTTTTCTAACCCAGAGAATGACATCTGAGGCGCAGCAGCACCTGCTGCTACACCTGCTGCTGCTCTGCTCCTGCATCGGCTTTGTCTCTTCCTCCTTGGCAGCTGTGTGCCGACGGCATGTCCTCTGCTAGGGTAGTTTTTTTTAAGTCCCTCTTAGAGACAGGCATGTAAGTTTTGTGAGTAGGTTCTGGCAGCAGAAGTTCTCAGGAGAAGGTCTGTGTACTACTTTGGGGGTCTCCTGGAAGGAAGAAGGTATGCCTTCTTTCTTTTCTCTGTCCTTCCCTTTGGGGCATGATGTGACAGAGGCCTAGCCACTAGTATGGCCAAGGCCCTCAGGGAAGGGTCAGCTCCGAGAGCGTCAGGCACATGGCCAGGCTTTTTACCCGGAAATGTTCCAGGTAAGAGAGCTTCCGACAAGGTTGCGGGGTATTGGAATCAAAATTTGTGAAAGGCAAATTCTAAAGCTCTGGCTTTGGAGACTATAAAGAACACGTTAATAGAAGAAAGCCACTTTCTTTTAAGGAGAAAATAGTGCACTTAGGAACTCTACACCAAAGACAAGACAGACAGACAGAGAGAGGGAAGGAGAGGGACGGAGGGAGGGGTGAGGGAGAGAGATGGGGGGAGAGAGAGAGATTTGGAGTTTCAAGCAATACCAGGGTGAGATTTTCATAGCTTAAGTTATAAAACATATGTTTTTACACAAGCCAATGTAAACGCAAGAATATGTGTTTAGAAGGAATTTTCTGCAGAGCAACTTAACACAGACTTCCCCATATTTGTAAACCTGGGATGTTTGGGTACCCTGAGTTCTTCAAGTTTTTAGACAGGTTCATTGTTAACAAAGTTTTACTCGCTTTTCCAAAATGTTTGAACCAGAGCAGAATTATTGTAAATATGAAGCCAGACAGAATCCATCATTGCACATCTTGTGACTGGCAGTGTGTCACTCATCTCAAACACTCACGGCTCACCTTGAGAATGAATGACTATTAATGGAGTCCTGGAACTTGATTTCTCATACGATTCTTTCAAATTTATCCCAGTTTTGGGAAGATAGTCATTTCCCATTTTTTCAGTTACAAACTTTCTCACAGAATTCCTTAAATGTTCTGGTCTCAGGATTTTAATCTTAAAAAGAGAAACCATGGAAGATAAAATGTAAAACCACCCAGGGGACTACTCCGAATGCCTGATAAACACGAAAACGTAATGTGTTTATTATCATCAGCTTTACACGCAGTTTGCAGGCATTGCTCATGATGGGAAAGTCAAGCGAGAGGGAAGCCACACGTGGTGGGGAAACTGCCACTGCGTCCTCTAACATGTGAGGGACGGACTGTGGACGCAAAGATCCCAGCTGTGCTTCCAGACTGCAAAAACAGCCCCTTTCCTCCCCTGGAGGAGTCTTCTATTTCATAGTACATGTTTCGTGCAAGCAAGCATCACAGTGACGGCAGGATAAGAACCTGGGAGGTCGCAACTGGATGGCCATTAGTTTTTACATTACATAAGTGAAAAAAGACAGCCCCGTTCTTGCAGGCTTAAGAAAACAGAACGCAGATCTGGAAAACAATTGAGAGGGACTACCAGAGCTGGGGAGCAGTACATGTGTGCAGAGCAGAGGTTCAGGGGCTAGTGGGAATCACTGCAAATGTCTGAGACAAGGCCTTTCCCGTGAAGACTGCTTCATACAGATTACTTCTGTGCTGTCTTCATACAGAGCAACTTTGAAGTCTGTCCCGGGAAGGTTCAGTTCCGGAAGCCCACCACCTAAGGCAAAACTGAGACCATGTGTGTTGGGGTGCTGTGGGTGCGCAGCACTGCATCATGGGAAGCTATTATTTCTAGAAGTCAAAAACTGCCTAGGAGATGTCTTAAGCTTAGTGCCTAAGAAGCAAGCTAGGAAGATGCCACATCCCTAACAGAAGTGCCTGGATTCAGCAGAAGCCCTGGTCACCACTTCAACTTCTTGCTAACAGACTCCAGGAGCCAGTGGTGATGGCTCTAGTCACAGGGTTCTGGTCTTTGCAGGCAGACAGATGCAGACAGGAACAGAAAAGGAAGGAGGAGGTCATGCTCAAGTTCACCAAGCCTGGAAGCCCTGCGTTGTGGGGAGGAGTGACCAGTACCGTCATTGGTCTCTGTGTAAACGGTAAGGGCAGAGGGTTAGTTCTTCCCTCTACAACATGAACGTGAACTAAAGTGTTAGCTTTTCCAAGCAATGCATTTGATATACAATATTAAAATTGGAAGGGCTGAACGACTAACAAAGTGCTTCAAGCCCACAGACTTTCTCATATAGCTCACCAAAATAAGTCTTTGAAATGAAGTGAGTTTCTCCCAGGGAAACTGCGTAGGATGATGCATGCCTTCATTTTCCTTCAGAAGTTCAGCTAGATAAAATTCAGAGAGATTGGAGTCAACAAATGTTTTGTATCACTAAATGATATCACAGTGAAAACTGTTTTAATACAGAATACAAAAATTGTATAGGAATGAAACGGGCATTTTGTGATACAATGTTTTAGCTTTTGCCTATGCTGTGGATCTGTGGTCTTGCTACCTTTTCCTTGTTGAATATTATGGTTAGTGGTGCGTTAAGCTTGTGATTATACAGTAGACTGAAGTTACATTTTTTTGCAAAAATTAAAGGAAAAAAAAGAACGGAAGGAAGTAGGGGAGGGAGGCAAACAGGGAGAGAAAAAAAGGAGGGAGGAAAGTGGTTATCTTCTCAAAATCTTGCCCACAACATACAGGAAATATGTTCTTTATATTAATAAAAATTAAAAATGGCTTCCTGCAGGCAGCAGAAAAAATTGAATTTGTGTTCTTTTTTAAAAATTTATTTTTATTGGGCCTGGCGGCGTGGCCTAGTGGCTGGGGTCCTCGCCTTGAACGTGCCAGGATCCCGTGTGGTCGCCGGTTCTAATCCCGGCAGCTCCATTTTCTCTCTGTCTCTCCTCCTCTCTGTATATCTGACTTTGCATTAAAAATAAAATAAATCTAAAAAAAAAACCATAAATACTTAAAAAAATTATTTTTATTGCAAAGTCAGATACACATAGAGAGAAGTAGAGACAGAGAGGAAGATCTTCTGTCTGATGGTTCACTCCCCAAGTGGCTGCAATGGTCGGAGCTGAGCCAATCCGAAGCCAGCAGCCAGGAGCCTCCTCCGGGTCTCCCACATGAGTGCAGGATCCCAAGGCTTTGGGCCGTCCTGCACTGCTTTCCCAGGCTACAAGCAGGGATGGGACACGCGGCTGCTGGGATTAGAACCAGTGTCCATATGGGATCCCAGGTATCCAAGGTGAGGACTTTAGCCGAAGGCCACCGCACCGGACCACTATTTGTACTCTTTTTAAACAAGGCTGACTTCTGAAGTATCAAGAACACGGGAAAGGTGTGTAGGTAGGCAAATGCCCCAACAGCCATGGAGCCAGGGCAGGACCAGGACAGAGCACAAGTGCATCTGAGTTTCCTATGTGTGTGGCAGGGTCCCAAGAGCTTGAATTGCCATCTGTTGCTGCATTAGCAGGAAGCTGGGTCAGAAGTGGAGCAGCCGTGAGTCAAACCAGCACTCTGATAGGCGCTGTGGGCATCCCGAGCAGCAGTTTTTCTTGCTGTGCTACAATGTCTGCCCCTAAAACTAAGTATCTGCCATGAAACTAGTGTGGAATGTTTCAAAATTCTGATTTCCTAGGAGTGTCTCACTGACAATAATGAAGTTCATAATATCCATCTCACAAGATAATTAGGATTAGCTTGAGTAACACATGTGTACTTCCAGCAGTGTTACACTTTGGTTCTTTTCATAGGATGTTACAGTCACATGTATAAACTGAACATCTGCACACACACACATTCAATATGAGATTAAGACACTGAATACTCTCTCTTACTGTCCTCGAATGATTCTGTAGTTTCTTCTGATGTTTCTGCATTTTCTGAGAAGCGTGTGCTGATCAGACAATACACATCCTCACTGCTCTTGAAGGCATCCCACTGGGGCACGTTGGCTAACAGGGATTCGCAGAGAAGTGCAAACGGTTTCAGCTGACTGCTGACATGCACGCACTGCTGCCACCGTGAAGCCGACAGCCACCGAGCAGGGGGATCAGGCATTTCAAGCGCATCTAACAGAAAAGGCAATGAGATCACACTGTAAGAGGTAAGTCCTTTGTTAGCTATTCCTTTCAAAGTGAATTATGAACAAACATTTGTTGTCGAGAAAAGACTAGTTTATAAGAAATGAATGACATAACAGTTTTTTTTTTGCTGTGGTAAAAATTTTATCATCCCAAGTGGACAGCTCAGTAATGTTAGGTAGATTTGCATTGTTGTGAAATTGGCAAAACTTTTTGTGCGGATCAGAAAATCCATCCATCACACAGCTCTCCTGTTCCCCTCCTCCCAGATCTTGGTAACCACCATACTAACTGCCATTTCTGTGAGTCTGACTTCAGCCACCCCAATAAACGGATACAGCACTTGCTTTTCTGGGGCTTATTTCATTCAGTGTCAGTTCATCCATACTGTGATAGGATTTCCTTCCTTTTAAAGACCAAACCACATTCTGTTATATGTGAAGTCATATTTTGCTTATCCACTGGTAGATGTCTTGGCTGCTTCTAATTTTTGGTTATTGCAAATATCACTGCTATGCCCACATCCTCTCATTCTTTTTATATGGTTTTTATTATTTTTCTTATTAATATGGTTACACTTAAACAGAACATAACACTGAAATATGTTATCTACTTTTTGTTAATTTCACTGACAGATTCTGTTTTCAATAACAAAAAAGGTATCGTTTCAGATACTTCTTTTATTGTTTTGTTCTTAGTTTCTTTATTTATTTTCTTATTACTTCAGTTTATGACACAGTTTCATAGGCTCTGGTATTCCCCCAGTCTCTCCCCATGCCCTCCCATGGTTTCTTTTTTATTTTAGATATTATTTTTGATGGCGATTATATTGTTGAGAAGGGTGCATGCCCATGTGGACCACTGATTAATGTAGGAAGGGTCAAGCAATAGAAGGTGGATGAGCCATTGTTTCCAGTTTTTCTTTTTCCTGTACTGCTCAAGTGGTTTCAACAGTTCTGAAATGCTGCTGATTCATTGCTCCAAGGATGAGAAGTCCTTCCAAGGTCCGTTGGCTGACATAGTCCACCCCAGAGGCTCTATTCACCCAGATACTTTCTGTCAAAGCTTGGCTGAAAGAACTGTCCAATTTGTTCTGCCCTCCATCCTCTGCTATTGTACCAGATGTTCTATGCATGCCCCAATGAACTGCCATATCCCCCATTAACCATACCAGGGCATGGTGTCCACTGCACTTTCTGCAACTTCTGTGGGGACCCAGTTTTGGTACATGTATTCCATGGTAAGATCATTGATCCTGTGATTCTCTCCATAACTGGGGTTGTGAGTCCTGGGGTCCAGTTGGAGTGGTCCCCAAAGAAACCTCACCAGAGGTCACTCTAGACCTGACTCCCATGTGTGCCAGCCAGTGCAGGGTCTGGCTCAGACCATCACCCATATCAGCCTATACACACTGGTGGTTGTAGTTGTTGGGCCACTTCTGTCTCCAGCCCTATCTCCTACACAAACCAATGGATACTGTGGCCCAGCCCAACTCTGCTCACCACACACTCAGCCCTTGTATACCATTGGGAATTTCAGCCTCACTGGAGCAACCCCCAATAACCCTCACCAGGCCCATCCCCACCCCTGGTTCCTACATATGATGGTATGTGCGGCAGACTGGTCTGGTCTGTCCTGAAATGCATTTGACCTTTGTACACATCAGTGAGTGCTGCAGCCTACCTCAGCCCAACCGACCCCACTATTCAGCCCACACTTATGCTGGTGGGTACTACTGTCTATCCAGCCAGGTGTAACACTCACCAGTGGGAGCTGCAGCCTACCAGAGGGATGCCTACAGTTTCCCTACTAGGCTCACTTCTAGCTCCGGATCTTGCACTTTCAGGTGGTTCTGCAGTTTATTATGTCAGGACTTGCCCCAATTCCTAGCTCTTGCCAGCTGATGCTGTAGCAAAGCTCAACAAGCCTGCACGTACTCTTGTTCATGCATGCACCAGTGGCTACTGTTGCTTAGCCCAGCCTGGCTCTCTCCTTAACTCAGCTCACATGTAGGCCAATGAGTGTTGCAGTCTGGCCTGGCCTGCTCCAGTTCCAGCTCATGCTGGTGGGTGCTACAGCCTAGCCCAGCCCAACCCAGCCAGCAGTCCTGGCCCTTACATGAACTGGCTGGTGTTGTAGCCCAACTTGGCTTGTCCTGCACCCCCATCCTGGTTCTTGGATCTGCCAGCGGGTACTATGAGTTGGCCTATCCTGGCCTGCCCCCAGACCTGAGCCACACGTATGCTGGTGGATACTGTAAACTGGCCTGGTCTGGGTTGCCTCCAGTCTTGGTTCTTGCACTGTCACAGGGACTGCATCCTGACAGAGGAGTGCCTCTATCAGATCACCTCCCAGTGATGGATTTCTTGGAGTTTTGGTCTTTGCTGGTATTCTCATTTTGTCCATGCATTGCCTTCTGGTTTTGTTTAATTCTCCATTTTGTTGCTGTTCTTTTTTATTTTAGTTCATTTAGCATCTTTGTGACAGTTTTGTTTTGTTTTGTTTTTGGTCAGGGTTCAAAGATATACACTTCTTTAGGGCAGGTTTCCAAGTTCTAGTTTATTTGTTTGACTTCAAATTTCCTTTAAATTTTATATTTCTGTGACTTACAAATGTTTGATACAACAATGTAAATGTATTTAATGCTATGTAACTGCAAAATCATTAAAATGGTTGATTCTGCTATGTGTATTGGATCACTCCCTCAATAAATGTATTTGAAAATGTGTAATTAAAAACAATTTAAAAACTCTACTCATCCTAACCAGACTATCTGCTCTTATTGTAGGCACATTAGTAGGGAGCTAGATTGGAAGTGGAGCAGCTAGAATTCAAACATGTACTGCAATGTGATGCTAGCATCAGAAGTGACAGCTTAACCTACTGTGCCACGCCAGCACCTCAGGGATTTTCCTAATAAAGTGGTGTTGGCGTTGTGGCACAGGTTAGGATGGATGAGGTTTAATTCCTGATGGTATTTGATCAAGGTGTGTATGTGGGTTGTATTCTGCTCTGTAGATTACGATAACAATAACCACAGAAATGATCTTTCATTCCTTATTCATTCAAAGACCATTCAGTACCAGTTATGTGCTTAATATGGAGGCTACAACAATGCATTAGACGTTGTGTTGAACCTCAAACTGCTTTTACCTTAATCAACTGAAGCAGCATTAGAGATATTTGAGTATAAGAAAGCATGTTTCTAACAGGACTTTAATAAATCCAGAAAAATTACATTTACTTACTATTAAGTTTAGGCTGGGCACTTGGAATATTTGTAAATTTGCCAGAATTTAAGAAGATGTCCCATTCTTTTTCCGGTAAAACTCCGACGTCGTCATGCGTTAGGTTTGCATGAGCATTATTTTGCATGATAGCAGTGCAAAGCCGAAAAGAAAAGCAAAGCTTATGTTGATCAAACAGAGCTGAGGAAACCAACTGCAAGCAATACACAAATGTTAGACTAACGCAGCTCGGTGGGAGGAGTACACACAACTCACAGGGAAGAAGACCTTACCTGAAAAATACTTCTTGTCAATGCCACTACTGTATTTTTAATATACGAGCTCAGGAGATTTTTCTCATTTCCCATGTTAGGTTCTTTTGGAATGTTTGTAATCTCACAAACTTCTTTCAGAGACAATTTTTCCTTTCTTGTGCCATGTTCTTGCTCTTCGCTTTGGGTAATGATGGCGGAAGCAAAAGCCTGCTGGAACCAGTCCAGGGGGAACTGGTACAAGGCGCTGACCTGAGCCAGATCAGCCACCAGGAAGTAGAGCAGGGCACCGCGGGTGGCGACAGGGAGGTAGTCTTCACGCAGGGCTTGGGCCTCGGCTTTGGCTTTTTCTGCTGCTTCGATATGCTTCAATGTTTCATCTAACATCATCCTGTATTTTCTTAAGGAGACTACAACCTTTTCATCCTCTATTACACATCCTAAAGATAAGCAAAACAAATAAAGACTCTTGTCTAATGGGATGATTCCTCATGCCATGTGCTTTAAGTAAAGTGCTCATGTTGGACTTCAGTTGGCTCAGCATAGGAGGTGGACCCTTAAGAGAACGCAGGTGTATTTCTATAAACCTAACTGCACAGGGCTCGTACTTCCTCTTCTCTCGTCTCTTCCTTCTGCCACTTTAGTGTTTGGGGAAGTCTACTTTCTTTAAGGCATAGGCTAAGTAACCATTCCATCAAACAGGAAAATCTATAGAGAACATTAAGCAAAAAAATCTCAGAAAATAACATCATTTGTTAACAAAATGTCCTCTGATGTTTTGCAATGTATTCTATTTTATTAAACAAATACGTTGATCATGACCAATGAAACAGAATTCTCTACCCATTAATAAGTTGCAATTCACCTTTTTTTGTTTGACATGGCTCTCAGATTTCCAAGATAAACTCTTCTATTTTGGGCCCAGTGCAGTAGCCTATTGGCTCAAGTCCTCATCTTGCACACATGCCAGGATCACTTATGGGTTCTAATCCCGGCAGCCCTGCTGTCCATCCTGTTCTCTCCTATGGCCTGGGAAAGCAGTTGAGGATGGCCCAAAGTCTTGGGACCCTGCACCCATGTGGGAGACCCAGAAGAAGCTCCTGGCTCCTGCAACAGCTCAGCTCTGGCCGCTGTGGCCACTTGGGGAGTGAATCAGTGGACAGAGGACCTTCCTCTCTGTCTCTCCTCCTTTCTATGTATATCTGACTTTCCAATAAAAATAAATCAATCTTTAAAAAAATCACCTGTTTGCTTTAAAATGTTTTGTTCTACTTTATGGGTTAAATAGTCCCATTTTGCTTAAGTGTGGGGTTTTGTTTTGTTTGTTCTGGTGATACTATTTTGTGACCCCTCACCATCTCCAAGGCTGCCTCTGAGCACATTTAGTTTGAGTATTCTTGAAAGCAGGCACAGCCTTCAGTTAATGCGACCACTGCGAGGGAAAAGAGACGGCTCTAAATTCATATTGCAGGATCTGGATCACCACATTCTCAGTGATCTAGGTGGATCTTTTTGTCATTACTATTGAGATATTTCTACCTTTCAAGAAAAGGAATTCATTTAGCTGAAGTATCCTCTACCATTGGGCTTGCCTTTGAAGACTACTGCTCAGGTACTATCCCTTCAGCAGCGAACATGAGATTTATGTTCACATGAGAGCTTAAAAATAAATGCAGGCCAGGGCCCCACAGGTGCAAGCAAAACAATAAACTGGACAGATGATTCCTAAATGTGTCCTTAATAGAAAACTAAAGCACTGAGGAAAATCTCCGGGCCCAAGGAGTTAACAGGCAAAAAGAAAAACCGTCTATTGCTATTGTTAGCTAAACTGTAGCTTCTCCCAGCTGACTTAGGCTACCCAGCCTGGGAAGTGTGTGTGCCAGGAACAGATGTGTCTTTTAGTCGTTATCTAGACCATGGTGTCTTGGATATTTCTTGTTGTGAAGAGGCATATAATTTCTGCAGCTATTTTAATAAACAGCATATCTTTTATGGAAACACAGAAGTCACAGGCTCTTTTTCATGTAAAAGATCTTGTCACTGCCCAGTGGCCAATGTCCTATGAAAGAATGTGGCAGAACGAAGGTTGAAACCGAAGAACGTCACAGCTGACCAATGACAACTGGGTCACTCAGACAACCATCTGATCGTAGTTCTGGTCCCTACTCAGAATTCAGGCCTCATAACTTTCCATTCTGGCCTTCCAAACAGGTCTCCTCCTAGCACTCAATCCCATCGTTACTTACCTTGTGCGATCTCTAGCAAGTCCAATGTTTTCTCATCCAGCTCCTCAAGGGTTAGTGTGTCAAGGGAAATACTCTGTAACAACTGGTGGCGTTGACTTTCTAAATGAGGGACTTCATGTGTTACCACTGTGGACAAGAGATGATCTTCCAGACCTTGGAATGTGACGGTAAAGTTGATCACAGTAACAAAGTTATAAATAGACGCAAGGATGTGGGGATTATCTATTGCTGTAGATAAGTATAACCTACACAGGAGAAAGGTTCCAGTTACTCACAGAACATACATAGAAAAAAAAATGACGCAAAACCAGCCTATTTAATAGCATGAGAATAGTTTTCCCAGAAGTAGGCAAATTTTTCAAGTTACTCAGCCTTGCACGCCATGTACACTCTAGTTTTTTTTATTAAATTACAAAAAGTACAATTATTAATCATATCCATATTATATCTGGGTTAAGGTTTAAATGGTAAGAGTTTTGACCTGTCACAGTGACACTCAGCCCTGCAAGGGGACAGGGTAAATTTGACTAACCAAGTTGAAAACAGCACATGTTCTTTGCTTGGACTTGAGGATGCGGGTTGGATGAAGACACAGTTCAACGGCCGAGCCTGCAAGCCTTGATTGGTTTTCATTTCTTGTCATAAAAAGCCTACCGCCCTTTTCATTATAACACCCAGCTCCCACTAAACATGGGACGTATGTAACACGGATGGTAACTTAGCACAGAAACCCCACTTACTGAGTTTACATGACTCCTCTCCACATTTCCTGTAAAACTGAGTCACTGAGGGCATTGGAGGAGAGAACCAGCAAAAGGAGGATCTTCCCTTCTCTTTAGCACCCTTCCTTTCAAATGCACAGGTAAACAAACACATTTTTTTAAAGAGGTAGTAACCTTGAGATCACTAATGCTTTCCAGATTCCCTTACTAAGTGTCCTGCTCACCCAGCAATCCTCTGGTTAACTGTAGAATAACCTAAGTACCGCTTTTCCTTGGGAACACTGTCTCGGAGGTCATCATATTTGACTACATAATCATGCCCCATGATGCTGGCAGGTGGCAGCCCTTCCTGGGGCCTTGACTGCTGGCCATACAGACACAACGTCTATGTCCCTCAAGGCAGGTTCCCTTTTTGCTCTAGAATTAAACACACACTTTTTTAAAAAGCGGCATAAGATCTTCCCATGTAAACACGTTAGTCATTCAAGTCGGTGTGAGCAGGTGGGGCCAAGTCTGCCTCCGGTGGCCCCATTTGTGTCTCTTTGGAAGAGTCCTTCCTCCTGGAGACCGAGACTGCATCAGGTGCGTGTTGACAAATACTGAGTGAGAGTGATCTGATGGATATGAGTTCGTTTTCTGCTCTGTGTTCTGATGCGAGCTACAGCCTGCACATGTGCCTGCACACGCATAACAACACTTACATGCAAACTCACTCTTTGCTCAGGTGGGAGCTTAGCAGGACTGAAACACAAGGATTTTAGTATTAGATGTTTACAGAGCCATTTCTGTGGGCAACATTACCTAAAGTTGGCATTGATTTCAACCTCTGAACTGCCAATCTTCATGAAAGACTGCCCCCTTTTCTGATAGATCCGCTTCTTCAGAATCACCTTCAGGTCTGGAGATAATGTTTCAGGGAGATTCTGAAAACAGACAGGCAATGGGTATCAGTAGGAGAAATCATCTTAAATCAACTGAGAGGACACAACACTTGAACACTGTGATCTTAATGTCAGCAGTGACACAGCTGTAAGACAACGGAGCACTGAAGGTTCACCACAGGGATGCATACATTTGTCAACGTATTTCTTACTGGTTTTCCCAACAAAGTTACCCATCACTTCAAACTTTTCCTTTGTATGCTCAGTGCCTTCAGTGCATGGGGCCAACCGCCAGGAAACACAGCACCCTGCTCCATGCTCCGATACCTGCAGGAGGACGCTGTCTCCCATCTTCATAGCATGCTCCATCTTTTTGGTGTAACTGCTGTCCTCCACGGAGAGCTCCTGCAGCTTGGAGCCTTCCATCTGGCGGATCCAGTTGTACGCCTGCTTGTGCGGGTCGATGAGCAGGGGCCACTGCAGGCTGTTCTTGATCATGATGGCATTCTCTGTTGAATACCAACCAACAGGCAGTCCTTGGTTATGCCACCGGTAGATCTGGAACGAAACAATTTCTACTGGCACCATTTCAGGAGCATCACATTGCTAGCATCTTACAGAGTACCAAAGAAACCTACAAGACCACTGCTTTTACAACAGCCAAGCTGTCTTCAAGAAGGATTAAGGAAACGAACCACTGGAGCAAACTGGATATGCACACAAAGCTTCTGCAGCAGACAGTGGAGGCGCTCCTTATCTCCTTGTCTCAAATTCATAGATAAGAAATCAGCACAGCATTGTACAAAATAGTCATTTGGCATCTACTGTTTGCCAAGTACGTAGATGTTAGAGAATCTAGATGGAGGAACTGAGGCCAAAAGAGGTTGAGGCTAAAAGGACTTTAGCCGCTCGGCTACCGCATCGGGTCCACTATTTTTTTTTTAATATTTGATGTTGCTTACATAGTTGACAAGGATGCACACTCACAAGGACCGCTGATTAGGGTGGGGAGGGTCGCGGCATGGGGGAAGGTGGGCGGGACAAATGTTTCCTATTTTCTTTTTCTCCTGTATCTCGGTTGGGGGAGGGAGAAAGTGAAGGGGCCGCTTCCAGATGCTAAACTATATCAGTATATTGCGGGATTGGCGATTATACTGTTTTAAAGTATTACAATTATAGACTTTCAGTTGCATTTATATATAATACTGATATACCTGGGTTTAACTAGCATTGCTGTAATGAAAAGCCAGTATTTGTTTCTGAGACTTTACAGGTAGGTTGTCTATTTAAGCAGACTTACCAGCGGAGAAATGAATTGATAATTATGTTCTTTGGATTTAAAAAGGTTTTTTTAAACTTCTGAGAGAGATTGCCAAAAGAGGGTCTACATTTTTTTTTTTTTTACTGTAAGAATGCTCCATGTTGTTTAATAAGCTCATCAGTTTCATTCATGATTTCAGAGTGAGAAATTAACTGCTATTCATTAGGATCATGTAAAAGGATACAATGGGAAAAAGGATATTTTGTGATTTACCAAGAGCATGAGTAACACGAGAGATATAACTGAGACATTGGAACCATATGTGAAAAATACTAAGGCCTGAAACAGACTCCAGTTTTCACACATGAAGATAATTGAGGGGAAAGATCTAAGACCAAAAACATGTCCAAACCCCAAGTCTGAATCAACAACAGCAGTCCCTTAACTGGACAATCAAGACAGGTTACTACCTCATACTTTTGGGCCATGACGTCAACTAAAGAAAAGTGGGAAGACAAAGAAACGCAGTTTTGAATGCAGAAATCCTGCCATTTATTCACAACCAACTGGCGAAAGGCTGGCGTCAAGGCTCCGCTGTAGACGATACACGCTGCGGAGAGGAGGGCGTCGCCCCAGAGGCCCTGCAAGCTGCTGTCCAGCTGACTGATTATATCTTGCCATCGAGTCTAAGTGCAGAAAAAGATACAAGTGAACATTCCATATAAAATATACTGTTACATGTATGTAATACACACGTCTTACAAATGTGTTCACTTTAAATTACTTGACTAGGTTTTTTTTTTTTTCTAAAGCTTTATTGATTTTTATTGGAAAGGCAGATTTACAGAGAGGAGGAGAGAGAGAGATTTTCTATCTGCTGCTTCACTCCCTGTATGGCTACAATGGCCAGGGCTGAGCTGATCTGTAGCCAGGAGCCAAAAGCTTCTTCTGGGTCTCCCACGTGGGTGCAGGGTCCCAAGGCTTTGGGCCGTCCTGCACTGCTTTCCCAGGCCACAAGCAGGGAGCTGGATTGGCAGTGGAGCAGTTTGGACATGAACCAGCATCTACATGAGATCCTGGCACTTGGAGGGGGAGCATGAGCCAGTTGAGCCAATGCGCCAGCACTTGGACTAATTTTTACTATTTTACTATTTACTATGACACACCTATTACTTTAAAAATTAATGGTCTCTAGGGTGGATCCAGAAGTTATGATTATTATGTTCTCAAGCTGTAATATATAGAAATTCATAATGAATAATATTTGGGAATAGTTTTGTGTCACAGCAGGATAAGTTACTGCCTTGACAATGGCATCCCATTGGGCACTGGTAGGAGTCTAGTTCCAGCTCCCTGCTAACGCACCTGGGAAAGCAGCTGAGGTGGCCCAAGGCCTTGGGCCCTGCTCTCACGTGGGAAACCTGGTTGGAGTTCAAAACTCCTGACTTAGGCTTGGTCAGCCCTGATCAATGTGGCCATCTGGGGAATGAACCAGCACATGGACGATCTTTCCTTCTGTCTTTTCCTCTCCAACTCTGGCTTTCAAATAAATCTGTGAAAAAAAAAAAAGGCTATTTTAAAATGAACTGTTTTCTGAGAGCAACACTAGTCCTTGGAGTTTTCAATAGTGTTATATTTATTAATATAGATATGTGGTCATTTGAACTCTTAGGTACTAAAACAAGGTAGTTTGAGAATATAAATTAGTTATACAGAAATAGTGTTCAACAATAGCATAACCAAGTATTTATTGAATCATTACTCATCTCCTAGATACTACTTTGAGAATCTCATTGGACACCGTCAGTAGCCTGCTAAGTAAATAGCACTGATTTTAAGATAAAGTACTTTAAGTTTAGACAAGTTGAAGCAAAGAACTCCAGATTATAAAGCTTCTGAGGCTGTAGATAACACTGAACTCATACTCTCTAGCTAGACAGCCTCCTTCCTCAACCATGCAAGAACTTGTTTGGGCAACGAACAAAGTATGTTGATAAGAACTTGAAGCTTCAAGTTTGGGATGATGGTAAGATTCTATTGCCTCTGGGACATCATCCAACTTTTCAGGGCCATTATTTTCATTTTTAGAAAGAGGTTTACTTCTTCTTCTTTAAGATTAATTTATTTTTATTGGAAAGGCAGATCTACAGAGAGAATGAGAGACACACAGAGAGAGTTCTTCAATCTGTTTGTTCATTCTCCAGATGGCCACAATGGCCAAAGCTGAGTTGATCCAAAGTCAGCAGCCAGGAGCCTTCCAGGTCTCTCATGTGGGTGCAGGGACCCAAGGCTTTGGCCCATGCTCTACTGCTTTCCCAGGCAATAGTCAAGGATCTGGATGGGAAGTAGAGCAACTAGCACATGAATAGGTACCCCATATGGAATCTTGAAGGGGGCGAGCATCAGCCAATCGAACCATTGTGCTGGGTCCAGGTTTAATTATTTTCATCTACTTGAGAGAGATACTAATTTTATTTGCTGATTCACCCCTCAAATGCTTTTAAGAGCTGGGGGCTTGGCCAGATCAAAACCAGGAGCCTTGAATTCTATCTGGGTCTCCCATGAGGGACAGGTGGGCCCAAGCATTGAGATATCACCCACTGTCTCCCAAGGGCATCACCAGAAAATGAGATCAGAAACAGAGCAGCTGGGATTCAGCCTGGCACCCTGATACGGGACACAGCTGATGGCCTAATGCACTGCTCCACCACACCCACTGTGATATTTGATTTGTATATTACATATGTTATCTTTCTTCTCTGTGTCCCATAAAAATATTATGTGATATGTATTTATTTAAACAATTGCATGAAATTGAAACAATCTTAACAATGTTTGCAATACTCCTTGAAGTAGCTCAGGTACCACTAAACCCAGATTCTAGTCTTTTATGAAGGATCCAGTTGTAGAAAAGGCAGATGAATCAGACAAGAAATAGAAAGACCAGAAAATGAGGGAGGGGTTGGAAGAGCAACAAAACAAAATGACATTTCCTTTTTCCATCCTGATGATGTTTCCTCTCTTTTGGCCTCACCCTGTTGGTATATAATCAACTTCGCTTGTGTCAGTGTGAGAGAAGGAAGACTCATGATATATTCACTGAAAACTTTTATTTTTGGCCTCAGCAAACAAAAGCATGCTGATGTCTTAGGACCAAGGGAAAATCTCAGATCTTTATAGTCTTTACCTCACACCGAACACCTGTACCTTCTCTGAATCACCTTTGATGGTTATCGATAACAAACCAAATAGTAAAAAAGTTTGAGTAGGCCTGTGATGTAGCTCACAGTGAAAATGACTTCTTGGGGTGTGTTGAACCCAGGATGAATCAATAAGGAAGGTATAAAGCCATGGGAAATCTTACTTTTTCACTTTCCAGGACAGTTGGTAAGACAGAAGCACACTGAAAGCGTCTGATGGCCAGTCTTCTCGAACTAATTAATTGCTGTTTTTCAGCAATAATATTTTTATAGGTTGCCTGTAGCAACAGCAAATGATCCTCAATCTGAAATATAATTATTGAGAAAAAACCTTATTCTCATGTTCTTCTAGAGTTTATCTATCACATATATAACTATAGCTGTAACCATTTCATAGTCACATCCTGGAACATCTTCCTGGATGCATTATATTACTAATGAAAATGTACACTGTGTAATGAAATGATTCCCTTGATACTGAAGTTGATACTTGAAAACACCATCATTTTTCTGTAACTTGTTTCCTTACAATCTTAACATCTGAAGAGTCTTGGTTATTTGTTTTCAAAAAAAAAGTTTTAACATATCTAGATTCTTTTTGCTCCGCCACCCATTGGGAAACATTCAGGAGTTCTGGCTCCTGAATTTGGTCAGGTTCAGTCCTGGCCATTGTAGGCATTTGGGGAGCAAACCAGAAGATGGAAGATCTTTCTCTCGTTGTCTTCTCTCCGTTGCCCTGCCTTCCAAGTAAATATATTTTTTAATGTGGAAGGTCTTTACACACATTATTTACTTATTCCTCACAATCTGTTCACTGTGTAATTGTTCCCATTTCATCTTTAACTCACAAGCTCTACTGAAATAACATTTCTTTCACATTTTTGTCTAATTCATAAATGTATTGAGCATTGACCAAGTAAAAGCATTGCTTACCAGCTGTAAGCCTCTTTGTTTTTCAGCCAACCTTTTCCGTGAGATTTTAAGAATATTTTGAGCTTCAGCTATTTGGATTTGCTTAGGCCCCACCAGCTTAAAGAGAATGTAAGAACATCCAAGTGTTAAGAAAGTCAAGTTTACTGTTAAAAGTGCCACTTATGTTTGAAAGACTTTTATAAGCACTGACCATATAAAATAAACATTCTTGGAATTAAAATGTGTACCAAAGGAATATAAAGTAGCATATTATGGTCATTCATACTAAAACAAACAAATCAACAGCACAGTAAAAAATGTAATAGGAGTATTTGACACCTGTGTGAGTTGGCATAATGTATGTGACTGCAGCATTTTTCCCACAGAAGCTCATTTGAACACTATTAAGTAGAAATTCTTTCTGGGACTTTGATGTGTCCCTTCCAAACCACTGTAGGTACTTGGGTGGAGCAATCATACCTTTTGGACCTCGTGGTAGTTATTCAAAGCTATAATAAACTGGCACATCGAGCAACAGGCAATGGAAACCAGAGCAATCTTGTTGGGTTTGAAATCAGGTAAGGTTACAATTTTTTTCAGCTTCATGAAAACCTAGAAAGAATACATACAGTTCATGGGTTACATGACAAAGAAGTATTATTTGGTCCAGCACTGGGGTACAGCAAGCTAGGTAGCTGCCTGTGACAACAACATCTCATATGAACACTGGTTTGAGTTCTAACTGCTCCACTTGAGATCCACCATCCTGCCAATGCACCCAGAAAAGCAGCAGCAGATGGTCCACATGATGGTGTCCTTGCATCCCTGAGGGAGACCCAGAGAAAGCTCCTGGCTCTACTAGATCACTTTCTCTCTTGGTAACAGTATGCATGCAAGAATGAAAGAATAAATGAATCCTTAAAACAAAAGAAGTATTACTGAAATGAAGTTTTCTCCATTCTACAGTAGGATGAAATTTTGATCCAACTATTAGTCAGTAGTGGAACCAAAGGCACACCCTTGCTGTTGCTGCTGTCCTTGCTGCAGAATTGCTTTCATTAAGGTGAAGTGCATTTGAAAACAACAGTAGAACAGGTGAACTCTCTTCTGACTTTGGGGCCTCTGGTGTCGAAGGTCTGCAGTATCCTCACGCACTTTGGTGTGCGGGTGACAAGGGATACCTTCTTCCGTCTTTGGCCTTATATTGATGGGGCACAATCACATCTAAAGGTCAGTCTACTCAAGAATGGCAGGGTGCCTTGGTGTGGCTTAGGGCTGAGACGTTGCTTGGCTTGTGTTTATACTCCAACAGATTCACCCACCTCTGCAAAAAGACACTACTGCTATAATCAGAAAAACACAGGATTTCTCCTGAACTCCTGGGAGACATAATCGGAATGAAATCTTTTTTAGACAGAGATTCCTTCATTTTTTCAGTATTGTCACACAATGGGTTAAAAGCTATCACTGCTACTGGTACCCTATTTGAGTGTCGGTTTGAGTCCCAGCTGCTCTTCTTTTCATCCAGGTCCTTGCTAATGTGCCTGGGAAAGCTGCAGATCATGGCCCAAGGGTTTGGTCCCCTACCACTGGATGTGGGAGAGCCAGAAGTTCTTCCAGGCTCCTGGCTTCAGCCTGCCCTGCAGGATTTACTCCCCACATTGGCTATTTGGGCAGTGAGTCAGCAGACAGAAGATCTTTTTCTATCCTTCTCCTATCCTCATCACTCTGCCTTTCAAATAAACAATCTTTTAAAAATCATGATGAGGTTAATATTTTCTATGATGATGACACTAATAATAAATTGAGAATGGATCATCTTCCATCTAAATTGTTCAGGAAGTAAACTGATTCTTCCAGGTAAGAAAGAAGATGAGCTGTTAATTAATTGTCAATGCAAACAAAACCACAGGGAATCCTACTTAAGAATTCCTTGGAGAACAAGTCCTTGTTGAATTCATTCATGAGTAATAAGGGTGATGACATTAACCTTCTGCCAAGACATGCCTCTTCCTCATATCCTATCCTGCACTTCGCTAACAGCACAGTCATCATCATAACTAACTCATTACCTGTCTAGTTAGCTATGTAAAGCCTGTCCAAGCGAAGTCCTGTAACACCCAGGAATGCTTTGCTCTTCTACATGAAGATACTGCTCACTCACTCATTCAGCCGGTCAGCCTACGACGGTGCCACTCACTAGCAAGAGGTGGCCAGCCCACCTGTGAGCTGACTCCCAGCTTGCATGTGTTCCCCAGGCTGGATATTCTCCCAGCCTCCGTCATGCAGGCCACAGGCTCCAGTGTTCAGTACGGCATCAGCCACATCTTGGTACCAACACAGGTACTGCTGGCCATGTCCTGTGGCTGTTGTGCCAAACGCCCACACCAGGGATGACAGATACAGCAGCTGAAGGATTCTCTTACCTTTGTGACCGCTTGCCTGCTCTGCCATACCCCTTCCTTCTATAAGATTCATTTGCCCAGCATAACCTGCCCCGGTCTCCTGGTGCCTGAAAGTCACTTTAAAAAGTTCATGAAAAAGAAACATTTATTTTGATGTTAAAAATATTTTAAATCCATGCCTAATTTTATTTCCATGATACGCATTTCCATGAACATTCTGAAGAACTCTTGGGCTTGTTCAGTCCTGTTCTGTCTCCTTGAAGTTCTACAGTAAATCTACCTTCTTCTGAACTACATCTGTTCCAGCGAAACCCAGACTATCCTACTTTCCTTACTCCTGCTTTCCCTTCCTACATGAGTTAATGTCTGTAGAGCACACAGGACAATGTCTGGCCCTGCTTTTACCAGGAGAAATCTTAGGCTAATCCACTCATCATAATTCATGCTATAACACAACCCCTTCCCCTCGTTGCACCCCCAGGTAGCTTTCTCCCAGTATCAGCCTCTTAATTCTCTGTTCCTCAGTGTTCAAAGACATTCTAAGACGTGGTATGTCCTGCCTTCAGTGACACAGGGCTTTCCTTGACATTCCCAGGCAATCTGCTAAGTTTGAATAAAGTGGTCCTCTCTGTGCTTTCAGCTTTTCCCACCGTCTTCCAACTCTAATGCGGAATTGCCATGCTAACATTTCTAATGGATTCTTTGGATTATAAATGCACAACTCACCAATTAGACATTACTTAGGGATCAAGAGTCTTACCTGATCAGGTATGCTGTCCTTGTCAAGGTTAATCAATTTTCTTAAGAAACCAGTTTCTGCAAGCAGTAACTTAGCTGTCTTCCAGTTAGGTTTCCTTTGCAGAAGAATACACACCGCCTTCATGACAGTCAGTATAAGCAAGGGAGGCCGCACATATGCTCTGTAACAAAGAGGGCCAAAGCACCACCACCTTCATTGGTCAAATCAAAGGCACCTGCAAACTATCTCAGGAGACAACGTACATGCTGGTTTAACAAGTGTGTGGTTGAGAACTGCTTTGCCCATCCATATAGCCATTCTGCTATTTATGCAGTTTCTAAAATTTGGGTGTCTTTAACATTGGAGATTGGTTTTGACTACTGATGCGGATGCCTGGCAGGCATTCTGAGAGACGTATACATGCAAGGCTGTGTGTAGGTCTGGAGTCAAGCAAAGACCTGACCCCAGAATCTGATGTTATGTAGTCCCTTGGAATCTTGCCTGATTCCTTCATCCCACAGGACAGCTACTTATCTACCCTTTGCTTGGAACTGTTATGGGCTACTCTGACCTTAAGGAAACTCAGCTAATCTGTGCTCCGTGCACCTGTTTTTCCACCACTTGCACTATATTTTTGTAAAAGTATAAAACTCTGTTTCAGTGTGTCATCCTGTGAGATGATGGCTGCCTGCTACAATTAAAATTCAGTTCTGCATAGCCTCTCATGTTCTCCATTCATTCATCTCTAACAGATGATATTCATAAAATCTAAATCTGTACAATATCTGAAATTAGACTAGTTTTATTACAAAAATATTTTCCTCTGAGTTATTTACAAATGGAAACCTGTCTATTTCATTCCTGTGCTGATTTACAGCTGACTACTTGAGGAGGTAGGTGCAGAGGTACAGAGCCATATTCTGTTATTCCTGTGTGGTCTTACCCTCTTCAAACACATCCTCTGATGATTCTCCATCCTAACCTCAGAGGCCTACCATGAAGATCATGGATGAAGCAAAGTCAGGGGAAAGAAAGCAGATGGGAATTCAGCTTTACCGGAACACAGGCAGCTGCCTCTCAGCTGGGGCCTGATCAGGTGCCACGGCACCATTAGCCAGCCAACTGCTGCTTAGGAAAACCAGGGTTCAGACTAAAACATTCCCCAAGAAGGAATTACTAATGACAAACCACGAGAGGTTTACTAATGACAAACCCAGACTTGGAACAAGGAGGGAGGAACTACATTTAGTCTCCCTAAAGGAAGGACACACAGAAAGCCTCCCACAGAGGAAGGCGACATGAGGGACCACTTCACACTTGATACTATTTACAGGGCTTATTGATGCCAGAATCAGAGATACTAACTAATCTACATGTTTGTTTGGATTAATCTTCATTCTCTTTATCAGTCTACTTGGAAACTGTGGGCAGTTTTCTGGTAGACTAAACAACTAAATAACTTTAACTAGTTTTTCAGATAGTTTTTCTTAGATTTGATGATGAGAAAGACAACAAAAGAAGAAGTAGAAAAACAGAGATGAAGTCCACAGAGGTGAGGCGGGAGCTCCAACAACAAACTTCTCAATTTTGACTATTTAAAGTAAATTTGTCAATATATTGAGATGAAATGTACTATCTCTGAAATCTTAGTGTAAATTAAAGGGAAAGTATGATTCAATTGACTCTAGTTCATTCGATATGCTCTTGACGCAGAGACCCGTCCATACTGGCAGTCTGCTTTCAAGTTCTCCTTTACTCCTTGGTAGTCTGTTTCGGACCCTTAACGATTTATCGCCATCTGCATTTTGCACTATCTTTTTCTTTCTTCTTATGGTTCACATTGCAAAGTGCCAAGGGGTTAAGTTGTCATATGGCTGGCATTTGTATTTTGATGATAGACACAGCAGCTTGGGTGGAGAATGAGCTGAGCTGGCACCTGCTGGAGGTGCCCATTGCATGTCCCAACAGCAAAAGCAGACATTACATTGGAAGGCAACCTCCTCTGTGAGACATGTTGACATTGAGTTAAATACCCATTAGCAACATCACAGTGCAGACTCTTTGCAAACCAACCAACTGACCAACAAATGGGACGCATGTAAGGATAAGGCTGGTTTTCGTTAGCTTTTGTAGTTACTGGCAGAGCCCGTGGGCTTAACCCCTGTGACATACAACCCCTCTGAAATTAGGCTACAGGAGATGAGCAGGTTACGCTTAAAGGAATATCTGCCAGGGAAACTGTAAGAGAACAGAGGCTTCTGCTATGTGTTTGGGGGTTGGGGTGGAGGTGGAGGTTGCTATGTTGGAGAGCACAGCCCTGTTACTTCTCTGATGTCAGCTCCTGACACTCCTTCTGGTCATCTTGGTCTTCTGCAGTTCCTGAAACTCACCAAGCACACGTCTGCCTTAAGCATTCTGGACATTCCATTTCCTCCGCTTGGCACACACTTCCCTCCAGACACCTCCTTGGTTTACTTCCCAACTTCATTCAGTTCTCTGTTCCAGCATCAGACAGGCCTCCCCCAACCGTTAACTGCTGCCCCCTCAGCGGCTGCACCAACCTCGGCTGAACTGAATTAATCAGTCAAAGCACATGAGGATGAGTGCGTGTGAATGAGGTAAGAAAGAACCTGCTCCCCTTCTCTCACGTGTCTGTCAGGTGGACTTTCAGCACTGTCAGCACAACACACTATTAAATGCATTAAAAAGCCTCTCTGCTATTTTCAGTTCTTATCCTGCAGATAATGCATCAGAAATAAGATGGTGTATTTTCTCAGAATTTCCACATCCTGTATTGAAACACCACTTTCTGTAAATAGACAATCCAATACATTCTAAGATACAAGCAATTTTCCATTGTCTGTCTAATAGGTTAGATACTTCTTAATTTGAGCTTTCCAAAGATTCAAATGAGTACCGACAGGATGAGATGTTTGTATGCTACCCCATTTCTTCTGTATTTCCTTAAGCGTGGCTTTCATCACTTTCCACCACGTTGGGAGGACTGAGTTAGGGAAAGCACACAGCAAGCGGGAGTGTGTCCCATACGACACCGTGTGGTAGTGGCTGGCACTGCAACCTCAGATACATGGTCCCACTGGACCCCACACGCTTTCAACTAAAGCTGGAGTAAGCAGGAATTTGCATTGGTTCTAGGAGGAACATTTTTTTTTTTTTTTGTCTCAGAGATTGAGATTCAGTTTACAACAGAGAATACATCATAGTTTTACAATATTACTCCCCCAAAAGGGGTACATAACATATTCATCTGCTTTAAAATTGGTAACATACAGTATAAGTCACACCTACTAAAGAACTTAAACCAAGACTGGTAGAATTGACTTACTAAAAATTGGATATAGGGCTACTAACTTCTGTGCATACAAATCTTATTTTGAGCTTTTCTAACCTCACAGAAACTTACCTTAATTCAGTGACATCAGCTTTATCCAGGGCGTTCAGGGCCCCAACTGCCTTGCCTAGAGCTGGCATCACACTCCTCAGCTCATTGGCAGTTTTCTGCAGTAAAAAACCAAAAACCAAAAAACAAAACAAAAACCCCTGAGAACATGTGGATGCTGATAATTATCTCACAGTTTTAAAAATATTTGAATCTGGAAAATACAAAGTGACATTCTTACAAAGTCAGCCAATAGTACAGCTTGTAAGACTCAGCTGGGTGTGCGCCAGTCATCTGTGTGTCGGGGCCCCAAGTGCAGTGTTTTCAATTCCTCTTGCGAAGGCAGCGCCACCAAGCGGATCCTGCCTTGTCTACTAGTCCCAGAGATGCGCTAGTCCTTCCCTACTGAACAGTGGTCCAACGAGAGGCTCTCACTGTGGGACTAGCACGGTACGAGCTCTAGACCCTCACACGGTTACATGGGCTCCTTCTGCCAAGGTCTGGAAGGAGCTTTGCCAATAGGCTGGCAGGGTCAGCTTTCTTTATGAAGCTTGCAAAAGCAAAATACCTTGATTATAGTTAGAACTCATTTCTCTTTTCACTTTTCCCCTCTGTGTCAAATGGGATCCTAAAATGCCATTAATGATTATATTAAACTTATATTTTAAAAAGCTCTTAACACTTTCAGTGAGTTATAAAACTCTAAGAAACTTCTGTTAAAAATGTAAAATACATTTTGATTAAAACTGCTATAGGAGGTGATATTACAAAATTATTATCATATGAAGAATTGATCACAGAGTATGCAGTGGAGGGAAAAAAACCCAGAAAAGTATCATGGTAATAGGTAAAGAAGTTAATTCCCAAACAATTTCTAAATCTAGTGATTTCTGTGAAAATTGTTAACTTATAAAATTGTGTTTTGCTGTGATTGCTTATTCTAGTTAATCTTCATGTTCACATAAAATAATATACTAGTTACTTTGTATTTTGTGAAAACAATAATCTCAACATTGTAAGAAGTTCAGCCTAATGAAACACTGAAATGAAGCTGCACTGATCGCGTATTGCCCAGGCGTGTTACCCTCAGGTGGCTGACACAGCAGGGTCTGTGGGCATCAGTGGTCCCAGGAGCAAAGAGGGGAGAGGAGCCTCCATGTCTGGGAGGGGTCAATGGTTGTACCCCCTCAAACTCAGCACATCAGAAAGTCCTGTGCCTGGGTTTGGAGGTTCCATGAGATAGTTTCAAGTAAGTTAGCCTTTAATGTATGGGCAGGTGTTTATGGGATGTAGGTTTGCAAATCTGAGTAGTGATTTTTATAATGAATGGGCTTTTAGTTTTACCTGAGCATATTCTTCCACAATTCTTACTTCTTCTGCCATAATTTCTTCATCCCGTTTCACAAGTATCTGAACTTTCTCAACGATTTGTGAATCTTTCCTTATTTTTTCCTTTAGGATTTCTCTTTCCTAATGAATGGAACAATTCTTACAAGGAGTTTTAAGAGGTTAGTACCTCTTTGTAAATGAAAAATTTCAACAGCACATTTCACTGATATAAAACTCATCCAAACAAGCCCAAAATATAGTTTCTTGAAATATACGCAGGATCAGGCTCATAAACAACATTTCATATAATGTATGAAAGAATAGCCATGGGTGATAATTTCTCAAACACATGACCAATTACAAATTATCACAGAACCTTCCAGATAGATTTAAAGACACTTAGGGATGCTTTACCAAAGCTTCAATGGTTTGTTTCCAACCAATCAATACATTATATTAAATATAACTGTGACCCTATTTTGCTGTTGTTTTCCCTCATTTTATAAATGAGAGACTTGAGTTAGAGTGACAAATAATTTCTTTCAGTTCCAGAGCTACAGCATAAGGAAGCAGGGATTGCACACCGCCTTTGCTTTCAGAGCCTGTTCTATCACAGGGTTTTTAGACCCAGCCTACCTTCGTTTTCTGCTCTATCTGAGGCCCAAGGATTGCCAGTTCATTCTGCATGTCTATAACCACTGTGCTTGCTTCCAGGATCTTGGACAGACCCATAAAGAAACGACTCCTGAAGGAAATAAAAAGGACAGTTGGAGTGTATCCCTTCTCTAAGATACCTGAACCTAGAAGTGTCTCAGATTTCAGAGTCTTTCAAATTTTGAATACTGTCACTTTACCAGCTGAGCAGCCCTAATTCAAAGTGTCCCCAAATCTGAAACTTTCTGAACCTCAAAAGATTCTGAGGGTTTTAGACTTTCAGATCAGGGCTGCTCCTATTATTTCAGGACGTGTAAAATATAGCAAAGTTGAGGCCAGCATGGTGGCATAGTCTGAGTTCTCCACCTGCAGTGCCTGCATCTCATATGGGCTTCAGGTCACATTCTAGCTGCTCTACTTCTCATCTAGCCCACTTGTGGCCTGCGAAAGCTGTGGGGGATGGCATAAGTCCCTGGACCCCTGGACCCACATGGGAAACTCAGAAGAAGTTCCTGGCTCCTGGCTTTGCATTAGCTCAGCTTTGGCTGTTGCAGCCAACTGGGGAGTGAACCTGCGGATTTAAGATCATTGGACCAGTTCATCAGGTTCTCGTTCCTTCTCTCTGTAAATCTGCCTTTCAAATAAAAATAAACCTAAAAATTTTAGAAATACAGCAAATGGCAGAAAATATAATTTGATCATAGATGAAAAGAATTATATATCATGATCAAATGGGGTTTATTCCTGGGATGCAGCACTGGATTGATATTTGGAAGCCAATCAGGTTCGCCCACCATATTAACAGCCTGAAGAAGAAAGATCTCATGCTTGTTTTAATTGGTGCAGAAAAAGCATCTGAAAAAATTTATGATAAAAAGAGACTTTTTTAAAACTAAGAACAGACGGGACTCGCAAGATGGCCGACATAGGAAGATGGATGTGAGGGAGCTCACAGACAGAGAGGGATAGAACGCGACAAAAGCGTAAGTGGAGCAGCATAGACCTGCAGGGAGAGGAGCGTGAAGTTACCAGGACAGTGTGGAGCCAAAAAAATCCACAAAATTCAGAAGAGCAACCAGGAAAACAAACGAGACAAGGCAGGGAAGACGGTGTTCCGCTCCAGACCTGCTGAGTCACAGCCGCCGGGAGCCACGCCGGGAGCCGCGCCGGGAGCCGCCCCTGCAGCCGCAGGAGACACAGCAGCCACAGAAACCTCTGGCAGCCGCCATACCCGCCACAGACCCTGAAGCGCCGCAGCCGCCAGGAGCAGCACCCACGGCGAAAGTCCTCACCAGAGGCAGAGGCAGACTGCAAGAACTTGAGGTTTGAGGGAGCTGGGTAGGGGCAGCAGTGGGTCGGAGGCTCCGGGAGTTAACTCTCCAGCGGCAGGCACAGACCCTGAACATCCTTGGTACTCATCTCCCCACCCCTCCACCCCCCCCCCCCCCGGGCGACTCCAGCCTCTGGGGACACAAGGCAAGTGCCTTAAAACTGCCAAAACTGTCTTGGAGTTGACGCACAGCGGTCCTGTGCGCTGAGGAGAAAGGCAGAAGGCACACTGAATACTCCCCCATGCCTTGCAGAGTGGCACACAGCTAGGCGGTACTGATCCACAGGAACCCACACCTCTGGACTGTGCAGACCCGGGTGTGCCTCTGGACTGGGCGGTCCTGTGCAAGCGCTGGGATGGGCGGTCCCCTGCACTCGGGTGGGCGGTCCCGTGCTGCTGGGGTGGGCGGACCTGAGCAGGAGGCGCGTCTAGAGAGCACCTGGAACAACCCACGCCCTACAGTCCTGTGCTTGGAAAACACACCAGGAGGGCACTGCGGACCCGCGTGCAGGAGGCGTTCCCAGAGAGCACCTGGAACCTCCACGTCCTGCAGTCCCTGACACTGGGGACACACTGAGAAAGCACCTAGAATCCTCTGTGCCCTGTGTTCCTGCGCAAAGGGGGCGCACACAGAGTGCCTTCATTCCCCCACGTCCTGTGGTCGCATACGTGTAGGGGACGAGCTGAGAGTGCGCTTTGAATCTGCTGGGCCTTGGAAGTGGCGCCCTGTGGTCCAGTGTACTGGAGACGCACCAAAAGTGCCTTGAAAATTCCCGCACCCTGCTACTCCACGCCTGCACGCTCGGATCTCTACAGGATAGCGCTTGGAGACCCCTCAGCAAGCTGGTGCCTGGGTCTCTCAAAAACAAACACTAGACTAGGGTGAGAATCCAGCAACACCTTGGGCCACAAATATGGGAAGAAATAAGAGAGTTAGTGACGTAGACACAGCTTGCTCCGCCCCAAAAAGCCAGATGATTACAGCAGAGATTACAGATGAAGAAATTGAAGGCGTCTCTGATAAGGAGTTCAGAAAAATAATTATAAAACTCTTCAGAGACAATGAAAAGCGATGGGACGAGCTCAAAGATTTCAAAAACCACATAATCACAGAAACAAAATCGCTCAAAAACGAGATCCTAGACTTGAAGAACAAAGTTGAGAGCTTAGCCAACAGAATTACAGCAGCAGAAGACAGGATATCCGACTTGGAAGATTCCCAGAATGAAAACAGGCAGATTATTAACCAACTAGAGTCACAACTACACAAGGCAACCAAGACGATCCAAGAGATGAACAACAACATCAAGAAGTCAAATATCAGAATAATGGGGCTCCCAGAAGGAGTGAAAAGAGAGACAGGCATACAACCAGTACTTGAGGAAATTATGCAGGAGAACTTCCAAAATACCTGGAACATGAACCCAATCCAAATTCAGGAAGGCCAGAGGACTCCCCACAGGGTGGACCCAAAACGATCCTCGCCAAGACACGTGGTAATCAAGCTACCCTCCAATGAATACAAAGAAAGAATCCTAAGGTTAGCACGAACCAAAGAGAAGCTTACATTTAGGGGCAGGACCATCAGAATCACTGCCGACTTCTCAGAACAGACGCTCCAGGCAAGAAGAGAGTGGAACAAAATCTTTCAAGTACTGAAAGAGAACAACTGTCAACCAAGAATACTCTACCCAGCAAAGATTTCATTTGTATACGAGAACGAAACTAGATACTTCCACAGCAAAGAGAAATTAGAAGAATATGCCAACACAAAACCAACTCTACAAAATCTCCTTAGAAATGCGCTACTCCCAGAGAAAAAGGAAGCAAGCCATAAGCAAGGATGGTAATCAGGGAGATCTCAATAAAGTCCATCCACAGAAACGACAATCAATTACCAACAACCTCAAAAACACAGGTATATGTCACGGCAAAATTATAATTTCTCAATATTAACCCTCAACACAAATGGCTTAAATTCATCACTCAAAAGCAGACTGGGTTAAAAATCAGGACCCAACTATATGCTGCTTGCAAGAAACACATCTAACCAGAAGGAACTTCAGGAAACTTAAAGTGAAAGGGTGGAAACAAATATTCCATGCCAATGGACGAGAAAAAAAGGCTGGTGTGGCAGTCCTATTCTCAGATGATACGGACTTCAAAGTAACAAATGTCAAAAAGGATAGGGAAGGGCGCTACATCTTCTTGAAAGGGAGGATCCAACAAGAACCAATCGCCATTCTTAACATTTATGCTCCTAGCCCGGATGCACCCAGCTACCTGAAACAACTACTTTTGGACTTAAAGGGAGACATAGATGAACATACGATAATTCTGGGAGACCTGAACACCCCACTAACACCAATAGATAGATCAACGCAGCAAAAGCTCAACAGAGAAGCCACAGATCTCACACACACAATAGAACAACTGGACCTAGTAGACGTCTATAGAATATTTCATCCTAAGGCCACAGACTACACCTTCTTCTCAGCAGTGCATGGCACCTTCTCCAGGATAGACCACATAATAGGACACAAAGCAAGTTTAACTAATTACAAAAATATCAGAATCATACCATGTACCTTCTCAGACCATCACGGAGTGAAATTGGAAATCAAAAACTCAAAATGTCCCAGGAAACATGTAAACTCCTGGAGGCTGAACAATATGCTATTAAACGAACAATGGGTTAGAGAAGAAATTAAAGACGAGATCAAAAAATTTATGGAAATCAACGAAAACCCAGATACAAAAGTCCAAAACTTATGGGACACCGCCAAAGCAGTGTTGCGTGGTAAGTTTATTGCAATAAGTGCGCACGTCAAAGCCCAAGAAAGGCAACAAATGCAAGAATTAAGGACACACCTCCAGGAACTGGAAAAGCAACAGCAGAAAGACCCCACAAACAAGAGGAAACAAGAAATTATCAAAACAAGACAAGAACTAAACCAGAAAGAAATTAAAAAAACCATTCAGAAAATAAATGAATCAAAAAGCTGGTTTTTTGAGAGGATAAACAAAATAGATACCCCATTGGCCCGACTGACAAAGAAAAAACAAGACAAAGCAAGAATTAGCAGTATCAAAGATGAAAAAGGCAACATAACAACAGACGCTACTACCATTAAGGAAATAATTAGAAATTATTACAAAGAACTATATGCCAACAAATTCGATAACCACTTGGAAATGGAAAGATTCCTAGACTCCCACCACTTACCAAAACTCACCCCAGAAGCAACAGAAGACCTGAATAAACCCATTACTGAATCAGAGATAGAATCAGTGATTAAAGAGCTCCCAACAAAGAAAAGCCCAGGCCCAGATGGTTTTACCACAGAATTTTACAAAACATTCCAACCAGAGCTAACCCCAATCCTTTACAAGCTCTTCAAAACAATAGAAAAGGAAGCAACTCTTCCAAACTCATTCTATGAAGCCAATATCACCTTAATCCCCAAACCGAATAGAGAATTAACAGAGAAGGAAAACTACAGACCGATCTCCCTGATGAACGTTGACGCTAAGATTCTCAACAAAATCCTAGCCAATAGAATACAAAAAAACATCAGACAGATCATCCATCCAGACCAAGTAGGTTTCATCCAGGGAATGCAGGGATGGTTCAACATAAGAAAATCCATAAATGTGATACATCACATCCAAAAACTGAAAAACAAAAACCATATAATAGTATCAATAGATGCAGAAAAAGCCTTCGACAAAATTCAACACCCCTTCATGTTAAAAACCCTAACCAGGGTGGGGATAGAAGGAACAATCCACAACATAATCAAAGCAATATATGAAAAACCCAATGCCAGCATCATACTAAATGGAGAAAAACTGGATCCCTTCCCACTGAGATCTGGAACAAGACAAGGCTGCCCACTATCACCACTGCTATTCAATATAGTCCTAGAGGTACTTGCAGAAGCCATAAGACAAGACAAAGAAATCAAAGGAATCCAAATTGGAAATGAAGAAGTCAAGCTTTCACTATTCGCAGACGACATGATTCTCTACATAGAAGAACCAAAAAACTCAATACAAAGACTCCTAGAACTCATACGAGAATTTGGCAGAGTGGCAGGATACAAGATAAATGAACAAAAATCAATAGCCATGGTGTATGAAAATGGCCGCAAGATGGAAGAAGATCTAACCAACAAGCTACCATTCAAAATAACAGAGAAAAGCATGAAATATCTGGGAATAAATTTAACCAAAAGCGTAGATGACCTTTATGAAGAAAATTACAAAACACTCAAAAAACAAATAGAACAAGACCTCGAAAGATGGAACAACATCCCATGCTCCTGGATAGGCAAAATTAATATCATCAAAATGTCTATACTACCAAAAGCAATATATACATTCAATGCAATCCCAATCAAATTACCCACAGCATTCTTCATCGAACTGGAAAAAATGATACACAGATTCATCTGGAAACACAAAAAACCACAAATAGCCAGAACCACTCTGAAGAACAGGAACTTAACAGGGGGAATCACAGTACCGGATCTATGGACATACTATAGGGCAGTGGTCATCAAAACAGCCTGGTACTGGCACAAAGATAGAGAGGAAGATCAGTGGAGCAGAATAGAAACAACAGATGGAAACCCACACAGATACAGTCAATTAATCTTCGACAAAAAGACAGACAACAACCCAAGCAAATGGAAAGGTCTGTTCAATAAATGCTGTTGGGACAACTGGTTGATAGCCTGCAGAAACAAAAAGATAGACCCACATCTCTCACCATACACCAAGATCGAATCTAAATGGATAAAAGACCTAAACCTACATCCAGAAACCTTCAAACTTTTGGAAGAAAATGTTGGAAACACACTGCAACACTTAGGGGTAGGCCCTCACTTCCTAAAAAAGACTCCAAATGCAGTAGAAATCGAGACCAAAATAAACAATTGGGACCTCATCAAACTAAAAAGCTTCTGTACAGCTAGAGAAACAATCAATAAAGTAAAAAGGCAACCCACAGAATGGGAGAAGATCTTCGCACACGACATAGGTGATAGAGGGCTAATCTCCAGAATATAAAAAGATCTCCAGAGAAACCAAAACACCAGAACAAACTGCTCAAGAAATGGGCACAGGAAATGGGCAAACACTTCACAAAAGAACAAACCCAAATGGCAAACAAGCATATGAAAAAATGCTCAAGTTCCCTGGCAATAAGGGAAATCCAAATGAAGACAACTATGAGATACCACCTAACTCCAGTAAGGATGGCACACATACATAATACCACCAACACTTGCTGGCGAGGATGTGGGGAAAAGGGAACCCTTCTCCACTGCTGGTGGGAGTGCAGACTTGTACAGCCTCTATGGGAATCAGTTTGGCAAATACTCAAACAACTGAAAATCAACATACCATATGATCCAGCAATAGCACTCCTTGGGATATATCCAAAACATCTTCTACTCAAGAAACCAACATGCACGCCTATGTTCATAGCAGCACAATCTACGATCGCAAAAACCTGGAAGCAGCCAAAATGCCCATCAGCGGAAGACTGGCTAAGAAAGCTATGGTTCATCTACTCCATGGAATACTACTCAGCTATTAAAAAAAACGAAATGCAGTTCTTTGTGGACAAATGGGCCCGACTGGAATCCATCATGCTAAGAGAAATGAACCAATCCCAAAAGGTTAAATACCACATGTTTGCCTTAATCTGAGATGAAAAGAGAACAACTTGGAAAATAGTACCTGTATATTGTAATATTAGTGCAATCTCTTATAACCTGTATCCAATGCAATAAGATAACGCGATATAATCTATAAACCAACAATTAATGTCAGAATACTTAAGATCTACATCGAAAAACTGTAAAACCTACTATACCCTCAATACGCTATGTTAACCTGTAATGGGGGGGAGTGCAGGGAAATCTTTCAGGACCATAAAAAGAGTGAGAAAAAAGTACAATATAGCCTATCAAGATCAAATCTGGTAATTCATAGATAACAGACTCAAAGCGGCACTAAACAACAATAAAACTACTATACCAATGCATGAGGGGGGAATCGGGTGCGATCCTGACAACCTCTTAACAGGAGGTCATGTGCGTGGAGCAGGGGAGCACTCCAGAGTGGAGCAGGTGGTAAGGAGGAAGCTTGGATCCCAACCATGAAGACTCCCAGACCTTCACCACAAACTATTAATACAAGCAACAAGGACTATATCCCAACTGCCAAGGAGGCCACAGGGAATTGGATGCCCTCGGAGGCCGAGTACTCTGAGGTCACCCACCCCCAACCGGAGCTTCCACAGGGGATGGAAGAAGTCCAAACACTAACGTGCAGAAACCAACGTCATCGGAAAGACAACCAGAAGCCCTGAGTGGTCTG
The DNA here is from genome assembly GCF_030435755.1 of Ochotona princeps. Lineage (NCBI taxonomy): Eukaryota > Metazoa > Chordata > Mammalia > Lagomorpha > Ochotonidae > Ochotona > Ochotona princeps. Next base: position 31,489,028 of record NC_080841.1, on the reverse strand, counting down.
CAGAAACAGAAGAACAATAAACGTCCTTCGGGACCAGGGAGGAGAGCTTTCTCTGGTCCGAGCCTGGCTCCACCTCTGGACCCCCCCCTCCCTCGCAATGACCATCGGGATCGCTTCGAAAACCCCTCACAGCAAACAATCATACAAAAAAAAAAAAACCTAAAATAAATAAACAACAGAAAGTAGAACTTGAAATCTGACAGGAAAGAGCTGGCATGGATTGGCTCATGCCTCGCTGGGTGGGTCACAAAGATTGGTTACTCCTCACCATGGTGTTGAGGATTTTCCTGCACCCCCCCCCCCCCCAAAATGTTCTGCACCTAAAATGTTGACATATATCTTGTTAGAGTTACAAGCCAGTCTGGATTATCCTAAAATCTGCCAAGATCAGCAAAATTTTACTTCAACACAACAACTGGCTAAATACTAAGATGAAATGGACACGAAACAGCTGAATGGTGCCTTATGGCCATTTTAAGGTATAGAGCAGCCGGTCCTGTATATGAACTAAAATTGAAATGTCAATGAGCTAATCATAGGTGGTGGCTAGGACTTGTTTTCCTTTTTTTTTTTCTTTTTAATACACTGGTTACTCAAAACCATGTCAATTCCATAACATTGCAAATTGCTGTTGATGTTATATTGGGACTCTTAATTGACTGTGATGATATTCTGCCAGCTCAAACTTCAGACCAGAAAAGGTCTCCCCAAGAAACTATTCAACCCATCTGGACAATAAGTAGCTGGACTCTATGCTTGGTATATGTTTGCAATGAAAGAATCTTGATTGAATTTGAACTGTAATACTGCATCAAGGTGGAGGAATCCACTGGGGGGAGGGGAGAGGGAGGGAGGGGGGGATTCCCAGAGCCTATGAAACTGTCACATAATGCAAAATAATTAGCAATAAAAAAAAAATAAAAATAAAACTAAGAACAGAGGGGGCATTTCCTCTATTTGGTAAAGAACAGGTGCCATTCAGAACCAGGCTAGACTGCAACACCCACTGGTTTCAGTGGAAGTCGGGACTGAAAACAGAACCAACCCAGCAATTGCAACCACCAGCTGATCGTGGCGATGGACTGTGCCAGGCCCTGTGCTTGCTAGAACATACATGAATCTGGTCTGGGAATAACTCAAAGTTTCTTTGGGGATCTCCCCAATCGAACTGCTGGACTCAGAACTCTAGCCAAGAAAAGACAGAGGACAGAACAAGTCAATCAACCACTTCAGCTATATATTGGCAGCGAAATACTGGGCGAATGAAGACTTTATGATGGACTGTGTCAATCAGTGGATTCTGCAATGACCTCATCGAGCTGGGAGTGGCGAAACTGGCAGCGATTCATAACTGGAGAACTATTAAAACCACTTGAGCAAGTATCTCAGAGCATGCTCCACATCTGGGACTTGGGGTGGGTGGGAAACTGGGTGGGGCTTCTCCCTCAATATCCCCCTTTACCTCAGATACAAGAAGGAAACAATATGGACATAATAGTCTTACCCACTTCCCCATACCCTCTGAACCTTTTTTTTTTAACCGTAATTAACTATGTAAAGATTGTCAACTATATATATAGAAAGAACAGGTGCCATTAAAAATAAATGGACTCTTATGGAAGAAATGAGAAAAGATAAGTGAGGTTCCTCAAAGGGCATACACTTAGCACAGACAATCTTGGGCTTTAAATGGAATAAGTTAATTATGAGTTTCAGAGTAGATTGACTCTCAGAGGTTCTAACCACATAATTAAGCCTCCCTATTATTTCTCCTGGGAAACTGGGCTGCTGAAATTTTTGAGGGGCAAATAAAAGCTGGGCAGTAAGAAACTGCAATCTGATCTTCATTTAATCACCAAGCATAACTTGCTATATATGGATACCAATGCTAATGGTCACATGTATAAGTTTATAGGCCTTAAGATGGTCCTTTTAGGACAGTAGAGGATATATAAGTGAGAAACCACTGAGCCACTAAGGGCTGTGTCTAAGTATCTGGTGTGGGTCAGACAGGATGGGGAACAGATAAGGGGTGCAGTGTGATAGGCACTGGTCACACTGACCGCATGGCTATGATTGGATAGCAACAAGTCTGAGTGGTAGAGGGTGGGACACCTTCTATTCTAGTGGGAGAAGAATTCAGGAATCCCTCCTGACATTTGCTTGTTGGGCATCCAGACAACCACCCTCAGTTCAACTGATGATCAACAACCATCTTGATTTCAGGACCCTCAGCAATTTCCCTGACCACTAGTTAAAACAACATAACAAGACTAACTTTCCAAACATTGGTATGATTCCCCCTCTATAGCCTCATCATATTTAGACTAGCTCAACTGCTCTAAATTATGTGGATAATGAACCAGTCATCCTACATCTGGCCTTTTAAACAAAAACTTAGTTAAGATTAAACCCTGACCTAACACCAGCAAAATGCTGCTTCTGGGGTTGTTACTAGTTTGTTGTTGTTGTTTTTTCTTGGAAAGGCAGATCTACATGGAGGAGGACAGAGAAAAAAATCTTTGAAGTCCACTGGTTCACTCCCCAGGTGGCTGCAACGGCTATAGCTGAGGCAGCCTGAAGCCAGGAGCCTGGAGCCTCTTCTGGGTCTCCCATGTGGGTGCAGGGTCCCAAGGCTTTGGGATATCTGCCACTGCTTTCCCAGGCCACAAGCAAGGAACTGGATGGGAAATGAAATAGCCAGGACACAAACCAGCACCCATATGGTACTCCGGTACATGCAAGACAAGGATCCAGCCACTGAGCCACTGTGCTTGGCCTTGCTCTAGTTCTTACATAAATGTCAGGCATGTAATGACCTGTCATACTCAAACTAGTCTAAATTCTTAAGCATCATTGTTGGCGATGGAAAAATCTCATTGCCCCAGCTTGTCGCTGGCCAGTTGAGGTAGGGTATGTACACAACTGGCAGTATTTCTTGTTGTCCCTGGGTTTACTGCTTGCCTGCAGCACGGCCTGCAGCCCTCAACAGCGGATGTCCCCTGTCTGTGCTTCAGGTGTCTCACCCCTTTTACTTGGGTATCATCCCAGGAGACAAAGGTCATGGAAACTTTTGATTTCTTTGTAATAAACTGTCTGAATCTACTAAGGGCTTTTTGTTTTTTCTGCCAAACCTGCCAGCCCTGTCTTGATACAGGCAGCCTTGGAGCAAGTACAAAGGAAATAGCTACCTTATCTCTAAGATTTTCTGTAATGATGGACTTTACCACTGGAAGGCAGGTTTGGGCCTATTTTTTTATGCTTGTGTCCCACCCCCAACACACACACACACACACACACACACACACACACACACACTGATATAAAGTACCTGCTTCGGATTTGGCCTCCAAGTCGTACCTTTTGGTTTGCATCTTGTCCTCTCGTGACTGCACAATGTGTGCAAATGTCCCCAGGAATTTCAAGAAGCTACTTCGAGTGATAAAATAATGCCTTCCTGTGTCTTCAAAGTATCTTGTGCTCAAGTCTTCCATGCTCATGTGGATTTGGACACACGTTAGGGCAAGACTCTCTCTCAAGTCCTGAAGAATAATATTATTATTATTATTATTATTATTATTTAGGAATTAAGACAAATTTAATGAAATACACTATAAGAGGAGAAAGCTGAACACTAGGACTAGCTTGGAATAGTTTGTCATTTATGAAATGTGGAGTTGCAGAGATAGGCTGGGTGTATAAGGCCAAGCCTGGGTGTGTAAGGCCAAGGCTGGGATAGCAGTAAGGTGCAAGAGGCGATGAACCCTCTCATGACTGATGGGATGCCAGGCTCAGCTCTCACAGGTTTTTATACGCATTTTTGCTACAGCCATCCAAGGATGCAAGGCACCAACAGCTAGAACGAATGGTGCTTTAAACAAACAAAAAACAAGCCTCTCATTTTCCTTTCTTAAAGTGGTTGCCAAGATCAAGATACTCAAGAAAATGTCTTTGACTGAAAGGAAACTGTGACATCTGTAAATGCCCAGAGGATACATGCATGGGCAACCCCAGCATTTCCCTTGCTTAGACTGGGTGAGATTCTCGCTTCGTCATAAACCAGTCACGGTTATGCATCTCCAGTCTATCTAGGACATTCAATTGTTGGTCACTTTTAACTAACTGCCTTTTGTTCTGCTGCCAACTCATCTCTATTGTCCTTGAACATTCGGAGAAGTCAGCAGATGAACTCATTTCTGGGCCCTACACATGGAGTTTGGGTTCTCTCTGTATTTACAATATCCATTTGAGTCCTTCTTGCCACTCTTCTGTCACCTGGGTCCTGTGCAATCTTCAGTTTAATCACTCCAGAACACATTCTTCCTTGCTTGGGGCTCAAAATTTCTGAACTACTTTCATGTTGTTGCTTCTGCTCTCATGTCGTTATGTTTTTGCTGTTGTAGTCAGAGCAATCTGGTCACACGGATGATCACCACAGAACAGGCTGTGGAGACGGAGGCCGTTCTCCTGCATGGAAATGCGCTGTTCACAATACAGGCAGGACAGTGAAGGCCAGGTGGTGCAGAGGCTCTGCTTTTTGGACACAGGGCAAATCAGAGGGCAAACAACACGGGGAACAGACAAGGGGCCAAGACAAACCCTTGACACATTTCCTAATTTGGCTTTGGGCTGCCTGTTTTTTGCTCACACAGGCTTCACTGCCATTCAGCAACATAAGATCAGACAGGATACAGCAAAAGCAATACTGACGTGTAGAATAGCAACCCAACAGTGCAACTCTAGGACACGGAAAAGCAGGAGTAAATCAAACACAAGATTAGTCAGAAGGAAAAAGTAACAATCAGAGCAGAAACGAGCAAAATGGAGACTTAAAAACATGCAAAGGATGAACGACACAAAGGGCCAGTTTTTGTGAGAAGATGAACCAAATCAATAAACATAAATAGACTAAGAAAAAAGGAGACCCAAATACGTAAGACTGAATATCAAAAAGCGGACACAACAATGGATGTCACACAATTACAAAGGCTCCTTAGGGAATATTATGAACCACCAAATACTATCACATTAAGAAAAAACTGCATTTTTCAGAAGAAAAATTGAAATGGCTAATAGACATATGGAAAGATGCTCAAGGCTTCCTAGCTGTCAGGGAGATACAAATAAAAACCACACTGAGATTTCATCTGACTCCAGTGAGGTTGGCCTGTATCCAGAACTCTACTAACAACACCTGCTGGTGTAGATGTGGAAAGAAAGGTATCCTCCTTCATTGTGGTGGGAGTGCAGGCTAGTACAGCCACTATGAAGTCACTATGTAGAGTGCTAAGAGACTAAACATTGACCTGTTGTATGACCCAGCTGTCCCACTGCTGAGAACATATCCAAAGGAAATCAAATCTTCATATGAAAAAGAGATCTGTAATCCTACATTTACAGCAGCACAATCTACAATACCAAAGATACGGAACAACCCAGATGCCTGTCAAAAGAGGAGTGCACAAAAAAACTGATACATCCACTCCATGGAATACTACTCAGCCATTTAAAAGATTGAAATTCTACCATTTGCAACCGAATGGTCTCAAGTAGAGACCATTATGCTTAGTGAAGCAAGTCAGTCTCCAAAGGACAAATATATGTTCTCTCTGATATAAGGCCATCTTCATGCAAAATACAAGATCATTAGCCCTTTCAATACTGTTTTTGCTACATCTCATGGGTTTTGACATTTTTGTGTTTCATTCATTCAAAAAGCTTTGGTTTTTCTTATTAATCTTTCACTGACTCATAAATCACACACTGTTGATTTCAGGAAGGTCTTTGATTTTCTTTTTCATTTCTTCAGTGATACATTGGTTATTCAGTAGCATGTTATTAACTCCATGTTGTGGTGGACTGTAAACTTGTCATACATATATAGCCATTATTGTATTGAGGTACATTCCTTATATGTCTAGTTTATATTTGTTGCATCATTATTCATAATAACCAAGATATGGAATCAAATTGAGTAATCATCAATGGATGACTAGTCAAAGAAAATGTGGGATACAGAATGGAGTGTTTTTCAATCATAAAAAAAGAAGGAAATTCCGTCATTTTCAGCAACATGGATGGGACTTGAGGACATGATGTTAAGTAAAATAGTAGGCTCAGGAAGGCCGGTGCTACATGGAATATTAAAAAGTTGCTCCCAAGGAAGCAGAGAATTGACAAGTGTTTACTGGAAATTTGGAAGCCGATGGGGAAGAAAGGCATGCAGAGGGGCCTGGTGAATGGTGACAGTGGTGCAGCTGTATTGAGAACTAACTTCTAAGGTTGTGGAGCACAGCAGGATTTGTGGCTGACAGCTAAATATTTCAAAATAGCGAGTAACAGAGGATTTTATAACATCCCCAACAAAAGAAATGAACTATGTTGGAGATGTTAGCTACAAGAATTGTCCTAATTTGGTCATTCCACATCATAGACATGTATTGAAATGTACTGAAGTAAGTTCAATCACCATATATCAGTCACAAATAAAAAATGTATTTAGGGCTTCTCCCTCAATATTCCCTTTACCTCAGATATACGAAGGAAACAATAGGGAAATAATAGTCTAACCCACTTCCCTATAGCCCTTGTACCTTTTTACCCTAGTTAACAATGTAAAGATTCTCAAAAATATAATAAAAATGTATTTAAAAATACTATCAGATGCTGTAAATAAACTAAAACTTTCATTTGCAGTAAATATTTACCTCTTCATTCTCTAAATTCACTTTTTCTCTTAAGAAAGAGTTGGCTACTATAAGGAGAGCTTCTTTTGGCCACTTTTCGTACCAATCAATTGTGCAGGAGCTAACCACAGACGGATACGCTCTACAGTACTGGCGGAAACCGGGTCCTGAAGGGCTCATGACCACAAAAACATGCAGGTTCACATACACTTTCTGAAAATGAATGCCAATGAAAGGTGTTAAAATCAACCCATTGCTTTAAACGGTTATCTTGAGAATTCCACTTAACACTTGCTTTCATGCTTTCCTTAATGGCAAGACTAGCGACAAACCAATTAAATTCCTGCCCAAACCAGAGTTCCTCTGAGGGAAAATGTGAGTTGCATGGAAGCCCTAGTGAGGACAACAGGTGGTTCAAGTCCAGGTGGCTTAGATGGACTGGGAAGGGGAGGTGCTGGACTCAGGCTGTATATCCCTTGTGCAGGAATGTTCTGGGGCTTGAGCCCAGTTCAGCAAGACAGCACAAGGCAATGGATCTTACTTTGTAACTATTCTCTGGGTAGGTGTGGAAGTGTGTGTGCACTTACGACCCAGGGAAATGCAAAGCGAGAAGATGGTCAACAAAGCACAGGTGGTAGGCAGAGGCACCAACAGAGCCTGACAGGATGGACAAGGTGTCAGAGGTGGCGGCTACACCTCCCACAGCTACAGAATACCAGCCAAGTAATACCAGCTCCTGGCCAAGGCTGCATATCCCAGGCTAAGTGCTCGTTGGCTTTGAAGTGTGTAGCCCTTTTCTTCCTAAGACCTGGCCGTGCGCCGCTATCCCAGGGTTCTTAGCAAGACTGGGTTTGGAGCGCGATTCTTTCCTTCTTATTCTCACCTGTCACTTGGCAGTAAATCACATTACTGACAGCAGTCTCAGAGGGTCAGGATTTTTTCAATTCAAGAGTCCAACTTGGAGCACAAAAGGATATGACCTTCAAGTGCCCAGCCATCTATTTTGCCAAATGAGTACAGAAAAACTGAAATGACTAAAAGGTCAGATCTTTTCTGAGAAAGATCTTTTCAGAGAAAGACAAAGAGTGGGAGGAAGAGAGAGAATACAAGAGACAGAGATCTTCCACGCGCTGGTTCACTTCCCAAATATCTATAGCCGACAGGGGCTGAGCCAGCCAAAGCCAGGAGCTCAGAACTCAACGTGGGTATCCCACATTAGTGGCTGTACTGGAGTCATCACTGTCTGTCTCCCAGGACATGCACTAATAGGAGGCTGGATGGAAAATGGAGGTGGGACTTGAACTCCAGCACTCTGATATGGGAGGTGGGTGGCAGCTTACATGCTGTGCCACAATGCCCATGCATTCCTGGAGTGCTCTATTCTTCACACTCCAAGTCAGAATGCCATTGTTCTTCCTTGTATTGAACCAATTAGCAATACATATGAATAATGAAATAAATACCTAAAATCTAGTACTGGGATTCTGTATTACACTAACAAGGGACTAGAATGCCCTAAATGATCATGGTAACTTCCAGCCTCATTGGTAACATGAAATTTTAAAATGTAACTGAATCCGGCATCCAGTCACATTACACTGTTCTATTTCACTGTTCGCATTTCACTGAATCACTGTTAAAACATCATCCGTGGTACACTAAGTATCTGTTGAGTAATGTCTGGTGGCCAACAGGATCAATTTTCAGATGATCCTATGATACACAAAAACGGACACAACTGAGAGACAAAGAGTAACTCGTGGCCCATCCCCAGGGGACATTTGTGCTTTGAGTCATGTCTTTCCATTCAGTGAGCTACTGATCAATTGCCATCATGCCAGAAACACATAGAAATGCTAATTCCCTCATCTGGTGTCAACATCTCACAGTCACCCGGCTGCTGCATCCATTCTCTGCACCCCCTTCTCTGGCCCATTTATTTCTCTCTGTATCTGTTACCTTCTGGTTAACTTTAGGGCTGATCGAAGGGATGAAACCTTTTATTTATTTTTTTTTTTACTAATACAGCCCCAAACCCTTAGCCAGGAAGAAATCTCACTGTAAAAAGTAGTCATTTGACCTTTCATTTGGTTGTCTCCAGTTACTATTTCTTTAAAAAGTCAATGATAGACTCAGAACCATGTTCATCTTGGGTTGACCCAGGGGTATGGTATGTGTGGGGTGGGTGGGTGGGGATTATTCTAAACTTACATTAAGGAAACTAAGGAAGTTTTATCCAAATTGAAAGCCATGTATAGAGTGATTAATATGCCTTCATTTTAATACAAAGTGATAAGTACCTTTTGGAATAACGCAAGTAAAGACTGTCTATCATCCACGTAGCCAGGATCTTTGACCAATGTTCTGATTCTGATTATGATGTTGTCCAACTCCTCATTTTCAAACAAATCAGGCATTTTCCTTGAGTTGACAAGGCAATTCAAATCTTCCAAAATGAATAGCTTTGGAGAAAAGCACAGTTAAGAATAAACAAATTATTCATATATTCTACTCTACACACATCATCTTGAGAAAGTCACAGTACCGAAACGAAAATAAGGCTTTTTAAAAAACAAGCTAAACTCTTAATTTAAAGCCATCAAAACTTATTTTTCAGTTAAAAAGGCTTTATTGAGCTATTCATTCACTCAAACGTAAAAAAACCATAAACCTGGTATTGACGCTATGCCAAACACTTGTGTTGGAGGAGTTTTGAAACAGTGGGCACATAACACGCTGGATGGGACCCCTGCTCCAGGCAGCCTACACTTGTGTTTGAATAGCAGACAAGCTAGAAAGAACACAGCTGCTCCAGGGCTCCCAGGACAACGCGGAAGGTAACAGCGGAGAATCAGGGCTGGGAGAAGGTCGACTGGAGGGGTTATTAGAAAAGCCAAAACATTTTGCTTTTCAGAATAAAGCCAAGCTTCCCAGATTGTAAATGTGTCACAACACTTGGGTTTACCAATCAAAAATGACCCGAAAGAAAAAAAAAATAAAGTAGTATGGGATAGGCCTAGCATTAGAAGCTTGAAGCAGCAATTAAATGTACAAGTATATCTGGGTCATAAATAACACATGATGTTTCCAGGAAACATTGCCACAAAGGAGTAAGTGCCATCAAGATGGCATTCCAAATGATTTTTTTTTTCTTTTTGGCTGTGACTGGCCATACCTGGAGCAAAGTAAAAGAGCTAAAAAAAGGAGATGGTATGAACACATTTTTTTTTTCCCAGAATGTAAAGAAAATGCTTTTTTTTTTTTTTTTTAAGATTTATTTATTTGTATTGAAAAGTCAGATACATAGACAGGAGAAGAGACAGAGAGGAAAATCTTCTGTCCAATGATTCACTCCCCAAGTGAGCACAATGGCCGGTGCTGTCCTGATCCAAAGCCAGGAGCCACAAACTTCCTCCAGGTCTCCCACGCAGGTGCAGGGTCCCAAGACTTTGGGCCGTCCTCGACTACTTTCCTAGGCCGCAAGCAGGGAGCAGCATGGGAAATGAAGCTGCTGGGATTAGAACCGGTGCCTTTATAGGATCCCAGTATGTTCAAGGTGAGGACTTTAGCTGCCAGGCTATCGTGCCGGGCCCACAAATGTATCTTTCAAGCAAAGTCCTAAACCTATTGTCAAGTGAGCAGAAGAAGGACAAACAGAAACAGAGTGACTACAGATGACAAGTGTGCAGGTCACACATGGTGGGGCACACATCATTACTCTGAATACCCTGACAGAACTCAGGTATGTCAACCAACTCGCGTGGCCTAGCGGCTAAAGTTCTCGCCTTGAAAGCCCCGGGATCCCATATGGGCGCCGGTTCTAATCCCGGCAACCCCGCTTCCCATCCAGCTCCCTGCTTGTGGCCTGGGAAAGCAGTTGAGGACTGCCCAATGCATTGGGACACTGCACCCATGTGGGAGACCCGGAAGAGGTTCCAGGTTCCCGGCTTCGGATCGGCGCGCACCGGCCCGTTGCGGCTCACTTGGGGAGTGAATCATTGGACGGAAGATCTTCCTCTCTGTCTCTCCTCCTCTCTGTATATCTGACTTTGTAATAAAATAAATCTATCTTAAAAAAAAAAAGACATAGGAGCTATTTTCAAATCATGTTTATTCAAAGCAATCTACAACCTGTGGGTTATGACTGGATGAGGTTGGATAAGATGGGTTAGTAGAGCTACAGACATCATTTTCTTATTTTCTATTAATTATCAAACTTCTCAGCAGAGGGCTATGTAAATGAAAACGTAAGAGATAATAAAAGCAAAGTCCTTACTTGATCTAGGTGTAAGTTAGAGACCATCACCACAGTGGGGTTCCCTTCTAGTCCTGCTTGAATAAAAGCCTTTTTAACGACTTCTCTGAACTCTGCGTACCCAGAGCTGGGAGACTCAGGCACTCGATACAGTTTGTGTTCTGTTAAGTAACAGGCCAAGGTCGTGCAACTCTCTTTTCCACATCCCTTTGTCCCAATCTGTGGGAAAAAAAAAAAAACCAACACCACACCCCATGATTCCAATATATTTTTTGAGAATCCTTTAGGGGATGGTGTTTTCTTTTTTATGTTCAGCATGTCAATAATAAAAATATCTAAGAATGTTTTCATTTATTATTTTTTAAGACATAGGCTTAAACGTTTAAATATTAAGTTTATAAGGCATTCATTCACATTCAATATTTTCATTTGTTCTCTTCATACCCTCTGAAAATCACAGAAAATGATCTCACTGGAAAGATAATTGGGAAAAACATCACCTCAAGGCTTATAAATCACTACTGTGTCATTGCTGATACTGAATTCTTCACTGATAATAAAGTAGATCGGTATTTTCCCATTCCTGATAAGTGCTTTTTTGGCAAGTACAGCAGGTATTACCTTTTCAAATCAGCTTCACAAAAGCAGAGTTCACAGACGACATCGGTGCACAAGTTAAATATTTTTTATGAAATTCACATATTTATACACTGTAACCACAATCCAGTTTTAGAATTTGCATTACTTTAAAAAGATCCTTTGAATCCATTTGTGGTCAATTCCCGTTCGGAAGACTAAGCTGGAATGGTCACCAAGCTGCCTTGTGTCTGGGCGTTTTAAGTGGGTTATGCAACACCAAGTCCATCGCATCTACTTTCTCTCACTTGCCAGAAGAGTTTTGAAGTTCTTTGTATCATCAGTTTGCTACTTTTTGTGCTGAACAACATTCTGTTGTATGACCCTACCTACCACAATTAGTTAATCTGTTCACCACTGAAGGTCATTGGTTGGTTCCCACTTCTTGGCTATTCTGAATGATGCTGCCAGGGAGATTTGCATACAAGTCTGTGTGCACATTTGTCTTATTTTCTCTTCTGTAGATATATAGAAAGGAATTTCTCACTTATCTGATAAATCTACATGACACTCTATAAGAAATGCACAAACCATTTTCAAAATAGCTATATTTTACTTACTACTAGCAATGCTTGAGAGTAATTTACCTGCTATACTGTCATCTTCTTGATTATAGTTTAAGTTCATTGCTGAGTACTATGGTGGACTTAATTTGTATTTCCATCACTAATGATGTTGGACATGTTCTCATGGGCTTATTAGCCATTTGTATAGCTTTGATAAAACACCTATTCAACTATTTCATCCATTACAATAAATTTTAGAAGAGTATTACATTTCTAGAAAAACTGCGGACAGTGCAAAAAACTTTGTGCATACCCTACAGTTTTCCACATCATTCATATCTAACTTTAGTTTAGTGAATTTGGTGAAATTAATAAATCAACATTAGTGTGTTTTCACCAGTTAAGTCCACACTTCATTCAGATTTCATTTGTTTTTATCCAATATCCCTTTCCTGCTACAGGAGCCCTGCAGCATACCCCATTTCTCTTACTGTCTCCTTTAGGCTCCACTGGCTGGGACTGAGTCCCAGACTTGTCTTTGATGATTTTATAGTTTTACTGACTAGGTGTTTTGTGGAATGCCTCCCAGTGGGAACTTTACTGATGTCTTTCTCTTGTTTATACAGAGGCTACAAAAGGTGACATCAAAAATTTCAGGGAAATGAAAAAGACGTTTATTCTGAAGGAAAAATTTTAACATCAATGCACAGTTTTTATAATCTAACTACAGTTCGTTGGCTTACTAAAACGCCAACTCAATGGCTTCCAGTACTGGGTACTCATGACTGAAGTTGTTACACTCATTTGTGTGCATGTGTATGTGTGGGCATAAGTTTTCAAGTCAGCTGGGCAAATACGCTCACTGGCTCATATGGCAGGGCTATGTTTAGCATTTGAATGAAACTGCCAAACTGTCTTCCAAAGTGACTGTGCCATTTTGCATACCCACCCGCAATGAAGGAAGAGTGTCTGTCACTCTGTGCCATTGCCAGTAGCTGCTTTGATCAATGCTGTGCATGCTGGTTACTGCAGAAGGCTTTCCATGATCTCTTTCTGTTGCCGCCCCATGAGAAAATTGACAGGGAGCATTTTTACACAACCATCTGTGGGGCATTTGTTTACTTTTAATGGGATTTTTTTTATAACTAGGACAATGTGGAAGGTGAATGAAGACAGGATTAGTCCTTTTTTTTTTTTTTTTTCAATCTGGATGTCCTTTCTCTCCTTACTCTAGCCTAACGGTACTGACCACAACCTCTGGTATTGTCTTACATACAAATTGCGAGGCATAGGGCTGGAGTATAGCAGGCAAAGTTGTACCTGTGACACTGGAATCCCATATGGATACCAGTTTAAATCCTGGCTGCTCCACTTCCAATCCAGCTCCTTGCTAATGGCCCAAGTGCTTGGGTCTCTGCATCCACATGGGAAACCTGGAAGAAGCTCCAGGCTCCTGGTTTCCATCTGGCCCAGCCCTGGCCATTGTGGCCATTTAGAGAGTGAATCAGCAGACAGATTTCTCTCTGTCTCATCTCATGTCTTTAATTGTGCCTTTCAAATAAATATAAATAAACCTTAGAAAAGAAATTGTGAGGCTCTACATTTTTGTTTCCAATCTTAGGGGAAAAATACAAACTCTTACCATTAAACACAATCCTGCCAGCCTGCCTTCCTTTCTCTCTCTCTCTTCCTCCCTCTCCCTCTCTCCCTCTGTTTCTTTCTCTTTTCTTTTTTTCACATTTTACATTTTATTGTTATTATTATCATTTTATGATACAGTTCCATAGGCTCTTGGTATTTCACTTATCCCAGACCAGTTCACCTCCACGACCTAGGTCCTCTATATCATTGCTGAAGTATAGTTCTTCATACACAGTCATATGTCCATCATTGCGGAAATGGACAATGGCAGAGAGTCCAGCGTCCTACTGTCAAGATATAGGAAACAGTTTCACTGTAAGTCCATCTTTGTCTGGAAGTAGAAATGCATACTACATTGTAGCCTCACATCTGGATGTTAGTCTCCATTTCACAGCTACTGTACATCCCCTCAAATGAAAAGTCATAATACAAAATCAACATCAGAAAGAAAAATCGAAGTTTACAATGCCATGAAGTTAAATAACATTTTACTAGACATGATGGTCTCCATTACACAATTACTATACATCCCCTTAAATGAAAAGCCACAAAACAAAATCAACATCAGGAAGAAGAAATTAACAACACCATAAAGTTAAATAACATGTTACTAAATGACTAACGTGTAGCGGAAGAAATGAAAATCAAGAACCTTCTTGCAGAAGGTCATTGAATGACTTAATCAGAAGAAAGTATTTGGAAGAGATGAAACTAACAGAAAACATCAAAACCCATGCGATATAGTTTCTGCTGATTTTTGTTGGTGAAGTGTGTCTCTTCTAGACAACAATAGAAGGGTTTTGTTTTTTAACCCAGTCTACTAATCCATGACATTTGATTGAGCATAAGACATTTACATTCAGGGTTAATATGTATGGATGGTACTTTGGTCCTATCATTTTAGGAATGGGTTGTTCATTGGTTTAGTCTTCTGTTGTCATTTTACTGGTATGTTCTTCCCATTTGCGTTTGGTTTGGTTTGGTTTGGTTTGGTGCTATTCCTCTTCTCTGTCAAGAGAACATCTTGAAGTATCATTTGTAGGACAGGTTTGGAACAGGCAAATTCTTTTAACTTTTCTTTACTATGGAAGAATTTTATTTCATTTTCAAAGACAAAAGAAAGCTTTGCTGGATATGTTATCCTGGGCCGACAACTTTTTCTTTTAGAATCTGGAATATGTCACTCCATTCTCTTCTTGCCTGTAGAGTTTCCTGTGAGAGATCTCCTGTGAGCTTAATTGGCATTCCTTTATATGTCAATTGAATTTTTTTCACATGCACATCTAAGGATCTTTTCCTTATGTTCAATTGAAGAGCGCTTGATGATCATGTGTCTTGGTGAAGATCGCTTTTGATCAGACCTGTTGGGAGTTTTGTGCCTCTCCTGGATGTTGTTTCCCAATTCTTTCTCTAGATCAG
The DNA here is from genome assembly GCF_030435755.1 of Ochotona princeps. Taxonomy (NCBI): domain Eukaryota; kingdom Metazoa; phylum Chordata; class Mammalia; order Lagomorpha; family Ochotonidae; genus Ochotona; species Ochotona princeps. The sequence continues at coordinate 31,473,885 of NC_080841.1, read as the reverse complement.
GGAAATTTTCCTTTATTATTTCATTAAATACATTTGCAAACTCAGCTTCTCTTTCTGCACCTTCTGGGACTCCCATAACTCTTACATTTGGCCTCTTAATAGTGTCTTTCAATTCTTGAATACTTTTTTTGGTCTGATCCAGCTCTGCTTCCAGCTTTTTGTTTGCTTCCCTCTGATGACAGGAAATATTTTCCAATTCTGAGATTCTTTCTTATGCTTGCTTCATTCTATTTTGGAGACTCTTCATTGTACTTTCAATTTGTTCTACTGTGTTCTTAATTTCTGATAAATCAGTCTTAATTTGCTTTATTGCTGTTATTGCTTGTGTAAAATATTAAATTCTTTGAACTCTTGTATGTGCTTCTCATTGTTGATCAGAAGCTTTAAAATGAGTTTTCTGAATTCTGTGTGCCCCATTTTCTCGATGTCTTCTTCAGTTAACTCTGAGGTTGGCATAGGGTTTTGCCCTTTGCAGGGGTTTTCAGTAATATTCATTATGCCTTTGTCTCTTCTTTTGCTCTTGATCATTGTACTTCTGGTTAGCAGAGTCTTCTCCTTGGGGCAGGTTTTTTTTTTTTTAATTATTATTATTTTTTAATTATATTGTTGACAATCTTTACATTGTTAATTATGGTAAAAAGGTTCAGCGGCTATAGGGAATTGGGTAAGACTATTATGTCCATATTGTTTCCTTCTTGTATCTGAGGTAAAGGGGGATACTGAGGGAGAAGCCCCACCCAGTTTCCCACCCACCCCAGGTCCCGGATATGGGGCGTGCTCTGAGCTCCAGCTCAAGTGGTTTTAATAGTTCACCAGTTATGAACTGCTGCCATTTTTGTCACTCCCAGCTCGGTGAGGTCGTTGAAGAATCTACTGGTTGACATAGTCCATCATAGAGTCTTCATTTGCCCAGTATTTCGCTGCCAACATATAGCTGAGGTGGTTGACTGACTTGTTCTTTCTTCTGTCTTTTCTTTTTTTTTTTTTTTAAAGATTTATTTATTTTATTACAAAGTCAGATATACAGAGAGGAGGAGAGACAGAGAGGAAGATCTTCCATCCGATGATTCACTCCCCCAAGTGAGCCACAACGGGCCGGTGCGCGCCGATCCGAAGCTGGGAACCAGGAACCTCTTCCAGGTCTCCCACATGGGTGCAGTGTCCCAATGCTTTGGGCCGTCCTCAACTGCTTTCCCAGGCCACAAGCAGGGAGCTGGATGGGAAGTGGAGCTGCCAGGATTAGAACCGGCGCCCATATGGGATCCCGGGGCTTTCAAGGCGAGAACTTTAGCCGCTAGGCCACGCCGCTGGGCCCTCTTCTGTCTTTTCTTGGCTAGGGTTCTGAGTCCAGCATTTCGATTGGGCAGGTTTCTAAACTGTGTCACCCAGAGGTCTACAGTTCAATTATACTTATTGTCGTTGGTACACAACTTTTTTTTTTTTATTACAAAGTCAGATATACAGAGAGGAGGAGAGAGAGAGGAAGATCTTTCGTCTGATGATTCACTCCCCAAGTGAGCACAATGGCCGGTGCTGCGCGCCGATCCGGAGCCAGGAACCTGGAACCTCTCCCAGGTCTCCCATGCAGATGCAGGGTCCCAAAGCTCTGGGCCATCCTCAACTGCTTTCCAAGGGCATAAGCAGGGAGCTGGATGGGAAATGGAGCTGCCAGGATTAGAACCGGCGCCCATATGAGATAGTGGAGCGTTCAAGGCGAGGACTTTGGCCGCTAGGCCACACCGCTGGGCCCAAGTACACAACTTTTTGCTTGCAGCCAATTGTGCCACTCCCTCCAGCGAGTTCCAGGTCTGGGTTCTTATGTTAGATGTCCACAAGGAATTCTGTAGCCCCGACTCCTGGCTCACCAATCTCCACCTCCTGTGATATCGTGCTGAGGCTGCACTGTTGTCTGTACAACCTTTCTCCCATTTCTAGTTGGAGCAGGTTTCAGGATTAGGGAGACACCAGGTGTCCTATATAGCTAGGTTGTTGGTGGTGCTGATCTTGTCGGAACCTGTTGGATATTAGGTATGGGTGCCACATGGACCTATTTTGACCTGTACGATGCCACAGTCAGTATTATTTTCCTGTGGGACCAATGCAATGCACGGAACTCAGTGAGTTCTTGCGAGCTCAGCACATGCGCAGTTCACTGTTGTCCCCTGCAGTCCTAAAGTATTGCCACAGTGTACAAAATGGCACCTGACGTGCCGCTACTAGAATTCTTGATCTTTTGTCCATCAGGTCTGAGAGCTACCCAGACCTGTCTTGGGTGGAACCTGTAGAATGCCACGTTGCTGCAGTTCACTGAGTCAGAAATGATTTCATTCCCAGCCCAGCATACGCTCAGTCCTTTCCCTTCTTATGCAAAATGGCGCCCAATTTGGCTCTAGGGGGCTGACTGGTCTATGAAATCCACCCTGTTCTCGCACTGTCCATCTGAGATCTGCTGCTCTGTCTCTGCTCCTGGTCAAATCAAACGGACCAGCAGGATGGACAGTTCTTTGTCTGGGTTCACCTCCCAAACTCCCAGTGAAAGTCCCTTCCCACCTGGTTGCTGGTAGAGATCCGGCTGCTGGTGGAGTTCAGATCACTGTTAGCTGAATGCCGCAGTCATGGCAACACCACACTGCTGTGTCCGCTGCTTTCTTGTGTCTGTCAGTCTCCAGGTACCCCTCTGCTGTTGTTCTGTCCTCTCCTATTTCCTGGATTGTGTCCTCTCTGCTTCATCCTGATTAAATGTTTCTCCGTCCAGTTAAACGTGTCCTTACCCTATATTTCACCATCTTGATTCTCGATTTTTCTTTCTTCTTTTTTTTTTCCTTTTCTTTCATGGATAAAGCTGCTGCCTGTAACATTCATGTCCTGGCTGCCTCACTTCTGATACAGCTTACTGCTAAATCACGTGGGAAAGCAGCAGAAGACGTTCCAAATGCTTGGGTCCCTGCACCCATGTGGGAGACCTGAAAGAAGTTCCTGGCTCCTGGCTTCACAGCCCTGCCTCTTGTGGCCATTTAGGGATTGAGCTGAGGATGGAAGATCCCTCTCTCCTTTCTCTATATATCAGACTGTTGGCAACGCCCTCGTCGCCACGTACCCCGAGCCGAGCGGAGGGACTAGGGTTACAACGCAGACAACGCAGAGAGACAAGACAAGGCAACACGCAGTACACCGAATGCCGATCGATGACAGATTGATCTTTATTGCAACTCCAGACTTTCTTTTATACTCTGCTTAGCTCCTCCCAGTAGTGGCCACCCTAAATCCCTTCAGTTCCTCCCAGTAGTGGCAACCCTAAATCCCTTCAGTTCCTCCCAGTGTTTATCCAATCCTCTAGTGGCCACCCTAAATCCCTTGAGTTTTATCCAATCCCTTGGCAGATAACTTGACAATAGGAAGCAGGAACTTGCGGTTAAGCCAGTGGCTATATGTATCAGGCCAAAATTACCAATCCTGTTATGCTCTGAGAAACAAGCTAAGCTGTGGAGTTAATCCTTGGGAGACCGGGGCCTGCATGTCCCCCTTTTTTTGTTTTTTTAATGGACGCCTGTCTTAGGTTGTCTAGCAGTCAGTTGACGCCTTACCCGTCATGGGGAGCCCCACCTGGGGAATCCCTGTCTTAGGTTGGTCATCAGCGCTGCCAGATCTTACCCGTCTCTGGCTGCCCATCACACCAAGTTCACCAAACTTGAGCGTTAGGGTTTTCCACAGCCAAAACCATCATGGTTTGTCAAATAATGACCTGCTCCCAGGCTTGTTGCCTGCATAGGCGGCAAAGAAGACTAAACAGTACTGCAATCATGGCTACGACCATCAGCCTCATGGCCAAGATTCCGCTTTGTTCCTAAAACATCCATGCTGCCAGTTAAATGCCATTTCACAGGGGTAACACATATATGATGGTAAATCGGGGAGCAGCTGGAGATCCCATGGGCAGGATATCAGGAAGTTGCACCACTGCTGTCAGGGTCTCCTATCCTGCAAGAACATCATTAGGAGTGGGATCATGTTGAGTTGGAGCCAAGGAGATTTGTCGTGTAAGTCTCTCGGGAACCCATCTAGGTGTTTCTTCATCCTGGGGAAAAACACAAACAGAGCCTCGCCCCCACGTTAGTACTGGATCTGGTCCTCGCCATTTATTTGTGGCCAGATCTTTCCATTTTACTTGGCCTTTATTCTCATTAGAAGGGCGAAGCCAATGGCGCTCTGCAGGAGCTACATCATTAGTGACAGTTAAAAAATTTAACACATAGATGGCAGATGCCAGTAAGGAATGGGGTGAGCTGCAATGCTCAGCCACATCCCCCTTCTTTATTTTTTCTAAATAAACTTTAAGGGTGCGGTTAGCACGTTCAACAATGGCTTGACCCTGAGGATTATAAGGAATGCCTGTTTTTTGAGTTATATTAAAATATAGGCAAAGGCCTGTAAACAATGGGCTTCTTTTAATTTCTCTCAAGCTGTTCCTTTACCAATTCAATTGCAGCCTCTAATTTTTAACCCTGTCACAGACTGGTTGGGGGTCACCTTGAAGATGTCTGCCCAAACCTTTTCCAGGAAAGTATCCCTGTCTATTAAGCATATTTGGCACAGGCTGAGAGGTCAATACAACATTCATGGCACTCAACAAATCTCGTCCCCACAGATTGATAGGAATATGTGGTAAGACATACGGCTGGAAAACTCCTGAATGCCCTTCTTGATCCTTCCACCTTAACAACCTGGCACTTTTCTGTGGCTGAGAAGTTCCTATCCCTTGGAGAACGGTTGGGGTGGCCTCTAATGGCCAGGAACTTGGCCACTGTGCCTGGGATATAACTGTACTGTCAGCCCCGGTATCAAGTAAACCTGTGAATTTTCTCCCTTCTATCTCTAACTGTAAGGTGGGTCGGGTTTGCATGTCGGAGACCCAACATGCCAAGGGGCCAGAATGTCCAAATCCTCCTTGTCTATCTCTCTTAAGAATGGGGTTGTCAGTTGGAACCTTGGGGATCAAGATCAGCTGGGCAAATCTAGCTCCAGGTGGAATGATTATAGTGCCTTTGGCTGATTCTGCCATGACCTCTATTTCTGCTGGAGTATCCTCATCTATCACTCCTGGGAGTACTCTGATTCCATGCATAGTAGCACTACTTCTTCCTAGGATCAGGCCCAAGGTATTCTTAGGTAAGGGGCCCCTGACTCCTGTTTTTATCCGTTGGGGTACCAGGAGCGGGGTCAATACCTCTCCAGAGGTGGCACAGAGGTCCAGTCCTGCGCTACCTGGTGTTGCTCTGAGGAGGGTTGAAATATCTGTGCTCCTCGCCGTGGGAGAGGGACTCTGGAAGGAGTCTGCGCTGTTCCGGAAGTTACAGGTGTCTGCTGGGCTCCGTACACCTGAGGTTGGGGGGCCCGGAGCGGGCCCCTGACCCCGTTTCCCGATAGGGGATTGCCTTGGGCATCATATCTGGACCTACAATCACTGCTCCAATGATAGCCTTTATGGCATCTTGGACAAAGATCTGGGGCCTGCAAGGATTGTGGGGGTGATCTTCCTTGTCGCAGAATTTTGGGGCACTGTTTTTTAAAATGTCCAGGCTGTCCACATCTGAAACAGGTTTTGGGAGGCGCCCTAGGGTGGGGCTGAGGGTGTTGAACAGCGGCTGCTATCACTTGCCCAAGGGCATGGGTGGAGTCAATATGTCTGCAGATTTTGAGATAATCATGCAGGGACTTATCTCTGTGGAACCTGAGAGCATCCTGGCAATATTTATTAGCATTCTCAAAGGCTATATGCTTAATTACTGGCATTGCTGGTTCCACATTACCAAAGATCTTAGTAGCAACCTGCATAACACGGTCCACAAATTCTTGAAAAGGTTCTGTAGGGCCTTGCAAGACCTTGGAAAGCTGGTCTCCTGTATTAGCATTAGGCAAGGCCTTCCAGGCTCCAAGGGCTGCATTTGCTATCTGTGCATAAACTCCTAGGTCATAATTAACTTGTTGTTGGATGCCCTCAAAAGGTCCAGTGCCAGTAAGCATTTCAAGGCTTCGATCTGCGTGTCCCCCAGCCGCGTTCTGCTCAGCAAAAAATCTGCACCTATCTTGAAAATCCCCTTTCCATAGGAGAAAGTCACCACCATCGAGAGCAGAGCGGCACAATTGCATCCAATCACTAGGAGTAAGATTCAAACTCGAAAAGGATTCTATGAGTGCAAGAGTAAAGGGTGCCTGGGCACCATAATCTTTAACAGCCTGCTTTACATTTTTGAGGTCTTTAAATTGAAGGGGCTGATGCTCCCGGCAAGGGGGACCCCCTCGAACTGGGACCTCTATTACAGGGAAGCATCGAACCCCACCCACAGGCTGATCAGTGAGGCCGTCACTCCATGGCCGCGTGGGGTAATTATTGGGTGAATGGCCCGCGGCATCCTCCTCAGGAGGAGTGGTAGGGGTCACAAAATTAGGGGCATATGGTGGTGGTCTTGAACTGGACAATTTGCCAGAGGAACGTGCACCTATTCCTGCTTTCTTTAACTTTCTTTTAATGTCCCTAATTTCCCGCTTTAAGAAAACCTTCTCTTTATCCTTAATTTTCCGCTTTAAGAAAACCTCCTCATCTCGTTTTTCCTCACTCTCTTCCGAGGAAGAGGCCTCGTTCTCATCTGAAGAAGAGGCTTCACTCTCCTCTAAAGAAGAGACCTCACTCTCCTCTAAAGAAGAGGTCTCACTCGGGGTGGTTTCACTCGAGGCCACCTCGTTCCAGGCTTCCAAGGACCGTAGAACTTCCCACCTCTGGATTCCTTCAAAAGTAGTCTGTACTTCTCTTAACTGTCTCTCAACTTTCACTTTATCAGTAAATAATGAATCACGGACTAAGCGCCACAAAGAAAAGTTAACAATGGGGAAATTATCTGGGTCTTTTTGTAAACAAGATTGTAAATTGGCCTTAACCTGTTCCCAATCGGGAATATTGAAGTTGCCTGAAACAATAAACCAAGGACTGCTAGATTGAATGGCTTTAACAAAATTTCTAATCATTTTAAATTTAACTGGCATCCCCAGTTGACGTAGAAGTTCTTCAAGCTCGGTGGCCAATTTATCCCGTGAGAAGGCAGAACCCATTTTATCGTCCTTTTCAACGGATAAATTAAACACCAAGACCTAACTATACTTCAAAATAAATCTAAAACCTGACTATATTTCAAAATAAGTCGAAAACTTACAAAATAAATCCAAAACCTAGTTATATTTCAAAATAAGTCTAAAACCTAACTATATTTCAAAATAAATCCAAAACCTGACTATATTTCAAAATGAACCTCCCTCTCCTACCAGTTTAGGAGACTTACAATACGTCCCACTTACCTGAATCAGCTGGCCAGACTCCCGGGACGACCCTTCGTCGTATCCTCTCTTTCTCAATCTCGGTGGGAACCTCCAGATGTTGGCAACGCCCTCGTCGCCACGTACCCCGAGCCGAGCGGAGGGACTAGGGTTACAACGCAGACAACGCAGAGAGACAAGACAAGGCAACACGCAGTACACCGAATGCCGATCGATGACAGATTGATCTTTATTGCAACTCCAGACTTTCTTTTATACTCTGCTTAGCTCCTCCCAGTAGTGGCCACCCTAAATCCCTTCAGTTCCTCCCAGTAGTGGCAACCCTAAATCCCTTCAGTTCCTCCCAGTGTTTATCCAATCCTCTAGTGGCCACCCTAAATCCCTTGAGTTTTATCCAATCCCTTGGCAGATAACTTGACAATAGGAAGCAGGAACTTGCGGTTAAGCCAGTGGCTATATGTATCAGGCCAAAATTACCAATCCTGTTATGCTCTGAGAAACAAGCTAAGCTGTGGAGTTAATCCTTGGGAGACCGGGGCCTGCATCAGACTTTCAGAAAAACAATTCAATCATATAAATAAAAGTAAAAAATCAAAAATAAAATAAATAAGAGAAAAAAATCACAGCCCACCTTGAAATGCATCCAGGAGAATGGGCCTGCTGGTTTCAAGGCAGCCTAGATGGCCAGGGGTTCAGACTCCGGCAACAGGCATAGGCTTCAATACTGCCTTGAGCCCAGAAGTCAGCAGGTCACAGACCTTGGGCAGCCAGCCTCCTTGATGCCCTCAAATCTCGGCCACAAGGTCCTGACCTTCTTGGGATCCTGGCCAAAATGTCACTCTTCCTGAAGCCACTTCACAGCTTTTGATACACCACTGTCATTTCAACATTTTGTATATCTAAGATGTACCACTTGGTGTTTCGTTAAATGTATAAACTGTGAAGTATTCATAATAATCAAACTATTTAGCATATATCCTGTGTGTGTGTGTCTGAGAGAGAGAGAGAGAGAGAGAGAGAGAGAAACTTCCAACCTCTGGACTTATTTCAAGGCAATTCAATTCATTGTTTTTTCCCCCCTTACAACAGTTTTGTTTCTTTTAATACAATCTTTATCAAAAGTCTAGTTCTTTTGCATAATATGTTGTAACAACCTTCAAGACCAATGCCTTAAGTATTACTTAAAAGTTTTATCTTTCTAATAAACAATACTATCTAGTGTAGATACGCAACATTTAAAGACGCATGCATGATTTTTTCATTTTACTTCCTCACCTAATTAAACTAACGTCATCGGAAATCTCCTATTGAGGTCTTGGTTATTTCATTATTTCTATCTGCTTTAAATGTTACTCATTAAATTATTAAGCTCCCGTCTCAGCTGTTTTTCCCTGCCTAATTCCACATGCCAGAATAGCAGTTAGAGCACCATTTTGCAAAAACGTACCACGTATTTGACTCAGGCCAAAAATGTACCTATGATGCTTTTAGTAATAGCATCAGAGGAAGCAGGGACTTGTCGGATATTTTCAATAAGGGATTACATTTTAATTAGGGCTCTGGGAGGGTAATTAGGTTCATGAGAGACTGGGAAAATGATTAGGTAGGCAAGATTAGTGCGGGGTTTTAAAATTTGCTGAGAGAACATTCCCAGTAATTTTGTCATTGGGAACATATTGTAAATGTCCTTGTTGGCACGAAAAGGTTGACTTAACAACGAAAGGATTTGTAAAAAGCGGTAAAAGAAGTAAACAGAATACCTACCATTTGAGAATAGAAAAGCAACCCATGAACAGCTGACATAAGACATACAAAATCATAGGCCTTATGAAGCTCCTGTTTTACAAGAGGCAACAGACACCAGGTAAAAAAAATTACACACATACATATACATATGAGAGCAGATATTGCCGAGCACTACCAAGTAAAATAAAGCGGACTGCAGGTACAGAGTGACAGGGACCAAGGGGAGGGACAGTGCCATGCTATTTTAGATAAGCAGTGACAAGGTTATCCCACAGATCCACGGGGAGATGATGGCGGCCTAGACAGTGGTGGCTGTGGAGACAAGTGGACAGATCTGGGATACATTCTGCAAGCTGCACGGCGGACTTGCTGGTGGAGAGTCTGTGAAGAATGACGGGGGGTGGTGGTCACAAGATTTAGTGACTCGGGTTTCTGCTTAAGGCAGCGGATATATGCTGATGCTTTTTATGAGATCAGGAAGGTTAGCAAAGGAGTGGTTTTGGTGGCAGAAAAACTGCTTTAGATTTTTTCTCGAGTCCATTTTCCAACTTTTAATTAGCCTTGTTGTGTCTATCTAAATAAATGAGTATTCCAATTGTACCCAAGGTGGGGGCATGTCCTCTCATGGCAATATTCAATGCCAGTTTGGATGTCCGTAACACCTATTGGAGTGCCTGAGTTTAAGTCCCGTCTCCACTCCCAACTCCAGCTTCCTGCTACCATGCAGCCAGGGAAGGCAGCGCATGATGGCTGCACCAGCTTGGTCCCTGCCACTCATGGCAGTGGCCTCGATTCCGTTTCTAGATCCCAGCTGCTGTGGGCATTTGGGGACTGAACTGTCACTCTCTCTTTGTCTAGGCTTCTCAGCTAAACAGAAAAAAGAATCATAACCTTAAAAAAAATGAAACTTTACCTATTATGGGTATAAGAAAACTCTTTTTTGGAAAAAAAAGGCATGGAACAAATAATTAAGCAGTTGTAAATAAGGTATAAAGTAAATAACTAAAAAGCAGGCAAGCATAATAAGTCATAGAATACGCTTTATGTAACTGTCTAAATATGTGAGCTTTTTATTTAGCTTTCCAGAAATCTTCCCGCACTCTAAGTACTTGGAAATTTTCTAATGAACTTAACTCCTACTTGTTCTCATGAGAAACGAGATTTTTACTGAACATGTCTGAACTTTTCTGAACCCAAACCAAAGGAAGCGCACTGTTTGAAGTCAGGATCCACCTGCAAACTCTGAGGATGCCTGGGACATGCTGCCCGGTTTGCCACTTTTATTCACATCAAATGCTCCCCAAAACAAACAACACTTTTATGGACAAATTTACAAACACTGTAGTGAGAATAAAGACACTGTTCCATGACTCACTGTTTTTCATAAAGTTGTGAATAAGATATCTGCAGACAACTTATATCTTTCTATAGTTCTTAACTGTAATTTGCAAAATTCAAGCCATTTGAAGCTTCACTGAAGTTCTTACCAGTAACATGTGACTCCCAGGCTGTCGAAGGACCCTTGCCGTTCTTACAATATGCTGGATGGCCTCCTTGAAAAACACCATGGGATAAGTGATCTAGCAGAGGGAATATGGCAAAGAAACTGATCACAGGCATGGAAAAGTCAAACAAATACGCATTGTCATTTCACACTCCAGGAAATAAGAATAACATTGATCTTGATTCAGTACTCTGGTTTTTGCTAACATGTTGTGACCATCTCTATGCATGTACTCCATGAAGCAATGTAGGGAAGGGAGTCCCAGAATTGAGAGAAAAGAAGTTACAAGTAATTATGGCATCAATTATTAATTGGAAAGAACAATAGTACCTAGGCTGCTTTTTCTATCAGTCTCTTTCATCAGGCAGGTCTAATGCAGGGAGGAAGAAAACTGGTTTCTGGCATGTGTGATTTCACAGGTGGCTCTGTCCATGCATTGTTATGTGACACTGTGAAGAGTCACAGTAATTCCGGTGTAATATGTTGCCAGATGTTGCTACTTTGGATCCTGCTGCAAACTTTTTAAGTTCACTAAACTCTATTAACTCAACTCCCCACAGCCTCCAGTGCTAAATAACCTGTCTTTAAAATGACATTCTGGGGCCCGGCGGCGTGGCCTAGCGGCTAAAGTCCTCGCCTTGAAAGCCCCGGGATCCCATATGGGTGCCGGTTCTAGTCCCAGCAGCTCCACTTCCCATCCAGCTCCCTGCTTGTGGCCTGGGAAAGCAGTCGAGGACGGCCCAAGGCTTTGGGACCCTGCACCCGCATGGGGGACCCGGAAGAGGTTCCTGGTCCCGGCATCAGATTGGTGCATACTGGCCCGTTGCGGCTCACTTGGGGAGTGAAACATCAGATGGAAGATCTTCCTCTCTGTCTCTCCTCCTCTCTGTATATCCGGTTTTCCAATAATAATAAAATCTTTAAAAAAAATGACATTCTGTTGAGACAAAGTAAGATGAAACAATAGAATATGATGTAAAAATGGTTTGCTTTGAAATGTTAGGGCATACTTACTTGCCTCTGCTGTTCTCTCTCCCAAAATATCTTAAAAATATTTGAGGTACATGGATATGTGTGTGTGCGTGTATCAATGAACACATGCAGACACAGCACCTGTCAGGTTTATAAAGAGCGTAAAATAGGTTCCTCCATATGCCTTTACCTCTGTGAACTTGGAACCCAACTTCATTTGGAATTCATTAAGTACACTGGCAAGCCTATTATAGTCCCTGGTATGCTGATAGATCTTTTTTCTATGAATCTTGTTGACATCCAAGAAGTCCACAAATACAGTTGGATCGTTCATCAGGTTTTCTGGAGTCCACGAAATCTATTGTAAGATAAGGATTTAACACTACAGTTAACAGCACAATCTCCTTGTTCTTGAGACCTGAGTCACTGAAGCTCCCGGTGCAGTGGCCTCACAACTCCAGTTCTCAGTCCTTTTTGTGCCTTGTAGCCCTTTTAGCAGCAAAGCCAGGGACCCTCCTTCAAGAATATCATTTTAAAATCCCTCCAATAAAATGCAAGGATTACAAAGGAAATACAACATACAGAAATCATAATTCTAAGAATGTGGGGTGTCTGTGGACCCCAGGTTGAGGACCCCTGTAGTTGGAAGTATCTTGTAGTTCTACTGACAATCTGGGAAAGGGAAGTGACTGTTGATGACTACCAACCACTGTTGAATGCTTTTCCCACTGCCTGCTTAAACTCTTGGCTATCTTTCATGCCAAGGCTTTGAACCACTTTCTCTTTGAAGTCTGACCACTTTTTCTCTGCTTTAAAATCAGGTAAGGTACTTTCCTCTCTGCTTCTCTGTTCCCCAAAGTGGTGTGTGCACAGGTCTACAGCAGCTTTTTCAGAAACGGCTTGCACCTGATAGCTGTGAGGTGCCCAGAGGCAGGGTCCACACTGGTTTCAAGTAGTCCTCAGCACTTGCTTCACTTGGTATTGGCACTGGAAATTTCTGATAGGTGTTAGGAAGGCATTTCCTCAGCAAATGGCTAGATGAGGGTTGAATGAAGGTACACCATGGTGGCTAAGAGAACACCAGGTGTCAGATAGTTGCTGGACACAAAGGAGAACAGCCAGGACTTGAACTGGTGCCCTTTGAGGATGCCAGCTATAATCTGCTATTTAATCCTCTGCATGCCAGTGCCAGGCCCCAGAAAGAATTCTTAAAAGAAGCCTCCTGAATTCATGACTTATCTCAAAAACATGTATGTATTCATATACACAGAGGAATAGGTCTACATATTTGCATACGTGTTATTATCCAAGTTTTGTTAGTCTTATACTCTGGGTCTGTGTGTAAAACTATCTTCATCTCCACATACAAAGCTTTTTTTTAAATCAAAAATTACCTTTTACCATCACAAGACATGGTTGTACTTTTGAATGTATGGCATTTCTCGGCTGAGAGAAAGCAGCAGTGCACAGGAACAGAGACGAAAAGCAGAGGCACCTTGGGGAAGGAAGTGTTTGCATTGCTTTGTGCAGAGGTAGTCCAGACAGACCAGCGGTCACCTTCCTGCTTGCCCCCTTTGCAGGGGAAAGTGCTTATGGAAACACTTTTCCCTGGGACTTGGGCTGACAGACAGGCAGCTGGAAACCCAAGTGCTTAGGGATGGGAGATGGGAGCCGAGTCTTTTTGGGGCAACAGATAGCTCTGTGAAGCTTGGAGAAACCTGAAAATTACGGCTGTGCAGAGGTCACAAGCACAAGTGAAGGCCTTACCACCTGATCCTCGCCATCTTCTCTTGAGCTGTGCTTCCAGAAACTTCCAGGGGAAAAAGAAATTACCCAGGAAGTCTCTCTTGGGGACACCAGAGCATTATTTGCAGACTTTGTACTAAAACAGCATTTTGGATGAACACCTCATTTAAAACAGCCTTTTTCATTTTACTTTATTTTATTGTAAGTTTACCTGAAAATGGCTCTCTATGTCCTTGGCCAGCAGCTGATAGAAAAGGCGTCTTTCCGTGGGCTCTGTGAGGCGGTCGTGGAACACGCGGGTTGCTTCGTGAGCCACGAGCAGGGCAGCCCTCTCTACGGAGGTGATGACGCTCTTGTCCGCTTGCAGCAGTCCTTGCAGAAGCTGGTGGGGTTCAAAGAACACGTTACAGGGCTACAGGGCATCAGCAGGGCAGCGCGCCATGCCAGGGCCCCTTCGTGGCGGCTTTCCTTTCCTTTCCTTTAAAAATAGAAGCGATCATTCAGGCTGACAGTGAACGACTTCCACGAGGGATGACCTGAATTGTGGATGAGATGGCAAGGTTATAAAGGGTATGGAATCTCTCTTAGGGTGGTGGGGGGCTTTAGAAGCGACTCCACCGGGTCTTGTGCGGGCCTTGATAGGATGGGAAACCACAGGCCTTCAGAGGAAGGTGCTGCAGTGACAGACACATCCCAAGGCTGACCTACTGTGGCATCCTCAATTTGGGCTTGAGTAAAAGGCCTGATAACCCATTTCAAAGATTCCATGAGCTGATAAAGCAAAGGTCCCACATGGAGGGAAGCCATCAAGCCTAAGCATCACTTCTCCAGGCAGGTGTTTGTTCTTGATATTAAGATGCTCACATCCTGTACTGTAGTACCAGGGTTTGATCCCTGGCTCTGATCCCAGTTTTGACTTCTTCTTAATACAGACCCTGGAAGCAGCAGGCGACAGCTTGTGTTGGGGTTCCTGCTCCACCAGTGGAAGACCCAGATTTGAGTTCCCAGCTCCTGGTTTCAGCTTGGTTCCCTCCTGGCCACTGTGGGCATTTTGAGAGTCATCCAGTGGATACCATCTTGGTCTATCCATCTCTCGTCATGCTTCTCTCTCCCTCTCTGCCTGCCTCTCAAATAAACGTAAAAAAGATTTACTTTTCTTAACACTTTCAGTTTGAACCCCATTTGTCTATAACAGATCTCTAATTCCTTTATGCTAACTAACGGGAGAAGCTGCTAACAGCACAACTAACATGAATTTTACCTCTTTTTCCCCTTGTGCCAATTTCATGCTGACAGTATCATGAGTACAGAAATGGGGCAGGGGTTAGAAAGCAGAGAAGGAAGAGTAAGAAAGAAAGAAGGAAAGTTAATTTAAAAGTGCATTTCAGCTTAAAAATTTAAGTTAGAGAACAAATTTTAAAACATACCTTAAACACATCTCTCAGATTAAACATGTAATGACATTTTGCTGGAGTTGGTAACATGTTCTGAGACACATGCTGGTATATATCCACAGAACAACATGTTATCATATCCTTGCTTTTCTGAACATCAGATGTGAAGTTATTGAGTGCGAAATAGATTCCCAAATGAGCCTTTAAAAAGAAATATTACAATTGAGTTTGCCAAAGCTTTTATGTAGATGCTGATGACAGCTGTTCTCTATTAGAAAGCAGATCAGTTTACTGTCAGAGGACTAATTTTGCCAAATGCTAGTAATTAAAACATATTTATGATATGATGGTGGAACAGGAGAAGGACATTCTGGGTGATGTAAACTGGGGACAAAGCAGATTGGAGACAGGTGCACCTGTGTGTTCTGTGGAGACAATTCATGCCCCACTTCTGATCCTACCAGGAGGTCAAGGATTTCTCCTACTTTTTTGTTCCCCAGTGGGAACTAGTAGGCGAATAAAAGGTAAATTATTACCACAGTCTGGAATGGTGCACATTTTAAAATGGTTCAATTTGCTTTCTTATGTGATCAGAAACACAGATTGTATACAAGATGACTAAATTCTTCAAAACTATCTGCACGTTTTTTCTTTATAATATTTAAAAGTAAAATTTTAAATCCAGTTTTTTACAAGCACATGGTAAGTGCAGGTGACCAATCACTCATGCCTGGAAAAAGCTGCCATATTTTAACAGACAGCATTCATGTGTTCCAATCCAGACTGAGGTAGAAGTTAGCCCAGTGTTTTTTCTTCTACAAGAGAATGAAAAGAACAGATCAATGCTGCTAAGTTAGGATGTGCCTGAGATTCCAAAGACCCATTCCAGATCTAACAGATCAGAATCTCAGAATAACATCCTGGGATTTGCATATTGAACATGCACAAAAATAGGGCACCAAAAATAGGGGAAAATAAAATGCATCTCCTTAAGAGGACTATCTTCCCACGTTAGTGGCATTGAGGCCTTACATTTTTTTTTCTTATACGTTAGAATTTTTTTCCCCCAGAAGATTAGCTAGATATATTACCTGGAAAATACTACTCAGGGCACTTTGTGGAGGAGGAGGCATTACCAATATGGAAAAATGCTTGAGCAGACGCGGGCTAATGTCGTTCCCACCAATCAGCGGAACACAAGACGTGACTATGGAGAGATCTTGGATGTTCTGTGGGAAGAGTAAAAAGGAAGTAGATAAATGCATCTGCAGAAAACAAAACACCCAATCCCCGCCACAAATGGACGCAAGACTTAAAACACAGCTAAAGCAAACAGATGGCAATAACAGTTTGCTGCAAAACAAAAATTTAGATGACAACACAAATCTGTCTGAAGCAGCTACCTAAAATAAAATTTTGAGGCATTATTTCTTGAAATTTTTCTAAAAGTCATTAGGCTACAGGCCTTAAAAAAATACAAAAGTCACCTGAAACTCTTGGGGTGTTTAGAGAAAACACAGCTAATGCTTCAGGACACTGGTCTGAGCCAGGACTTTTTGGTGGATTACAACTCCAAATCAGGCAACAGGAGCACAGACAACCAGAATTAGGTCAGAAAGTTTCTGAATAGCCAAGCCAGCAGTTAGCAGAGTAAATAGACAAGGGAGAATTTTTACAAACAATGCATCTGACAAGGGTTACTCCCAGAATATTTTAAGAGCTAAAACATGGTCATAGCAGAAACCAAATAATCCGAGTTCTGGAATCAGCATCATGAACAAATGAATGTATAAAGAACGTGTGTGTGTGTGTGTGTGTGTGTGTGTGTGTGAGAGAGAGAGAGAGAGAGAAAACTTCTCAGTCTTTCGAAGGAAGGAAATTCTATCAGTGACTGCATGGATGGGTCTGGAGGACACTATGTCAAGCGGAATGAACCAGGCGCAGCAAGATAGACATCGCATGATCTCATTGATTTGTGGACTCTGAAAAAGTTGATCTTACAGAAGGCTGGAAAAGTTGAGCGGGAGAGGTTGGGAAATGGGCACAAAGGAACAGCAACAAATTCTAGTTATGGGGAATGAATTCTGGCATCCTATTTCATAGTAGGATAATTATAGTTAACAAGAATACAGTTACATAGTTAAAAACAGAAGATTTTGAATATTCCCACCACAATGAAATGATAAATGTTTAAGAAGATGATGGATATGTCAATTGCTCTAATTTGGTTGATAACACATTGAACACCTATACTGAAATATACTATAACCTATAGACAGGTACAGTTAATGAATGTCAATTAAAAATTGCAAAAGCAATGATTGGAAAATAAGCAATGTTGTCATTAAGGTTTTCAAAGATGATTCCAGTGATGAGTGAAAAACCAGAAGTGTGAGTTGAGTGTGTTTTCGGAGTGGCCAGGATTGGCTGGCATAGGAATGTATGATGCTAACACACAAATGCCATTTGCAATATTACATCATAGCACAGTACTGCTGCAGGAAGCATACAGATAAACCAGTCAGCTGACGATGGCTTCTTTTTATCAGCTTTGTCCCTATTTCATGTCTAAGGCCACAGAAACTCCACAAAAGGCCTGCTGTGATATGTTCTCTGGTCAGTTTAGGACTTTGGTCAGTTAGTTCTTTGGTCTGTAACTATGGATTCTGGAACCCGCTCCCTGTTTTCTGGCTTTTCTACTCTCCTGGATTCTTTCTCCCTGTACTGGGTTGACAATTAGTTCACAGGGATTGATTGGCGTCTGAGCCAACTTGGGTCCTGTAAGTCAGTATGTCTTGTTCAGGATCTGGGACCCAAGTTTGTCCGAGACATGCAATTGTAACGCAACCCCCTTCTTTTACAGAGGAGGGACTGGAGGTCCAGAATGTTTACATGGTGAAATAAGCTTTAGAAAACAAGACTTTGTGATCTCTAGAGAAAGAACCAAGCAGGGAGAAGGGTGTATTTGAATACTGAAAAGAAAATGAAATCATTGCTATATTTGGTTCAATGGAACAAAAGTAGTGGCTATGGAATGTCTCTTGGGGAATTGTTTTTTTCAACTTCACAATACTGAGAATCTTTGATTCCTGGAAATCAATTTTAGGCTAGGCTTATATGGTGATTAACAATGTTTTGTTTTAACTTACTTTTAATTTACTTCATAGCCAAGGGCTTATCTTCAGGACACCAAGAGTTAAACAGATAAAAGCAAAGACTATAGGTCAGTAGGGGAAGAGACAAGGGCTTTAACAAGGAAGCGGATGACCAGTTCAGCTCCAGTCACATCAATTTTAAAAGAATCACAAAATCATTAAAGCTACAGTAATACGTAATTCCTGTCAATTTTTAATGATGTATTTGGTAGGCTACAATTTCTCAGCTTCTCCTAGTATGAAGTAATGGCTAATACATCGGCAAATTTGGTTATTGATGCAATTAACAGTAGTGAGTACTGTTTGACTCCAACTAAAGCTCCAGGACACATCCACAGTTTTGAGGAAAACTCAAAGCTACCGGAAGTAGAATTTTTGCAAATCCATGAATTTTCTATATATCCATCAGGTACAGATGCAGTTAGCACACGCAGCATAGCGAATTGAGGGTCTCTGTGTAGCTTAACTTGTCCCTGAAGTTTAGACTGTTGAATTTCTCATTTAATCAACGCTGTTACAATTTATCATTTTCCACATGAACAAAATCTTAGCATATACAGTACCTTCCACACATTTTTTTCAGTATCATAAATTCCTCCCAAATCTAGTAATTGTCTGATCAACTCCAGGGCTGGATGAGTTCCATACGTATCTGGTACTGGCGTATTCAGGTCATCAATAAATACTATAAGCTTAAGGAAGACAAGCACTTTGAAAATATGTTAATAAGTATTTCCTCCATTTAAACCGCAAATTTGGAGTATCAATTATGTTGTGGCCCCAAAACAAAATTATATGTCATAGCACAACGATTTTTCTAGTTTTACTTTGAAGATGTGAGTTTAGGACCTGGTGTGGTAGACTAGTGGCTAAAGTTCTCATCTTGCATGAGCCAGGATCCCATAAGAGCACAGGTTCTAATCCTGGCAGCCCTGCTTCCCATCCCAGCTCCCTGCTTGTGGCCTGAGAAAGCAGTTGAGGATGGCCCAAGGCCTTGGGACCCTGCACCTGCGTGGGAGACCTGGAAGAGGCTCCAGGCTCCTGGCTTCGGGTTGGCTCAGCTCCGACCATGGCAGCTGCTTCGGGAGTCAATCAACAGATGGAAGATTTTCCTCCTCTCTCTCTTCTCTCCATATTGATTTTCTAATAAAAATAAATCTTTAAATTTTTCTAATACATTTTTCTAATAAAAATAAATCTAATAAAAAATTTTTAAAAATATGAGCTCAGGAAATAAGTTTTTAAAATATCAAAAACTGTCTTCACTTTCTACAGATACATACTCAGTCATGCCTGATGGCAGTCTGAAGTGTATTTGGTTCTGGACAAAGTAACCTACCTGTGGCCATTCCAAAAGAATATGGCTATTACTCATCTAACACCTACTGTGTGTAAAGCACCACTGTGGGTATCTGGCCACTCGTTTCATATTTTCATATACAGCCTGATTTGGGAATAAGACTGTCATCTCTAACTAGGCTTTTAAAATTTTACTGCAAATGCTATTATCATGAGCAACTAGCAGAAAATTCAGACACATTTCCAATTTGTAAATCTGTTCTACTTTTGTTGATTAAAATATTTTAATTAGTTTTAAGAGATTAATATAGTTAATAGATATAATTCTAATACAATGATATTCTCACCTGCCTTTTCTCTCTTTTTTTAGTTCTTTAGATACAGTGTTACTTTCTACCATTGAAAACTCTCACTGAAGTGTTCCTATTAGGATCTCTGTATGCACTGGCTGCATTCTATTGCATGTACTTTTGTAAACCACCAGACTAGTAAAAAATTACAAGTAGTTATTTGAGTTCTCTAGTTAGCAACTGCCAACAGCAAACGACAGTTTCCTGTCTTGTATCAGACTGACCATATTCTGCATTCTCTATTGGTGTGTTAACTGTGATGAGTGTAAGAACTTACTTAAAAACATCTTTGCATGTAGTCATCCCCACAAAATATAGAATGTCTGGAGTATTAACTGACATAATGTTTAACCTGTATGGAAAATGCGTGAAACATTCGTTATAATGAAATGTACTCGTGTGTAACTTAGTGTAAGGTGCAGTGATGAAAGGCATGTCACGAGTTGTTTGTAAACTAGGACTAGATCATAAACTGTGTAAAACAAGATAATGTTCAGCCCCCCTTACAGATTAGTAATGAGGAGATAAGACAGAGGCCAAAGAAGACACAGAGCTCCAGTGGGTATAAAAGGGGGCTCAGTTGGGCCTGGCGCAGAAGCCTAGTGGTTCAGGTCCTCACCTTGCACCTGCCAGGATCCCATGTGGGCACCACCGTGAGTCCCCATTACTGCATTTACCAGTGTGGCCTGGAAAAGCAGTTGAGGACTGCCCAAAGCCTTGGGACCCTGCACCCACATGGGAGACCCGGAAGAGGTTCCTGGTTCCTGGCTTTGGATCGTCTCAGCTCCAG
This sequence comes from Ochotona princeps, assembly GCF_030435755.1. Lineage (NCBI taxonomy): Eukaryota > Metazoa > Chordata > Mammalia > Lagomorpha > Ochotonidae > Ochotona > Ochotona princeps. Next base: position 31,453,603 of record NC_080841.1, on the reverse strand, counting down.
CCGTTGCGGCCGCTTGGGGAATGAAGATCCTTCTCTCTAGCTCTCCTTCTCTCTGTATCTGTAAAATCTGATTTTCCAATAAAAATAAATAAATCTTATAAAGGCAGGGACTCAGTTGAGCTCGTTAAGGAATGAGACCCTGTCTCAGCTGCTCTGAGCTTGAGCTGGGAGAGAGGAGGCACTGCTCTAATGTCACCTGTGACTGCTCCCTCTTCTTCATCCTCTCACACTCCAGGAACCATAAACTAAGTAAGCGCCATGGCCTCAGGACATGCCCTCCTACATGAGACTAAGATGTTTGGATCTTCCTGGAGGGAGATGAGAGACTTACTAGTGTGTGTGTGTGTGTGTGTGTGAATTAGTGTGTGAGTTAGGTGACAAAGCAGAGTTTGAGTTAGTATGCTGCTCGCATAAGAATAAAGCATTTAAAGGCAGATCATGTGCAAGTCTCTTAAACTTGCTCAAAGATAACAGAGCTGATCCTGACATTAACATTTACAAAATTCTCTAGAGGGCCCAGCAGGATAACCTAGAGGCTAAAGTCCTCACCTTGCATGCATTGGGATCCCATATGGACACTAGCTCCTGTCTGGGCTCCTCTACTTCCCATCAAGCTCCCTGTTGGTGGCCTGGGATGGCCCAAAACTTTGGGACCCTACACTTGTGTGGGAGACCTGGAAGAAGCTCCTGGCTCCTGGCTTTGGATCAGCTCTGCTCTGGCCATTGTGGACATTTGGGTAGTGAACCAGTGGATGGAAGATTTTTCCTCTCTGTAAAGCTGCCTTTCCAATAAAAATAAATAAATCTTAAAAAAAACTATGTAGAGTTTATCCTGGAAGGCAAAAATGCACCACATTTATCCAGATCTGCAGTTCAAATCAGGGGAATCTGAAGCAAACCCTTAAAAGCTCTTGAAATTGAGTCACAGGGGTTAAACTCAGGAGCTCAAGACCCCAGGAGATGATCTGATTGCTGAGTCTTGACTCTGAACTTCTGTCCTGGGGCTGGATTAGAGTCAGTGAGCATAAATTTCAGTTGTGACGCTAGAGCCAGGAACATTCAATGCCATCTGAAGAAAGCAGGTGTCTCAAGGCTCTGCCCTTCACGCCTTCACTGAGGCTGTGGGTATCTTAACATTCACTCTTAGGATGCCAAGCCAAGGTCACAGGAAGATAATGAGTGCTTTTAAAATGTCATAGAAAAATGGACTAAAAAAAGTTTACTTGGGTGCAAGACATTTTTTGAACTTGTCCACACAGTTTTATATAATATGCATTTTCTATGTAATTTCTGATTATTCCCCAATATATACAATTTCAAGATTTTTTTTGGTGGCAAAATAAACTTCCCTCTTGATACTATTTTACTATGAGTTTTTTGAAGTGCCCTTGCATAACAAGGCAATGGGCATCTAACCCATCTTCTGTCTTCACTCCAGTTTCACTGACTTCTTTGGCCTTTAGTAATTTTTAATTGTGTTAAAAATTGCATTATATTGATTTGAAAACCATCTTTGAATTAGCAAATCTTCTAGAAATATTCAGGAATGTATTTTACATGCTCTCTTTTCTTTTTGTTAGTATTAATTAGAAATATGCCAATTTACCACTTGAATAGCACAAGCAGATTACTTAACGTGGATGGGAACTTTTACCCTGTTGTTCTTCGGTGCTCCAAGAGTGTCTTTAGTTCTCAGTATTAGGTTCTTGAGAATCATCTCCTTGGTTTTGGCAGCTGTCATATTGATGTTAAAATTTATTGTAGAGAGTATAATTCCTTTATTAAAATTTTTCAATGAATTTTCATCACTCGTGGTTTGCTTCGTTTTGGTAGTATCATCTATGATGTCAAAAATGGAAGGAAAAACAAACCTAGAACACTTTAATAATGTTTGTTCTCTAAAGTGTTAAGAAATCAAGAAATCACATATTCTTACTATGTTTTTGTCATTTTGGAGACATTTTTGGAACAGAAATCTCAAACAATGAAATATTTTCTTAGTTATTTCTGGTAAACAGTATCTCTTGGCAACCCTAACCAAACGTAACAATGTAAAATCTCAGCGAGTCATCTATTCATTTATGCACTTTAAAGCACAAGCAACTTCTTAAAGTCTAAAAGCAGCATGCCGTTAGGTGTTCCAGGAGCAGCAAAATTAGGGCACATTGGTTGACGAGGGTGGTACAGGGATGGGATTATAGCAACAGAGTAACAACAAAACTGAAACCTCTTCTCACAGGGATACTGTGGTCTCCCTTGCCCTTCCCACGGCCATCTGCAGGCTGTTTTCTTGGGAAGCCGAGCTGCTGCTGCTCACGGACCAAGTTAGGACCTTCAGCAATGATGTTCCTGAAACTTCATGTTTCAACTGAGTGGGTTGATCTGAGAACCACAGCATCCCAAGTGTTCTATTTTACAAGGTCTACATCAGGTTTTGGGTGAGCAAACACAGTGGTCCTTAACCACACTGTTCCACCTGTTGAATGTTTTAAAGAGCTCAAGAGTCTAATGAATGCTTTTTTTTCAAGACTATCAATGTAAATTGATGGTCACTTACATTTTTTTTTTAGATTTATTTTTATTGAAAAGGCGGATTTACCGAGAGAAGGTGAGACAGAGAGGATCTTCCATTCGCTGGTTTGATCCCCAAGTGGCCACAACTGCCAGAGCTAAGCCAATCTGAAACCAGGAGCCAGGAGCCAAAAGCCAGGAGCTTCTTCTGAATCTCCCACAAAGTTTTGGAATGTCAATGAGGTGGTCACAGAAGGTGGTTAAGAACTCGCATTTACTTTTAACATATTGGTTACTCATTACTATGTCAATTAATTCCATAATGATGTAAATTTTTGCTGATGGTATGTTGGAGCTTTTAATTGATCGGGATGATACTCTGCTGGCTCTGTCCTCAGACCAGAGAGGGTATACCTAAGAAGCCGTTGAACTTGACTGGACAATAAGATGCTGGACTCTATGTTTGGTATACGCTTGCAATGGGGGAATCTCAACTGAACTTGAACTGTGGTTATGCAACAAGGTGGAGGAATCCACCATGGTGGGAGGGTTTGGGGAGGGGTGGGGAGAACCCAAGAACCTATGAAACTGTGTCACATAATACAATGTAATTAATGAATTAAAAATAAAAAAAAGTAAGAAAAATAGTCTTTCCAATAAACAGTGTTGTCACAATCGAAAAAAAAAAGTTTAATACCCTCAGATTTTAATATCAAACTATGACAAATTTGACAACAGCCTTTTAGTACTCCTGCCATAACATCAAGCAGGAAGTTAACAACCTGAAACAAGAGGAAGACATTGCTAAAACATGGGCTAGGTTTCGCCTGCCTTTTAACCTGATAACAAAAGCATAGAATGACACGATTCACTTGGCAATAAACTGTCCACTCTTTGTATAAATGTATGAAACTATAAGGCATGCATACATATCTTACATGCTATAGTAGCCACCTGAGAAAACAACCAGCTCGCTTTTCAGTTAATATTGCAGGCTCATGCAAGCGAACGCTATGATGGACCTCTTACAACTCACCAGTGACACTTACATTTTCATTCTGAGATTTCTGAAAGTGAGAAATGACATGCAAGAGTCCGAATAGCAAAGTTTTGGAACTGTGCTATAATACATACCTGAACTTTCAGATGCCATCTTTTGCGATTCAGAAATCAAGAGGCTGATATTTTGTTGTAGGCTATTGGAATACAATATGTTAAGGATTCCAAGTTAGCTTATTGACCATCATGGTGACGTTAGCAGAAACACAATAGCAGTAACAGCATATGGTTGACTTTACATCTCTATCACTTAGAAGACAAGTTTTCCCTCACCACTGCTCATACTTCTACCTACAAAATCGGTGTCACCTTTAGACTGATAAGCAAACTTAATAAAAACCAGTTTACTTTAAAAACAAGCCTGGCAAATCCCAGAATGCCAGGCTATTGGGTATTTCCTTAGGAAAGCAAACCATTGCCTTCTTTGTCCTTTTAAAAACTACACTTCACTTATGTGTCACTCTGTGAAAGACACATTCACTGCTATCTTGGACTGGTTTTTTAGGTGTTTTTACATTGGGCTGAAAATAGTTGACTGTCTCTATTGCTAAACTTTAGTTCAAATATTATACATACAGTAAACCTTAGTTTTTAGACTCCATTATTTGTGATATTTACATCAGGAATGATTCCTGTTGTATGAACTACTTCAAAAATCATAGGATTTTTTTAAAGAATGCTTATTTTTATTGGAAATGCGGATCAGATTTATGGAGAGAAGGAGAGACAAAGATCTTCCAACTGCTGGTTCACTACCCAAATAGCCACAACAGTAGAGCCAAGTCAATTTGAAGCCAGGAGCCAGGAGCCTCCTCTGGGTCTCCCACATGGGTCCAGGGTCCCAAGGCTTTGGGCCGTCCTCAACTACTTTTCCAGGCCACAAGCAGGGAGCTGGATGGGACGCAGAGCAGCTGGGACATGAATTGGCATCTAAATGGGATCCCAGTGCTTGTATGGTGAGGATTTAGCCATGAGCCATTGCCCTGTGTCCAAATTATATGCTCTTTAAAGGCTTGTTAAATTGTAATTGGATTTTGCTCCAAAATGATTAGTTTAAGACCTAATGATAGGGGATGGGAAGGACTACAACTGCACAAATAGAAGTGGAGGAGTTTGGTCTGTAGTTTCACTGTGAGAAGATAACATGTAGGGCAGAGGCAAATGGAGTTGCAGAGATCCAGAGGAATCGGATGGGCTATTGGAGATGAACTGGTGAGAGGAATTCAAGTCTAATTCCTAGGTCTCAGGCTTGAATAATTAGGTCTGATTTCCCAAGATGAGAAATACTGGAGGAAGAACAAGTTTTGAAGGAAATTCATGAGTTTTTTTGGGTAGGTGATTAGTACAGAACATGCCACTAAGATACCTGCATCTCATATTGTCTCCCCTCACTTTTGGGAAAAATCAGACAGAATGACAGAGGCAAGGTTCTTTGTTTCTTAAACAATTACTGTATATTCATATGTGGAAAAATAAAATTAGATGCTTCTCCCCTTATCCAAAAAAATCAACTCAAGATGGATCTAAAACCTAAATATAACATCTGAAAGTATGAAGCTACTAGAAGAAACATAGGGGAAATAGTTCAAGACATTGGTACAGGCAATACATTTTTGAATAAGACCCTAAAAGTGCAGGTACTAGAAGCAAAAGTAGACAAATGTGATTGATATCAAACTAAGAAGTTTCTGTCCAGCAAATTAAATAATCAACAGAATGAAAAGACAGCCTATAGAAGGGAAGAAAATATGTTAAATTTCTTAACAAATAAATAATTAATATCCAGAATATATAAGGAACTAAAGAACCTTCAACACCACCTCCAGGAACTCCTCTAGTTAAAAAGTGGACAAAGGTCTGAAGAGAAATTTCTCAAAAGAAGAAATATAATCCACCAGCAGCTACGTGAACAAATGGTCAGTATGTGTAGGCATCAGAGAAGTGCAAATCAAAATTACAATGAGGTATCACCTCATGCCAGTTAGAATGGCTGCTGTAAAAAAGTAAGTGCTGGGGAGGATGTGGAGAAAGGGGAACTCATACGCTGTTTCTGGGAATGTAAATTAGTACAGTAGAAATCATTATTAGTAGAAAACAGAATGGAGATTTGTTACAAACTAGAAACAATGAGATTCCGCCTCAACCCAGCTGGGATGGTTCTGCACAGTAAATGCTGCTGAGGATGCTTTAACCCACTGTTTCCGCGACTGTAAACCAGTACAACCTTCATGGAGCACAGTTTAGATTCTCTTCAAAGACTGGAAAACTAGATTTAGCATATGACCCAGTCATCCTAGTTATGAAAGTTTACTCAAATGAAATCAGCATAGGAAACAGTTAAAATATGGAATTCATCCAGATGTCTGTCAATGGATAACTGAATAAAGAAAATGTGGAAATATACTCAGCCATTACAACGATGAATTCCTGACCTTTGCGACAAAATGAATGCAACTGGAAACCCGTATATTTAATGAACTAAGCCAGTCCCCAAAAAGATAAATATCATGTTTTCCCTGAACTGTGGTAACTAATACAAAGTATAAAAACTGTTATCTGTGAGTGAGGGGGACCTTGAGATTTGATAGTTTACAGCCCATGTCTGTAGAATAGATTTTATTTCCTACTTGTTATTTCTTGAAATCCTTATGCAATGGAGTGTTAAGCCTGTGATTGTAAAGTGAAATGAAAAGAAGCCACTGTAGAAACAAAATTAAGTGGAGGAAGGAGGGTGGGGAACATGGGAAGGATCGTGGGTACGGTTAGAAGTATCACTAAACCTTTGATGTGAATTTTTTTCCATTTTTTAAATTTAATTTTTTTTAAAATTTTGAGTTTTATGGTACATTTCCATAGTTTGGGTTCCCTCTCCTCAAATTCCCCGCCCCCCGAAATGATTTTCCTCATATTGTTACAACAGCTTAGTCCTTCATAAGGAGTTATAATTCTATATGATGTGAAATTAAAAATGAAGAATACATAGAGGGAGAGGTCCATGACATTGGTCTGGACACGGATTTTTCAGATATGACCTCAAAAACCACAGACCAAAAAATTCAAAGATAGACAGATGTGATTGTATCAAATTAAAAATCTCTGCACAGCAAGAACAGTTAAGGAAGAAACAATATGTGATGAAACAAAAGATGGAAAAGATGTATGATATAGTTATAATATATATACCATATCATACATATAATATGTAATATATAATACATATTACATAATATTATATATAATATGTTATACATCTATGTTATATGATAGGGGTTAATACCCCAAATAAATAGGGAACTGAAACAACTCAAACGTGAGAAAAAAGTCAATTAAAGATGGGCAAGGTTAGGGCTGGCTGAATTGTGGGGTAGCACATTCTGCTACTGCCTGTGACGCTGGCATCCCAGTTTGTGTCCTGGCTGCTCCACTTCTGATCCAGGTCCCAGTTAATGGCCTGGAAAAAGCAGTGGGAGATGGGAGAGCCCAAAGCAGCTCCTGCCTCTGGCCTGGCCTACTGCTGGTTATTGTGGCCATCTGGGGGAGTGAACCAGTAGTTTGAAAATCTTTTTGTTTCTCTATCTCTCTGTAACTATTTCAAAATAAACATCTTTTTAAAATGAGCAAACACTTATACAGACATTTCTCAAAAGAAGATTTTCACAATAGTCAACATGGTTTTGGAAACTGGTCAATTTCAAACAAACAGAATAAATCACAATAGATTATCAGTTCACACCTGTTAGAATGGCAATGATCAAGTTGGCAAGGATGGGGAATAACAGGAATGCTGTATGCTACTGAGGCGAATGTTAGTACAATCACCATGGAAAAACAACACGAAGGTTTCTGAGAAAGCTAAAAGTGAAACTGATGATTCACAATCTCAACTCTGGGTATATGGCCAAAAGAACTGAAATCAGTGTTTCAGACAACTGAGCTCCCATATTCAATGCAGTACTGGTTGCAATAGTCAAGTTCCAGAATCCATCAAAGGGACCAACAAATAAATAGAACATACTGTGTATTTTACATGTATGTATGTGTATACGCATGTGTGTAATGTAACGTTATTCAACCTCAACAAAGGAAATGTCATCATATTGTGACATCATAAAATAATTTGGAAGACATTATTCTACAGGGTAATCAACCAGCTACAATGAGAAATGCTGTAAGACCATCACTTGCATATGGAATCCAGAAAAAGTAACTCCTAGAAGCAGGGGATAGAACAGTGCTGGCCAGGAGTTTGGGAAAGGTGGGAGGACTGGGGAGATGTGTGTCAATGGGTAAACGGGTACAGTGTGTCAGATGAAAGAGCAGAAACATGGTTTTACCTACTGCACAGTTTGCCGAATATAGTTAATAGGATATTATAGATTGCAAAATTGCTACAGGAATAATTACAAACATTCTCATTATAAGAGATGAGAAATATGTGAGGTGATGAATATGCTAAACAGCTGATATAATTCTACACTGTATATATTTTACATGATAGCACAGATTATTACTATATACTATTTATTAAAAAATTTAAAAATTTAATAAAACAAGGGAGAGATAGGGGTGAAAGTTTTTCTTCTTGTCTTCTCTTTTGAATAATTCTACCCTTTTCCATAACAGATTTGCTTCTTTAAAAAAATGCATAAATATGTTCAACAAAGCATTCAAATTTAGACTTTAATACATACAAACCAACCTTGACTTTTTAATTTCACTATGTAATAGGACATTTCCTAAAATTGACCCGTATTTTATATAAAATGCTCCTGGGCTCCCCAGCTTTCCAAGCATCTGGTTAATAGTAGCGGTTTTCCCAACACCAGAGTCTCCTAAGTGCGAGGGAGGCAAACATATGAGATTAGGTTTCTTTCCATGAAAATGACACATGTTAACTTATTAAAGTGAATCAATAACATTTTCCTTCACTAGAGATGGTCTGAAAAACAAGTTTTTGCTTTTCTACTTTTTTAACATTAAGAGTTGTCAAATCCAAGCCTGCAGTGCATACTGGCAAGCATGGGAACCAGGGTAGGGGGCAGAACTGGTAGGGGTTATGCGGAGTTGCCCCAACCAGGCTGCAGCTCCAACCGGTTTGCGTGAGGACTGAGTATGAAGTGGGCAGGATCGAACTGGACTACAACACCCGCTGGTTCATGAGGAAGACAGGACTGGAAACAGAACGAACCCAGCAATCCCAACGACCAGCATGAGCATAAGCTGATTGGTGTGACGGACGGTGTCGGACTCTGTACTACCAAACTCGCCCAAGAATCAGGCCTGGGATCATCTCAGACAAAGTTTCTTTGGAGATCCCTCCAACTGAACTGCTGATCTTAGAACCCAACCATGAAGAGACTGTCAGCCAGTGGATTCTGAATAGGGTTCATTGCGATTGGAACTGAGAGATTGGCAGCAATCCAGAACTGATGAACTATCAAAACTGTATGAGCAGGACCCTCAGAGCGTGCCTCCCGTTGGGGATCTGGGATGGGTGGGAGGTTGGGTGGGGCTTTTCCCTTTGTTTTTTCCCTGACCCCAGATACAGGGTAAAATTATATTGATGTGGAAACAATGGTATTACCCACTTTTACCCTGTAGCCCTTGACACTCTGTTCCCTAATCAACTAAGATTATTAAAAAATAATTTAAAACAAAACAAAACAAAAAAAAGGTGAGACCACCACAAGTATTTGTCATTGGAAAAAAAAAAACAATGTTTTAAATGGAGTAACAGTGGGAAGAAATAACCTTTCATTATAAAATCTCTGAGTTTTCCAAGGCCCCCTTGTATTCTTCAAAATCAGGAATACAATATCATACACTGGCTAAATCATTGCTTTTAAGCTAGATTATGTTGTTCTTTCTTGGAAAAACCAAACTTACAAAAATTTCTGCTATTTACCCAAGTTCTTATCCTCAGTTTTTTTTTTAATTCAGGAATAATTTCTTTTCTGTAATCTAATAATCCTCAAATTTGTTCTTGTTTTTGCTTTCAAAATATTTAAGATATAGTGCTAGTTTATTTGACCTGTTAATGCAAAGATGTAAAGAAAATAAAAATATCTGAGCATAGAAAAAAAAAAAGAGTTGTCAAATCAGGGGGTTAATGTGACAATCTCTCAAATTGTCTGTTATTTGTACCTCTCACAAAAGATGGAGAACTAACCATTATGTTTACATAATGTTCATTCAAGTCTGTCAGCAATCATTGCTTTTAGAGTAATATAGAATACTATGTGAAATGGACTTGAAAATTTTTGCCAACATGATCTAACAGAAAAATTGATGATCAATTTCTTTATGAAGTCGAATGGGGTCTCATGAATTTACAACTCATTACATATTAAAGTAAAAGTGAAAAGGTTCTTAGACCAAATCAGAGGCAACAGATGGATTCTCTGAGACATACACATTGTCTGAAGTGTCTGTATACAGCACTGTGGTGATACTCAGCACAACTTAGAACATCGGAGGAAGTAGTCATTGGGTTGGAATAAGGGTTAAAAAGGAGTAGGCACTAGACTGAATTACTCTCCTGGGAATGGAAAAAATATTAAAAATTGTCAACACTGGGTTAAGGAATTATGCAAATAAATTTAATTAGCTCAATCAATGCTGTTGTAAATGATCCTTGAAGGATCACAACCCACTGGCTATGAAGGCCAGACCATATGCCAATGGCTCTCCTTCCAGAACCTTCCTGAAGGTAATGAAAGGAAGAAGATTTTAAAACATGCTGTATTTGCAAACCTGTGCAGGAAGTGGGCATTTATATACTGCTGGTGAGAAGACAAATTTTTCTGGTCACCAAAACTTTTCAGGGCCAATTTTTGTAAAATGATTAGATTACATAACCTTTAGACTGTTTCCTAATGCTGAAATTCTCCCAACATCCTATGTTGTTACTACCTGTGAGAAGGACGGGGTAGGAGTTCTTCAAAAGCATGCTCATGAGGAAAGAAAGGCACGTCGTGTCTCTGGTCGCAGTGTAACGGATGCTCTCTCCATTTTCCATCTTCTTCAGGAAGTTATCACTTGATTGTTGCAGATCAGTTAGTAACGAAGTTCCTGCTAAAAAAATTGTGTTGAAACTTTCACGTGGCCAAGAAACATTTATCTAAATGTGTAGGCACTCCATACTCTGAAGAAATCTGCACACTATGAAGTAATTTAAACATAAAGCAGTAATTCAACAATAGTTCTCTGTGTTTGTAATATCTGCTGACCTCATTGTCCCTGTCACAGCATCCTCTCAGTGGGTGAGCCCACCACAACAAGCTTCCATCCACTGTAAGGCAACTTCACACCTTTTTTTAGTACCACTCCTTTTTATCTTTTTTTGATGATTAAGATATCTTTTATTATTATTAATTACATTGCATTATGTGACACAGCTTCATAGGCTCTGGGATTCCCCCAACCCCTCCCCGTGCCCTCCCCCCATGGTGGATTTCTCCACCTTGTTGCAGTATTACAGCTGGGACTAGAATCCAGGTACTCTTGCTAAGGTAAGTAAGTTGACATTAGCCTATTGGGAGCTGCAGAAAGTGGGAAGTTTCAAAAAAATATTTCATTTATTAGACAGGCAGAGTGAATGAGTCAGTGAGAGAGTGACAAAGAGAAAAAGAAGCGCACATACAGAGAGACAGATCTTCCATGCACTGGTTTACTCCCCAAATAATCTCGATGGCCGGTGCTGGGCCAGACCAAAGCCAGGCACTTCATCTGTCTCTCTTACATGAGCTTAAGGGGGCCTAAGCACTTTGACTATGTTCCGGCTGCTTTTCCAGCCACATTACAGGAGGCTGGATTGGAAATGCAGCAGCATCCACATGCAATGTTGCAATGTATCATTGGTGCCAGCTTAAATTGCTGTTCCACAGCACTGGCCCCTTAACCAGCATCTCAATAAATAGGCCGAATGTTGTCCCTTACTTTTTTTCTTTAAGCAAAAATATTTGTCAAACACTCATACATTCATTTGGTACAGAATTCAAAAGCATCTAACATGATGAACAGTCTTTTCCTTATTCCTGTACCCTAGCCATCTAGTTCTCATACGATTGTTCTGCAGTTTAAAAACAAAGTAATGAACTGCAAAGATCCTTTTCTAAGGATTCTCCTGTGAAAGTCCTCATCTGATTAATAGTACTCTGTTTAATGAATGTACTCTAACTTTTTCACCAGGGTTACACTACTGGACATCTGTGGTGTCTCCAAACCTTCATTGTTTTTTTAAAAAAGCAGAGCTTATGTAAAATACATAATTTCTCACAAACACACATGTGGAATTTTGTATTAGTATTGTGTAAATAACCATTTATTATTAATCTCTTTACATCCCCATACAATGATTAGGGTTTGTGCCTTTGACTATTTGGCTATGTCTGCACTGAATAAATAACTTAATATCTAGTGAGCTTCAAAACATCTCTTTATAATAAAAGATTAAAGGAGTCTTTTAAAATAAAGAATGCTATGGTTTTTTTTTAAACAATCCCTACCCCTTCATAAAAAGTGATTCTAAATCATGTCTAAGAGGCCCAGTCTGTCATGTTATGGTTTACACTGGGGGAAAAAGTGAGACTGTGACATTTAAGTTCCCTGTTTAAGTTTGGGATTGAATGAATGATCAACAGTTGCTAAGCCATTTGCCTGCAATCAGGGTGAATGGCAATCAGAGGAAAAAACATTTTGGATTTGGCGAAAACCCCTGGTTTTTCATAGGTGTTGTACACTAAGAGGCTGAGCTACATGCAAACAGAACTCATTTGCGCTCTTTCTATGTAGTGGCAAACAACTAACGACAAAATGGACTAATTTTAAAAAATCATCTATTTTTTTTTGAAAGGCAGATTTTACAAACAGAATGACAAACAGAAAGATCTTCCTTCTACTGGTTCACTCCCCAAATGGCCACAATGGTAGAGCTGAGCTGATCTGAAGTCAGGAGCCAGGAGCTTCTTCTGGGCCTGCCGCATGGGTGCAGGGTCCCAATGATTTCGGCCATCCTCAACGGCTTTCCCAGGTCACAAGCAGGGAGCTGGAATAGAAGTGGAGCTGCCAGGACAGGAACTGGTGCCCATATGGATCCCAGCACATGCAAGATGAGGACTCTAGCCTCTAGGCTACCATGCTGGGCCCAGGACTCATTATTAATACTGACACATGAACAACAATTCAGCTGTTGTTTTAAATATGATCACCTATTGCTATCAGAGTACTTTAAAAGGTTTGTGAAAAATACAACTGAAAGACACACTTCATTTAGCACATTTTTTAATTCCATCCATGTGAGGGGTGATCAATAACATAATGGAAAAATTCATATTATGAAACAATCATGGATTTTAAATTTGTGTACCTAAATAAAGCTATCTTTCTAATAAAATTTTTAATGAAATTTGACATATTTCTTGTGGCAAGGTATTGTACAACCATGGTATTCCCAAACAAAATAAATTCAGACTTAGAAACTTCTATAATTTTAAACCCTTTTACATGCAGAAGCAAAATACTGAGATTTTTAAAAAATTGCCATATATAGGTATTTATCAAATTATGATTATTGTTTTCTAATTGGCAGTTTCCTTGGTCACCAAGGCTAGGTTCTTACATGTATGCCTTTCCTGTTTTACAAATGCATCCTGACAGTTCTTCTCGATAATCATCTAATTGCTACCACTGATAAGATTTAACACATTACAACTTTATGTGTGTCTGACTCAAACACGGTCCAAATTTTTTCAAAAAGATATTCAAAGTTATTTTTTTCAAGATGCATTTTGCAAACATATATCTAAACCTATTCTTGCAGAAACTTGGAAGTTATTAGTACTCAAAATCACAGATGTTATAAACGGAATATTCTAAACTTTTACAGAAGTTATAAGTAGAAATTTAAAAAAATTTTTTTTCCTTACCTCTGTGAATCGGTGTCTCAGCACTAGGAACTAAATCTGACCACGGTACAAATTCACACTGCTGTATATCCACAAAATACCCAAAGATGGAACGTTCACCAGCTGGTAGGTTGATTCCTACAAGGAAGAAAAGGGTGTGGCTATGGAATGTTTCCCTTAATCTTATGAACTCGTAAAGATGTTATTGCTGGGCCAGAAATAGTAAGGATTTACCAAGAGTACAACCAACTATATAAAAAAATAGAAATGTCTTTTTCTCTCCAAATATTTAGTTGTATAAAAGCAAAATTTTACTGTTCATTCTATTTATATCCAGAAAAGTGAGTTACGATCTGGTACCCTTTGGATTCCTATCCAAAAGTTGCTTATTTGAATATTTTCTATCTCAGTTCTTTCCCTTCTGCTTAACTTCTGTCAATAGTGTTCTTTCTTTTTAAAAACTCCCCTTGGCTTCCCCTGCTCCCCTCAAAAGCCAACTCATTGTTTTTGGTAGTTTTTAAAAATATGTTTTAAGTCCATATTTATCCATTTCTGCTCTGAACTTTTTTCTTTCCTTCTAATAATTTCGGTTTAGGTTTATTTTTGCTTTTCTGGTTGCATTTTAAGTTGCACTGTTAGAATTTTAAATTTGCGATTGAAATAAAATATATATGAGAGCTCCACAGCATAAAAAAGATTTTCTGAGATTGAAGACAGGTTTTTAGAAAATAACCCATCAGGTGAGGGAAGGGAGGGGACAAAAGAGGAACATAGAAGGGAGGAGAGAAAAAGAACAAAAGGTAGAAACAAAGGGAAGGGAAGGAGAAAGAATAAAGAAATGTTACAAGAATTATGGGACACAATTAAGAAAGCTTTATAAGCTTCCCAGAAGGAAAAGCAAAAAGGCATAGGAAACCAATTAAATAATAGCAGAAAATTCCAATATAGGGAAGGATTGAGATACCCAGGAAGCTCAATGGGGCTCCGGGAGCACCCAGCAAAGGTGATCTCTGTGGTCCATGACAGTCAAACTGTCAACAGTACAAGAGAGTTTGAAAACAGCATCAAGTCACATGTATGTGAGCTCCCATTAGACAAATATTTCTCAACAGAAACCTTACAGGCCAGAATACTATATATTTAAAACACCGAATGAAAAAAAAAAAATACTGTCACCCAAGAATAGCATTCCCAGCAAAACTATCCTTCAATTAAAGTAACATCTTTCCAAGACAAGCAACAAAGGTGTGGATTTATTACCATAGACCTTCCAAGGAAAGGTAAAGGCACTGTACATTAGAAACAGAAGGATGACAACTGCCATTATGGAAACAAGAAAAAATCATGCAATTCAGTGGTAGAGCCAATACACAAAACAGAAAGTGAAAAATTAGATTTTATCAATACAGAAAAGCAACAAACCACAAAGAGGAACAAAAAAAGGGAACAAATAAAATATATACAAAACAATGAAAAAAAAAACTAGCAAAATTACAGGAGTATGCCTTTACTTAATGATAATCTTGAATGTGAAATGAGTAAATCCCCCAACTGAAATACTTAAGCCAAATACATTCATCAAAACAAGACCCACTGATATGATACCTATAAGGAACTCACCCACTAGCAAAGCCACACATAAAGGCAAAGGGATGCCAGGGAGAAAAAAGGGTGAGCACATGGCAGCCAAAAGTGAGCAGGAATCACTAAACTTAGAGAACAGAGATTTTAGATGAAAAATTATCAACAGAGATAAAGTTCACAATGTAATGATAAAGTGACCAATTATGTGAATCTACTCAACGCTGGAGAATTCAACTGTGTAAGGCAGAGGTTAGACCTGAATGGAGACATAGGCATTGATACAACAGGGAGAGACTACAACACACAACAGATGATAAATTTCAGGTTTAAACTGCTTTGGCTTCTCCCAGTGGTCTAGGATGTTTTGTTTCCATTTTCATTTGGAGCCAGGGAGGCACAGCAGCAAGACTTGTGGATGCCTCACTGGCCTACCTGCAGGTGTTTGTAGCATTGCTCTATCAGCTGTCATGCAGAGTCTCGTAGGCAGAGCATCTTCTCCAGGCATGATGTGCCCGGCTCAGGTATAGGGTGTTCATTATTTTCTACAGAAAATGTGGGAGGTGGGAGGAAGGGCCACTCTAAGTGTCCATGCAGGTGCGGTATGCTGTCAGGACACTGGAAACCTGGAGCCTTCCAGGTTGGGCTGCATAGGGGCAGGGCTACTGTGGAGAGCATGGGAGGGGAGGGCTATTCATCTACTTCTTGGGGGCTTCAGTGAGCCAACCCACTCATGAAGAACTGCCTATCATTGCAGGAGACTGGGAAGTCTTGTTTCGCTGGGCCAGAGCAAGCCAAACTTCTCCGGACTGATGGCTTGACAAGTCAGGAAGATGTGCACAGCCACAGTCAGCTTCCCCAGGACCTTGGCAACTGACTGGCTCAAAAACATGCCCATATTCTTCCTGGGGCCAGCGTTAGGTGGCACTGCCCCTGTACTGCTGGGACCTCCATGGGCTGGAGGCACTCAAGGTGGCCTGTTTGGCTACTTCCAGAGGCCCTGGTAGGGTTGGTTTATGGGCCTGCGTGACCAGCAGCTGACAAACTGCTTCCAGGATGCTGCGTGGGCTGGGTCTCAAGACGGCATTGCACAGCAGGAGCCTACCATTGTGTAGGATGGGCTCCTTTTCTGGGGCAATGTGGCAACACAGATTCCATGGACCACCCCAACTGGGCTCAGAACTTGCGAGGGCTACAGGTTTCTCCAGCAGTTTCTATCCTACAAGTTAATTTCCATAGGAAATAACCTAAACATGTTTCCATTCAAATATTTTAGATGAAACTTCTTACAAATAACGTCAAGAGGATATTTTAGGAGTTGCAAAAGACAAACCACTGTGATTTGTTCTTTCAGTATAATGTTTTTAGCTCTCATCTTTATTTAACAGGGCTCTAAATACATCCGTGCTCAATATTTTGTCTCTTAGTTCCTGCATCCACAATCTCTTTATCTGCCCTAAGTTCCTTAAACCAGTAACAGCCAAGTGGGTAGGCTCAGAGTATTTTAGGATAGATTCCACTTGTTAGAACTGATTCAAAAAGCTTAAATGCTAAAGCTTAGCACAGAATTTAGAAACTTTAGAAAATGGACTATAACGTTCTTCTACAGAAGTCCTGCTACACTGCGATCTGGAGAATACAGATGCACAGATATGGGCTCAGCTTGGTGGCACTCAAGGTGCTGGCCTCATTTTGTCCCCATCTGAACCAGCATTTCAGCTGTTTCAAACAAATAGAATCGATTTTCTTCAGTCTCTTTTTCAGTGGAGTGAGGACACTGGATGTACTTACTGTTTTTCTTAACCTTTAATCTTCATATGTTAAAATATGGACCTCATCAACACAAGTCCAGGGTTTTGAAATTAATATTTTAAAGTAAATAATATCATGATACCCCTCTGCCAAGAACTTACTTATTTGTGAATTGTTTTCAAACACTTCATGCACGAATTTGTTAAAATCATAGGTTACTCCTGCAAGAGAATCAGGTTCGGACGTGGAACAAAACAGTTCATCCTCTTCATGCTCATCCTCACGTTTCAAAGTTCCTCCAAACGCCCAAGTAAATGCAAACACGAACAGTTTTTGAATCATGACAGTTAACTTATCAGGGTTTTTCTCCAGGTACCAAACACTGTATTTTCTGTGGTTGATACATACAGAAGGGTGAAGGTTCAAAGTTTCAGAAAGTAGGTTAGTGATTTATTCCAATATCTTGCCCAAGTTCCGCCATTAACAATTATTATTACAGGTAGGCACTGACATAAAAGTTTTAGAGTTAATGTATAATTTCCCTTTGATAATGGTTATTACTAAAAATACATGTTGTTAGTATTTGTAAAGTACCACACAAGCAAGAAATTAGTACTTAGTTTCTACTTAATATATCTTTAATATTTTATCATTTGTATATATAAATTTATAATACACTTTTACTTAATGTTTAACATATTTTACTTAATATATGTACACATAACATTTAATGTATGTGTGTTTCACTTTTAAGTCAACTTATTAACTGAGAGTTTACTTACATTTTATAAGAGCATCTTCTAATTCACTTTACATAGAAAGATGGAAGTGTGGGGCTAGTCACTCTATTCCTCTCAACCAAGTCCTGGTGGTCAGTTCAGGTTAACCTCACCCAACCAGGCAGTGTTAACCTGGGAAGAGTGTTCTCCAGTTTGGGTCAACCCAGGTCATCACAGACACGTGGGACCATGATATACAGGGAGCGATAAGTAGATGGGCCCTGAATAGGACATCTGGCACTGATTGCGAGACACACTGCATAGTTCAGGATATAGCACTATCATAAAAATCATTGCAAGTTATGAGAAAACTAAAATGCATAATGGGATGGAAATTAATGATTAATAATTAAGATACTATGCACAATCTATCTAAAAATTCTAGCCTCATGGCAGTAGTTCCTTCAGTATCTATTGAATGCCTCTGACATGTTTCCTTGCTCTGAACCAGACATAATCCCTTTTTGAAAATAGGACAGAAAAATGAACCCACAATCATGTTAACAGCAACAAATGAAGATCAAGTGACCAGCAGGGAGAGTAAGCTCATGGGAGTCAGAGAAGGCCTCTTTAAAGAAGCAACAGATAAACTGAGATCCAGAGAATGACTCTGACAAAATCAGGAGAAATAGTGTTTTGAGTAGAAGGGATACGTGAGTCAAGAGGTCAAGGGACCGTGAATATTCTGAAGAACTAGAAAATTCCTTGCCATGTAATGATACATTTATCTGAAAGTTAAGCTTCTCATGGTGAACTGAGTGGCTGTGCTATTGTGATAACTTAAGGACAAATAGTGGGGAGGAAAGTGTGGGAGAGAGGGGTGAGCTTCTGTGCTTATAAATCTTTATTGTGAAAAAAATTTTAAAAATCCATTGTTACGGAAGCACAGTCAGAAGCAGAGGTTCAGGGATGAGTCTGTGCTGTGGAGTCAGCAGGAGCTTTTAAAGCCGCGTCAAGATTCAGCTCCTTTCCATCTGTGAGTCATGGGACATGGTCAAAGTCAATGAGAGGGTGGCATGCTAATTTACGTTCTAAAAAAAAAATCAAATTTCTGGGCCCAGCATGCGCCAGGAACCCATATGGACACTGGTTCTAATACGGTGGCCCTGCTTCCCATCCAGCTCCCTGCTTGTGGCCTGCGAAAGCAGTCAAGGACAGCCCAAAGTCTTGGGACCCTGTGCCCACGTGAGAGACCCAGAAAAAGCTCAGGGCTCCTGGCTTCGGATTGGCTCAGCACTGGCTGTTGCAGCCACTTGAGGAGTGAGTCAGTGGATGAAAGATCCTCTCCATGCTCCTCCTCTGTATATCTGACTTTCCAACAAAAATAAATAAATCTTTTAAAAAATCAAACTTCTGCATATAAGCACTAGGAAGTAGGCAAAAGGATGCTAATCACAGTACTATTTGTAATAATGCAAGACTGCAAGCACACTGAATTTTTATCAACAGATGAACTGTGACGTACATGTTTCATGATAATGGACTGTTAGCTGTAAAACCACAGATTAGCTCTGCACAGTGTGGACCAATTGGAGGGAGATGCAGGTCGTGGAAGATCATACAGTGATTCCACTGACTAACTGCTCAAAAATACACAAGACTGAAAAAACCTGGGGGTATGTTACTGAATACAAGTCCAGGATAATGACTATCTTTGGTCCCTGCATACACAAGGGACCTAAGGAAAAACTGAATAGTGAGCACGTGGATGTTAATGGTAGTATTTATAAATTACGTGTATTTTATAAACATTCTTTCATAGCTAACCACTGTTCAATAAATATTACAAGTCATCTCTAGTGACTATACTGAGAAGAACTGGAAGAATTGGGGACATCAAGGAGGAGGCTGTTCTCACAACTCAGGTAAGAAAGGTGGAATTTGGGGCTAGGATGTCATAATCACAATGCAGGTGAGGGAGCGGATTTGAAGGCAAAGCTGACAGGTTAGAGTGGGAGTCTATTCATCATCAGATTGAGATGTGGGAAGGATTCAACAGGGCTCTTCTTTCATGCAAAATGGAAGAAACACACTTCTAGAACTAGGGATTTCCATAGCTGTAATTAATTGGACTCATACCACTTTGTCAGAATCTATTATAGATTCCTAGTATATCACCTTACTCCACTACTTTTCTACATATGAAAAATCACAGCTTAAAAATGTTTTGTCAAAAACCCCAGACATTTCAGCAGTTCACATCTCATAAGTGGCAGATTCATGAAAAAAAAAATCCAAGCCAATTTTATTTCTTTTTCAGATACTTAACAGAAGTTGGACAAGCACATTCACATAAACCTTAGGCTAAATATTTGATGATCTCATGTTAGTTACACAAAGACTGTAAGGTGGGATAAAATAAATTTGAGTGGATTTTGATATTATGAATATCAAGATTGTACTGGCTTACTTTCCCAGATCCTGTGCATGGCTTAATGGTTAGGCACCTACAGGGTGCAGAAACACCTCTGTGGAATATGTGAACTAACCTCTTTCCTGTGTCCTGGAGTTTGGTAGAAACATTTGCCGAACTTGCATTCTTACTTAAAGTGCCATTCAAATCACCACCTTAAAAAGAAAAGGGTATTTTTTTTCCCACATTCACAACAGATGTTGATGTTAATTTAGATGGCTAAGCAGGCATAACTGTTAACATTGTTGAATTACTGAACCGTCACAGGACAAGTTTGTTTGATAAAGTTTTCTTAGGGTTATCATGGGAGTTGCTTTTTTTAAGCAAAGGAGGAACAGGACATAATCTTAGAAATATTAGTGTTCATTCCTCTTTATTTGAAGCATACTTCTGATTTCATTCTGCTTTTGGTTAGCTTTATTTTTCTAGAATGCAAACTAATTTAAAACATTCAAGTGTCTACTTCCAAATATGATGCACATTACAAATGAAACAATAAGCATGACCTAGTAATGTGAAGCCCTAAAAAAGCTGCATGTTTTCAAATAGGAAATAAATCACAGCAAACATCCAGCCTGGGAACCCCAGGCAGCCTAAATCACCTTTCCTCATTCCCACCATCCCATCTTCCCTGCCCACATCACCTCTTAGTAGACATCCTTAAGGCTCTACCAAGAGAAAACAATTATGCATTTTCCTGTTTAGCTTATTTATATTTCATAGTATTCATTTTCTTAAAGCTCTGCTTCTGGCATAACATTTGAAAAAGAAGTCTACAGTAGGAAATAACACATGATTGCATCATCTACAGACAAGCCATTAAATGCTGTATTACTTCATTTTTTTATACAAAGACATACACTATACAGAAGTATGTAATATTTTAAAATTCAAAAGGAAAGATTAAGACAAAAAAAATCCCATATATCTCCATCTCTTGGGTTCCACAGCTCTTCTTCCACACCAGCATCCTCAGGAATTAGATCCAGCAGCAAACCTGATATCGGCACCTTAGCCCCAGCAGTACCTTGCACTTGAAGAACACGTGGTATAGCACAGTAGGTGCAGAGACTGTTCAAAGGACCTCAGAAGCAGGTACATTTCCCCAGGGGAAATTTTGCCCCTGTTGCGTGGCACTTTTTCCTCTTCCCCTGGTACATGCACACCAATGGGTTTTATACACTTCATCTACACCCCCACTGAACTTATTTTATTCAAAGATATGGAAAGAATGAGATGAATCTTCCATCTGCTGGTTCACTTCATAAATGCCCAGATTAGCCAGGGAGGAGCCACAGTAAAGCTAGGAGTATGGAACTTAACTCTGGGTCTCCAACATTAGTGGCAGGGACCAAAGTACCTGAACCATCACCTGCTGTTTGCATTAAAGGAAGCTGGATGGGCACTGAAGGAGCTGGGACTTTTTATTTTTTTAAAGATATATTTAGTTTTGAGAGGAAGATTTTCCAGAGAGAGGAGGAGAGACAGAGACACCTTCTATCCACTGGTTCACCCCTCAAATGACCACAACAGTCAGAATTGGGCTGAGCCAAAGCCAGGAGCCAGGAGCTTCCTCTGGCTCTCTCCCATTGGTGTAGGGGCCCAGGGATGTGGGCCAGCCTCTGCTTCCTTCCTAAGCCATGAACAAGGAGCTGGATTGTATGTGGAGCAGCTGGGACACAAAATGGCACCCATATGGGATGCTGGCACCACAAGAGGAGGATTAGCCAGATATGCCAACATGCAGGCTCCAGGAACTGGGACTTGAAGCAAGTACTCTGATTCAACCATTGAACAAATTCCTCATCAATCCCCTGTTCAACCATTCTGGGACCTCCTTTGACTCCAGTTATGCCCCTGCCACCAGTGGCCAATGTGACCACTCCAGGATGCTGGGGCAAGTCCTTTTGTGACCCCAGTTACTGAGGCCTAGAACTTCCACACCCCCAGCTATGACTCCTACAAGCCACCGCTGGCACCTGCACACCACTGTGGGGACTGAGAAGACTGTCCCCTGCTCCTCCCGTCGGAGCAGAAGAGAGATCACACCCCAGAGAAGGAAATCTTCAGAGACCCCAGTAGCAGCCTGCGTTGGCAAGCCTCAAGCTGGAAGAGATGTAGTGGTGAAGGGCACACCTCCCCTGTATCCTGCAGGGTTCTTCACACTGACCCTTCCATACTCGCCTGACAGTTTACCTTCACTTAAAAACGAATAGTTTGCAGTTTGCTCTGTGTGTACAGATGTTACGGGCACAAAAAGGCTGAAAAATTTTGGCCTTCCTTCTTTCATTTCCTTTTATAAAATTCCATAGAAGGTGGTAAGTTGCTATGGACTAGCTATGATATACTACTACTAAGACTTAAAAAATTTTTTTTTCTCCAGGGGTAAGTGCAGTGGCTGAACAGGCTAATCCTCTACTGCCAGCCTCTGCATCCCATACAGGTGCAGGTTTATATCCAGGCTGCTCCACTTCTTGATCAAGCTCTTTGCCTGAAGCCTGGGAAAGCAGCAGAAGATGGCCTGTTTCCTTGTGACCCTGCACCCATGTGGGAAAGCCAGAAGCAGCTCCTGGCTCCCAGCTTTGGTTCAGCTCCAGCCACTGCGGCCATTTGAGGAGTGAACCAGTGGATGCAAGAACTGTCTCTCTTTCTGTAAAATCTGTTAAAATAAAAATAGATAAATCTTAAAAAACTTACTTTCTCCAAACCCTCCATTTTTACTCATCAAATCAAAGAAGGCATCAAGAATCCTGCAGAGAGTTACGACAATTGTTACGTCCTGGACAGGATACGGCTGAAACTTTCGATGTTTCTTGAGAAATTGTAGCCCATTGGTGACACTTCCATTAATCAGGAATTCAAGACAATCCACTCCTGACTGACCAATAAGTTTAGACGTTTTCAAAAGCCATGACTTAGCATAAGGCTCCCATCCCAGGTCAACAGGATCCTATTAAGAAAAGGTACAGGATAACTGTTTATAAATATACTATGTTCCCCCTTGCTTCTTACTATTCTTTTCTTCCCCATGGTCCTCTACCAAATATGGTTTCCAGTGATCATTCACTAAAGGGGGAATATTTGGAAACTGAAAGCATTACCATTCTTTGGAGTGATTTTCACCTTACACGCAAGCAGATGGTGGCTTTTGAGTAGAGAGGTGTGTGCATGGTGAGAGGAGCTGCTAAGCTGCTAGTCAGCCCTGGATGGACTGGCTTTGTAGTTAAGCGGATTATAGCATAGCACTAATCATCGGGCACAGAACAGGTTGATTCTTTGTCATGTCTTCTATCTCTTTACCAAGTAATGTGCTTCCCAAGTTCTAAGAGTGAGGAAGAAAAGGTCCAAGGGCAAGTTTTCTTGTATTAGGAAAGTGATTCCCATCCCCACTCTAGCCCGTCTACTGCAAGCATGACTTAGAGTTAAGAAAAGTCTTGACGTTCCAGGGATGGAGAGCAGTGTTTCTATTCCTGTGGTACTCATCCTCAATCCTGGACCAAGAGATTGAGGGCGCACAAAACTTCTGAACTACTGGGACTGTTCCACAGGATTTTAATCCAGTAGACAACAACCGGTGACTATCCTGAAGAACGTATTTTCCTCGAAAGAAATTTAGCTTAAAACCTTACCAGGTAGGTTCGGGCCTTGGGATTCGGGGGCAAGTGCCGCTCCTCACAGTGTGGCAGCTGTGGGGGGTGCCCCTGCCGGGTCGGACCCAATGCTGGGGGCTCACGCCAAAGACACTGCCGCAAGGCAGTGAACGAGTCCTCGGCCTCCCCCAGGACCCAAGAGAGCTCTTCCCTCAGGGTAAATACGCCATGAGGGAACTTGGGAACTGGGTTAAAATTCCTAACTCCGCCCAGCTGCTAATATCTTGTGGCAGGGTGAGTTTGGGAGGGGTTCGGGCCTTGGGATTCGGGGGCAAGTGCTGCTCCTCACAGTGTGGCAGCTGTGGGGGGTGCCCCTGCTGGGTCGGACCCAATGCTGGGCGCTCACGCCAAAGACACTGCCACAAGGCAGTGAACGAGTCCTGGGCCTCCCCCAGGGCGGCCAGTGCACCATGTGGTGCCAGGCTCTGTCTGCTGGCCGCCCGGCCAGGGAGCTCTGGGGTATTGGTTGTCTGAATTGCTGCTTAGGTAGCTAGTTGAGTCAAGGACGCTAAGTCACACTGACTAAGGCAGAGGCCAGGACAAGTGAGGGACTGAGATAAGCTGAGTCAGAACAACCACTGGCGGGCGCGTGATCTACGGCTAGGAACAGGCCCAGTTGGGGAGGCATGGGGACACCTTAAGTGGGTTGAGGTTCCCACCAAGGGGTGTGTGTGCTGGAATGGGGGCTGCATTCTATCTAGGAAACAGTTGTAGCCACCCGAGGCACTAGTGTGGGCTGGGATTGGATGCACCAGGCCAGTTCAGATCCCTACACCATCTGGTGTCATGAAGAACCAGAGGGTAGATGTGGGACTGATTAGGCTGGGTTCCAATCCCCTCTTGAGCCATGCGTGAGCTGTATGTGGGTATGGACGAGCCATGGCTGGGCTGAAACATCCAACAAGAACCAGAATGGGGTGAAAGCCAGCCAGGAAAAGCCACTGTTCCTGCTAGGACAGGAGGTGAACTGGGTAGGGTTGGCTCAAGGACCCCCTGGCATGCGCAAAATCTGGCATTGGGAGGGGTTCTGATGGAGGAGCCTGGGCAACTCCTCTGGCAGGACACAGTCCCTGCAGGTTAGCACAAGAAGCATGATAGGAAACAGCCCAGAATAGGCCATGGAAAGTTTCCCACTGGCACACATTTGGCATGGGTCAGGAGCAGACCAGGCTGAATCAGTTCATGTCACTCACTGGCAAATCCAATCACCAGAACAGAGTGTGGGATGAGCAGGGTTTGGTCGCGACAAAAAACAGTACACATTATGGAATGCCAGGGCGTGGTTGCCTGTACTGGATATGAATGCAGCATCCAACCAGCACATGTGAGATCCAGGAAGGGAGGGGCAGAACTGGCAGGGGGATTAAGGGGCTGGTCCCCTCGCTGGACAGCTACTCCCACCGGAGAGCATGGGCTGGGATAGAGACAGACCAGACTAAGCAAGGCTACATCACCTGTGCGCTGCATGTGGATTAGATCAGGGAAAAGCCAGGCTGGGCTGATTATTCCTGCTGGTGCAAGCATAAACCAGAGTGGGTGAGGGATGTTTGGGCATAGCCACAAAAGCTGGCACTGGGGACTAATTCTGTCAAGTCAAATCACAGAACCACCCAAAGAGTGCATAAACCGGGACAGAGAGACCTGAGAGGGAAAAAGTGGGTTCCCCCTTCTTGGGTCACTATTCCCACGGGAGGGCATGAAAACTAGGACGGGAGCTGGGATGGCTAGATAGAGAGGCACTCAACAACACCCGTGAGGGCTGGATGGTTGAGTTGGTTAGATAGAACTAAGCTTTAATACCCATGGACAAGTACAAGAGCTAAATGGGATGGGGGACAGACTGGTCTTCTGCTACACATATTGGCAAACCAGGGTAGGGGGTGGGCCTGGTGGGGGTTATTGTGGGTCGCCCCAACTAGGCTGCAGCTCCCACTGGTTGATGTAAGGGCCGAACCAGACTTGACTGCAACACCCATTGGTTCCAGTGCAACTCGGGACTGAAAACAGAACCAACCCAGCAATTGCAACCACCAGCTGATCGGGGTGATGGACTGTGCCGGGCCCTGTGCTTGCTGGAACATGCAGGAAGCTAGTCTGGGAATACTTCAAAGTTTCTTTGGAGCTCTCCCCAATCGAACTGCTGGACTCAGAACTCTAATCAAGAAAAGACAGAAGACAGAGCAGATCAATCATTCATCTCAGCTATATGTTGGCAGCGAAATATGGGGCAAACGGAGACTTTATAATGGACCATATCAATCAGTGGACGACCTCATCGAGCGAAACTGGCAGTGATTCATAACCGGAGAACTATTAACACCACTAGAGCACATATCTCAGAGCATGCCCCACATCCGGGACTCGGAGTGGGCGGGAAACCGGGTGGGGCTTCTCCCTCAATATCCCCCTTTACTTCAGATACATGATGGAAACAATATGGACATAATAGTATTACCCACTTCCCTATCCCCTTGAACCTTTTCTTTTTCTTTTAACTGTAATTAACTATGTAAAGATTGTCAACAATACAATAAAATAGATTTTAAAAAATTAAAAAAAAAAAAAACCTTACCAGGTAGACCATTGCACACCGGCTGACAGTGGCAGGACTGGCCTGAGAGAGACTGTCCACTTCAAAAATCACTCTGATCCTACTAGTTAAAGCTATTCTCTCACTGTTAGCTAGGCACAACATCCTGGTGTTGTCCAGTGCAGAATTCAGATTTTCTAACCACAATGTGTCCACTGGACCATCTAAGACAATCCATTGCCAATCAAAATCTAGAGAGAAAAATACATCCTTAGTGTAGCTGAAAATACTCCCAGTCTTCTTTCAATAAAATCTTACACATCTTCTATTTTACAAGAAATTTTTCAAGGTAGAAAGTGATAGTCTGGAAAATGGTAGAGTTGAACATGTTTATATGTAGCCTCTAATATTGACCAAGTATGAACAAATATTCATGGTAAACACTTAACTGAGGTTTAAACATTGCTTAGACATTATTAGCTTAATGACATAATTAATCCCGAAACATGGATAGTGAAGAGAGCCATGTATTTATCTTTTGAGTAGTAAGGTTCTTGTGAATTGGCACCTTTTACTCAGCAATAGTTTTTAGATTTGCTGCCCCTAAAGAATAGCAACAGAAAATAGATGTCCTTGAGAGAATCAAATTGAGCAAGTGTAGAACGTATCATAATTGAAATCCATTTACTTTTTCCACACTGTTAAAGTCTGTGTAAGCTACAAAACCAAACAAAAGCTAACTAAAAACTACAGAACTTCACTCCTCACACTTCTGAAGGCCATGTAATCCAAGGTCAAGGTACCAGGCCAGTGAGGGCCATCAGCTCAGTTCACAGAAAGGCACCTTCTTGCCGTGTCTTCCCATAGTAGAAGGGGCCTTCTCTTCTCTCCTTGCTTCTTCTCTTCTACTTTCCTCTGGGTGTGCTTCTCGTTTTAAGTTGAAAGGGCTGGCCCAGGCTAAAGTCAGGAGCCCAGAACTCCTTCTGTGTCTCCTACATGGGTGGTAGGGACCCAGGGATGTAAGTAAGCCAGGGTGTGCATTAGCAAGAAGCTATATTAGAAATGGAGTAACTGGACTGAAACCAGGCACTTCCCTATGCAGAGTGGGGAAAGAGAATGAATCTCTTCCATCTGCTCACCCACTCCTCAAATGACAATGGCTGGCCAGGAACATCGTCTGGGTCTGCTACATGGGTGCAGGGCTCAAAACGTTTTGGACATCTCTACTGCTTTGCCAGGCCATTAACAGGGAGCTGGATCAGAAGTGGAGCAGCTGGGACTTGAATTACTGCCTGTACACTGGAGCTTCAGGAGGTAACTATGCCACAGCGCTGGCCCCTCTACTTGGCTCTGTGAGAAACCAATGGTCACTTATAAATTCCAGGGCTTGATTAGTAGTAGGTATATGTGGTGATATTATGCAAAGTTTAAATAAATCCATGAGAAAAATAAATTATTGATGGATGGAATATCATTAATCAAAAACGTATTTAAATATATATTTACAATTCAAATGGGTTCAAAATTTCTTCTATATTAATCATATTTATGAAGTTTGGTAACACTTACTGTGACTTTCTGATATTTTAACATTTTTCTCTATTTCCTTCACAATATCATCATCAATATCTGCTGTATCTGAAGAATTCAGCCTGAAAACCTAAAATATAAAATCAATAATGCTTAACTTTTTTTTTAACTTGATGGTGATACTTTCCAACTCCAAATAACTACATGCCAATATGCGCTCTTGGGTAATAAAAATATAAAAGACAAAAATGTCCTATAGCTGAAAACACATAGCCAGCATCTTATAATGTATCTGAGTTGTGACGGTTCCTCTGCTTTAAAAACTCATTTTTAGTATTTTACCCCTGCAAAGAAAGCACAGGTTCAAATAACATAACCAAACACAGAGAAGAAATTAAAAGCTTTCCGAATTTCTACCACCAGGAGACAGCTACCAACTACCAATAACATCTGGTGCATATTTTTCCTAGACTTTTGCAGATCCAGAGAGAGGAGAGACAGAAAGATCTTCCATCCTGATTCACTACGCAAATGGCCACAGCAGCTGGAGCTGAGCTGATCCTAAGGCAAGAGTCAGGAACTTCTTGAGTGTCTCCCACACTGGGGCAGGGTCCCAAAGCTTTGGGCCATCCCCTGCCACCCACACAGGCCACCAGCAGGGAGCCAGATGGGAAGTGGAGCAGCCGAACACGAGCTGATGCCCACTTGGGACCCCAGTGTTGCAAGGGGAGGACCAGCCAATTGAACTATCACACTGGGCCCCCTCAGATCTTTACAACAATTCTCAAAATTTAAGACACCTAAGAATTATCTGAAGTTTGCTAACCTGTAAATTCTAAGACCTCATTCTTACAGATTCATCAAAAATAGGTTTGGGATGAAATCCAGAAATTTACATTTTTAATGTGCTTTACAGGTGACTGTAATATACACTGCTCTTTACACTATCCTTTGAGAAATTCTGATGTCCGCATATAGTTCATTTTAATTAGGAGAGTTAAATATCTCTCCAACTATACTGAGCCGATTGGTATTGGTTTCCTTTACTACCAAGGGAAATAGTAGAAAAGACCAACTATGAGAATCATGCTGGCGGTGCAAGACAGAAATGAAGCAAGGGTGTTCAGCCTTGACCCCGACCTTAGGAACACAACGAATCATGACTAGTTGCTGTTAATTCCCAACTTCACTGGGAGGCAAGTAAGATTACAGCCTATTTCCTAAAAAGAAAAGGAGTGGGGAGGAGATTTTCAAACTTCAAATGGCCACACAGGCCAGGACTGGTCCAGGCCAAAGTCAGGGACCCAGAATTCCATCTGGATCTCCTGTGTGGGGAGCAGTAACTCAAGTACCCGGGGCATCTTCTGCTGCCTTCCCAGGTGCATCAGCAGGAAGCTGGATCAGAAGCTGACTAGCTGAGATGGGAACTTGTACTTTGATCTGCGATGTCAGTTTTCTAAGTGGTGTTTTAGCCCACTGGGCCACAATGCCATCCTCAACGTATTTTTTAAAATGGATTCTATTAGGTTTCTTTCTAAAAGTTTGCGACAGTAATAATTCCAGCAAGGTCTAAGAATGCAGCTTTCTCACATCTTCTCTAACACTGCATGCGGTCACTAACAACATAGATTATGATTCAATTTATAGAGATCATTAAAATAGAGAAACCTACAGAATTACAAAGTAGATTAATGGTTCCTAGTGAAACCATTTCCTGTGGGAAAGATAGCCACTCTGGGATTTGGAAATTGGGGATTGAAAGCTAGTGATGGGCCCAGCGGCGTGGCCTAGCAGCTAAAGTCCTCGCCTTGAATGCCCCGGGATCCCATATGGGCGCCGGTTCTAATCCCAGCAGCTCCACTTCCCATCCAGCTCCCTGCTTGTGGCCTGGGAAAGCAGTGGAGGACGGCCCAAGGCTTTGGGACCCTGCACCCACGTGGGAGACCTGGAAGAGGCTCCAGGTTCCCGGCACTGGATTGGCGCAGCACCGGCCGTTGTGCTCACTTGGGGAGTGAATCATCTGTCTCTCCTCCTCTCTGTATATCTGACTTTGCAATAAAAATAAATCTTAAAAAAAAAAGAAAGCTAGTGATTATAAAGTTTATCTCTGGGGTGATAATATTTAAAAATTATATCATGTGAAGGTTGGAAAGTAATGTGAAATAGGCCAAGAATCTCTAAATTGTATACTCTGAATGGGTAAATTTTATTTGTATGTTTTACCTCACAAAGGTGTTTTAACAAAACTGAATGGGATTTTGTTTAAAATTACATTGAACCGATAGCACAATTTAGGAAGAATTACCATCTCTATAGTATTGATGATGTATCGGCTCAGCTTCAGCCATTGTGGCCATATGGGGAGTGAATCAGCAGATGGAAGATCTTTCTGTCTCTCTTTGTAAATCTGCCTTTCCAATAAAGATAAATATATTTAAAAAAAACCATAAAAGTGATATCTAGAAGTAGAATAAAACTAGACAACTACTCTTTCAAAGTATCAAAAAGAATATGCGGATCAAAGAAAATGAAAATTGAATAATTAAAACATAGTGGTACCATAAATAAACAATAAACTCAAACATACTAGAAGCATTTTAAAATTCCTTGGCATTTTTGATTATAATATTCGTCTTATAATTATTGATATTTGTTGAAGTTACTTTTATAACAATGGGTTTCTAATGTTTTATTACCAATTTTGATAAGCACTTAACTAATCCCTATTAAATAAAAATGCACATGCTATGCTAAACTTACATTAGACACATCTGAGATTCTTGAAGTTGGTCCAAGATCAGTGTTCACATAAACATAACTTCGAATCACTGCTGACAATAATCCATCAGTCCACTCCTTTGTATTAGGGTCCAGCCGCCCATACAGTTCATCGAGAGTGATACATTTTGGATTTAACACACAGACATCTATTTTCCCTTTTTTGCCCGGAATCTGGGAGAAATCCAGTGTAAATTTTAAGACATTAATGCACAGTACAACTATTTAACTGTTTTGCACTGTTATGGTTAAAAGGCTTTGGGAGAAACATTTTATGCCAAGGACAGATTGTAAAGATAGCAATTTTCACAAAGCAGTAAAACTTAGTATATCAGTACCAGGTGGATTTGTACTTATGCAGGATATCATTTTTTTCTTAGCTGTCATAACAAAATATTACAGACGGGGAGTCTTAACAGAAACTGACTTTCTCCCAGTTTTGGAGACAGATGTGTGAGGTGAGGTGCTGGCAGGGCCGAGGCCTCCTGAGGCCTGGCTGGCTTGCAGCCTCACCATCTTCTCACCGTGCCCTCCTACGCTCCCCTCATGATGCACAACTCGTTCATGTCTCTTTGTTTCCAAATCTTTTTTTCTTAAAAGGATACCAGTGAGAATGGATCAGACATTCCCTGACAGGCTCATCTCAACTCTATCATACTTTTACAATCACAATTACTGCCATGGAAAGCCCCGAGAAAATTGCTAAAAACATATGGAAAACTAAATGGATTAAAATGGCATACTAGAAAAAAAATCAAATGTAACAGAAGGCAATCCTAGAATAAAGGAGGAATAAAGAAGATAGAAGATGGTAAAAATACAACATACCACAATAACAGAACAAAGGAAAGAAGCCACATGACCACATGGAGAGTCAAAGACAAAGCCACTGGCCACATTTGCTACACTTTCATGATGAAAACATTCAGAAAACTTAGGAAGAAAAGGGATCCTCCTTAACACGACAAGTGGTATTTATACCAAACTCACACTGGAAACTCATACTCAATGGTGAAAGAATAAAAGCTTAAATCAGGAATAAGATCAATATTTCCTCTTTACTACTGTTAATAAACATTGTTTTAGTCATGAAGTTCTAGCAACATATTTAGAAAAAGAAAGAAAAGGCAATCAAATGGGGAAAACGAAAGGAATCAACGGTCTGTATTCACACATGACAGTATTCTGTGTAGAAAATTACAAAGAATTTACACACACACACACACACACACACACACACACTTCATGACTGTGTCAGCAAGCTGGCAGAATACAAGATAAAAAAATCACAAAGTCAGTTGTGATTCTAAGCAACAGCAAAGAACAAACAGGAAATTTAAAAAACAGTTCCATTTATAACAGTATCCAGAGAATAAAATACCTAGGGATAAATTTAATTAAAGGAGATTTGTGTAACGAAACCTACAAAACACTGCTGAAAGAAATTAAAGTTATAAAAATGAAAAGACATTCTATGTTCATCCTGTGGAAAATCTAATATTGTCAAGATGATAATGCCCCCCAGAAGGATGTGTGGATTCAACAGAATTCATAATCAAAATCCCAACAGCCTTTTATGCATAAATAGCAAAGTCAATCTTCAAACTCTCATGAAATTTGCAAGGGATTCTGAATGACCAAAGTAATATTCATGAAGAAAAAACAAAGTTGTAGAACAAAGTTGGAACTTCCCAATTCCAAAACCTACCAATCCTGGCATATGTACCCAAATATAGAGTATTGGAATAGAGCTGAGAGTTCACAAATAAACCCAAATTTCTGTTGCAAACTGATTATCAAAAAGAATGCCAAGGCCATTCAGGGCGGGGGGGGGGGGGGCGGGAAGAGAATGAACCAACAAATGGAGTCAAAACTGCATATCTACATAGAAAGGAATGAAGACATCCCCTTATTGTACTCATGTATAAAAATTAATTCAAAGGGAATCAATAATAAGTTAAAGAGCTCAAACTATAAAGCTCTTCAAAGGAAACAAGAGAAAAATCAAGTCACTGAATTTTTCAGTGGATTCTAGGGTTTGATACTTACAGCGTAAGTGACAAAGAAAAAAATATATAAATGTTTTCTCCAAAAGGATGACTCTTGTGCATCAAAGGTGCATGATCAGGAAAGGAAAAGGTCACAGACCAGATGGGAAGTATTTACAAATCATGTGTCTGAGAACAGATTTGCACCCAGACTATGCAAAGAACTCCTACAACTAAAAAAAGAGAGCCTTATTTAAAGACAAAGAACATGAACAAATGTATCTCAAAGAAGATATGTAACTGCTGCCACCTGGGATACTATTGTCCTCTGTGGCTACTGGTTCATCTCTGGCTGCTCCATTTCCCTTCCAGCTCCCTGTTCATGGCCTGGAAAAACAGCAGAAAATGGCCTAAGTGAACGGACCCTTATCACCCATGTGGGAGACCGGGAGGAAGCTCCAGGCTTCAACTCTGGCTGTTGCGGCCATTTTCAGAGTGAACCAGAGGTTGGAAGATTTCTCTCTCTCTCTTTCTAATTCTCTCTCTAATTCTCCTCCTTTTCCTGTAGCTCTCTCAAATCAAGCATTATTTTAAAAAGAATAAAACAAAGAATTCAATGTTCATTTGCCATTAAAAAAAGGTATATAAAAACTATAGTGGAATACAGCTGGCATCCCCTGTAGGTGCTGGTCCACGTCCCAGCTGCTTCACTTCTGACCTTGATTCCTTTTTTTTTCTCCTTTTCTCATTCCAACAGGGACTTTATTTTTTAAATTCATTTTATTATTATTTTATAGTACAGTTTCATATTCCCTTATCCCCTCTCCTGTTCCCTCCCCCCCCAGTTCCTCTATATCATTACTAACATATAGTTCTTCATACTCAGTCATATGTCCATCATTGCGGGCCTGGACAATGGCAGAGAGTCCAGAATCCTATTGTCAAGAAATAGTAAACAGTTTCATTGTAAGTCCATCTTTGTCTGGAAGCAGAAATGCATACCACACTACATCCTCACATCTGAATGTTAGTCTCCATTTCACAGCTACTGTACATCCCCTCAAATGAAAAGTCATGTTTCAAAACCAACAATAGAAAGAAAAGAGGAAATTTACAATGCCATGAAGTTAAATGACATGTTACTAGATATGACAGTCTCCATTACACAGCTACTATACATCCCCTTAAATGAAAAGCCACAAAACAAAATCAACATCAGGGAGAAAAAGAAATTAACAACATTAATAGCATGTTAAATAACATGCTATTAAATGACTAATGTGTAGCTGAAGAAATGAAAATCAAGAACCTTCTTGAAGAAAATGATGCTACCATATGATATACGAGTCATTGAATGATTTAATCAGAAGAAAGTATTTTGAAGAGATGAAACTAACAGAGAATAACAAAACCCATGTGATACAGTTTCCGCTAATCTTTTTTTTTTTTAAAGATTTATTCATTTTTATTACAGCCAGATATACACGGAGGAGGAGAGACAGAGAGAAAGATCTTCCGTCCGATGATTCACTCCCCAAGTGAGCCGCAACGGGCCGATGCACGCCGATCCGATGCCGGGAACCTGGAACCTCTTCCGGGTCTCCCACGCGGGTGCAGGGTCCCAATGCATTGGGCCGTCCTCAACTGCTTTCCCAGGCCACAAGCAAGGAGCTGGATGGGAAGTGGAGCTGCCGGGATTAGAACCGGCGCCCATATGGGATCCCGGGGCTTTCAAGGCGAGGACTTTAGCCGCTAGGCCACGCCGCCGGGCCCTCCGCTAATCTTTGTTGTTGAAGTGTGTCTCCTCCAGACAATAAGCAGATGGGTTTTGTTTTATAATCCAGTCTACTACTCTATGATGTTTGATTAAGCTTAAGCCATTTACATTCAGAGTTTAATATACATGGGTGTGATGTTGGTCCTGTCATTTTAGGAATGGGTTGTTTGTTCATTGGTTTAGTCTTCTGTTGTCATTTTACTGGGATGTTCTTCCCATTTGCCTTTGGTTTGGTTTGGTTTGGTTTGGTGCTATTCCTCTTCTCTGTCAAGAGAACATCTTGAAGTATCATTTGTAGGACAGGTTTGGAAGAGGCAAATTCTTTTAGCTTTTCTTTACTGTGGAAGAATTTTATTTCATTTTCAAAGACAAAAGAAAGCTTTGCTGGATATGTTATCCTAGGCCGACAATTTTTTTCTTTTAGAATCTGGAATATGTCACTCCATTCTCTTCTTGCCTGTAGAGTTTCCTGTGAGAGATCTCCTGTGAGCTTAATTGGCATTCCTTTATATGTCAATTGATTTTTTTCATGTGCACATTTAAGGATCTTTTCCTTATGTTCAATTGAAGAGAGCTTGATGATCATGTGTCTTGGTGAAGATCGCTTTTGGTCAAGCCTGTTGGGAGTTTTGTGCCCCTCCTGGAACTTGTTTCCCAATTCTTTCTCTAGATTAGGGAAATTTTCCTTTATTATTTCATTAAATACATTTGCAAGCTCAGCTTCTCTTTCTGCACCTTCTGGGACTCCCATAACTCTTACATTTGGCCTCTTAATAGTGTCTTTCAATTCTTGAATACTTTTTTTGGCCTGATCCAGCTCTGCTTCCAGCTTTTTGTTTGCTTCCCTCTGATGACAGGAAATACCTTCCAATTCTGAGATTCTTTCTTCTGCTTGCTTCATTCTATTTTGGAGACTCTCCACTGTACTCTTAATTTGCTCTACTGTGTTCTTAATTTCTGATATACCAGCCTTGATTTGCTTTATTACTTCCTTAAATTCTTTGAACTCTTGTATGTGCTTCTCATTGTTGATCAGAAGCTTTAAAATGAGTCTTATGGATTCTGTGTGCCCCATTTTCTCGATGTCTTCCTCAGTTAACTCTGAGATTGGCATAGGGTTTTGCTCCCTTGCAGGAGAGTTTTCGGCAATATTCATTGTGCCTTTGTCTCTTCTTTTGCTCTTGATCATTGTACTTCTGGTTAGCAGAGTCTTCCCCTTTTGGCAGGTTTCTAAGCTGTGTCACCCACAGGGCTACAATGCGATTTTACTTATTGCGGTTGGTACACAACTTTTCTTGGAGCCACTTGTGCCACAACCTCCAGCAAGTTCCAGGACTGGGTTCTTATGTCAGATTTCCACTGTGGTCTCCACAGCCCCAGCTCACCACTCACCACCTCCTGTGATACCGTGCTGAGGCTGCACCGTTGTCTCTGCAACCTTTCTCCCACTTCCAGTTGGAGCAGGTCCCAGGATGAGAGAGACACCAGGTGTCCTATATAATTAGGTTGTTGGTGGCGCTGATCTTGCTGGAACCTGTTGGACATTAGATCTGGGTGCCACACGGACCTATTTTGACCCGTACAATGCCACAGTCAGTATTATTTTCCTACGGGACCAGTGCAGTCTCGGACCTCAGTAAGTTCTCGCGAGCTCAGCACATGCGCAGTTCACTATTGTCCCCTGCAGTCCCAAAGCTATTGCCATAGTGCCCAAAATGGCGCCTGCCGTACAACCACTAAGGTTCTTGATTTGCTGGTAGTCAGATTCGAGGGCTATCCCAGACCTGCCCTGAGTGGAACCCGTAGAATGCCACGTCGTTGCAGTTCACCCAGACAGAAAAGAGGTCACTCCCAGCTCAGCGCATGCTCAGTCCTCTCCCTTGCCCTTTCCTCCTTACGCAAAATGGCGCCCATTCAGCTCTAGGGGGCTGACTGGACTTTGAAATCCACTCTGTTCTCGCACTGCCCGTCTGAGATCTGCTGCTCTGGCTCTGCTCCTGGTCAAATCAAACGGACCAGCAGAACGGACATTTCTTTGTCTGGGTTCACCTCTCAAGCTCCCAGTCAAAGTCCCTTCCCACCTGGTTGCTGGTGGAGTTCTGGCTGCTGTGGAGTTCAGATTGCCGTGCTGGAATATCAGTCTCTGCAACACCACACCGTTGTGTCTGCTGCTTTCCTGTGTCGGTCAGTCTCCAGGTACCCCTCTGTTGTTGTTCTGTCCTTTCTATTTCCTGAAATATGTCCTCTCTGCTTCATCCTGGTTAAATGTTTTTCCATCTGTATAAACGTGTCGTTACCCTATTCCGCCATTTTGATTCTCCCTGACCTTGATTCCTAATGGTAGCCTGGGAAAAGCAGCAGAGAGTAACCAAGTGCTTGTGCCCCTGCCACCAGTGTGAGAGTCAGGGAATGAGACTCCTCTCTCTTGGCTTTGGCCTGACCCATTTCTAGTCAGTTTAGACATTGGAGAGTGAACCAGCAGAATGAAGATCTACCCTCCTACCTGCCACTGTCTCTGTCTCTCCCTTTCTCTGTGCAACTCTGACGTCCAAACAAACACATATTTTTAAAAAGAATGGTGAACCACTACATGAATTACATTAAAGCAAAATGTTTCATCCTAACTGAAACACACACACACGCACACAAACTGAAAACTTGACTTTTAAGACTTGTGCAATGTATTTCCAGCAATAAATCTTTATATAAGGTAACTGAAGTACACTACTGGAATTTGTGCTAAATGAAAATATATCATTACTACACAGGAGCTAGTCTATGAATCCTAGGATAATTTAACAACAGTAAATATGTCAACATAGCTTAATCACATTAATCAAATAAAAATTAAAAAGTAGATGCCAAAAATCATTTAATAAGCTGCAATGATCAAAAGTTGAAAGATAATGGGAATAGTAATCTCAAAAGCATGATAAAAAATTTATCAGAAACCATGACAAAACATCATATTAAATGCATAAACATTAATTGTATTCCAGAGGAAATGAGGAACAATATTATAGCTAACATAGTTTTTGGAGATCATATCAATAAGAACATAAGTTATGTAAATATTGGAAATAAAACTAATTCATTTCTATGTTGAAAATTAATTTTTAAACAGCAAGGCATCTAGATATGAAATATACAGTTCAATAGTTTTATTTTATACCGAAAATAACAAGTTTTAGATATCAACTCTACAGACTTTTCACTACAAAATTCCTAGCAATAAACTTAACACTTACGTAAAGAGAACATAAAACACTAACTGAAGTTCAGAATCTGACCAGAATCTAACCAAATAAACAGTTTATTGAGTAGATCATTTACCTTTGAAGCAGACTGTCTTTCTGTAACCGACAGTAAGTCAGCAATTGGCAACAGTATTAATGCATTTTCTAAAATTCTCCGGACTGTAGTCTTTCCTCCACCTGTTGGGCCCACTAACATCACACCAACACACACCTGAAACACAATTTACAGATGCATTCGTATATTTGCCTATATCAACTGACCATCTCTTCCTCCAATTTATTCTTTACTTCACTGTCATCTGGCTTGTGCTTTCACTGACAAGGCTAACGTTCACATCACCAGGAACACAAGCCTCCAACAGTATCTTCCCCACATGGATATACTTGTGTTCCAAGCATGGCTGTGAGCAGTTGTGGAAGACATAGAGCGCATCATCTCATCAGCATAAAGGACAAGCTTATTTGAAGCCCAGAGTGAAAAAAATAGAAAACAAAAATCAAGTAACTTTAAGGTAGAAGTTGGGCATATCTCTTGCTAGTGCTCTTTTGAGCTCAATCCTCTTCTCATGTAACACAACTTAGCATCTGA
This sequence comes from Ochotona princeps, assembly GCF_030435755.1. Taxonomy (NCBI): domain Eukaryota; kingdom Metazoa; phylum Chordata; class Mammalia; order Lagomorpha; family Ochotonidae; genus Ochotona; species Ochotona princeps. The sequence goes on along the minus strand of NC_080841.1, from coordinate 31,415,504 downwards.
GGAGGTGGGTCTAGCCCTCATATTATCCCACAGGCTCTGGGGAACTGGCCCACGTGATATTACTCTGGCTACTGCTTTTGCAGTGAATAATAAAATGCTCAGTGTTTCTGACCTAGGAGTCCAGCTTCTTTTACTAGTTTGAACTGTGGCAGGCTAACTTGTTTGCTCATAAGCAGAGTAAAATTTTGACAAATATGCAGATGAAGGAGAACCTGTATAAACTCTTACAAGTATTAATTCAGTTTTATATAAAAATTTGAATAGCACTTTTTGACAGGAGTCAAAAGGCTAATTCTAAAAACCCTATGCAAGAGAAAGGTCAAGAAGGATTGAGAAAGTTTTGCAAATAACAAAAGTGGGAGATAGGTATCATCAGAGATAAAGACTCACTATAAAGCTATAATAATTAAGATTGGGCGACATAAGCATAGAGACAGAGAAATAGCCTAAAAGGATAAAATTTAAAGTAAATCAACCCTATTATATGTGAAAACTTGGTATTATGACAGAAGTAGCAAATCAGTGAGAAGAAGTTGGAAAAAAAATATTAATATATGGAAAAAATAAATCCTTACCTGATGCCTTAAAACAAACTTGAATTTAAAAGTGTAAAATGCAAATATCTCAAACTTTTAGAAAATTATAGAAAACAATTTTTAACAAATAGGTTATTTCTCAAAATGGAACCACAAAATTCCCCCAAAACTATAAAGACAGTTTTACTTCATCCAAACATCTTTATATACAACTGAATACTTTCTAAAAACCCAAGACTTTGAGAGTTTATTTGTAATGTCCATAACCAATGAAGAATTATGATGCATAAGGAAAATACATACATTCACTAAGAAAAAGACAGGAAACCAATTGACTCATGAGTCTACTACAATTTTGGTAATTCAAAGAAAACTCAAAAAAAGGATGTGCAATCTTCTTAGCAGCGAAGTGAACACAAATGTTTTGCCAAACAGCTTATTCATAGAGAACAGCAACTTCAAAGGACGTACAACTATGATGCAAAATATTTTATAGCATGTTTGAATGGGTTTTACAACCTTGTTAATGGGGTGAGGGTCAAAGATGAACCTGCTGAGAGTTAAGGTGAAAAAACAAATAATAAAGACTTAGGGAGCTAGCTAATCAATAAACTACTTAGTTTTAAAGAATAACAAGAACAACAAATTGCTCTGTTTCCCCTCTGGATCTTACTTTTGGAAATCCATGCAAATAACTACCAAATGCCAAACTACACTTACCTGAAGTTGAGCATAAAACTGTATGACCTTCTCTTTCTGGGGTGGCCAATGTTGCAAACTTAACTGTTGTGTTGCAACACGTATTACTTTCTAAAAGGAAATAACAGTAATTTAAAATCTACTCTTCATTGAACTTTTTTGTTTTAAAGAAAGATTATTATTTTTATTGGAAAGGCAGATTTATAGAGAGGAGAGACAGAAAGATCTTCCATCTGGTTGTTCACTCCCCAAACGGCTACAACTGAGTCAAGCTGAACTTAGGAGCCAGGAGCTTCTTCTGGGTTTCCCACGTAGGTGCACAGTCCCAAGACATTGGGCTATTCTCCACTGCTTTCCCTGTCCATAAGTAAAGAACCAGATAGGAGGCAGCCAGGACACCCCATATGGGATAATGGTGCTTGGAGCTGGAAGGTTAGCTAGCTGAGCCAATGCACAGGCCCCTTGTAAATTGAACTTTTACATTTAAATATCCCAAATCTCTCTTAACTAAGTACAAATTACTATCCTTTGGGTAATAATCCTGTGAGAATAATGAAACCATTATTACTCTCTTGAAAAAAGTGTAACACAACATTTTATGTTCACAGATCCCTGGTAACATAAATCCTCTTCCAAACTAAGAACCCATGTTTTAAGATACATTTAGACCATTGCTCACTGGGAGCAACTAGTTTTTAATACCCACATTGGAAGAAAATATAAAGTGTCTACACCTTTTGTGGTCCTAATCATCATAAAGTTGTAAAATTTGCATATTTAAATTTTTCAATGTTAAGAATATCCTATGGGCCCGGCATGGTAGCCTAATGGCTAAAGTCCTCTTGCCTTGCATGTACTGGGATCCCATATCAGCGCCAGTTCATACTTCAACTGCCCCCACTTCCCATCCAGCTCTGTGCTTGTGGCCTGGGAAAGCAGTTGAGGACGGCCCAAAGCCTTGTGCCCCTGTACCTGCCTGGGAGACGTAGAGGAAGCTCCTGGCTGCTGGCTTCTGATCAGCTCAGCTCTGCCTGTTGTGGCAATGACAGATCTTGGAGAGTGAACTAATGGACAGATCTTTCTCTTGTATCTCCTTCTCTCTGTGTATCTGCCTTTCCAATAAAAATAAATAAATCTTTAAAAAATGAGAATATGCTATGATGGAATATAAAATTTGCAAGAATGAAGACATGATGCAGTTGTACAATCAACTCTTCCAGGTAGCTACAACTTGGAAAGATAAAAAGAGGAGGGTTTACTCCAGTGTAGATACAAATAGCAGCTATGCCCATGGACAAAAGCTGGCTTGTCCTATCTCCTGTTCTGTTTTTCATTGCTTTCATACCTGCAGTGTGATAGAGTAAAGCAGCTGTATAACACACTTAACAGGATAGTACAATGGAAAAAAGTAGCTCCGACAAGACCAACGGGAGGTGATTAGCTAGCAGACTCTTTAACTGTAAGCTCTTTCAAATGGAGCTGATAAGCTCTCCCACTCAAAGCCTGGATTTCGGATAGATTGAGATGCAGGGGTTATGAATTCTGTTCTTCTAATTATATAAACCTGGAAGTCTCACAGGTATGAAACAGGAACAGCATGGGATACAGAGATGCGCACCATCAGAATCAGATTTCAGACAGACCAGCCATTGGCTAAGCATTTCCACACAGTTGAAATATTATACAATATTTGTGGCTGTACGTACTGTTCACTAGTGCCAGCTGGATGAGAAACAGTATGTAGTTGTCATGCTGGGATATGGTTTTGGTGGATTCTCAGTTAAGGGAACCACGTGGACCCATCACAATTGCCTGTTTAATGTGACTTTGATGCTTGAATTTCAGGTGAACAAACTCTATATTTAATGAGATACAGTACTTTCTGGGCAGGCTCTACATGGCTGATCATCATGCAGGCCATCAAATGCAAGGGCGTACATTTGGCCTAGCTGTTGAGCTGTCCCAGCCATGCACTGAAGTGCCTGGGTCAACACGTAGCTCCACTCCTGACTGCAGTTTCCTCATAACGCAGATCTTCGGGTGTGGAAGTGATGACTCAAATAATTCGGTGGGAGCCCAGGATTGAGTTCTGGGCTCCCAGGAGTGGCTCATGTTAGCAGCCATTTGAGAGTGAACCAATGGATTAGTGGTCTCTATGTCTCTCAAAAGAAAAGCAAACACACTAACTAAAAGACTGTGTTACTCCAAACTTAGTTTTAAAATAATTGCAACTTTAACCTATGATCTTTTTAACACTGCTATGAATTCTATACTATCATCTGGTAACAATTTATTAAGCTGTTGGTAGGTTACATATTTATCAATGTGAAAATAGGCAAATTGAGAGAATAGCAGAATGGACTCACATGATTGTATAGAGAACTTTTCGATAAGTTCAGACTGTCATAATGAAGCCCATGAAAAGATGGATTTGCAATCAAGGCCCAAAAATAAAATCAGTAGGGATGCAGTATTGTGGCGCAGCAAGGTAAGCCTTTGCTTGTGATGCTGGCATCCCGGATCAGAAGGTCCCGCAGCAGTGTGCTGGTTTGAGGCTTGGCTGCTCCATTTCCAATCTAGTTCCCTGTTTATGCACCAGGGAGTCCTGACTTCGAGTTCTGGTTCTGGCATTAGCCTGCTGAGTCCCAACCACCGTGGCAATTTGAGTGACCCAATGGATGGAAGATCTTTCCCTCTTTCCCCCTTGCCTTGTATCTCAATTTCTTATCATTGCTCATTTTAGGAAATTCGCAGATTTTGTCCAAATAAACAGAAACTTGCATACCATTAAAACACTAAAATATAAATAGAATAACATGAGCCTGTAAAAAAAATCCAAATAAATCAACACAAAATAGGCAATTCCTAAATAGAATGTCAACTATAAAAATAAAAATATAACCAAAGAATATACTAGAATTCAGATTTGCCATGTCTACAAAATAGGCTAATATACCAATCAAAAAAAGCATATTGAGATCACCAGCTCTAACTCTGTGGAATATTATAAAAAAACATATCCCTGCATCCCTGCCTTCCACTGTGCTGGTCTTGGATGTAGACTGGGATCTGAAGAATGTCAGGAATCCACATGCTAGCATTTAACAGAGACAGTTAAACTATGGAGATTGAGCCAATGGCTACAAGCTGATGTTGATAGGATTACAGGGCTCCACTGTGCCAGGGTTTTACCGTTTCAGTCTTTTGTTTTCACAACTATGTGATTCTCAAAGCTCTCCCTTCAACATCAAAAGCACAGACACATTATCTTCATTGGACATTTGAGAGAATTGAGAAACAAGCTAAATCATGGCCTTCCTGGCCCAAGGATACACAATTCTTTCCATCTGACCATGGTGTTCTGAAAACTCTTGAAGTTCCCCAAAAGGGAAAATACAAATGCCCAAACATTGTTAAAAGTTCTGATTTACTTGACAGGGAGAAGGAAGGAGACTATGAGTCCTGTATCCACTGATTTACTCCCCCAAATTGCTACAACAGCTGATGCTGGATCAAGCTAAAGACAAAACCTGGCAACTCCTCAATCTGTTTGTTCTTGGGTGGTAGGGAGTCAACTACATGAGCCACCCACAGTTGCCCACAGCTTCCGTGTTAGTAGCAAGTTGCAATCAGTACTGGCCTGGGCAGTTGTACCAAAACACTCCAATATATGATACAAGGACCCCAAGCACTTTACCTAGATCTTCAAGTAATTTTATCTCTCAAATTATAACACGCAAAGAATATTTCTGGAAAAACTGTAGCATTTAGTGTATTAACTTAATTGCTAATTCATGGCTAAATAAGTCATGCTGATTTTTAAAGGTCTTAATTACCTCCAAGGCAGACGGATTTACTTTTGTGGTTGTCACTGAAGGAAAAATATCTTCTACAATCATTTCAAAAAGTGGAATATCTTCAGGAGGAAATTTTGGTAAGCTAGCTTCTCTTATAGCCTTGGTAATGATCAGTGTTTCGGCTGCTTCAGACGCATCACTTTAACAACAGAAAACAAACAAGTTAACATGTCTATCTGCCGACATTCAATATCACCTAGGGGTAGCCATCCCAGTGTCCTTACCTCTTCTTCCTTGCTTCTGATCAGCTGTAAAGCTTGGGTGGGAGTTGCAGGCTCCCAACTTGAGGGACACTTTCTAACTCATTGAGAGCTCCCAGTCACCAACTCATTGATGGACAATTAGTGGAGCTTTTAGTTGTAAATACCAGAAAGGAATTTAGACTTGTATAAAATACAAAGTAACAAATCAGGTTATTAAAAACCTCCAGGGGAAAATGAGCCATATATGAGCTATATGTGGGTATGGACGAGCCGTGGCTGGGCTGAAACTTCCAACCGCAGGAACCAGAACGGGTTGAAGACCAGTTAAGGAAGGCCGCTGCTCGTGCTGGGGCAAGAGATGGAATGAGTGGTGCTGGCCCATGGACCTGCTGGTATGCGCCAAACATGACTCCAGGAGGGGTCTGATGGAGGAACCTTAACAGTTCCTCTGACAGGACACTGACCCTACAAATAAGCGCAGGAAGCATGGAGGAAAACAACCCAGAAGAGGCTATGGAAAGTGTCCCACTGGCATACATCTGGCTCGGGTTGAGGGCGGACCTGGCTGAGTCGGTTCACGTCATCCACTGGCAAGTCTGAGCGCTGGAGCTGTGTGGGGGTCTGGCCAGGTTCGGTTGCGATAAACACAGTACACAACACAAAATGCCAAGGCGAGGCTGCCTGTGCCTGTTAGGAACGCAGCACCCAACCAGCACACATCCACTGGTTTAAGTGAGGGTCGAGTGTGTGATGGGCAGACCCGGGATGGACTGCAACACTCATTGGTTCCAATGGTGGTGGTCAGGGCTGAGAATAGAACCAACCCAGCGGTTGCAACCACCAGTTGATGGGGTGATGGACTGAGTCGAGCACTGTGCTTGCTAATACATATAGGAACCTGATCTGGGAACACCTCAGAGTCTCTTTGGGGATCCCTTCAATCAAAACGGAGGAAACAGAACATTAACCAAGAAAAGATGGAAGATGGAGTAGATCAACTAACCACCTCAGCTATGTGTTGACAGTGAAACACTGGGCCAGGGGAGACTCTATGATGAACTATGTCAATCAGTGGACTCTGCACCTGCCTCATTGTGCCTGGATTGCTGCTGATGGTATGTTGGAGCTTTTGACGGAACGGGATGATACTCTGCTGGCTCTGCCTTCAGCCCAGAGGGGGTCTCCCTGAGAAGGTGTTGAACTTGACTGGACAATGGGACGCTGGACTATATGTTTGTTATATGCTGGCAATGAGGGAATCCCAAATGAACTTGAGCTGTGGTTATGCAACGGGGTGGAGGAATCCACCATGGGGGGAGGGTTTGGGGAGGGGTGGGGAAAATCCCAGTACCTATGAAACTGTCACGTAATACAATGTAATTAATGTATAAATTAATTCAAAAAATGCAATAAAAACATTAAAAAAAAAAAACCTCCAGGGGAGGGCCAAAACTAGGCTTGTTAAGCCGTCTGGTTGGCAGGGTCACCACAATAATACTAAATAGAATGTAGGCATGCAACAGCCAGGCATGCAAAGAAACAACCAACACCATCCTTGGCTCTAGGGAACAGTTAGTGCTGGTAGCTGGGAAGTATCCCTGGTGCTACCATTCCTGGTACCTGGCTACAGATGTCTCCATGGCTGTCACCCACCAGAACAGGTTCTATATGCGTCTGGTTTCCTTTTCCTTTTTGTCTGCATATTCCGATTTTGACTGCTGTGTCAGATTTGCTAAAGTTGGACATCAAAGTCACAGCTACAAAGGAGTCTGGAAGAGCAAGTAAGCGGCATAATGGATATTCACTAAGGATACAACCTTAGCTGCGGCTGATTGGAGCATGGCAGTGACCTGGAGAGTGATGCGGGGGTCAACCAGCCTTCCACTCAGAGGAAGGTTGAGGATTTTCAGTTCAATAACACAGATGACACTAGATCCTATTGGAAGCCTGCTAAGTATTTTCAATATATTCAATATTTTCAAGTATTTTCAAACTGCAGTTAGTTGAATCCATGGATATAGAACCTGTGCATGTGGAGGGCCACTGTGTGTTTATGTGAGTTTACATCCTACTTGTTGCTCTTCTGGGGCTGGGGTTGTGCTGTAGCATGTACATCTGCCACCTGTGAGGTTGGCAGGCCACATGGGAGCCAGTTTGTGTCCTGGTCACATCACTTCTGATGTAGCTCTCTGTTAATAGCCCGGAAAAGGCAACAGAAGATGGTCCAGGAGTCTGGGAGACAGAAATGGAAGCTCCAGGATCTTGGCTTCAGCTTGTCCCAGCCATGGCCACTGCAGTCATCTGGGGAGTGAACCAGCAGATGGAAGCTCACTTACGCTCTTTTTACCTCTTTCTGACTCTTCCAAAAAAAAAAAAATCTTTTAAAAAAGTTTATTGCTTTTCTAAATGGACTTTTATTACGTTTTTCATTACATAAAGGTTTATGTATATCTAAGAAGAAAACATTGCTCTGGGGAAGCATACTGGATAACTTTGTGCATATTTCCTTCCCTTTCGTTGTATTCTTAGGTAGTTTCTACAGGTTTTCCTGTGACACTCTAGCTCTCGGTTTTTTCACATTACTGAAAATTCTACAAATTACTTTCCCAGGGACATATAATTCTCTTTGACATAACATTCAATTCCAAATTCAACGTACCTTCCAAACCGCTGTTTCTCCTTTTCAGCAATTAGTAAGACTGTCTTCAGAAACCGCAAGCCGAAATCATAATGATCCTATCAAACATTGAAGAGTTGAGTTATATTACATAAGCCAGTCTAAAAAAGGTGAAATCAGAGAAGTTAAAAGTTCAATATTTGAACTTCAAAGAAAGAGTAACAGGTTAAAAACCAATTTTAACTAAAAGTTAAGAAATAACAATTAGCATCCCAATAAAATTTTGTTTCAACTAGAAAGGGGTAGATTGAAACAATATTAGAGAAGTAGTTTGGAAAAAAATGTGGCTAGCTGATCAAAGCATTTTGGGTTGGAAACAAATACTCATTAAGCTGGCATCAGGATTACTTGGGAACTTTATGGAAATTCAGATTCTTTAGTCCCACAGACATAGAATACAATCTTTACAAAATTCATAGAAAATGCATATCATGAACAAACTCATGCATTTCAAAAAAGTTTTTTTGTATCCAAGTAATTTGTACTGACTTGTCATAACACACCTGAATCAGATCTAGTTTAAGGCACTCAGAAAACTATCAGTTTAAAAAGTGCTCCTGGGCCCAGAGTGGTAGCCTAGTGGCTAAAGACCTTGCCTTGCATGCGGTAGAATCCCATCCAGCTCCCTGCCTGTGGCCTGGGAAAGCAGTTGAGGATGGCCCAAAGTCTTAGGACCCTGCACCCGCGTGGGAGATCTGAAGAAGCTCCTGGCTCTTGGCTTTGTATCAGCTCAGCTCTTGCCATTGTGGCTGCTTGGGGAGTGAATTATCAGACAGAAGATCTTCCTCTCTGTCTCTTCTTCTCTCTGTATATTTGACTTTTTAATAAAAAGAAAGTCAATCTTCAAAAAAACAAAAAGTGCCCCTACCACAGCAACAGGAATTGTGCTAAGATTAGAGTAAGAGTAGACATCAAACTTACAGCAAAGCTTGGATAAAGGAGTGTGAAATGCTTAAGAGAAGTTACAGGAGCAAAGATTCAAGCAAAGCACAAGCTTATGGACAGGCAAGAAGGGACAAGATGATGTTGAGGGTGGTACTTGTGACAGATTATTCAAATGAGTGAAAAAAGTTAATATTGTTGGTGCTGTTTACTCGAGAGGCCCAAAAATCAACAGTAGGAAAAAAAAAAACCACTGAGCACCTCAGACATACAAACTGGTTCAGCTTGCAGATTCTGACTGCAATGTTCAACGCAGCCAACTTTCTGTGTGCAAACTGTTGTACTCAGATCAGCTGGAGATATGCACAGAGCGGTCAAAGAAAACTTTAAGCAAGCAGGATCAAGATCCTGACGCGCTTCTTTGATGAACTGTAAGGGGAGACAAGACATAAGCAAACCACACCAGGAGGGGAAGTTTCAGTCAGGAGCAGAGGTCACAGTGTGGTTTTACGGGATGCTCCAATCCTTTTCCTGCTGATTTTCTTCTGGTGGGCCAAGAATGATAATGTCAGCTTCTGGAGGAATTATTTTAACAGATAACCAAAGCTTTAGCAGAGAGACCATCTGCCCCAGACAACGCTTCTGCTCATTTTCCATGTTGCAAGGACAATTTGTTGAGAGTTTTACTGGGAAATCATCAGGCATCCACCTTACAGTCATGATTTGACTTCTATTTGGTTTCTAGTCTTAGGTCTTTAAAGGACATCCATAATAAAATATTCATTCATGAAAAGACTGACATAGGGAAGTTCCCAAGATGCTTAATTCTTCAAGGATGTTTATGTTGAAAAATAAACTAAATAAACTTTCAATTTCATACTACTTTTGTATTTAATAATTTGTATTATTTATTTGTACTTTATTATTTATTCATACTTTATTACAAACTATTACTTTGTATATTTAGTATATTTTGTATACTTTGCATGTTACATTTTTGTATACTTTGTATAAATTATATGATTAAAATAATCATTAATAATTTGCAGTAATACTTTGTATTTAATAGTTTGCATTAGTACTTTTGTATTTAATAATACTTTAATATTTAAACTTCAGCTTAATATTTAAACTTCTTCAGTTTTCTATGAACATGTTGAAGTCTTCTCATAAAATTAAAAACTGGGCTGGAGAGCGGGGAAAGAAATGCCAAATAAGCTTTGAAATCACTGCTCTCTCTGTTAGCTTTCTTGTATGGAATATTATAATTTCCAGGTTTTGAGGAAATTTCAGTTTGGGATCTTGAATGACTTACATTTTGCCTAACGTTGAAATTGGAACATATACTCAATGTGTCCATGGGGACTCGAGCTCCATTATTTATATTTTCCATTTTTTGTATTATCATTCCTGAATCAACACCAGGTAAGTACTACTGAAGTTATTTCTACATTTTTTATTCTTATACAATCACCTTGAAATACTTTACCTTTTGGGAGAGCTGTTTGTGAGCTAATTCACAAAGGCTGACCAGCTTTCCAGAGAGTGATCTGGAAGCCTTGAACCCAGCTGAAGACAGAATGGTTTCAGCAATCATTCGATAATCGGGCACCATCATCGCCACTGGGCGAAACAGAGATTGGAAGTTATGTGGGAGCTCTACTCGACCTGGGTAACTTAAGCGGGGGAAAAAAAAACATTAAAAAAGAACATCACTTTCCCGTATTTCAAATCAGGAACCACTGCCACCAGATAATTCCATCAACTTTTTACACAACCTTTCTCTGAAAATTGGATTTACAAGATGGTTTCTATTTCACAGAGCTTCTTGATTTATCTCATTTTGCCTATGCCTCCCCCTGAAATCCACCCTGGATCAGCTTCCTTATGATTCGCTCGACCATAGCAGTGTTCAATCAGGTTTTATTGGACCTGCCCCGCCTCCACTCCCTGTAACCATCATTTTCTCATTCCTTCTGCCACTCATCAGCTTTTCTGCCTGGGTTCTCTTTGTGACACAATGCTGATCTTTTTCTTTTTCTCTGGCTATGCATGAAGTGAAAATGCCCCTTGGGCAGAAGCTTCCTGTGGAGCTCATCCACACGGACAGAGGCCGAGTTGCAGTTGTTCCTACGTGATGTGGGTAGCGGACAGAACTCAGACTGGTGGTGGAAAGTAAATGATTTTGAAAAGTCAAGCAAACATCTATCTGTGGATAAGGTTTTAGAAAGACTATGATCTGTGTCTACTCTCACCAGACTCACCAACACTTACCCAGGTGTCATGGTGATGAATATTGCACAAGACATATTGATACGAATCTCTTTTCCTTCCAGTACAAACCTGTGAGACAGGATTCATCACTGAGAGACTACTTTTGTGTAGGCCAGAGAATGCTAGAACCATAGGTGAATTTAGGAACTCACCGAAGGCAATGCCACATCTAAACCCAAGTAGAACACGCCAAGTAGAATAAAGGCGAGAGGAAGGAGAACACATGTTCATCTCAAGCCACAGCTGTGACGCCCGGTAGGATCCAGCCATTAGCTGATCATAGCTAAATCTTTTGGGTACATATATGAGCTGATCTACCCAGGGAAAAGAATCAAAGGAGATCTGAAGAAAATACCAGGGCTCTGCCTGGACGATGCAGTAGAAAGCAGGGTGGGGCACATGGTAGCAGGTTTTAGCATGGAAAAGAGTCTACCTCCCAAGTCCTCCCACCCAGAGGGGTCAAAAACTTTGGGAGGACTGTGACACAAAACTTTCAGCAGGAATATCACTGTTGGTACCAGCAGTAGGGACAATGGAGAGAAATTCTGCAGTGCTTTCTCAGGTGGGCAAAACATGAGAGGAATGTGAGAAGATTTTGGGACCTCACGAATTAAAATGGAGAACATGCTTTAGGAGTTTGAGTTAGCAAAAATGTGGGTTATTGTGACCCCCAACTATAACCCTAGATTTGTAAAGTCTGGAATACACATTCAGTTTGTACAAAAATCCTTGACTAAAGCCACAAGTTACTGAACGTTAGTTTGAGCTAGAAATGTTAATAGAAGTTCTAAGCCACCAAATTAATTTATATCCATAAAGCAAACTACCTAGATTCCTAAATTTTATCTGAAAACATGTTTATTGGTCATCATAAACATTAGTTATTATAACATAACACTGTTACTACTTAAAAGCATATGAATTTGATAAGAAAAAAAAAACCCCAATCAGCATGAGAAAAAGCAAGCTTCAGCTGTGTGGTAAATATCTTTCTACATGTAAAATTTAAAGAAAAAATTCAAAAATATTGGTTTCTTCAGATATAATCTCCTAAGATGAAGAGGTAATAAGATTATTTAAGTTGATTAAAAATGCACATATATATTTGCATAAATCTTGTGGTAGATCCAAAGACCATCCCCAAAGTTGGACACTCATTCATAAATATTTCTCTACACTGGCCTAAAACCTATATGTGCTTTTTTTTTTAACATAAGATTCACTTTAATTTATTTGAAAGGCAAGGTCACAGAAAGAAGAGATTGAATCTACTTTGAAGCAAATCTCTATTTTTACCTGTCATTTTCTAACTTATGTATGACAGTTACGGCAATCGTGGTGAAACCTCATTTAGTATTCAGTTTATTTCACCAAGGACAATTTAGACTTTTCCTAAGGTCTGAATTTGATGTTTCAAGTGACCTGCAGTGAGGTGGAAGCACGTGACTTCACTCGGTCACTTCGGTCTCTGTACTTTAGGTGACAAATGCTAAAGTGTGCCATCCTTACCTCGATATTGGTCATTCCCAAAAGCTGAACAAATATTTGCTAAAATGTCTGATCTACAATAAGATTATAACTTAGTTTTATCTGATGAGCAATGATAGAAATTTATCCTAATTTTCTATATGCATAAATGTTATCCATGTGCCATTGAGAAGATCAAACCATGAGCTAACTGATACGAGTGAAATCGGTCATCATGTGTTATAATGGAGTTGATTAATCCTCTATAACTTTATATATTAGAATTTTGCTTCATTGTTATTCTCCTTCTCAATTTTTAAATGTTGTCCCTTTAAGCCTTTTTCTCTCTTTTTAAAAATTTGTCCTGGCTGCTCCATTTCTAATCCAGTTCTCTATTTATGGCCTGAGAAAGCAGTAGCTGATGGTCCAAGTCCCTGGGACCCTGCATCCACATGGGACACTTGGGAAGAAGCTCCTGGCTCCTGGTGTTGGGTCAGCTCAGCTCCAGTCATTGTGGCCATCTGGGGAGCGAATCAACAGATTGAAGAGCTCTCTCCCTCGTCCCTCTTGCTGTAAAATTTGCCCCCCCCAAATAAAAATAAATCTTAAAAATATGTATATAATCTGTAGGATCCAATGGTCAATACTATTATTGGGTGCTAAGGATAAAGAGAGGAATAAAGTAGATAAAATTCTTTTTAAAAGAATTATGACATTTTAATTATATGTACATTTCACATCATTTGTCAAGCAAACAGTGAAGAAAAGTGCCATTCCTTTTGATATGTGCTATAAAACAAAAACCAAAAACACCCCAAATAATAAAAAAGCTCTGAAGACCCCATCCAGAGAATACCTGACAATACATGTAACGAATTTCCCTTCAAACAGTATAGACAGTATTTAACAGATACCTGACGGAATAGCCGGCTTTCGCACACTTAATGGTTAGGATCTGGGAGGCCAAAACAGAAAGAACTTCTACATCAATTCGATTGAAGGCATCAAAACAACACCAGGCTCCTGACTGAACCAGCCCAAAAAAGAATTTTTCCACAGTCTTCGGAGGACAAAACGGGGAAACAGGGAGAGAATGAATGAGAGAGGTTGGCTGATTACTAAACTGCCACAAAGGTGGGAGGTTTTGCTGGGATATCAATGTGGACACATCTTGCTCCAAACAAGGGAGCACTTGCGGCATTTCCTCCCCACAGGTACTTCTTCGGTAGGACTCAAAGCAACAGATGGTTAACCTCTGGACAAATCAATTCCTTCTCCTGTCTCTTCTAAGAGCCTAAGCCCACAAGAACAATCTCTTGGCACTCTCAGGAAGCACACGTGGGCGGTCAAAGCCGGCAACTAGAGCGGCACAGCCCGGCAACCACCGATTATGTCACAGTGCTGCGTACCTGCACCCTCCACCCCCAATCAGATTAGCACTTAAAATGACTTTGTATTTAAAGTGTTACTCTCAATTGTTTTATATAGTTGTATTCCATCTAAGCTCATGCTTCAAAAGGATTAGCTGTCAAGAAAGATTGAAAATCACTGTTTAACAGTTCAGCTGAATTAAAAGCATATGTTTTAAATTTCTATTACATTCTAGATGCATGCTCTATTTAAAACTATTAATAGAACTTATAGTTCTATTACTACTAAGTGACTCTCAACATTTTTTCTTATTTCTTTCATTCTTTATGTGTACATTTTTTTTTCCTGGAGCATAGATATTGAAGCTTTACCTTATAATCCAAATTCTCAAGACAGTGGAAGACCACACAATGCTTGCCTAAGGCCTGAAAAATAGAAAATACTTTAGTTCTTGAATTATGCGACAAAATTCCAACATCAAAACTGCCAGATTAGTAACATGTGCCCTTTCCAGAGACTTTTTGCAAGGTAAAATTAGAGTCAAAAAACTTGGTATGATACAAATGTACATATGATGGTTTTACTATTTTGCGCGCGTGCGCACACACACACACACACACACACACGATCATTCACATGTCAGTTAATGCTATTCCAAATACATTCAAAGAGAACGTGGGCTTACGGAGATTGACCTCTCAGCATACAATCGGCATTTAAAAATTAATCCATAAATTCACTGAATTAACAGGTGTCGATGGTAAAAGCAATGAATTTTTCGACAACAGGCACTGTGTCAGTTTAGGGCATCATTGAAATTTGTGTGACAGAAAAGACATTTCTATTCTGTACATGGAAGTCACTTACTTTGGCTAGGTCTTTGATAGTCTCTGTTTTTCCTACACCTGTTGGACCAGAAGCACAACCTCCTAGGTTCAAGTGGAGTGCTCCCAGGAAGGTTAACCAGCATCTGTCTGTGAGGGGCGTAATGACCAGCCTTGGGGTACAGCCCAAGTACTCATAGCCGTAAGCCAAAGTGGCATGTCCTTGAGATACGTAGCATAACTTCTGCTTGTCATCCCACTTGTACTGTAAATGTCTGAAAGCAACATTTTAAATGATTATTGGGGTACAATTTTTATTCAAATGAAGAAACATCAAGATTAAAAATGAGTGTGGACTCAACACACTGAAATTGAAAAAGAAGAGTGGCAGGATTAGATCAGAAATGTGAGAGCTCAGAAGACACTACACAGGTAAGTGGTTTCCCCTCCGTGGTGAATGGCCTGGCGGGATCACACCACCTAACAGTGATGCCCACCTAAGGGAGGGTTTCTATACAGGTTGCTCTGAGGAGGTTTGGTTTCCAATCAATAGAAGCATTCATCATCACCATCTGGACCCTTCTTAGAAGGGTTCTTGAGAAAAATGCTGTTTACATCCAGAAACATGATTTTCTGCACACTCAGATTTCCATTGATTGAATGAACACAGTAAGTCAAATAGCTAATTTTAAATTCCGTCCTCTACATGAACTTGAGTTAAATTTGTGACTCGTTTGTAACCTCATGGGATATACTGTTTTGGCTTTTGTCTGTGTCCCTAGCAGTGCTGACTTATGTCTCAAAATAACATTTTCAGGGCCTAATCAATGAAGGAATGCCAAAGAATATTTTTGGAAAGAATTTTACATTTGATAATTTTTAAATGTCATGGGAAAAATAATGTTTGTTAATAGCTTGGTATATCTTTCAATTGATGATGTCACTGATAAGCTTATATACTATTCAAGTCCTTTTAAATGCTTCCAGGAAAAGGTCATTTTATAAATTAATATTCAGAATAAGTAAACTTTGAAAACAGAAGAATGAAATATGCTCAAAATTTGGCAAGCTCTTAGGGGAGAGAGCATAATCCTAAGAGAAAACCTTTAGGGAAAAATTAATTCAAAAGTTTGAAATGTCACAGTTATGGTAGGAATTTTTATTTCCTTTTCATCTCTTTTCATCAACGACAGTGGCCTTCTTTCGTCTAAACTTGTATTTTTTAACTAACTACCTCTGGCTAGGAGGAAGAAAGCTGGCTGGAAAAGCTTTACAGTTTGCTTCCCCAGCCTATTGTGTTCCAGGAGAGAAGAGGATTCAGCAAGAAAAACATCCTCCTTTGGCTGAGTTGAAAAAGGAAAAACTCAGCTGTGAGAAGACAGTGTTCAGTTCAGGAAGACGAAGCAGAAAGAAGAACGAGGGAGAGAAAAGGCTACACAAGAATAAATTGATCAAAGTGATACTTGCAGTTTGCTTAGAATTTTGGTATACACTCAGAAATTTAAATGTTTACGAAATTTGAAGTCAAGGATCCTTTTATCTCAAGATCTGATGATGAGAAGTTATTTCATGGAGTTACAATTTAGATCCACTCACCTTGACCACTCAAAGTCCTCTGCCTTGAAGACATTTTTAAGCAGTAAATTTATCACCAAGTCTCTGCAGTGAACATACAGGATGAGCAAGGCCCCAAGCACGGCTTTCCTTCGAGAGTTACAAGCGTCCCGCAGCATCAGTTCTGCAAGCTGTTCTAGACGATCCAGCACGCCGGCACGGACTTTCTCCAATGCTTCTTTTGGTTGATAACTCATGAAACTTTTAATGCAGTCAGAACAAAACATGATCTGACTCTGACAAAGAGATACATATATAACAGAAGCTTAACTTTTCATTTTGCAATGAGTGTGTTGCTCTATATGTGCCATATATACTGACAGAGAAAATGTTTTGAGGGCTTAAAATAGAATTTTGATGAATATTTACAGAATGCTTATTCATTTATATTTTCTAATCTTAGATTGCTAATCCCAACATCACTAATTAATAACCTGTCAACAATAACAAAAGAGCACTCCAAGAGGAAATCAGTATTGCTTTCTCCATTGATCTTACAATATACCCAGAATCCATTGTGTTTGTAGTCATAGAAGGCATGGGACAGGCAACCTGGTGAATTGAACAGTCTCAGTTGCTAATTCTGTCTTTTTCAAAGGAGACTGTTGACTTGCAGACCACTGATCAACAGAAAGGTGGAGACTGAGCTTGGGAAGTGGACAGAAACCAAAGCCGACTCAAGCAGCAGCAAACCTGGTGAAGGTCATGTCTGTGCTGTTGCCCCTGGCACATGTATTCTAGATTCCCAGCCTCAGGAGAGAAGACCCAATGGCCCAAGTCCCCTCCCTGGGATATCCTGGGTAGGCTGGAGGAGGAATTTTTTCAGTGAGAGAGATTGGGAACCAGAGTGTTCATCTGCAGTGGAATTCTTAATGACTGTATCTTGGGATGAGTCTGTCTGGAAAGCCTCAGTGGCCACAAGTATGTTTTATATTCATTCAAAGACAAGTCCTAGTCATGTAACATGTTAAGAAATGTGAGATACAAGAGGGATATAAATTGCCTTCCAGGCAACAGAATTTGCAGTAGATAAGGCATATATGTGGGAAAAACTTGGGCATAAGTACAGACTGAAGCTGATAGTCACTACTGTCAAGTATTGTTTGGAAACAATACAGATTGCCTCTTAGTTGAGCATGTTTGAAGGACTAGAGGTGCAGAGATGTTTCCTTGATAGAGAAGGTTTGATTATCTGAATTTCCTATTGAAATGTGCAGACTGATTCATTATCACTTTGCCATTTGGTCACCTTTGTAAATAGCAGCTTGAACAAGTCCTTCAGTTTAAGATGTAACAGAGAATAACAAAACGGATCAAGCATCTCTGATTATGTTAATTTGTATCCACAATCCCAAGTTATTTTACTAGCAAAGTTTTGGAAAATTGTGGTAAGTCAAGTCAAAGTAAAAAGACATGATGTTATTTTTGTTATGTAAATAAATTACTTATTTGAAAGAATGATGAAGGAAAGGCAGACAGAGAAATACACACATTTCATCTTTCACTCTCCCAATGGGTCCAATAGCCAAGGAATGGCAAGGTCAACATTAGGAGCTGGGAACTCCATCAAGGTCTCCCCCCTGCATGTAAAGGGCCAAGCACTTGGGCCGGCACCTGTTGCTTCCTAGATCCTTAGATCCTTAAAGCAGGAAACTAGATTGGATGCATTCGTCCCAAGTAATCACCCTGTGATGACATTTTAAAATAACCATCAAGTAACCATGGCTGGGTCAGGTTGAAGCCATTAGCTAAAGGCCCACTCTGCATTTCCCACAGGGGAGCCATCATCTTCAGTCCCACAGGGAGCACATCAGCAGGAAGTAGAATTGGGAGCAGAGCTACTGGCATTCCAAGTGGCATCTTAAATACTAAGCCAAATGTCCAGAATGAAGTTTTCACCTCTCTCCACAGCCTTTCAAACCACGCAGATTCCTAGAGCGAAAATCAGAAAAGCCCCCTTCTCCCTTAGCTTCCATGAGAAAAATCTCCTAATTTTCTTTCTCTCTCCAGCTACTCTTCTTCACTCTTCTTCCTGGATGCCCCTTCCTCCATCTACTTCTCAAATGTTGATGTTTCTTCGGGCTCGCTCTTTGTCCCTCCTCCACTCTCCTGGGCGAAATTTTACTGCCTCCACGGTTTCGACAACTACTTCTCAAAAGAATTGCCAATTTGGACAAGAATCTAAGTTACCAGCTGAGCCATGGATAAAAAAAAATATGGTACATAAATATACACAGTGAAATACTACTGTTCAGTCTTTTTAAATGATGTTACTTTGCCATTTGTTGCAACATGAAAAGAACAGAAAAGATTTTTCACCCGTAAGCAGTGGCAGATACAATTACAAAAGAGTCCTTAGGGGGATATTGTTGTGGCATAGTCAAGACATGGCTTGCAAGATGGTTGCCAGTTTGAGTCCTAGCTGTCCAACTTCCAATCCAGCTCCCTGCTAATGGCCTGGGAAAGCAGAAGATGCTCCAAGTGTTTGGACCCCTGCCACCCACATTGGAGACCTGGAAAAATTTCCTGATTCCTGGCTTTGTCCTGGCCCAGCCCTGGTTGAAGCAGCCATCTGGAGAGTGAACCAGTGAGTGAAAAATTTCTCTCTACTCTCATTCTCTTTGCAACTCCGAATTTTAAATAAATAAGTAATTTTATTATTATTTTTAAAAAGAACAGTTAGGGAGATGCAACACTGTTGGCTTTGAACATACAGGAAGGGACTCTCCTCCAGAGTCTCCAGGAAGTGAACAAGGCTCTGCTGACACTTTGACTAGCCCAGGGGGACCTGAGTTAGTCTTCTCACCTCAACTTCAAAGTTAGTATTTAATTTTTTAACTCCTGAAGTAAAAAAAAAAAATGCATACAATGAAATATAATGATTCACCTAGGAAAAATAATCATTTATGAATTATTTCAATATTATGAAGTTTGAAACCCACAGGAAAATGAACTTTTACAGTGAATACCCATACACTTATCATCTGTATTCCACAACAAACTTTTTGTTATATTTGCTTTATCATATTTATATCTATATGTCTTTCCATTCTATTTTTATAATTTTATGTATTGTATTATTTTATGATACACTTCCATAGGCTCTGGGATTCCCCATCCCCACTGATTTCCAGTATATTATTATAATAGTATAGTCCTTCATAAACAGCATAAGTTCATCATTCTGCTCTTTAAGTGTATCCTGACATTGTAGGTTTGGACAATGGCAGAGTCCTTCATCTTATTGTCAAAATATATTTAGCTGTTTCTCTGGGAGTCCATCTTTAATTTGGAAGTAGAGATGTATACTGCATTGTATCCTCACATCTGTATGTGACAGTCCATTACATAGTTACTATACATCCCCTTAAATGAAAAACCATAAAACAACATCAACAGGAAGGAAAACAGAAAAATTTAAAACATGAAGTTAAATAACACGCTACTGAAGAAGTGAAAAAGCAAATAAAAAACCTTTTTGAAGAAAATGATGCTACTGTATGACCTATGTGTCACTGAAGACATTGAAAGCTTTTCTGGGTAAGTTGTTCTGGGCTGACAGTTTTTCTTTTTAGAATCTGGAATGTGTCACTCCATTCTCTTCTGGCCTTTAGAATTTCCTGTGAGAGGTCAGCAGTGAGACCGATGGGGTACCTCTATGTTAACTGACTTTTTCACGTGGATATTTAAGAATCTTTTCCCTGGAGACCTATTTGAAGAAAACTACAAACTGCTTAAAAAAGAAATCGAACAGGACCTCAAAAGATGGAATAACATCCCATGCTCCTGGGTAGGTAAAATCAATATCATTAAAATGTCTATATTGCCAAAAGCAATATATACATTCAATGCAATCCCAATCAAATTGCCCAAAACATTCTTCACAGATCTGGAAACAATGATTCAAAGGTTCATCTGGAAACACAAAAAACTGCGAATAGCTAGAACCATTCTCAAGAACAGGAAGTTAGCAGGGGGAATCACAGTCCCAGACCTCTGGACATACTATAGGGCAGTGGTTATCAAAACAGCCTGGTACTGGCAAAAAAATAGAGAAAAATATCAATGGAGCAGAATAGAAACACCAGATGGGAACCCACACAGATACAGCCAAATAATCTTTGACAAAAAGACAAACGACAATCCAGGCAAATGGGAAGGTCTGTTCAAAAAATGCTGTTGGGACAACTGGTTGATAGCCTGCAGAAACAAAAAGATAGACCCACATCTCTCACCATACACTAAGATCAAATCTAAATGGATAAAAGATCTAAACCTACATCCAGAAACCTTCAAACTCTTGGAAGAAAATGTTGGAAATACTCTACAAGATCTAGGGGTAGGTCCCGACCTCCTAAAAAGGACACCAAAAGCATTAGCAATCAAAACCAGAATAAACAAATGGGACCTCATCAAACTAAGAAGCTTCTGTACAGCGAAGGAAACAATCAACAAAGTAAAAAAGCAACCCACAGAATGGGAGAAGATCTTCACGTACTACATAGGTGACAGAGGGCTAATTTCCAGAATATACAAAGAACTACAAAACAACCAAAATGTCAAAACAAACAACCCACTCAAGAAATGGGCACGGGAAATGGGCAAACACTTCACAAAAGAACAAACCCAAATGGCAAATAAACATATGAAAAAATGCTCAAGTTCCCTGGCAATAAGGGAAATCCAAATTAAAACATCAATGAGGTACCACCTAACGCCAGTAAGACTGGCCCACATGAATAAAAGCACCAACAACACTTGTTGGCGAGGTTGTGGGGAAAAGGGAACCCTACTCCACTGCTGGTGGGGCTGCAGGTTGGTACAGCCTCTATGGAAATCAGTATGGAGAACATTCAAACAACTCAAAATTGACATACCGTATGATCCAGCAATAGCACTCTTAGGAATATATCCAAAACACCTGTTTTATGAGAAGTCAACATGCACCCTTATGCTCATAGCAGCACAATCAGTAATTGCAAAAACATGGAAGCAACCGAAATGCCCATCAGCAGAAGACTGAATAAGAAAGCTATGGTTCATCTACTCCATGGAATACTACTCAGCTATTAAAAAAAACAAAATGCAGTTCTTTGTGGCCAAATGGGCCAAACTGGAAACCATAATGCTAAGGGAAATGAGCCAATCCCAAAAGGTCAGATACCACATGTTTGCGAACATGTTATTTTATGTATATTATGTTATATGTTGTGTATAAACTAAAACTGAATTGACAATGAGGTGATCACAGAAGATGGTTAAGAAATTGCAATTGTTTTTAACATATTGGTTACTCAATACTATAACTATTAGTTACACAACGAAGTTAATTGTTGCTGAGGGTATGTTGGAGCCTTTAATTGATCGGGTAGATAATCTGATGGTTCTGCCCTCGGACCGGAAAGGGTCTCCCCAAGAAGCTGAGGAACTAGACTGGACTATAAGATGTTGGACTCTATGTTTGGTTTATGCTTGTAAAGAGGGAATCTCAAATGTACTTGATCTGTAGATATGCAACAAGGTGGAATTTTCCACATGGGGGAGGGCGGGGGGAGGGGTGGGGTGATTCCCAGTTCCAACGAAATTGTATCACATAATACAATGTAATCAATGAATAAAAAAATAAATAAAAAAAAAGAAAAAAAAAAGAATCTTTTCCCTGCATTTAACAAGAGAGCTTCATTATCATGTGTCATGGCGAATATGGTCAACCTTATTGGAAGTTCCGTGTCCCTCCTGTAGTTGTTTCCTAAATCGTTTTCCAAATTAGGGAATGTTTCTTCATTATTTCATTGAATATATTTTTAAACCCAGCTTCTCCTTCTGTGCCTCCTGGGACTCCCATAATTCTTATATTCAGCCTTTTAATAGTGTCTCAATTCTTGAATACTTTTTTGCTTGACTCAGTTATTTTCAGCTTTTTGGTTGTTTCTCCATTGTGACAAATAACTTCCAATTCTGAAATTCTTCTTTTGCTTGCTCATTCTATTATTGAATTTCATTTCTAATAATTTGGCTTGATTTAATTTCAGTGCTGCTATTTTGTGTGACATATTCCTTAAATTTCTTGAACTCCTGTATGTGCTTCTCACTGTTAAGAAGCTTTATAACAAGTTAAGATTTTTTTTACCCCCTCCCCCATTTTTTTGCTTTTGCTCCTTTGTGGTGGAGGTATCCGTAATATTCATTGTGCCTGTTTCTTCTTTTGTTGTTGGTAATTGCTATTCTAGTTAGCAGATTCCTCTCCATAGGGCTGGTTTCTTTAGATTGATTTTTCTGATTGTGTTCAGTACCTGGTTCATCATCTGCAGTCACTTGTGTTATTCCCCTCCAGCAAGTTTCAGTCCCGGGCTCTTGTGCTCGGCTTCTATCATGGTCTCCACAGACCCAGCTCCTGACTTACTCCTTTCCAACCATTGTGATACTGTGCTGTAGTCACACTGTTGCCTGCATAGCCTTTCTCCCACTCTAGGTTTAAGCAGTGCCCAGGATTAGGGAGATGCCAGCAATCCTAAATCACTGGGTTGTCAGCAGTGCCAGAACTTGCTGGCCATTAGGTCTGAGGTCACTTGGACCTATTTTGTGTAGAAACCATAGGATGCCAAGGTCAGTACTATTTCCCCTGTGAGATCAGTGCAATGAGTTGAGCTGGAAATTAGCTTTCTCTTGGCTCAATGCCTGTGGAGTTCACGGACATCCCTCTAGTCCCACAGTCTTTTTCCTCAGTATACAAAATGGCACCCATTGTGGCATTGTGGAGGTCTGAGCCTACTTGCCATTAGGTCTGGGGGCCACCTGAGCCTATCCTGGGTGGAACCTCTAGGATGCTATGTAGATACTATTTTTCCTGTGGGATCAGTACAATGCTTTGAGCTGGAAATGAGCTTGTTCCTGGCTTAGTGCATGTACAGCTTGCTGTTGTTCCTCCAGCCCCATAGCATTTTCCTCATTACACAAAATGGCACACATTGTGGCACTGATGGGGGCGTAAGCCATGAAATCCACGCCATCCCTGCAACTGCCTGCTTGGGCTTTGCCACTCTGCATCTGTTTGTGGTTGAATCAAGTGAATCGGCAGGATGGGCAGTTCTATGGGTTCACTTCCTGAGCTCTGGGTGAACTCTCCTTCCAACCCGGCCACTGGTGGAGTGCTGATCCCCAACCACTGCTGGGGTATGTGGTCAGTGCAACACCGTTCTGCTGTCTTTATTGCTTCCCTGTGCCCATGGGTCTCCAGGTATTCCTTTGCCATTGGCCTGCCCTTTCCTATTTCCTGGGATGGCAGCCTCTCAGCTTTGCCCTGGCCAATGATTCTCCACTTGTTTATAAACGTGTCCTTATCTTATTCCACCATTTTGTCTCTTTCCTTTCCACCCTTTAAAAATATTTTCATTTCAGAGAAACCTATAGATATCAGTCCCTGTCATGATTTACTTCTTAAATTCTTGCCTTCTTTGCAGTGTGACCACTAACTAAACATCTACATACATACATCAAAGGAACATTAACTTACCACAGTGAGTACTACTTGTCCCAGATGAGTTACAGCCCATAAGGGAAAAACCTGGCAATACCAGTCTTTAATTCCTTGATTTACAAATCTGCAAACAAAAATACTTTGTTATTAATATCTAGTCACTTATGGTGGCCATTTCATGATAAAGCATACACAGTTACAAGGGAATTTAAGATATCCATTTTTTTCTAGTTTAGATAGATGTTTGGGACTACACAGAGGTAACACAAACTTAAAAGTATAAAACACATTTCTTGAATTCCTCTTTAACATTATCTGTACTTTTTCTAAAAATTTTATTTATTTGAAAGACAAGAAGATAGAGTGGACAGGAGAGTGATAGTTCATTTTCCAAACAGTTGCCAGTGGCAGGGGCTGAGCCATCCTGAAGCCATGAGCCTGGAACTCCATCCAGGTCTCCTATGTGGGTGGCAGGTACCCAAGCACTCATTCTATCTTCCACTGCCTTCTTATGAGCATTAGTAGAGAACTGGATCAGAAGTGGAACAGCTGGGACTTGAACCTGGACTGTCTAGCTTTAATTCCCGATTGCAGCTTCCTGTTGATGCAGATCCTGGGATGTAGAGGTGAGTTTCTACCACACATTCAGGAGATCTGAATCATGTTCCCAGCTCCGGATTTTGGCTCAAGCCACTGCAGGCGACTCAGGAGTCAAGTAGTGAATGACAGCACTCATTCTCTCAAATAATTAAAAAATTTAAATCCAGACATTTAAACAGCTAATGTTAATAATTTTGGAACAATTCTGCCAAAATAATTGAAAAAATGCAATCTAAGAATAGAAAGGGAGAACTGCCAGCCATTAGAAAACATACCACAGGATGGTTAGATGGCGTTGAACAGTATCCAAGATAAACATTGAAAAGACACTAAGTCCTTGTATCAGCAGGCAGGCAGCAGCAGGTTCAACCCCAAGCAGCAGCAGATTCAAAGGGCTACTTTGGGATGAATATCTGGGTTGTGACTAGCATGCCAGTTAAGAGAGTAGGTTCCTGCGAATGAACATCCTGGGAGGACGCAGGAAGCTCAAGCAGGTGGAAGACAGACACAGCCTAAGTTCCCAGCCTTGAGCCTTGGCCTAACCTAGCCCCAGCCATTTTGGGCATTTGAGGAGTGAAGTAGTGGAACTGTCTGCTCGCCTCTCAGGTAAATAGAAAGGAATGCATGTATGAACAGTAAATCAACAAAGAGAGAAAACACAAAAATCATCAAACATATATCATAGAAGTGAAGAATAACATAACTGAACACAAAAATTCAATGGAGGGGGTTAACCACAAACATGATTAAGTGGAAGAAAGGATTAGTGAACTTGAAGAAAGGTCACCGGAACAAAACTAAGAATGAAGACCTGAAGATCTTACAGGACATCACAGTGAAACAATGTGTGCAATGCTGATATGCCAGAAAGAAGGGGGTAGAAAACATGTTAAAGAGGTGATGGCACAAAATTTCCCAAGCTTGGAAAATGAAACAGAAATCTGGATCCCAGACGCCCAATGGACACCAAATAGGATAAATTTAGAGAGCCACACCAAAATGCATTTTAATTCAGCTGTCAAAAGCTGAAGACAGAGATTTCTGAAAGCAGCAGATTTAAGGGTATGATTGCATACAAGGCAATCACCAGAATTCTGTAATATGTTTTCTTCAGGAAGTTAGAACAAATGAATGTCCTTTAAAAATAAAGATGTATTTGTTTTTACTGGAAAGGCAGATTTACAGAGAGAAGACAGACAGATAGAAAGATCTTCTATCTGCTGGTTCATTCCCCAGATGGCTGCAACAGCTGGAGCTGAGCCAATCTGAGACCAGGAGCTTCTCTTCCTGGTCTCCCACGTGGGTGCAGGGTCCCAAGGCTTTGAGCCATCCTCTACTGCTTTCCCAGGCCACAAGTAGGGAGCATGATGGGAAGTGGGGCAGCTGGGACACAAGCCAGTGCCCATATGGAATCCTGGTGCTTAGAGGCTGAGGATTGCCAACTTAGCCATTGTGCCAGTCCCAAATGTCATTTTAAAGGCCCAAAACAAACCTGCCAGCAACCCTATACATGGTAATCCTGTCCTTCAAAAACAAAGGGGGATAACAAGTTTCTCATAAATTAAAAAGCTGAAGAAATTTCTGTTTCTTTTTTCTGCAAGAAATACTAATTCATAAAAGTGAAAGAAATGAGTACTAATTACAAACATGAAAATATGAAGTTGTAAAACCCACTGATAAAAAAGTACACACTTATATTTAAAACATTCCCTTATTGTGTAAATCAGCTATTTAAGCAAATCTCATGGTTAATAGACAAAATTACAGGTCTAGTCATTTGTTAGGGTACACAAATATTTCAAAAACAGAATAGGGGGACTGTAGTCAAAGTGTAGATTTGCTTTATGTGATGACATTTAAGTTCTTAACAGCTAAAAACAGCCTGATAAGGGTAAAAGATGTTTTATGTAAGCCTGAGAGTGATCACTAGGGAAAAAAACTCACAGAAGATTAAAAAAAATGAATCCAAATATGCTACCTTAGAAAAGTATCAAACCACAAAAGAACACAGCACAGGAGGAAGAAAGCATCAAAGGATTTGCAAAATCCCAGCCAGCAGTGAACCAAAGGGCAGCCGTAGGCCCTTCTCAACCACGCTGGATGTGAAAGCTCCAACTAAAAGCTAAGCAAGTGACTGGGTGAAAAAAATGAGCCCAAACAATAGACTTCCTATAAGAGATTCACCTCACCTTGAGAACACACATAGACTGAGTACAAAGGGAGAAAAACAAAGATTTTTCCAAATGGAAACAATAAGAACAAAAAAAGGCTTTAACCAAGAAAAGCCTGCGAGTCCGCCTCTACTGCGAGGACCATGTGGCTTTTGCCTTTATTCTGTTCACAGTGAATCCACTTATTCACTCACGTATGTTGTTTTTATTCTTGTGCCCTAAAAAATACACACCACTTGTTTTTAGTTAACTATCCCTTTAATGTGCCATAGATTTTTGTTTGCTAATATTTTGTTGAACATATTTGAATTTGTGTTCATCAAGGATACTGACCTATAATCTCCTTGTGTTCTTGCCAGACACACTGGAGCACTTTCTTAGTAAAATACCCTCAACAATTTAAGCATTGAAGGAATGTACCTCAATACAAAAAGTTCACTTAGGAAAGGATTCCAGCTAATGTTAAACTCCATGGTGAGAAGCAGAAATCTTTCCTCTAAGTCGAGGAACAGGATAAGGATACCTATTCCTACTTCTATTCGTTAAATGTCCTTCTCAGAGCACCAAGATAAGAAAAGGAAACGGGTGCATCCATATTAGAAAGGAAGAGGTGAAAAATGACCTGTTCTGCTGATATTATATTATATGTAGGAAATCCTAATGGCTATATTAGAAAACTATAAGAACTAATCCACAGATCTAGTAACATGGCAGGATAGAACACCAACACAAAAAAACATTTTATTCATTTCCATGTGCTAATAAATCTGAAGAATATGCTTATTATAGCATCAAAAACAGAACACTAAATTTAAATAATGACATTAAGTAAGTGAAAGATCTACATACTGAAAACTAAAAAAAAAAACATAGATGAAAGAAAAGAAGACACAAATAGATGAAACAATTTCTTGTGCTAATGGACTGGAAGAATATTATTAATATGTCCAATCTACTCAAAGCAATCTACAGATTTGATGCTGTCTTTTATCAAAAGGTCATTTTTCTCAGAAAAGGAAAATCTACCTAAAATTCATACAAAACCCTGAAGACTTGTCTGTTGAACTGAAATTCCCACTGTGAAGTACAAAGTGGATGGAGACCTTGAGTATGATGCCTAGAGTTGATGCTCCTGGGAGGTGATTGAGATCATGTAAGGTCATCAAAACGAATATCTCATTTTTGGATAGTGATGGATTTATGATAACAAAGAGAAAGACCAGAATAGGCACACAGACACATGTTTATATTCCCTACCTTTTGCCCTGGGATTCTCTAAGCCATCTTGAAACTGCTAGCAATAAAGCCATTTGGCCCCCTAACCTTGCACCTCTGGAATTATGAGGTAAATAAGATCATTTTAATAAGTAGACAGCCTGAGCTATTTTGTTAATAGTAATAAAAAATCAGACTGAGAAAGACTCTAACCAAGTAACAAAAATCAGACTGAGAAAGATTCTAACCAAAGTATCACACTGATTTCAAAATACATTACAAAATTATAGTAATTAAAATAGCATGGTACTGACATTAAAAAATAGACTGGCCAGAGTACAATAACTGAAAATAAATCCACAGACCTATGGTCAACTGATTTTCAACAAAGATGACAACAATATACAATAGATAAAGGTCTCTTGGGGCTAGTGCTGTGGGACAGCAGGTTAAGCTGCTCCTTGCATCGTAGGCATACTGCATCAGAGTGCCTTACTTCTGATCCAGCTTCCTGCTAATGCACCAGGGGAGGCAGGAGAAGATGGCCACATTACGGGCCCTTGTTATCCACGTGGGAAGCCAGAATGGAGTTTCATGCTTTTGGTTTGGTCCTGGTTCAGACTTGGCTGTTGTGGCCATTTGGGGAGTAAACCAGTGAATTAAAGATTACTCTGTCTCTCCTTATCTGTCTGCTGCTCTTTCACATGAATAAGTAAAATCTTTTCAAATTTTTTTTCAATAAATATCTGGAAAACTTTCATTTTCACATTCAGAGGAGTGAAACTGAACCCTTACTTCACATAACATGAAAATCAACTCAAAACCCATCAAACACTTAAACAGTAAGACTTGATACTATACAGTCACTAAAAGAAAACCTCCACAACACTGATGTGGCCATGATTCTGGCCAGGGATACTCCCCGAAAGTACATGTAACAGTAGCAGAAAGAAATAAATGGGATTGAGTCAAAACAAAACCACCCTCCCTAACCCTAAACTCTTTCAGTGGGAAAAAAAATCTTTCAGACTATGCATTCTGAGAGGAATTGTACCCAAAATACATAAGAGATTCGAACAGCTCAACAACAAAAAATAAGTAAATATCACTAACCACCAGAGAAATGTAAAATAAAACCATAACGTGTTATCACCTTGCACATGTCAGAATGGCTACTATCAAGAAGCAGTGAAGTGGGGCAGTGTTAAGATACTGCCTGTGACACCTGCATCCTCTATCAGGGTGCCTAGGTCCAAGTTCTGGCTCTTCTGCTTCTCTCTGGTTTTCTAATGAACGCCCTAGGAGGCAGATGAGGGCTTTCCATACTGGGCCCCTGCGGGTTTCAGCCTGGTCCAGCTCTGACTGTTGTAGGCATCTGGGGAGTGATCTTGTAGATGGAAGACCTCTTCTTTCTCCCTCTCAGTCTCATCTTTGCCCTCTTTAAGACTTTCAAAACAGAAAAGAAAAATGTTAAGTGATGGCAAAAATGTGGAGAAAAAGGAATTCTTGGAGGAAATATAAATTGTCATTAGGGAAAACAGCACAGAGAGTCCTCAAAAGGAATCCCATTTTTGAGTATATATCCAAAAGAACAGAAGTAAGCGTGCCAAAGAAACATCTGCTTTCCAATGTACACTGTAGGATTATTCACAATAAGGAGATAAGGGAGCAGCATCAGCGCTCTCAGAAGGATGGATAAAGAAAACATGGTGGGAAGGATTAGAAACTGCGCAATTGAGACTATCATATTCAGATATGTTGATACAATGCAGTATGCATCTCTACTTCCAAATCAAAGATGGGCTCCCAGTGAAACTGTTGGATCTATCTTGACAATAGGATGCTGAACTATCTACCATTATCTGTACAGCAATGTCAGGACACACTTTAATAACAGAATGATGGACTTGTGGCTGCTTATGAAGAACTATACTGTTGCAATTGTATGAGGGAAATCAGTTGGGGGAAGGCAATTTGGGGAGGGGATAGGGAAATCCCAGGCACTATGGAATTGTATCATAAAATTTAAAATAGAAGGTGAAAAAAATCAGAAATATATATATAGTTTTTATATATTGTTTTTATATGTGTGTATATATATTTATATATAAATATTTATTTTTATATATTTATATATATATAAACACACACACACGTATATATATACCATGGTGTGTATACATACAATGGATACCATTAAGCTTCTGAATGTAAGGACATCTTATTGTTTCTGATGACACGGATGGTCCTGGAGCACATTATGTTAGGTAAAATCAGACAGGTGTAGAAAGAAAAAGCTAAATAATCTCACCTTTACACCTAGGATACAAAAAGTTAAACTGATAAAGGTAGAGTTAAATAAAGGTAACCAATATATATAGGTTCAGGATTTAAAATTTGTACTTACTTTTTTAATGCTTCAAACATGCTTTTTTCTACATTTACTAGCCACTGTTCCACAGCACTTCTTACATGAATTTTCCTGTAATTTGTTTAAAAAAAAATCAGAAAGCCATTTTAATTCATGCTCTGTCCTTTGATAGAGTTAGACTACATTTTGACACATTTTAATAATAGTCACGGGTCAATATAATTCTAGAATGTCTTGGTTATTCCAGATTTTAATTTGGAAAACTGCACAGAAAACATTTAATCAGGTTCTAAGGAATTCTGACATAAAGACCATAAATTTATGCAGTAATTAGATTCTATGCAAAAATATTAATCTGTAAGAGACAGAGATTATAGTATAAAACATTTTGGGGGGCCTGGCGTGGTAGCTTAGCGAAACAGGTCATGTCTTAACGAGAGAGTAGGAAACGTCTAGCAGAAGCTAGACCTAAATGAGCATCATGAGTTTGAAGATTATCTTCTCTGCTTCTAATCAAAAAGAAATGAATATGCATGAGAGGACGTCCAGAAAGTTGACAGCATATTTGAATAAGGATATTATATCTTAGTTTGCTTAGAGTGCTTCCATGAACCATCAAATTTCAGAGGCTGTAAAGCATGAGGGCTCAAGGGGTTTGAACATTTAGTTAGCGACATATTCAGCATACTTGTTCAGCACGAGGCCTTCGCCTTCAGCAGACATGAGCATCCTTATGGTAGAGGGGCCGATCTCCTGTTTGCATATCATCAGCTGCTTCACATTCTCAAAACACTTCACTAGATGAGGCTGTGAACCGCAAAGGTGGATGAGTAAATCCAGGAATGTTCGGGAAACAGCACTGCTGGACATAGGGGAGGGCCGTTACCTGTACAGACTCAGGGTTTCTGCTGCCGGCTAGGATTGCAAGCAGCTCATCGGTGCTGAGGAAGTAAAATCTGGGGAAAATCATCCTTTTCATTTCAAGGTAGTCCTGTTCAGAAGAACCAAGAGAAATGCAGTTCAGAAAATATTCAGAAAATTTATTTATTCATTGTAAGGTTCATATCCGCATGTGTACCTATCTACACAAAAGCTACAACAGTAATGGTGTAGGGAACATGCTAATATCAGTGAAAATAACACCAAGGCCAAATGAAAGCTATGATTAAGACATTAAAAACATTTCCTAGAGCAAATTTAGAAAAAAAAAATCAAAACCTAAACAGAAACAAAAATCCTCTTAAATTATTCACTGCTTAACAAAGCACTATATTTTAGTGTTATCGATTTACCTTGTGTGTTTCCACCTTTCTGCTCTATTTCCCTGTATGTGGAGCTCCCATTCACAGATGAGCTCATGTCCTCTTGTTAAGCACGCTCATGGAGATTCACCACTTTCCCCACCTCTCCCCACAACGCAGGAGATTCACACCAGGAAATGGCCATCCAGTTAGGCCAGGCCAAGAAGTTCTTACTGGTTTCTGTTCTACTCTCTTCAGATTCTCCCTTGGCACTCTCTCATGTACAAAGTATAAGCTTTTCCTGTCCCTTTGTTCCCCTCCAACAGTTGTCTATGTGCCCACTTTGCTACAGAGTTCTTAGTCTGTAAGTACAAAATCTTAATTCTCTATCATGTCACATTCTGCCATTAGGGCCCCTGTTGGCTCCAATCTATTGAGTGCTTGTCAGTCTTCCTGTTGCATGCAAATTGTAAATGACTCGACTCTGCCCTTTGTTTTAACTTGTGATTTTTTTTCCATTTTCACAGCCACTACATGTCATTTTTGCCTTGCATGTACTAGGATCCCATCTAGGGATGCTCCACTTCCCATCCAGCTCCCTGCTTGTGGCATGGGAGAGCAATGGAGGATGACCCAAAGTCTTGGGACCTCGTGCCCACATGGGAGACCTGGATAAGTTCCTGGCTCCTGGCTTTGGGTGGTCAACTCCAGTCATTGTGGTCACTTGGGGGAATGAACCAGTGGATGGAAGATCTGTCTCACTTTCTCTCTATAAATCTGCTTTTACAATAAAAATAAATCTAAAAAAAAAAAAAAAGAGTCCCTCTTGGTCCCCTCCACCATAATGCCGACATCTCTCAAATTTTCCCATCACTTACTATGCTCTTCTCAAGCTATTTAATCCATATGCACTTTTTCTCCCATTCAGATCACTTCTCTCTGCCCCAGCCACACTGCACATCCCCCCTCACCTAAAGAGGATGCATTCCAAGACTCCCCCAGCAAATGCTGAAACTGCACATTGCGCCAAATCCTTACACATACATTACTTGTACATCACACTAATACATGCCAGTAGACCTGCGAACTGAGATGCCTACCACACGTCTAAGCAGTAAGTGATGTATATGGAGTAAGTTTGCTGACCAGGGAGGGAAGATTCGCATTCCGGGTAGAGTAGGGAAAATTCCACTATGCTACTCAGGACAGTATGCAATTTAAACTTTTTTCTGCAATTTTCTACTTGATATTTTTAGGACCATGAATGGCCACAGGTAACTGGAACCGTAGGACTCAAAGACAAGGAAGTACTACTGCTCCCAGTTGCCAAGTGAGGCATTCATCTGAATGTCCCATACGCATTAGATTTTCAGCGTGAACAAACACAAGTCTCCTCCTCCAGCTCCTTTCTCTGCAGCATCATTGCTTTTCGTTTTATGGCCAAACCAGAAATCCAGGCACAATGCTGGACATCTTTTACACTTGGCTCGCCGCTCTGTTGCTCCAGGCTCCACCTTCTTTCATCCTCACTGTTGGCTTGCTATTGTTCTTGAGCTAGTTTTTAAATATCCAGCCTCACTGTCCATGCTCTGGGTTTGAAAATCATTTGTCCCTCTCCAAGTTCATGTTGCAATTTGGTTCCTCATGTGACAATGTGGTGAGGCATTTCTAAATTACATTGCTGCCTCAAAGTTTTCTCTGAATGCTCATGAAAATTGTTCACTCACTGATCCTTAAGACACCTTCACCCTCTTGTTCCATGCTTGCCCCGTCTCCTCTGTACTGTGCTGCTCACAGGCCAGAAGGTACCACATGTGCTCAGGGCTCCATGTCTCACCTACCCTCTTGGTTTGGACTTTAACCTAGTCAGTACCCACACCTCTCTTAAGAACCACAGTAAGTGTCCTTTCTCTCAGTACAGGGACATTTCTTCTCTTTGCTGTGGCCTCACTCCCCAAGCTGTCATGGCATACTTCGTTTTGCAATGCCTCTCTGCTCTTTCTCACACTACAGTTCTGTAGCAGTAGGCGATGTGTCTTTTAACTTTGTAGAACCAGGATAGAGCAGCAGCAGTGCCTGGACCAAGTCAGTGGTCAGCCCATGATTAAATGACTGGTGTGGAATCATCCTCAGTAATAATTCAGGCACGTGCCAGACATAACTGGAAGGCTTAACGACCACCTGTCCTAGATCACAGCTTGTTCCAGAAGAACTTTCTATATAGATGCCCTGACTACAGTTAAATATGCTGGAAGAGCCATCCCGGTATCTGTGTCCTGTGTTTAACAAGGAAAAGTGATGCCTGAAAAAAATCTTGATTTTTGAAGTAAAGTAAATGTGTACATCATGAATCTCAAACACTAGAACCTAGTGTTTAAGCAATATGTATGTCAAGGTGACAATTCAATGTTTTAACAAACAGAAATTTATAAACTCATCAACATATTCTATTTGAACTTTTGCTGTATTTAATAGTAGTGGTGTTGGGCTGGTGCAATGGCTCCATAGGCTAATCCTCTACATTCAAATACCTCCATTCCTTATGGGCGCAGACTCTTGTCCCGGCTGCTCCACTTCCCAACCTGCTCTCTGCTTGTGTGTGGCCTGGGAAAGCAGCAGCGAATGGTCCAAAGCCTTGGGACCCTGCAACTGTGTGGGAAACCAGAGGATGCTTCTGGCTCCTGGCTTCAGATCAGCTCAATTCTGGCCCTTGCAGCCATTTGGGAAGTGAACCAGTGGATGGAAAAATCTTTGTCTCTCCTTCTCTCTGTAAATCTGACTTTTCAATAAAAATAAATCTTAAAAAAATAGTAATAGTACTAATAAAATAATTAACCTTCAATAAGTACTTTTTGTGCCAGTTCTTGTGTTTTATGTTCTCCCATTGAGAACAAAGCCCCTCAAGGTAGCTCTGCCTTTTCTCAACCTTGATAGGACTTGGGGCATTTGATCAGGATATTTATTACACCCCACCTCCATCCCACCAGAGAGTTTTGGACCATGTCCTGCCTTTGGTTCGATCCAGCTTCCTGCTGCTGCACACTCTGGGGAGGTAAAGATGACACCTCACATACTTGGGTACCAGCCACCCAGATGACAGACATGGTAAAGCTGTGCCCAGCCCGGGCACTGCAAGCATTTGGGGACTAAACTGACATGTGAAGAGGTTGGTTTCCTTCTCTCGCAAATAAATACAAGATAAACAAATACACTTAAAAAGAGATAATAGAATTCTGGCTCTTCAAAGTTTGGTATTTTTGCCTAAGATCACTTCACTAGTCCATCTACCATTGCTTTTGTTAATATTTTCACTACATGCTATGGGAGAAGAGAATTTGAGGTTAGTTTCCACTGTATATTACTCTGTTTCTGCAAAATAAAATCATTTACTACTTTAGGGTTGGTATGATTTTTGTTCCTCATTTTTTTTTTTTACCTCAAGCCTTTTCTTTATAAACTCAAGATGTTTATTACAAGTTTTCAGAATTTCAGGTATTCTTTTAGAGATGGTTATTTGCAAAGCATTCAGTCTGTTTTGTAGTTTGGATGTTATTTCTTTCCATGTGGAAATCACCTGAGAGAAAACTTCCGTTTCTTCTGGGAGCTGCCTTTAGAAAAAAAAAAAGATAAAATTTTATATTTTTAAAGTCCTATGATTTAAATGTGTAACCTGAATACATTGCCACAGAACATGGTTTAATTTAGAAAGCACCTTTGTGCGTTTTATTTTTCTTCATCAGTCATTGATTAAAGGTTAACTTCTGAGTGCTCACTTTAAATGAATAATGCCCATACTAAGACATTCTAGGAAAAATCTGATGTAAGATCATTTAACAAGAGTATATTTAGTATGTGGCAGAAGACAGATGTGCATGGATTCTACATGAAGTACTGATTTGTATGTCAATACATGGAATAAAACCAACCATGGGTGGAATTCGAGAGAAGCAGCGGGGCATGGGAAGGGGCTTTCTGAACAGCAGACTGCTTGATCTGGGTTCTGGAAGAGGAGTCTGTTTCTGACAGAGAAGGCAGTGGATGCTCCGTCCAGGAACAAGCATATAGGAGGGGTTCCCTGAATGATCTACTAGTCTTAGCGGATGAGGAAATGTAAGGCAGGGGTCAGTCCTGGTTCGGAAAGTTTCCTTCACAGAATATTATCACTGTTTCCTCTCCTCTGAGAGCAGCATGTGGCTGCTTCTCCACATGCGCATTGCTAATCTGCTGATGATGTTTGTTCTGCTGTTGAAGGATCTTCAAAAGCTGGGTGGGCCAGCTCCTTCACTCTCTGCTCAGCCGGGTATCCCACAGCCATCCCACCCTAGTCATTTCCTTCAAATGCCTCGTGCCTTGAAGTTGAGCGAGGAGGCCATGAGAGGGAAGTCTTTAGGTGTGTGTCATTTGGTTTGACCTTCATGCACTAGATGGCAGCTAAAAAAAATGTTCATAGACTTTGCAAAATGTCCCCAAATACATAAAGTCATTTCTGG
Source organism: Ochotona princeps (assembly GCF_030435755.1). NCBI lineage: Eukaryota > Metazoa > Chordata > Mammalia > Lagomorpha > Ochotonidae > Ochotona > Ochotona princeps. The sequence goes on along the minus strand of NC_080841.1, from coordinate 31,379,535 downwards.
CCAACACCGGTCTAGCATACTCAAGCATTCTTTCTCCACAGAATTCTCCAGAGGAGGGAAGCCCCTTCCTTCCACCATCATTGCCTTCCACACCTCAGGTGATTGCCCTAGACATGTCTGTAGCTCGGTCAAAGTCCGATTAGGAGAGGAACTTGGATAATCCCTTCTGCTAAGCACTCTCCCAGCTCCTCTGGTGTTAGGGTAAAGCTCGAGTCTCATCGATTCCCTTCACAAAATTCACCCTTAAGATGATTCTTCTGTTCTTTTCTGCCTCCCATTGGGATCAGGGCTCATTGCCCCTCTGCATCAAACTATGGCCTATTATAGTCCAATTGTTTCTTTCCTTTAGACACATTTATAAGTGCTTTCAGCATCCCTTGTTTAAAAGCATCTTTTCAATCTCAGTAAATCTTATAAAAGAGCACCCAGCAGAGGTATTTTGATACTGAAGAGTTTGGCTCTTCTACTAAGAAATTTTTTACTAAAATGCAATAATGAAGTTTGAAGTTAAGCCGCAAAGCTGTTTCAACCATTATGGATATGCTTAACTATGTGTTTTTTTTTTTTTTTCAAAACATCTGCAGGTTAACAGGAGAATCCCAAGCTTTTGTAGGATAAAAAATAATATGTATAAAATATGGACATTATCCCCAAAAAGCAATATTTATATCTAAGCAGCTCTTTTTCAAACTTTTGATAGCTATTCTTTGCCCCCCAACTTATGCTTAGAATACTTATCTTGATATGAGTGGTCTTTCTTACCGTACAAACCTTTCACACACATACTTCATGATTTTCCACTTTGTTTCAGAATGGCTCCTAGACTAGCTTGTATCATTTACTGTGAATCATTAATGATTCCTAGATAATTTCTTGGGTAACCATTCATCTCAACCAAGGCACTATTAAGACTATTAAGTGATTACCCTTAAGAGTTTAAAGCCCAAGGACTATATCCCAACTGCCAAGGAGGCCACAGGGAATTGGATGCCCTCGGAGGCCGAGTACTCTGAGGTCACCCACCCCTAACCGGAGCTCCCGCAGGGGATGGAAGAAGTCCAAACACTACCGCGCAGAAACCAACGTCATCGGAAAGACAACCAGAAGCCCTGAGCGGTCCGCAGAAACAGAAGAACAATAAACGTCCCTCGGGACCAGGGAGGAGAGCTTTCTCTGGACCGAGCCTGGCTCCACCTCTGGACCCCCACCCTCCCTTGCAATGACCATCAGGATCACTCCGAAAACCCCTCACAGCAAACAAACAATCATACAAACTAAAAAAAAACTAAAATAAATAGACAAACAACAAAAAGTAGAGCTTGAAATCTGACAGGAAAGAGCTGGCATGGATTGGCTAATGCCTCGCTGGGTAGGACACAAAGATTAGTCACTCCTTACCATGGTGTTGGGGACTTTCCTGCACATCCCCCCGCCAAAAAAAAATTTTTTTTCTGCACCTTAACTGCTGACAAATGTCTTGTTAGAGTTACAAGCCAGTCTAGATTATCCTAAAATCTGCCAAGATCAGCAAAATTATACTTCAACACAACAAATGGCTAAATACTAAAATGAAATAGACACGAGACAGCTGAATGGTACCTTATAGCCATTTTAAGGTATATAGCAGCTGGTCCTATATATGAACTAAAATTGAATGTCAATGAGCTAATCATAGGTTGTGGTTAAGAACTTGCTTCTTTTTTTTTTTGTTTTTTTTTGTTTTTTTTTTTTTTGTTGTTTTTTTTTGTTTTTTTAACATACTGGTTACACAAAACCTTGTCAATTCCATAATGTTACAAATTGCTGTTAATGTTATATTGAGACTCTTAATTGACTGGGATGATATTCTACCAGCTCTGACTTTGGACCAGAAATGGTCTCCCCAACAAACTGTTCAACCCATCTGGACAATAAGTAGCTGGACTCTATGCTGGGTATATGTTTGCAAGGAAAGAATCTTGATGGAATTTGAACTGTAATACTGCATCAAGGTGGAGGAATCCACCAGGGGGGAGGGGCGTGGGGAGGGGTGGGAGGATTCCCAGAGCCTATGAAACTGTCACATAATGCATAATAATTAATAAAAAAAATAAAGAATAATAAATAAAAACAAACAAAAAAATAAAATAAAATAAAATTGAGAGATAAAAAAAAAAAGAGTTTAAAGCCAATTGATTTTAATACTATGAATAAAAGCAAAAATAGAATTTTTAAGATAGTTTCCCAGGTCTTCTATTCCTTTACCTGGCTCAAATAAAAAAAAATTCTTAAAGTATGAAGGCTACTAAAAAGTGGTTTTTTTACATATATTAAAACAACACTGATATTAAAGAAGTAAACAGACCCATCAAACTATCATTTAAGGAAGATAACAACACATCTGACACTTTGCCCCACGGTCCTTTATATATATTCATGTTAATAATTGTGAAGGGGTGAGCATTTGGCCTTTGTGGGTAAAACGCCTGTTAAGATGTCCACATGCCATATCAGAATGTCTGATTTAATATCCACCTCCAGCTCCTAACGTCAGCTTCCTGCTAATGCAGGTCTATGGAATAATTAAAAATAATAATAATAATAAAAAAAGGAAGGAAGACAGTAGCAAGTGGAGTTCCTGGACCCATGCAGGGGATCCTGAGTCAGTTCATGCTCTGCTCTGCTCTATCTGTGCATGTGAGCAGAAGTGGATGGGGTGCTTGTGCACACTCCTTACAGCCAATAGATACAAATTTTTAGAATTTGAGAAATAAAGCTTTTTTTTCTAAAAGTTAATACTTTTAAACTTCCTGTGAAAGAAAAAAGTTTTTACTGAGTACATTATACTCAAATGTCTATACTGTTCATTTCTTAAGGATTACAGAAGGTAACCAACCACATTTTTTTCTTTTTGCAAATCTTAAGTGGGGTATTAAGTTTTTTTTTTTCTAACCTTCGTATTTCTAGGCAGTTAAAGACTGGCTCAACACGAAGCCAGTTTCTTTGACAAGTCATCCATTCTTCAAGGGCATAAGAGAATACAGTCAGGTTATTAGTCCATTCATGCACAAGATCCTGCAATGAGAAAAACAAATATTTGGCAAATATACAAAATTGTAAAGAGTCATAAAGTAGAAATTAAGATAAACAGTGACTGTCAGTCACTGTATTTCATTTTTGAAATCTGAGATGTTTTGTTCACCCAATTCTATTATGTATAAATGTTCTCATAAAAAGTTTGAGTAACACATATAGACATACAGAATTCAGCATAAATATTTCCCATTCAACATTTGTTTCATAATTCCTATCATAGAGGAAACACCACTAGGGAGTTTTTTCAGCATTTTCCCCTTCAGCGTAAAAGCAATTGTATTATTCTGCAATTCACTTTTTAAGAGATGTCATTTTAAAATGATTTCAGAAATTTCTGTCATGTGGATATAATAAACCTTTTCCAAATATTATGTTAAAATAGTAGAAAAATCATGGCAAATAAATTAATACTGTAATGCTTATTTAAAGATAATGAATTGGTCCATCCTTTTACTCTGGCTACTCAAAAATAAAACCACTTGTAACTCATTTGTATTTGTTTTCTGATATTTACTTCCATGTGTCTTGATTTTTGAAAGTTTTATCGAAGTATGACTGATAGGTGGCAAACTGCACCATTTATAGCTGCATAGATTTTAATGTCTACTTATACCTGTGGAATGATTAGCACAATGAAGACAGTAAAAATGCATTACATTGAAAGGTTCCCTTGCACAAACCCTTCCTCTTACTCCTGTCTTATTTCTCATACATGAACATGACACATTAATCTTTCACGCAAGTCTTAATTTCTGAGGGATTTTTAGTTTTCCTTGCACAGACACTACACACCCATGTTTTGTCAGATTTACCTCAAAATATCACATTTAATATTATTGCAATTATTTTAAAATTTCAATATCTAATTATTCAATACCAATACCTAGATTGAAATTGATTCTTCTAGGATAATCTCCTGCCCTACAAACTTCCTAAAATTCAAAACAGATTTCATTGGCTTTAAACAGGTGTTTAGTATTAAATTCATCTGAACATAAAGAGCATTTTATAGCTTTCTATTGCTTAACAGATGGACAAGGATTTTTCTTACAATGTTTAATGGAACTAGTGACAGGATGTCTTAGGGAAGGAGGATGCAATATTCCACCACTAAGCAGCATATTAAATGTATCTTTTGGTCCTCACAGGTGTCCTTTATCTGGCTAGGGATGCTCTCTTTTTGTTCTACACTGCTGTTGCTTTCCAGAGGATGTTGTATTTTTTAAAAGGAGGTGTATGTGTGTGATCAGTTACACTAATGCTGCCATTGACTATATCATTGTGCATATTTTTGTTCCTTTCTGGAAGCTTTGAAATGATTCTGGGGCATTTCATTGGATAGCGGGCTGCCTGATGGGAAATAATAAGGAAACACTGAACATTGCTGCGACACTCAGAGTTTGTAGGATCATATGTTTTTAAGGTCTACATTTGTTTTGTCCAGTCTGATTAAAATTTCTGACAGTGCACAATCCTCACTGTTTTCAAAGTTAGTTTCTGTACTCAAGCTGTTAATCTCGTTCCTAAATACATAAATGATTTACATAATCCAAATCAAATACAAAAATCACAGAATGCAAAAAATCAAAGCGAACAGAAGTTGAGAAAATTAAAGCATTTTCTTTTTACTGTAAGGCTGACCTTAATGGCCCCAACATAGGGAGATCCTTTAATCGTTGCCAGTATGACTTGAGAATCTTCTAACTGAGCGAATATGTCATCTAAGGATGAAATTATTAAGACAGAATAGTTCTCTGTGCGATGAAGGACTAAATGTAAGGGCGTGGTGTTCCAAAGATGAACAATCTTGGACAACAGCTTTTCAAGAGCAGCTTCATTAGTTGCTGAGGCGGACACTTCTTTGATCTCATGCTCATAATGAAATACCTAAAATGAACAGACTATTAAAACTGAGTTGGGCAAATAATTCCTGGTACATTTAAAATGGAAACCATGAAGTTCACCACAAATAACGGTGATCCAATTTCACATTGGGTTTCCATACTAACCAGAAACACCATGATCTAACCTTCAAGTCATAGGCCTTTTCAGCTTTTAAAGCACCCACCTAAAGCCTTCATGTTCTGTGAAATTTCCGAATTTTTCTTCTTACTTTAGTCATAATGAAGAATATGTATCCTCTGCCATATGCAGATGATGTTTACATCAGCTTTCTCTCCTTTGCACTAATAGCAATGGTATTTCCTTTAGTTTTGCTCCTTTGTTCTGCCAACTGCTAAATTAATTGTGTGTAATTTTACTCTCCAATCTCGGGCTATATTCAGCTAACAGAATGAAGCTCTAATGAACCACAGTTCATGATTTCCCTTCCTTTACCACATCTCCTTGACGACATGTCTCTCAAAATACATTGGCACTCTAAACGGGACTTCTTGCCATGTGTACCAACTTTCAGTTCCCACTGGACAAATTCAAAGAACGTCACACTCACCACAATAGAGGCAAACACAGAGCTTTCCATCCCTACCGCTTCACATTCACTACCTAAGCTGATTACTTTGAATTCCTGGTTAGAAATAAGAATCCATCACCATTCTCTTTATCATTTCCATGGAGTGAAAGAATGAGAGTTGGGGGCCCAGTACAATTGCTCAGCTTGTTTCAAAATGGAAGACGCCTATTCCCACAGTTTTGGGAGAGTTCAAATTGGAGTAGTTTACATCTGAACAAAAGTGAGCAGCTCCAGTCTCATTTTCAGCTTCTGAAACTGCTGTACCAAGGAATTAGCTACTCCCCTGTTTCTATTTGCTCTAACTTTGGTTGCTTGCTATTATACTTACCCTCTACTCAAGACTGAAACATCACTGTGTTGGGCTTGGTGTGATGATTCAATGGCTAGATCCTCACCCAGTATGGGTGCTAGTTAGTGTTGTAGCTGCTCCACTTCCTACTCTGCTGCCTGCTTGTAGCCTGGGAAAGCAGCATTCAATGGCCCAAAGCCTTGGGTACTTGCACCCACGCAGAAGACCCGGACAAAGCTCCTGGCTCCTGGCTTTGGATCAGCTCAGCTCTCACTATTGTCATTTGGGGAGTGAACCAGTGAATGGAAGATCTTTCTTTCTCTCTGTAAATCTGATCTGCCTTTCCAATAAAATAAGTAAGTCCTTAAAAAAATGAAAAATCATTGTATTATTGACAAGTGGTAGATTTTTAGCATGCTGGTTCTAATCAACTTAGCTGTTAGCATTGGCCCTTACATCCTGAAGTTATCTAGGTATCATGTTGAATCCCTCATTGTCACACAGACCAGTAAGGATAATAGTAAGCTCTAATAATATCTCAGGAAAAGATGAATATTTAAATGGGATGAGTGGGAGAGAGCAAGAAAAAAATTCAATGATTCTTCCATGATTTTTAGTGTAAATAACTGTAACAATGAAGGTACTACAATCAACTGATATGGGGAAGATGCATTGCAGATTTTGGTAAAGGGAGAATGAAAAATGAACACATTTGTCATGCTAACTGTGAAATATCTCTTAGACATGGAAGTGGTGACACTGAATAGGAAATGGGATGTTTAAATCTGAAGTTCAGAAAAGAAGTTGAGATTAGGACTGAAAGTCTAAAATAATTAATTTTTAAAAAATAAATTAGCTTTTTGAAGTTTTTTTAAACCCCACATTCCTCATTACAACAGATCATTTGCTAGACTTATAGATTTTAAATGCTGGTTATTGTTGCATATCATTAATCATGAAACATTAAACCTAGATGAAGCTTACTGTAAGATGTGCATGACAGGAAACATTTGAGTCTTGAGAATACTGGAAAAATGTGGTTTTATATTAAAACTTATATAGCAAAGCTCATTAAAGCTTTTAAAATGTAACAGTAAATTATTGGTAAAACTATCCTAACATGTTCTTAATAATGTATTAATTTTATACAAAACAGAACTACAGTAATCTTGATTTTCCTATTCCTTTAAGATATATTCTGTTAGTAGCATGGCCAAATAATACAATATTAATTACATTTGTCATGCCTGAAAATTAGTATCACTCATTTCTTATCACAAAGATTATATTGGTATGAAGAATCACTCACTTAACCTCTCCATTGAAATTTAATTTCCTCCTACCTATCGTCTGACAGACTTATTCTCCTATTCTGATAGCTGATTTTACTAATTCCTGATTGTTGTACATTCACTTACCTACTTACAATTGGCCCTTCTGGCATTCAAGCTATTTTCATTTACCTTGTGGTTTAGAAGGTCCTCTACTGTACAGCTTTTGGAAAGGGTAATGGACTTCCCAGTGATTTCTTGGAGAGCCTCCCAATGCCTGGCCTTGAGATGAGGGTTTCCCAGGGCTACGATGACAGGCAACTTGTGCTTAAACTCTGTCACTGATTGCTTAAGATTTGTGAGCACATCATTGGCAGGCAAGCCTATAAATTACGAAAAGGCAGCAGGCTTACAATATTTTCATCATATTTTAGCAGAAAATTGATAACGTACATTTTTTAAGAACTTTAATCACTAGCAATTCAGTTCTTTAGAATTTGAATTGTAATACAAGACAATAAGCTTTATTAACATTACCTTTCCATAAGAATCAACGATGGATTAAAATAAAAAGATAATTATCAGGACAGGTGACTAAAATCCCAGATGGTTAAGGCCAAGTTACCTTGGGTAACTGCAGTACTTCTCCAATTTTCACCGACTAGATAAATATACAGCTGGATACATATATACATACACACAGAGAGACTGTCTTATATCTTGAACTTTCAAATTTGGTTAACTGAGAAAGAACATTAAGCATAAAAATGACCACATCACTACCATTTTTAAAAAGAAAATATTTGTAATACTGAAATATAGGAAATACAGATGACCTGTTCTCTGGCACTGTCAAACCATGGAGTGAGGAAGCTCAAAACGTACAAGCTTTGTAATTTATAAGCTCACAACAAACCACGGAATGACAAAGCTTAAAAAATTTTTGAATGTTTATCCTTACAACTTATTTTTTGCTCAATTTAGAAAAGGGGTGGAAATACATAGACAAAACTGGGGACTCAGGAGAATTAAAAGCCATACACGCACGACTTGTAATGATAAGACTTCTTTTATAAAGCTCTATTGAATAGCAAAGTATTTATGAAGACCTTTTAGAATCAGATGTCCCAGGAGTAACGGGGCTTTTGCCATTTGAGTCTTTGGCAAAGAGCAAAATTTCATCCAGGAAACTATGAATAAGGGAAGGTATCGTCCACTTGTTATTCTGAAGCTTGTCCTGGGAAGCCAGGGCAACCTGGAAGGTGTGGACTCGGGGCAGGCTGAAGCAGAAGATTCTGATGGCCTGAAGCTTCTCTAAACTTCGTGTGATACTACTGTATCATTTAGAAGAAACAATTTTTTTTTTCTGGAGAAGACATTTAACCTGTGGGACAGTTGAGTGGTCAGGGATCCCAGGATGTCCTCTCGGCCAGCCTGTGCCCTTACACTCTCATCATGACTGCACTTACGCATCACCAAGATTTCAAACTGGATGATTAGAAATGTGGAAAGATCTCTCCGAAGGCCTTTTTAGCTTTCTCCCACTACTAAAAGGACACAAGTAGACACAGCCAGGGTCTGGGTAGGCAATGGTGGGCGCTTATTATCAGAATATGTAACCAAGACCTTGGGAAGCAGCATCAAGGTTAGTGGACTGTAATTTTACTCAGTTTTTAACAAAAGATTTTAAAATAGTCTTCTTTTTTTTTTTTTAAAAAGATTCTTTGGTAAAATTTTGATCTTTGTCACCAAATAGTTCCTATCTATACAGTTTCTAGCTACATCTGTCAGCCTCTGCCTGCAGGTGAATGTAACATGGCCAACCCTGAGGCCCAATGGGCCTCTGTGAGCAGTCCTGGGGCAGAAAATTTAACAAACACACTCACCTTTTTCAAGTAGAAGGATTGTGTGCATGCACTTGAAGACACTTTTCTGTATCGATTCTACATCAATAGTATGAAGAAAACAATTCTTCCATCCCTGGAAGAGGGTAGCCCACTCCTCTCGTGTTTGCCACAGCAACTTCCTCAGACTTAAGTCACTCTGGATGTCAGAGATTTCTGTGAACACAATCTGTGTAATTTCCTCCATTGTGAGAGAATGCATTGAGAAGTGGCGGTCATCGAAGCGGTCCTGATAGCTGGAACATGATCTGACTCTGTGAGCTAAGCTTGCAGCCTCCTCAGACAGGGTCTGAATCATCTCCTTAGCGGTTGCCATTTGAGTACCAACACACAACAGAACAGGGGTTCTTATCTGAAAAAAAAAAAACGTAAAAAACCACACTGTCCATAACTTAATGTTCTACTGACAGAGCGCTGTGGCTGTGTAACCTAAGTGTTGCTAACAACTTGGAACTGTCATCACCATGTGCTCCAAAGTCCTGGGAAGAAGTTAGTTCTTAACACTTGTTAAACCGTGGGCTCTTTGGAGCAGTCTGTTGACATCTATGAAAAAGTTGTCTTTGTTGACCATATTCATTCATAGGTGAAGAAAATGCTACATTCTAGTCAATAAAAACACTTGTAGAGAAGTAATTTTATTTCCCATTCAAGCTCAAAAATCACCAAAATTGTTTCTGTGAACCCCAAGGTGAGAATACTTGGTTCAGCTCAACCAAGAGTTCATGGAAAGCACATATCCAAACGCATGGCTTCCATGACACTAAGAACAAAATTTTAATGGGAAAAAAATACACTAAAAGGACTCACTTTTGCTTTTAAATTACTAACATCAACCCGTAGACCAGTGACATATGCTTCCAAATTGTCTCTGAATTTAATCATGGTAGCATCTTTATCTGTTTCATGTAACTTCACTGATGTTTTCAGTTGACTAAACTTGGCCAGGAGGACTTTATACATTGCAATTAGCTGTTCTGAAATATGGATCTGGAAATTCTGCACAACAGAATACAGTTGAGAAATTGCCACATGCTCATTTTGCAACTGAGATATTTTTGAAGAAATTGTGTCCAAAAAACCAAAATGTTCCACAAATTCTTCTATTTCAATGGGATTACATTCCAGCTGTCGCAATGATGATTCTACGACCTGCAATCATTAACATGTCAATTATAATCATGTAATGAATTTTTACTCATTTAGAAGACTATTTAATTTTAATTATATAAATGTAATTTCAGAAAAGGCATCACACAGATATGATTTAATTACTAGGACATTAACATGATCAAATTCTGCTGTTCACAGAACGTGTCTGAATGTGTATCACATATAAAATAAATGCTACTAAGATATGAAAGTAAAATTCTGCATAATTATTTTAAAGAAATAAATAATGAAAATAGCAAGAGCGTAACTCGTGTTTGAATAGCAATGAGTGTTGCATCTTGAACATATGTACCAGAATTTTAAAATTTTTATAATTTACACAAAGTGGGCAAATTTCACATACATCATAATAAATACATTTTTAAATGATTTTTTTTTTTATTGGAAAGGAAGATTCACATTTTAAAAAAAGAGAAAGATTTTCCATCTGCTGGTTCACTCTCCAAGTGGCCACAATGGCTGCAGCTGAGCTGATCTGAAGCCAGGAGTTTTTTCCAGGTGCAGGTTCCCAAGGATTTGGGCCATCTTCTGCTGCTTTCCCATGCCACAAACAGGGAGCTGGATTGGAAGTGTAGCAGCTGGGACATGAAGCAGCACTCATATGGATCCCAGTGCTTGCAAGCAAGGATTTAGTCACTGAGCCACTGTACAGTATAACATTCAGTTATACTTTCAAAGATCAATTTTCAGTCTCCAAAAAATTGACTTTTTGCATGTCTCCATGTTTTCCCTTAATTATATTTTATTATAAAAATAGATCTCCATGCAAAATAAAGTTATACAGGGGGACCTGTCGTGATAGCCTAGTGGCTAAAGTCCTCGCCTTGCATTTGTTGGGATTCAAATGGGCGCTGACAATGAGATTATTCAGCTAAAAAAGAATGGAATTCTATCATTTGAAGCAAAATAGTTCAATCTGCCGTCATGTTAACCGAAATAAACCAAACACAGAAATATTGCCTGGTCTCCCTTATATGTGGAACTCAAATAAGAAATGAAATCAGAATGTGCAAGAGTTATTTGTACCCCTATCTTTATTGCTGGTCAATTCACAATAGTAAGATTTGGAGTAAATCCAGATGACCATTAACTGATGACTGGATAAAGAAAATGCACGTTTATACTATGAAAATACTACTTAGCCATAGAAAGGATATACTCCTGTCTTTTGCAACAAAATGGATGCAACTGGAAGCCATCATGCTATTATGCTTAGTGAAACAGACCAATCCCCAAAATACAAATATCTTGTCTTCCCTGATTTATATATGAGTGAAATTGACATTTTGAGATTTATTTATAGCCCTATCTCTTGAAGTAGTTTCTTAAACATACTATTTGTTGAATTCTTTATTTAATGGAGGATTAAACTTGTGATTATAAGATAGATTGAAATTATGTCATTGTAAAAATCAAAAGAAAAACCAAAAAAGGCAGGAGAGAAGAAGAATCACTAAACTCTAAAATCTATGTATATGAAATACATGAAATTTACTCATCTTACATAGATAAAAATGTAATGAAAAAGAAAAAAGTGAAAGGAAGGAGGAAGTGAATGATATAGGACATAATTTTAGATGTCAAGGGGCCAGCGTGATAGCCTAGTGGCTAAAATCCTTGCCTTGAACATGCCGGCATCCCATATGGTCACCGGTTCTAATCCCAGTAGCCCCACTTGCCATCCAGCTCCCGGCTTGTGGCCTGGGAAAGCAGTTGAGGATGGCCCAAAGCCTTGGGGCCCTGCACCTGCGTGGGAGACCTGAAAAAGCTCCTGGCTTTGGATTGGCTCAGTTCCAGCCGTTGCAGCCGCTTGGGGAGTGAATCATCAGATGAAAGATCTTCCTCTCTGTTTCTCCTCCTCTCTGTATATCTGCCTTTTCAATAAAAATAAAGAAATCTTTAAAAAAATTTTTTTAAGGATGTGAATTTTGATCAAGGACAGAATTTTTCAGAGAATACTAATCATATATACGTTACAAGTACGTTTTAAAGTTACAAATTCTCATCTGGAAGGTTCTTACACAATAGCAATTTTCAAAATACTCACTGCCAGTAGATTTGCATTTTTTCTTGCGAGGACTGATTCCAAGAGGGTGTGAATCACGTGTACGGAGTTGTCAACACAGGGTAAACATTGTGACTGATACTCAAGAGTTGTAACTTTGAAAATACCAATGCGCTTTTCAACGACCATATCCACCATATGCCCGTGATAGTTTCGGAGTTTATTGAGTAGAATTTTAAACTCTTTTGGAGTTAATTCTCCCATAGATGGCAGTTCCACACTGATGATCTTGGCTTTCTCTATCATGATGTTGTACTTGATAAATGTGGAGCTGTAGTCATTGACGAGGCCCATGCAATTACCAATGATGGTCAGCAGATTCACAATCTGAAAGTGTACATGCAAAAAGCTTGTCAGCATGTTTATCTCAAGAGTGAAGAAGGTGTGAGATGTGAACAATCAGAGGTGGGATCCATTTTGTTTGGAACCTTTATTAACTGTTCAGATATGCTAGAAACAGCAGTTTAAGCAGCATAGATTACATAAAATCCAAGTATTAGAAAGTTAAGTTTCACTAGGTTATTGGACTTTGAAAATGAAGAGACCAATCCGTTGTTTCCTTGCTTACCACACCATTTTAGAGTAAATACTCTGTGTATGGCCTTAGGGAAGGCTATTACAGATGTCTGTATGATATACAACCTCATCCAATTCCAAAGACAAAGCCAGTTTAGATAGGGTAGAATTCCTACCTAAACACAGCCGATGAGTCTTTTGTAAATTTGAACAAAGATAACTAGATAGATGTCACTGTGCAGATTTGGGGGATGGCAGATTAACTTATGTTATGGGAGCCAGGAAAGAAAGCTCAGTTTCATATTGGAAGCTGGAGGAAACAGAAGTGAACAGAAGTGAGCAGAAGTAAGAGATTATGGGGAAGACAATGGAGAAGTACATTGGGGATGAGTTTCAAGTTGACATGAATTGATACTCTAATTTTTAAATATCCACATAAGTGGTCATCTAGCCTTTAACCAAACATTTCCCAAAACAAACTGTTTCATAGCTTACTTTATTCTGGTAGTCAGGATCCATTTCAAAAAGCAGCTGATGATCTGGCCACTCAGTCTTTTTAGTTTTTTTAAGACATTCTCTATCACTAGATAAACTCGTAATTGGAAGCAACTCAGTAAATATAGAGAGCCGGGCATCTTGGCATAGAGGAGTGATTGTGGCTAAAACACATAATTCAGAAGTTAACATTTGCATATTTCTCAAAGTCACACTTCAGAATTATCTATGACATCTAGGATTATTGAAGACAAAGGCTTATTTGTTTAGGTTATACTCTATTGTTTATGATGCACGAAATTTAATACTGGAGCCAGGTTTGGATTGAATATTATACAAATGAAAGAGCCCAGATAGATAGTGGGGTGATGGTGAAGGAGGGAGGTCTAATGTACATGGAAAACAAAAATACATCCGTGACCAAATATTCATATTTGAAACTTTCCATTAAAGGGAACACAAAGTTGGAACACAGTGTCTACTGTCAGTTCATAGGCTGGCTGGAGAGCAGATGTTTAGGCAAAAAGAAAACAAACAGCTGGGTAAGACAAATGCTTCAGTTTTTCCTCTTCCTCCTATACCCATTGATGCTCTTGCTGCATCAGTGTCCAAGGAAGAAGTTGGTCATTTGATGTCTAGGTAAAGTTTTTAGACACAAAACTAGAGCACAATCTATTAAAGAAAAATCTAAAGAATTATACTTTTATCAAAGTGAACAAGAATTTAAACACAGGGCTTGACCTGGGAGAAAAATGTCTTCAAGTCATATGTAAGTTAACAGACGCAGCTCAGGGTGCATATAAAGACCTTTGACAACCCAACTTAAAAGTAAACAAACACTCCCAGTTTGATAAAAGAAGATATGCAGATGATAGATGAACATGACGAAGAGTAAAAAAATCATTATTAGTGAAGCACAGATTGTCAGAAGGAGATATCACAAAGCACCTACTGTCAGAATTTTTTCATCAAGTCATTATAATATCAAGTACTGATAAGAATATGGATGGACCAGAGTTCATATTTGCTGTTAGGAATGCAAAAATCATACAATCACTTTGGAAACCAAATACGGCATTTTTATCAAGTGAAACATACATCTACTTAGGATCTGGCAATCCCACACCTAAATATTCACACACAAACAACCCAAAAATGTATTCATGCAAAAGCATGTATGTGAATCTTTTTAGAAATCTTTTTTAAAGATGTATTTATTTTTCTTGGAAAGGCAGACATACAGAGAAAAGGAGAGACACAGAGAAAGATTCTTCTGCCCGCTGATTCACTCCCCGAGTGGCCTCAACAGCTGGAGCTGAGCCAACCCAAAGCCAGGAGCCTCTTCCAGGTCTCCCACGCGGGTATAGGGTCCCAGGGCTTTGGGCCGTCCTCGACTGCTTTCCCAGGCCACAAGCAGGGAGCTGGATGGGAAGCAGGGCCGGTGGGATTAAAACTGGTGACCATTTGGGATCCCAGTGCATCACATGCAAGGCTAGGACTTTAGCCACTAGGCTATCCCGCTGGACCCTGTTTTTAGAAATGTTGCTCATAATTGCTCAAGACTAGAAACGACCCAGGTCTGAATGGATAAACAATCTGTTTACGGCATGTGGTACATCTGGACAGTGAACTACAACTCAAAGAAACAGAACATTGAATCAGCCAACAGAAGGGGTAAGTGTTAAATGCATGTCTTGAGTAAAAGTGCCACATATCCATTTACACAAAGTGGAAAAGGAAAAGCATTAAGGTATGGGAGCCAGATAAAGTGGTTGCCGAGGAAAAGGGATTGAGGGAGTTTCACTAAAAAGGGGACCGCATAAAGGAATTTGGGGGGGAGAAAACTATTTTGTATGGAATGTGATGATGAATATGTATTTGTATTTGTCCAAGTCCACTAAATCATACCCACTAAGAAGGAATTTGACTCTTGTAAATTAAAGTCCACCAGGATGGTGGGAAAACCCAAGATGGAATGCAGGTAGTGACAAATCTGTTATAAATGAACTACACAGCCTCACAGAAGGCAGCAGGAAAGAAAGAAGCCAACCTACTGGCCCTGGACAATGGTGTTTGGGTTGGAAACTGTATGGTTACATAGAAGAAAAAACTGGGAGAGATGGAGAGAGGTGGCAGAGGGAATGAGAGGAGGGGGTGGGACAGGGAGAGTGAATAGCAAAGAGGAGAAAAAAACAATAGGACAAAAACGTACTTCCGCTGTTTGTCAGAGAGGTGAAATAGCACTTCATAAAATATTTTACAGGTAGAACAAATAAATGTTAATTATGTGCCCCAGCTACCTCACAGCCAAAGGGAAAAAAAATTGTACAGTAGGAAACAGAAAAGGCCAGAATGTATCCTTAGGTGCTGCTTTGGTGTCTGGCGTATTGGCATAAACCCACAATTTAAAACTAAACAGTGGGGCTGGCAGGTGAAGCCACTGCCTACTCCAGGATTCCATACAGGTGCCTATTTATGTCCTGGATGTTTCACTTCCTGTCCAGCTCTCTGCTAGTGGCCTGGGAAAAGCAGTATAAAATGGCTCACATGTTTGTGTCCTTGCCACCAACGTGGGAGACACAGTTGAAGCTCCTGGTTTCAGCCCAGTACAGTCCTGGTTATTGCCATCATACAGGGAGTGAACCAGGGCCTAAAGCTTAATTCCCAGATTTCATTGTCTACATAAACAATCCCAAGTCCCTTGGATAAGCAGTTGATGCTAGGGTTAGGGAAGGGAAACAGATGAGCCTTAATGGCTCTGCTGGGGACACAAAGAATGTGTTCACAAATAAAAGAATGTCTAAAAGAACACAGGGGCCAGCTGGAGAGAACTGCTCTTCCAAAACAAGGCTGGAACAACTCCAGCAACAAGATAAGCTAACAGTAACATGGCAATATCAGTAGACCCGGGAAATGTCGGGGGGAAAAATGAGTACCAGATGACAATTAACAAGTGTTCAAAACACTACAAAACGTCATTAAGCTTAAGACAATAGAGATTTACATGTAAGTTACAGACAGCTGCGTAATACAGAAATAAAATCACACTGAAACATAGTAAATGATGAATACATGTGACATTTTCAATCATTGGTGATAAGGAACAGATTCCTCAATAAATACTGTTGGGACAAAGTGACCATTAGTCATCTGGGTGAAATATTAGAAGTGAAATATGAATTCACAATACACGTCAAATAAATATCAGCATGTCAAATATGTAAATGTGAAAATGAGATCACATCAGAATTAGAAAACAAGTAGAGCAAAGTTTTTATAATATTATCACTTGATACCATCACACCCTGAAACTTTCTAAAAATATATCCTTTCAAAAGAATTCCATGTCAATATAAAATTAAGTCAATCAAAATATTAGTTTTAATCATTCTTATTAAAGTCTAAAGGTTGTCTTCTAACAGCAACCATATAAAATTAGTCTATTATTCAGTATAATCCATAGTTACATATACTATGAACAATGAATATTTGCATTTCAGTTTTTTAATAGCTGAGTAGTATTCTGTAGAGTAGATGAACCATTGCTTCCTTGTCCAGTCTTCTGTTGATGGGCCTTTTGGTGCTTCCATGTTTTTTGTGAATGATTATGCTGCTGAGACCAGAGGGCTGCAGGTTGCTTTCTTGTGTAACAGGTCTTTTGGATATATTCCTAGGACTGGTATTGCTGGGTCATACAGTAGGCAGATTTTCAGTGGTATGAGTATTGGAAACCATTATGTTAAGGGAAATGAGCCAATCCCAAAAGGTCAGATGTTTGCCTTAATATAATTCAATGTCAAATCTAAAAATTGCACCTGTTAATTGTATCCTATAGCACTTCCAAGCTGTCTGTACTACATGCAATACATGTGATGTAACCTATTAATCATTCATGAGACTGATTGTAGATGATCACCTGAGATTGTTAATATACCTCTTATCATTATCATTACTACTACCCAAGGTAATGATGATCCAGTGCATATTATACTCCCATTTGAACCACAAGGGTCATACGCGGGCATTAATATCTGCAGGAAGATATTGGACACTCTTTTGGATCACCCTAGCGTCACATTGATACCCCTGCTACGAGTTCAACAACACCATGGAGATTAAGACTATTTCATTTTATTTAAATTTTCTTTTTTCCCTCTCAATCCTAGGGAGACCGTACCTAAGGGGAGGTATAACAGAAGCACACCAGAAATAAATATGTCCATAGGCGGAAACAGAGAGAAGCATGTCCCCGTACTTGCAATACAAAGATGATCTCACAGCGAAACAACAGATAAGCCCCTACATTGTTGGGAGACACCTCAATGGCAGTATGATAGACTTCTGAGGGTACTCGAAAGACACCTATTGAAAGACTGGAGGGGAGAACAATGGTGGGGGAAATGGGAAGGGAAACCCCAATGCCTAATAAACTGTGTCATAAATAAAGAATCAAAAAAGAATGAATATTTGTAAGTAGCCAATACACTTATTATGATACTTGTGGTTAGGTATATTATGGTACATCAATGTAATAAGGATTTATATAGCCAGCTACATGATAATTATGAGAACACATGTATATACAGCCATTGGAAAATTCTGATTCTAAACTATCATGCTATTTTAAATAAAATAAAGTAGTGAATATGTATATATAATGCAAAAGAAAACAGCTGTTATATATAAGTAGTTGAAACGATGAGACCATTTAAATCTGTAATTATTTCCAAGATAAATATATATCCACATATAGAGGATATTTACATACAGATTATTATTTAGGTATAAAAAACAGCTACTATATATCCCCTTTAATTAAAAGCCACAAAACAAAATCAGCAACTGGAAGAAAAATGGAAATCTACAGCACTATGGAGTCAAATAATATGCTATTGAATGACTGTGTCACTGAAGAAATTAAAAAAAACAAGAACCTTCTTGAAGAAAATGATGTTATAGTGAAGAATTTAATGTGAAAAAAATCTGAAGAAATGAAATTAAAAACAAAAACATCAAAATCCATGAGATACAGTTTTTGCTGATCTTTGTTGGTGACATAGATGGGTTTTCCTTTTTTAACGTCAGTCTAATAATCATGGGTTTAACCCATTTACATTCAGGGTTTAACCCATTTACATTCAGGGTTAATATGAATAGGTAGAACTTTATCATAAAATGATGGTAATAATAAGTGAAAAAAGTGAAGGGGATTGGATGAATCTGTCATTTTAGCAATGGGTTGTTCATTTGTTTTAGTCTTCTGCTGTCATTTTACTGGGGTGTTCTTCACATTTACTTTTGGTTTTGGTGCTATTCCTTTTTTGTTAAGAAAACATCTTTAAGTATCATTTACAGGGTAGATCTGGAAGAGGTATATTCTTTGAGCTATTCTTTGCTGTGGAAGAATTTTATTTTATTTGCAAAGACAAAGGAAAGCTTTGCTGGGTACATTATCCTGAGTCAACAATTTTTTAGAATTGGCTTTTAGAATCTGAAATATGCCGCTCCATTCTCTTCTGGCCTGTAGCTTCCTGTGAGAGGTCAGCTGTGAGTCTGATCGCCATTCCTCTATATGTCAATTGATTTTTTCACAAGCATATTTAAGAATCTTTTCCTTATATTTGATTGAAGAGAGTTTGATTATCGTGTGTGTATTGTGAAGATTGCCTTTGGTCAATCCTGTTGGGAGTTCTGTGCCCCTCCTGTATTCTGTTTAATTCTTTCTCCAGATTAGGCAACTTTTCCTTTATTATTTCATAAAATACATTTTTTAAACCCAGCTTCTCTTCTTGCACCTGGAACTCCCATAACTCTCATGTTTGGCCTTTTAATAGTGTCTCTTAATTCCTGAATATTTTTTTTTTTTTTTTTTTAGCTTGATCCAGCTGCTTCCAGCTTTTTGATTGTTTCCCTAAGGTGACAAGAAATATCTTCCAATTCTGAGATTCTTTCTTCTGCCTTCTTTTTTCTACTCTATTTCCTGGATGCATTCCTCAGTTAACTCTGAGGATGGCAAAGGATTCTGCTCCTTTGCAGGGCAGTCTTCAGTAATATTCATTGTGCCTCTGTCTCTTCTTATGCTCTTGGTCATTGTACTTCTGATGAGCAGATTCTTCTCCTTAGGGCAGGTTTCTAAGTTGTGTCACAACACAGGTCTACAGTTTGATTTTACTTATTGTGGTTGGTACCTGTTTCTTTATTTGGAGTCACTTGTGCCACTCCCTCCCGTGAGTTTCAGATCTGGATTCTTGTGTTAGGCTTCTACCATGGTTTCCATAGCCCTAGTTCCTGGCTCACCAGTCTCCACCTCCTGTGATCCCATGTTGTGGCTACATCATTGTTGGTACACCTTTCTCCCACTTCAGGATCAAGGAGTTCCCAGAACTGGGGAAACACCAGGTGTCCTAAATGACTAGGTTGTTGGTGGTGTTGATCTTGCCGGAACTTGCTGACCATTAGGTCTGAGGGCCACCCAGACCTTTTTTGACCCGAAGCCAAAGTCTGTATTTTCTATGTGAGATCAGTGCAATGCACTGAGCTGGAAGTGAGTTTGCTCCCAGTTCAGTGCATGTGTAGCTCACTGTTGTCCCTCCAATCTTAGCCTTTGCCACACTGTACAAAATGGCACCTGATGTGCCACTCATGGAGTTCTTGACCTGCTAGCTATTAAATCTTGGGGATACCTGGACCTATTTTGGGTGGAACCTGTAGTATGCCATGTTGGCCAGAAATGAGTTTGCTCCCAGCTTAGTGCATGTATAGTGCTGTCCCAAAGTCTTTGCTTCTCTACACAAAATGGTGCCCCCCCCCATGCAACTCTGGTAGGGTTCTGGGCTGTAAATTCCACCCTGTTCCCACATCACCTATTTGGGATTTGCTGCTCTGTCTCTGCTCCTGGTCAAATCAAACAAATCAGCAGGACGGGCAGTTCTTTGCCTGGGTTCATCTGCTAAGCTCCCAGTGAACTCTCCTTCCTACTGGCTGTTGGTGGAGTTCCAGCCACCAGTGGAGCTCTAATCACTGCTGACTGCCACTGGAGTATCTGGTCACTGCAACAGCACACTGTTGTGTCTGCTGCTTTCCCGTGTCTGTCAGTCTCTGGGTGACCCTCTTCACCTATTTGCTGGAATGTGCTGTCTCTTCTTCCCCCTGGCTAATGATTCTCGATCTGTTTAAATGTGTCCTTATCCTATTCCATCATCTTGATCCTACCCCCCATCCCACTTCCCTTTCTCACTCTCCATTTCCCCCTCCTACTATTGTTTCCTGTATTATCACAATATTGTAGTCCCTTAGTTCAAGTTACAAATTTAACTTTCTGACATTTAAAAGCGTCATACAATTCTAAAGTGCATGATTGGGAACACTGAAACCTAGGGCTATTTTCCTAATTCCCATCTTTCACATACATTTTCGTTAGGTATACAGTTCACAAATGTACACTTCTGGGTCTCAAATAGTGAATTTAGAAGAAATTTCTGATTTCCTAATATTGTGCAACATCTGCCACATCCTTGAGTAAAAGCTTCAGATACTAATATGCAAGAAAATACCACTAAAGAAGGCAATGCATTGCTTTAAATATTTAAAATACTTACTTATACGTTTTTCAATTTTGGCCAACATATCTTGAATTTTCATAGAAAACTCCAATCTGTTAGGATCCACAGAGAGATAGATAGGGAAAGCTGAAAGTCTAAGAGAAGATAAACAATAAAAGCATTGCCCAGAAGAATATAAATCTAAAATATAATTACTTGTCTTTTAAAAGTAATGAAATCTTAACATTTGCAACAAAATGGATGACACTGGAGAATATATCAGACAAAATAAGCCAGACACACAAATATCACATCTTCTCTTATTTGTGGAAATCAATATACAGAGAATATTTGTGTGGACATATCATTTGGAATATAGTTAAATATCGCTTCACCAAATAATACCATACCTGACAATATGCAGAGCCTCTGCTCCCATTAATGATCAGTATCATGAATCCCTTGCTTTATGATATTAACAATTCCATTTTCAGGAAAAATAGTACATATGAGTATAATGTCCTCATATGATGTGAATGTGGCAAACTGTTAAATTTTAAAGCAAAAAGCACAAGCTTATAAAAAAGGAAAAAGTCCAATACTTACTTGCCATGTATGTACTTATTCGCAAACTCAGTTGTGAATTCTGTGTCTGTAAGATATCATTGAAACAAAGAGAATAAAAAGGTGATTGACACTGATTTCAGATAAATGACAAATTGATGTATTTCAGTGATTTCCAGATGACCTAAAAACAAGCTAGTGAGCCCACTGAAAGGCAGGATACAACCAGTAGATGCCAGTTCCTTGGGGGAAAAGGACATCTCAACTGGAGCCAAGAGTACCTTGCTAGCACACACCTGCTCATGCTGATGGAGAAAGGCTGACGCCCCTCCCAGCAAGCAGCTGTACGTGTGTCATGGTGAGGGGAACAACAGTGTTGTAACGGACAGGCGCCATAAGTGATCTAAACATGCAAGCTCACTTTTAGCACCATCTAAAATGGGTAAAACTCATCTTTCATGAACTGATAATACACAAATGATGAGCATTTTCTTACATGTTTTTCACTGGCTAAGACATTTCACTTCATTTTCAGTAGGTTTTTTGACCTACCTGATAGAATATACTCAAGGCTATACAGGAACTTGTTTGTTTTCTTGGTTTTCTGGAGTTCTTCAGAGAAGTTAGAGCTGTCGTAGTAGTCGTCTGCATTCTCCGACTCTTTGGCTTCTTCGCACAGCACGTATTTTTCAGAGTATTGGTCGGCACATTCGTGAAAGTTCTCTTTGGAGTCTTCTGATGAATTACTCTCAGTATACTCTCTCAAGCGCAGATTTACTTCAAATATTGGTGCATATATTGTTTGCAAATTCAAAGTCTAATTTAACAGACAGGTTAGAATGCCAAGGACAACATGTAACCAACGAATAATACACTGAGATTTGCAATGATAAATTTTAACTCTAATCTAACAGAATAGCCCCATATTACCACATATCTAATACTTGTGTGTTAAAACAAATCCAATATGATCTAAACGATAATTTATGACAGATTCTCCCTCCCCCACCAAATTGTGTAGACTGACGTCAGAGTAGACACATATTAGTAACATGAGAGAGTATCAGAAACATACTTTCTTAGACCCTATCAAAAGAGATCTGTGGACAGAGTCCAGGACTTGAGATCAGCTTCAAGTTCAACAGGCAGTCCTACACTGCACTCAGCTTTAAGAACTATGAATAACAAACATGATTACATGATTACAGACGCCAGTTCTTCACTTGTAGGTACATATTCCAGTACAAGTATCTCCACTGAAAAACAGTTAATTTTAAATATCAGTATCTTATGCCATGTTTTTTAAATTAAGCTATCTCTGGGCATGAGTTCTTAATTAACCTATTTATCCCTCATGTTTTATAGTATGTCACGTTTGACATATCTTTTGCATAATTACTCCTACATGTTTCTCAGACGATTGTCTGAATTACCTGTTAGAACATTCAACTCTTAGATTCAGTCCTGAAGTATAAAGGAATTCCATTAGCGTGCCACTAAGCTGCTGGGAAAAGTGCATGAACGGATGCTGAAGCTAACTTCTAAGTCTTAAAGTTTTACAGGTGGTGTGTGTGTGGGGGGGGGGGATGAATTAAGCAGACACTGTGGTACAGCAGGGCTAAGCCACCACTTTGACACTCCCAGTTCGAGTTCTGCCCACTCGGCTTCAATCCAGCTCCCTACTAATGCTCCCAGGAAGCAATGAATTATGATCCAAGCACTTGATGTTTTTCTGTCCGTGTGGGAGACTCAGGTGCAATTATTGACTCACGGCTTCAGTCTGGTCCAGCCTTGGTGGTTTTGGACTTTTGGGGAGCAAACCAGTGAATGGAATACCCGTCTGTTATTTTCCTTGCACATAAACAGATGAACAAATCCATTTTGAAAACAAAAATGTACACAAAGAATAGATATTGGGCACCGAGGTTAAGCCAGGTGGGGCTTGGATGCTGGCATCCCATATTATCGTGTCTGAGTTTGAATCCTGGCTCCATTTCAAACTTCTGTGGGGACATGCTCTGGACAGCAGCAGAGGTAGCTCGCATGCTTGCATCCCTGACCCCTCATGTGTGAGGCTTAGACTGAGATAAGGTGCTGGATTCCCCGGGCCCAGACCCACCTTCTGGGGACTGAACCAGCAGATGGGAGAATGATGTCCTCTCTGCCTTTCAAATAAGTAAATTAACACATCAGTTAAAAGAAGTTCACACAAAAGGGTTCACACAAAAGAAGTTACCATCTCAGATGTTGAAAAAACAACCACAGAAACAAAAGCTGTGGTAATTGTAATGAATGCCATGGAACCGCACACTCCAAATGATAAAATCCTATGCTACATATGGGTTTATCCCAATAAAAGAAAGTTCACACAGACAATTCCTAACATACATAAGATATTACTGATCTTACTCTGGAAAATAACTTCTACCTCTGAGAATGACTGGTTTTCAAATCACATAGCTTCAAATCATAGCTTCTAATATTACAGTATATAAGAATTTTTATATAATCATCCTTTATATATAATTATATATATAACACATATCTATTTTGGTTGTTATGTTTTGGGGTTAAGAATAAGCCAATAAACATTTTGGTTTTCTCAAATTATGTACTCCAAAACAGAAACAGCCACATCTAAATAAAACAAATTCTATATCCTGCAAAACAGATCAGATCTCTCTCTCATTGCCAACACTGCACTTCTCATCCGGTTGCACACAAGCACCTTTGAGTCAACATACTGTACAATAAGCCAATTATCTATCTCATCTGGAGTTAGATACAAGAATTCCAAAGAAGCACCAATGTGACTTAGAACATATTAGAGGAAACCAAAGTCAGGTACTGGAGTACAAAGTATGAGCAAGATGCCAAAACCTGTACTGTAGGAGGAAAAAAGGAACTGGGGCAGGGTGAAAGTCCTACCAGCTTCACAAGAGAGTATCAATAAAATCTAACTGCAACACCCTGGACTATCAGAAGCAGTGCAGAACTGGAAAACACGTAAACGAGAATTTCTGTTACCAGACATCTATAACTGTTACTTAACAGATGTGAACAAAGCTGTAAGATCACCCTGACAAAGTAAAAAATTAACAAGGAACTATCTAAAATGTATACACAGACTTCTAAAACTCAGTAAGAAATTCAACAGTAAAAATTGTTAAAAATCATCAACAAAGTGATTCGTAGTAGTAAAATAGTCAATAACAAATGTGAAATTTCACTGAAATAGAGAGGGGTAATATTTATATCAGATTTAAGAAGTTTCTTTTTTTAAGAAGATTTATTTTTATCGCAAAGTCAGATATGTAGAGAGAGGAGGAGAGACAGAGAGGAAGATCTTCTGTCTATCAATTTACTCCTGAACTGGCTGTAATGGCAGGAGCTGAGTCTATCCGAAAGCAAGAGCCAGGATCCTCTTCCAGGTCTCCCATGAGGGTGCAGGGTCCCAAGGTTTTTGGGATGTCCATGACTGCTTTCCCAGGCCACAAGCATGGAGCTTGATGGGAGGCAAGGCTGCTGGGATTAGAATTGGCGCCCTTATGGGATTCTGGTGTGTGCAAGGCTAGGACTTTAGCCACTAGGCTACTGCGCTGGGCCCTGGAGAAGTTGTTCTTTTTTAAATAATCAAATACAAAGAAAGGCCATATATGAAGCAAAGCTATGGAGATATAGGTGTGAAGAAATACACCTGTAGTGAGAATGAAGCTTCCATGTTGTCTTGAATGTGGGGTGGCAGTGTTTTCAATCAAGTACATGGAGCACGTGAGTTACTCAGCAAGCTGATTTTTACCTAGTTCACAGAAAGTCTGTAGGAGGCTGTTTATTGCAGTCTTTTCAGTAGTAGGAACGTGTTAGAGGTAACTTCAGTTGTGTACAACCAATGGACAATACTACTAAATTTGATATTACAGAAACGCTGTGTAGCAATTGGGGAAAAAGGACCATCTCTCTGTAAACACTGTCTTAGGTTGGATTTCCTGGGAAGCAGACCCCGAGAGAGGTAATATATTTGATGAAGCAGTATGATTAGAGTCAACACCTGTGGAAGGGAGAGGAAGAAAGCAGGTGTGGCCAAGAGGGAGAAGTCCAAAGATGATACAGTCCAAACAGTGATCCTTCCTCTGTTCATGCCCTGCCACTACTCTCCCATCACCTTCACCGGTGGTCAACCAAGGCGGCCTTCTGATCTTAAACTTGAATCGCCAAAACTTTCAGTTAAACCTTTTTTCTTTGAAAAAGTTGGCTGCTTCTTGGTATCTCACTGTAGTCATGAAACTATGACTAATAAAAAATACAAATGTCTAATACAAGAAAAACAATATGATGAGTAATAATGTAAGAATAGTTAAGGCTAAGTTTCAGCGTCTAAGCAATGATTGGTATGAAACAATATACACTTAACAGGATCTCCAAGTGAACAGAATAACCTTGTCTGCTGAGAAATGCTGCAATGCCTATCCGTAACTTTGAAAAGGGTCATAATGTTGATTTAATGTTAATATGAAGGAAAGAATGCAGAGAGTGCCTCTGTGTTTGACATCTTTCTGCTCCAAACTGCCTATCAAAGAACTAGTAAAAGCAACTAAAACAATGATTCTTTTAGAGTATAAGTCAGGAATGTAAAGACTGTAAAGCATTTAAATGAACAAGAAGTGTTCAAGAGTTTCATTAAAAATAACTATGGAAGACATTAAAGAATAATTACAATCATGGGAGGATAATTGAATACCATGAAATATTAACTGCTCTCCCCTGAATATCCAATTAAATCTAGACTATTTCAATCAGATTTCTAATACAGCTTGATTTTGCAGCTTATGTGGATGAACAAATGAGTGAGGTGAGGCAAGATATTCTTGTAGAAAGGAAACGTGAGGACTAGGAAAAATCTAGTTGCCACATAAAAGACTCATTCCAAAGTTACAGAATTAGTCCAGTGTGGAACTGGCCCAGTGACAGGCAAAGAGCAGCAGGTAACAAAGTCCAGAATCATAGCATGGGAAAGAGGAAACATATGATTAGGATCGGAAGTGGAGCTGACATCAAAGACCTTCAGGAAAGGATAGTGCAGGAAACAAGCTACCCAGGGGGAAATGGTCACACGGCAATTAAGCAACGTGGCCCCTACTTTAAGTCGCCCACACAAATGATTTTCCATGTAATCTGAAGACAAGGATGCAGGAAAATCTTTAAAGTCTTTGGAAATTATATAGAAGAATATCTTTATGACTCCAGGATGGGGAAAATTCAAACATTAAATAAATGAAAGGATTGACAAATTTTATTACATTGAAATCATTAATTTTTGTTACTCAACATGAAACAGGGAATAAAGTGAACAAACCACTCATGAGTACACAACTGGAATAATTCCTATATACCACCACTGCACTGAGCACTGCAGCTCAAGTCACAAGTTATGACATGGAATCAACCCAGATGTCCAATCAAAGGATGATTAAAGAAAATATGTTCTGTATGCACTATGGAATAGTACTCAGCCATAAGAGAATGAAATCCTGTCTTCTGCAACAATTATGCTTCTTGAACCAAGCCAGTCTCAAAGAGACAAATATATATTTTGTATGATAAATGGCAGTTGATATGGAACACAAAAAAATGAAGTGATCATTTTGGGAGAGAACTGTCATTTTTAGCCCATGTTTATACTCCAATGGAATGTGATCTTGTGGTCTTTCTACTTGTTGAATATTACAACTGGTGGCAAAGAATGTCTGAGTACAGAGTGCATTAAAATGATGACTGTAGGGCCAGTATGATAGCCTAGTGGCTAAAGTCCTTGCTGTGAACATTCCAGGATCCCATATGGGTAGCAGTTCTTGTCCTGGTGGCCTGGTTTTCCATCCAGCTCCCTGCTTGTGGCCTAGGAAAGCATTTGAGGAGGGCCCAAATCCTTGGGACCCTGCACCCGTGTGGGAGAACTGGAAGAAGCTCCTGGCTCTTGGCTTTAGGTTGGCTCAGCTCGGCTGTTGCAGCCATTTGGGGAGTGAATCAATGGACAGAAGATCTTCCTCTTGGTCTCTCCTCCTCTCTGTATATATCTGACTTTCCAATAAAAAATAAATAAAATCTTTTTAAAATGATGTCTGTACAATATTGTCGAAGAGAAAGAAGTGAGGGAAAAATATGGTAGGGGAGAGAAGCACGGAGTCAGAGAACTGTGCCTGTGGAATGTATAAAATCTGTTTATAGGAATAAAAATAAATCTTATAAAAGGAATTCCTTAAAAAACACAACAGAAAAATGAGCAAAAGACATGGAAAATGAAAGATGAATATCCAGTAATGGTTGAGGAAACCCTCAACCAAGCTAGTGATAAGGCAGAAAATACAAAAACCACAGCAGCCATCTTTGTGACATAGTAGATTAAGCCACTGCCTGCAATGCCAGCATTCCACATAGGTGCCAGTTAATTCTCTGCTGCTACTCTACTTTCAATTCAGCTCCCTGTCAATGCACTTTGGAAAGCAATGGAAGATGGCCCAAGGGCTTTGATCCCTGAATGTATGTGGAAGATATGGAAGATGCTCTTGGCTTTTGGCTTCAGTCTGGTTCAACCCTGGCTGAAAGGCCATTTGGGGGAGTGAAACAGAGGATGGAAGATTTCCCTCCCCCCCTCCCTCCCTCTTTCCTTCTCTAACTCTGTCTCTCAAATAAATAAATCCTTTTAAAAAGCCTGTCAGTACATTTTACCTTGTTAATATCAGTATCTATTTCTTCTTCCGACTGCTGAACCAAAACAGCCTGTGAAGTTGAATCAATTTCAACACAATCAGTTATTATATTTCCATTGCAGACAAAGCTCTCCTTCACTGTCCTAGATTGATAAATGGGAAGGAAAAAATAATCGTTTAAAAATCATGTAAGATTCCCAATATAAAAATACATTTATTCTGCGAAGAACAACTAAAAAAAAAGGCAGGGATTCTACTATTAACTTTTTTTTTTTTAAAGATTTATTCATTTTATTACAGCCAGATATACACAGAGGAGGAGAGACAGAGGAAGATCTTCCGTCCGATGATTCACTCCCCAAGTGAGCCGCAACAGGCCGGTGCTGCAACGGGCTGGTGCTGTGCTGATCTGAAGCCGGGAACCAGGAACCTCCTTCCAAGTCTCCCATGGGTGCAGGGTCCCAATGCATTGGGCCGTCCTCGACTGCTTTCCCAGGCCACAAGCAGGGAGCTGGATGGGAAGTGGAGCTGCTAGGATTAGAACCGGCGCCCATATGGGATCCCGGGGCTTTCAAGGCAAGGACTTTAGCCACTAGGCCACGCCGCCAGGCCCTACTATTAATTTCTTTAGAAAAAGGCATAAACAATAAACACAGGAAAAGATGTTCATTTTATGTATTTTTAATGATATGGTTTGATAGGCACAGGGATTTCCCCTCCCATTCCCATTACCCTCCCACTGTTTTTCCCCATATTATTACAATAGTATAATCCTTCAGTAACAGCCACAAATCCATCACTCTACTATTTAAGTACATCCTGACGTTGTAGGTATAGACAATGGTAGAAATTCCAGCATCCTATTTTCAACTATTTAACTATTTCATTGGGAGTCCTCTTTTGTTTGGGAGTAGAGATGCATACTGCGATGTTTCTTCACTTCTTACAGTAGTCACCACTACACATTTCCTCTAGGTGAATATATGTACATACATGTTTACCTATGTATCTATTGATCTTGTATTTTGCATTAAGTTTGCCTTATATCACAGAACTATGATATTTGTCCTTTTGTGATTGCTTATTTCTTTGAGCATAATGGTCTCCAGTTGGGACCATTTTGTTGCAAATGGTGGAATTTTATTTCCTTTTAATGGCTGAGTAGTATTCCACAGAGTGGATGTACCACAGTTTCCTTATCTACTCCTCTTTTGATGGGCATCAGGGTTGTTTCCATGTCTTTGCTATTGTAGACTATGCTGCCATGAATATTATAATTGCAGGTCACTTTCTCATATGCAGGTTTCACTTCCTTTGGATATATTCCCAGCAGTGGGACAACTGGGTCAAACGGGTCAATTTTCAGTTCTCTTAGCACTCTCCATATTGACTTCCTTAGTGGCTGTACTATCAATATTGGAGCTTGGTACCTTTCTCTCCACATCCACACCAGCAGGTGTTAGCAGAGTTCTGAATGTAGGCCCATCTAACTGGAGTTAAGTGGAACCTCAGTGTCGTCTTCATTTGTATTTTCCTGATAACCAGAGAGCCTAAGCATTTTTTCATATGTCTGCTCATTTTCTTTGCCTGTTGCTTTATAGAGTTGTTTGTTTTGCTGTTGTTGAGTTTCTGAAACTCTTTGTAAATCCTGCATATTAGTCCCCTCTCAGTTGGGTAGTGTGCGAAGATTTTTTTCTCATTCTGTTGGTTTCAACTTTGCTTTGTTGACCATCTCCTTTGCTGTACAGAGCTTCCTAGTTTGATATAGTCCCATTTGCTTGTTTTGGTTTCGACTGCCTCTGCTTTTGGTGACTTTTCTAAGTAGTCTTTCCCAATTCCTATATCTTGCAGAGTTCTTCCAATGTTTTCCATTAACAGTTTGATGGTTTCTGGGTGCAGATTTAGGTCCTTGATCCATTTAAAGCCAATTTTTTGTATAAGGTGATAGATGGGAGTCTTGCTCCTAGATTCTGCAGGCTGCTATCCAATTGTGTCAACAGCATTTGTTGAAGGGACCTAAATGTAGATGTTTTAATTAAAACCTGCAGGTTGCGTTACAAATGAAAGCAAATCATAATGGCATCATTGAGACAGCCATCTAAAGAAAAGTGAAACAAGTTTAGGGGCCTGATGGAATGGCTTTGGTGGCTAAATCCTTGCTTTGCATGTGCCGGGACCCCACATGGGCATCGCTTTGTGTCCCAGTTACTCCACTTCCCATCCAGTTCCCTGCTTGTGTTCTGGGACAGCAGCAGAGTATGGCCCAAAGCCTTGGAATCCTGCATCTATGCTGGAGACCCAGAAAATACTCCAGGGTCTGGATCAGCTCAGCTCTGGCTGTTGAGGCCATTTGGAGGGGTGAGCAAGCAGGCGGAGGATCTTTTTCTGTGTCTTTCCTCTCTGTAAATCTGCCTTTCCAAGAAAAATAAATAAATTTTTAAAACAAAGTTTGAGAATTTAGGTATTAGAAGTTTCTGGCAGCAAGAGCATGGTGACACACATCAGGCAGCTTTTCTTCACTGTAACAAAGTATCTGGGTAAGATTAACTTTATAAGGACAGAGACTTATTTTGGTTCATAATTCTGGAGGTTCACTGTTCCAGGTCCAGCAGATCACATTGGTTTGCTTTCTGATATTGTCCTTGTTGGAAAAGACAGGCAGTACAGGTGTCTAAGTCTCCGTGGGCTCCGTCACAAGCCACTGGGGTCAGTTTAGGGCTCCACTGTAATAATCCAATCCGCTCACTTCCCCATGGTTCCGCCTCTGAACACCTTCACTGGATAGTTTCTACCTTCTCAGGACCATTGACATATGACTTGGAGTACTACACTCCTGAAATCAGGGCAGCCTTAGCTGCTTTTTGAATCTTTCTAAATCTCCACATTAAAAAAACAAAACAAGCAAGCAAGCAAACAAACGCAGAGGGAACAGAATTGCTGAACAGAGAGGCTTCACTGTTCGTTTCTTCAACCACCATTTTGAGGTGGGTAGGATCAAATTTTGCAGTGACAGCAGGACCACAAGTAAAGGAGAATGCGCCCCAATGAGCCAAGGCGGGTTGATCCGCAAATGTCAGAGCCAGGGCTCTTGTTGGCACAGAATTTCTGGAGTATATATAGAGATCACAGGGAACTGAGAGTCAGTGGAAAATTCTATAGGAGCGAAATGGTCTAGGATACACAAACCAACAAATCCGGGCTTATAGAAAACATACTCAAACAGAAGAGAAGGGGAAGTTAAATGACATGTTACTAGATATGACAGCCTCCATTACACAGCTACTATGCATCCCCTTAAATGAAGAGCCACAAAACAAAATCAACATCTGGGAGAAAAAAAGAAATTAAGAACATCAAGAAGTTAAATAACATGCTACTAAATGACTAATGTGCAGCTGAAGAAATGAAAATCAAGAACCTTCTTGAAGAAAATGATGCCACTGCATGATCTACGAGTCATTGAATGATTTAATAAGAAAGTGTTTTGAAGAGATGAAACCAACAGAAAAACAACAAAACCCATGTGCTATAGTTTCCACTGATCTTTGTTGAAGTGTGTCTCCTCTAGACAATATACAGATAGGTTTTTTTTTTTTTAAGTCTACTAATCTATGGCGTTTGATTGAGCTTATTGTTTCATGACTTTTCATTTAAGGGGATGTACAGTAGCTGTGAAATGGAGACTAACATCCAGATGTGAGGATGCAGTGTGGTATGCATTTCTGTTTCCAGACAAAGATGGACTTACAATGAAACTGTTTACTATATCTTGACAATAGGATTCTGGACTCTCTGCCATTGCCCATGCCCGCAATGATGGACATAAGACTGTATGAAGAACTATACTTTAGTAATGATATAGAGGAACTAGGTGGGGGGGGAGGGAATTGGGGAGGGGATAAGGGAATATGGAGCTGTATCGTAAAATGATAGCAATAACAATAAAATGTCTAATAAAAAAAAAGAAGAAAAGGGAAAAGATCCAAACTGTGCTGGGGAATGCACAGAGAGAGAGATTCAGTTAGCAGGCAGAGAGGAGGAGGAGCCGGGGACAGATCCCCGAAGGTACTCAAATGCTGAAGCACAGGGGTGTTGACAGAAACAGAGGTAGAGTCCCTGCTTGAAAGAGGAAAAGAACAGTTCCACACAAAGGCACATTGTTGACTATTTCACAGTAGTACCAGAGGAGGGCACCCTTGAGCTGTGGATTCATTTTCATAGGCCTTTTTGTGGCTCAGTATAATCTACCTCATTTTAATTTGAATCTAAATAAACATGATTGGATTCCATATAATGATACATGGGAGGGGGACTAAAGACTGACTGAGAAAAAGTTCAAAAAGATTCTCACACTTCATTATCTGGAACTCTATATGCAGGGAAAATATCCTTTGTACATGACGATGATAAAAAGAGGTTTCTAGACAATTACAAATGGAGGAAACAGTTTCTCAGCAGCCTGCATAAAGTAAAATACTTCAGGGAGGTTTTTTTCTTTTTTAAGGGAAATGATTATACATGACAATGAGAACAAGCAAGGAAAAAAAAAAACACAAGAAATGATCATTATGTGGAGAAAAATGAACGGCTATTGATGATTTAAAGCAGTACTTCCACTGTCTTCTGCGTTAACACAAACAACCAAAAGTGTATTTGAAATATACATGAAGCAACACTGTGAAAAAGGAGAAGAAAATGAGCTGAAATGCCCTGAAGTTTAGCAGTGCCATGGAAGGGACAAAAGTGATGATAATAATTTATACCCTATAAGAATACCTGCTTTGGGCTAATAACTTTTTTAGTCTCTCATTATTTTCCCTTCTGCTCTCTTGCTGAATGTCCTTGAAAGAACACTGCCTTTTTAGTAGTTTTCGTTATCTATAAGAGACCAGATAGGAAATATCTTACATTTGGTGGGCCAGATGGTGCTCCCTGTTGATAGCTGCTTAACTCAGTCTGTGTAGGACAAAACTAGCCAGACAATATAGAAACAAAATGTCCACTATCTGTACACTGCATAGCATAAAAGCAAAGCTCTGCTAAATGGAATACTGATAAACTGTAAATCCTCTCCAAACAAATCTACAGATTCAATGCAATGATCAAAATCTCAGTTAACCTTTTAAAGAAATTTTCAAGTTGGTTCAATGATTGTGTGTGTGTGTGTGTGTAAAAGCAAATTAGAGTAGCAAACACAATCCTGAAAAAAAAAAGTTGGAGAACTCATATTACTTGATTTCAAGATTCTTTCCAAAATTATGGTTATGAAGACTGTGAGGCATTGATGAAAGATGAACGGATCTGGGAGAGGAAAAGGAGGGCCGGGATAGATGCACAAATGTGGGAGAGAGCAAGTCACCCAATCCATTCTTCCACCAGGAAGCCACTGCTGAGAAAACCCACTCAGGAGGGCAAATGCCTTCCAATGCGATCTTCTCTTTAAGGTCCTACTTCTCAGCATTCCTGGGGGCTAAGTTTCCAGCCCATGAATTTTGGGGGAACTAGCAGATAAACTCCATCTGACACTTCAGGAAAAAATAACAAATACTTCACAGACTTTTTCAGAAGCCACAGACTTTTCCAGAATACTCCCCAATGCATTCTAGAGAGCCAGCATTACCTCAAACTAAAAACTGGACAGTCATTTTCAAAACTACAGGTCAGTGTTCCTGATGGTGCAAAAAATTCTCAACAAAACTGGATCCACCAGCACGTGGAAAGGATGATACTCTGCAATCAAGTGATATTCATTTTAAATTAGTTCAGTTTAGGAAAAATGCATGTT
Source organism: Ochotona princeps (assembly GCF_030435755.1). Taxonomy (NCBI): domain Eukaryota; kingdom Metazoa; phylum Chordata; class Mammalia; order Lagomorpha; family Ochotonidae; genus Ochotona; species Ochotona princeps. Next base: position 31,345,683 of record NC_080841.1, on the reverse strand, counting down.
ATATATCAAAGCAATAAGGTAAAAATCAGAGGGCCCTCTCAACAGATACAAAAAAAAAAAAAGTATTTGACAGGATCCTTTACCATCTGATAACATTCCACTACAGAAGGAAAGTATCTCAATATTAAGCATCAGTAAAAAACAAAACAAAACCCTGTAACATTTAGGTATGAGTCCCTACATGGTCAACAAATGGTCAGCGAGGGTGTCAAGACAATTCAACAGAGAAAGAGATAGTGCTTTTCAATAAGTAGTCCTGGAAAAGAGAATGTTCATGTAAAGCAATGACTTTGGATTCCTGTCTCATACCAAATGCAAGAATTAATTCAACATGCATCAAAGACTTAAATGCAAAGTAACAAAGTTACAAAATCATGAAATAAAATATGCACAAGTCTTCATGACTTTAAACGAGGCATCATTTCTTAGAAACACCTAAAGTTCAAAGAAGCATAAATAGGATTTCCTAACAATTTTAACCTTTGTGTTTCAGAGGATAGTAACAAGGATATGGAAAAAAATGACCCACAGATTCCAACATGTAAAAAGAACGGTTGCAACTCAACAATAAAAAGACACAACTCAAAAAATAGACATCTCCACCCAAAAAGATACACAAATGAGTATGTTAAAAAATACTCATCATCGTTAGTCACCATGGATATTCAAATCAATAGGTAAGAGATCAATAGCACGTATATAGGGAGTTAAGCCACTTCCTGGGACAGCTGCTGAGTGCCTGGGTTTGAGTTCTGCCTCCACTTCCTATAGTTTCCTGTCTAACACACAGCATCTGAGGGACCCCAGATGACAGCCCAAGTACTTGAGTCCTTGCCACCCAAATTGGAAACCCGGGTGTTCCAGCCTCCTGGCTTTAGTCCAACCCAACCCGACTGTCGCAGGCATTTGAGGAGTGGATGGAAGCACGGATGCTCATGTTCTTTCACTTTTCTCCTTCCCTCACCCCATTTTTGAAATAAATAAGTAAATGTTTCATGAACAGTTTACAAAGAGGTCAGTGGAAACAGATTCAGTAATGTCAATTATCAGAAATTTATAACATGTTGATGTTCAAACAACATTTTCACATAAGCATTATTGCTCAATCCAATTTAAGGCAAAAAAAAAAAAAGCTGAAGTCTAAAGAATTTATCTAACTTCTGTTGGGTTAACAGTTAAGCTAAGCCATACAACTAGTCATAGACAATATAGTATACAGGTGTTAGGATCCAGAAAAAGCAGAGTCACTCAGACCTGCATATTCTTTCCATAACACACGCAAAGAAGTATGGAAGATGTGTTAAGAAACAAGCTATAAATCACCCAACTTTTCTAAAACATGATGAATTTATTTTAAGAGCTCTACTGTTAAAACCTTTCCCATATCCCCAAATACATAAAAGTACACAACCCCTGTTTGACAGAAAATAAGGTACCATCAATAGTTATGTTTTTGCAACATTTAAGTTTTTACTCAGACCAGTAATGAGGCCTTAAATAAATAATACTGAGCTTTGCGGATTCAGTCAAAAGTAGAGAAACAGAATAGAATAATGTGAGCTTTAAAATGTTACAAATTGATGCTTTGTTTTCTACTCACTGAATCTTTTATTTTACTAAGATGATATTGCTAACTTTTGATATTTGGGATATAATTAGGTATTCTATTGTTACATTTAACAGACCATGTCTCACAAATTATAGTAAGTAGATCTGGTTGTGGAAAATAAGAACAATGCTTCATTTTTAATAACATTTTAACAGAAAAATAAAAATATTTCTTAGATCCTTTCATGGCTGGCAAAAGAGTAAATAAATATTTCTAGGAAATTATCAAAATTCTGGTTGAACCTGACTCATTCCCACTTCTCTAAAGAATTAGTTCTGAGGTTGGAAGATAACAATACGATTCACATAGGAGTCCCAGATGTAGCAAAGAAATATACAGTAAAACACAGAAAAATATCTGTTGCTTATTTGAAATTCTAATTTCACAGAGTATCCTTTATTTTGTAGGGCAACCACTCATATGCTCAACTTCAAGGAAAATATTGGGAAATTTTCTTAAGTTTTATGGACACTACTGAATATCACTAAATAGTAAGTTCAGCTGATTGCAAAAATGAGCACACAAACTGTTACCAGGAGAATTTTCTAATTCTAGCTTAAATGATTGAATATCTCTTCCATAAGTGGCATTAAAATTGTGATTAGAAAGAACCTTCTAAATCAAAGAAGCAGAATTTACCTGATGAGATTATTATTCTTTTCTTCCTTTGAGAATGGCATGTTAGCAGACCCATCAAAGAGTTCCCAGAGAAGTGTGACTGCAGTGTTCATAAGCTGTCGGAGGAGTTCCTGAAATATGTAGTCAACCAGCACCAGGAATCGGAAAACTGTTTCTAACAGACGTCGAAATTTAGGCAGCTTGAAATGTTCTGTATCACTTGCAGAGAGGTTGGGCTCAAAATAATCTCTAATATTCTTCCTTTCTGCAACCTACAAGTTAATGAAGCAGTTGAGAGACAGGTGATGGTTTTATGTTAATATGGCATAATTTCCCATCTGTAGTATTTTTATTAGCCCGACAAACATATTGGAACTAAACTTTGTCAACAGTCTTTATTAAAACTTTACTTCATACTCACACTGTATTTAAATACCAGCAAAAACAAGGTAATTGATGTGATCAAAAGCCTGATATTTGCTGCTTCACTTAAAAGAAGTTATGCTGTCTACTTTGAGGGATCATCTTCAAACACACTACTAGTACCAGGGGGCACGAGCTAAGTTTAATCGCAAGCTTTCCTAAAACCAGTTCAGGGTTGCTTACTTTAGGGCAGGATAAAGCAATTTAACTTCTTAAATACATCTACTCTATATAACACAGAATTAAGAAAAACTTTTAAGTTTACAAAATCCAATGTTAGGATATTATTTTTAAATCACATAATGATATATTTTAGCATAATTTACTGGTTATTGAAAAAACGACATTTGGCCAAAATTATAGAATACTATAAGTTCTACCAGAACCAACCCAACATTTCCAAACTGTGCTGCTTAAAACAATCCAAAACTTAGGTACGTAAGTATTTTTTGTTAGTCCTCTAACGTTCTAAAAATACTTTCAACTTTCAATTTTTTCTACACATTTAAAAAATGTCATTGATGCTTCAATATCATAACTGTCAACTGACATTCTAATTTTTTATTTTACAAAAGTAACTGCTAGTGGTTATGAAAAATTTAAGTTGGAGTTTATTTGTGGAGCAGAGGCTTGGTGGAAAGGCCTTAGAGGTGAGATGTGCATAACTTAAAATTTTCCCAGATCTCTCACAAACCTCATGTCCACTAGCCCCAAGAAGGCCATCACCACTCCTTACACCCACAGCGTGGGGCAAAAGACAGTTTTGTGCTGACTTGGCTGGAGGAGGAAGCACTGGGTAAGTTTTAAGAAAATTTGCATTTGGTAACTGCCTACTTGAGGCCATGTGCAGAAACATGTAAATATTCTTTAGAACGTACTTCCTTCTCTGACTTTCAAAACAGATTTGCTTATAAGCTAACCTCATGCCAACATGATTTAGTTTTTAGCTCAATGCCACAATACCTTGGTAATACTGAATGTTTCAGGGATCATTTGTTTACATATATTCTCAGCTTTATTGTTTTGTCACCTTTTTTTTTTAAGATTTACTTTTTATTGGAAAGCTAGATTTACAGAGAGAAGGAGAGACAGAGAGGAAGATCTTTCATCCATTGATTCATTCCCCAAGTGGCCTCAACGGCCAGAGCTAAGCCAACCCGAAGCCAGGAGCCAGGAGTTTCTTTCAGTTCTCCCATGCTGGTGCAGGGTCCCAAGGCTTTTGGTTGTCCTCGACTGCTTTTCCAGGCCACAAGCAGGGAGCTGGATGGGAAGCGGGGCTGCCAGGACAGGAACTAGCACCCATATTAGATCCTTGCAGATGCAAGGCAAACTTTAGCCACTAGGCTACTGTGCCTAACCCCTTGTCAGCTTTCTTAATTCTACATTTTCCCATGAAGTAAATAAAGTTGGTAGATGTCATTGCCCATATTAACAATGGCTTTAAAATGTTCTTATACACAATTGACTTTAATAGAAATTTCTTATTTATGATCATACAGCAACAGTGCTAAACAGGTAGAGTGAATATTTCAGTGGCCCGGGTAGTATGTTGTAACTCATTTATTTATGCCACTCTTGGCAAACCATCCTCGAGTCTGTAACTGGCTGGGCTTTGGGAAGTTGGAGGACTATAAGAAGTAAGAGGAAATGGGAGGCTTTTAGATTCTACTTCAAAGAGCTACACTTCTTCTTGTCAACACTGAGTTTCAAATGTCATCGTTGTCCAGAGAATAATTTCAGTTTAAAGAGACCCTCAAACAGTGTTCACATGTATAAGTCCATCCAGTCCTCCAGAAAGCTCAAATAGCCACCTGGATAGCACGTGCATGATTAGCTGATATTTTATCAGTCCCTTAAACTGTATTTGCTGATTTATGCATTCATGCATCATTATCTCTACGTGGGGAGACTGTGAGGCAGTACATAGCACAGGGGATGGGAATGTTGTGAGTACATGGTGCATCGTATCATCGAGCTTTCACTCTTAGGAAATTCTCCTAAGTTTGACTTTATCTAGGTATGCTCCTGAGCTACGGGCTTTTGTCTTAGGAACACCTGAATTTACTCAGGAATCTCATTTTCCTTTACATGCAAATTCCGATTTCAAAGACCCTGAAGTTGTACATATAAAATATATACATATAAGCACTTATACACTCATTTATATGCACTAGTGGTTTGGGGTGTGTGTGTTTAATTTCATACTACACACCTTGGAAAGCTCTTACCATAGCAAACACATAAACTCATGGTACCAGTTGGTTGGTTAATTAACTACCTTTCCCTGTGTATTCCCACTTCGGATACTTTTCCCAGTAACTCAATTTGACATAGTCAGTTCAATCAATACATAGCACTTGATAAGCAGAGAGAATAGAATTAAGGAATTACCTTTAAGACTGTATTTTTTAACTCCAAAATTGCTTTATCTCTGACATCCTCAAATTTTTTCATTGCTTGGCTAGCTTGCTGTAACTGTTCTTCACAAAATTCATCTAGAGAATATGTTCGAGACTGATCCAACTAATAACAATAAGTATTGAGTGTTAGAAAGTAAAAAATTGTTTGCAAAAAGATAGTCATTTTTGATGTCTATATATATCTATATATTCTTAAGAATACATATTTATTTATATGCTATGGATCTTATGTTCTTCAAATTTAAGTACCAATTAAATCTAAGTTATGATAATAAAAAAATCCACTACTACTTTAAATTATAACTAAGATTAAGCAGAAAAAAATCAGAATTGTAGCCTTTTTAAATTTATGTATGAACCTGGAAACCCAGGAATTATTTTCACTTTTGAAGCTCCATTTACTTGTCAAACTTAAAAATGTAATAAACCAGGCTGGTATGACCAAATGCCTATCTCTATAAAGCCCTCCCAGCCTGGTTTAAGGAAACAAGTTTCATTCTTGACTGCGAAACATTATCTAAAGTTTCAACTCCACTCGACTTTGTGGACTTCAGCTCTGATCGCTTTAGAACTATGCTGTGCCATTTCAAAGGAGGTGCCTTACCTGCAGCTGTGGAATTGTTACCCCCTTCATATGGGAGCTTTCATTCCAGCGGAATGTATCAGCACCCCCATGCACACAGCGCACTGCCTTAACTTCTGAGCAGGCACAGCCTTACTATTTCCACCCTTCTTTCCCTCTCTTGACTACCTCGTAGTCAGTTTTCATTGGTGTGTCTACTGTTTCCAATGCATAGCTGCTCACCTTCTCATTCCTGACACCAGGCCAGTGCTCCTGATTGTGAATCCCTGCTCTTGATTGGATCCTGGCTTCTCCGAGTCTAGGAAACTCCCACTCTTGCATATCATCCTAACACCCCCCCACCAGGAGGTGTTTGGTCAGTTACACCCTGTGTGGCATTCCATAGTCTACCATTCCCTTAATTCATTTATTGGCCTGGTATTCCAGACTCACACCTATTTTCGAATCAAACATGTAATGAAATGCCTTATATTTATACTAATGATTATTTTTTAAACTGTGTTATCCTCTCATCTCTGGCTACTCAAGTTGAATACTGGCTAGTTTATAAAATGAATAATACTCTAAGGCCAATCTGTCTTTCCATCCATTTTTCTGCAACATAGCTGCTTCACAGTATTTTTGTTTTGTTTCATTTTTTGTTTTGTTTTGCCTGGAAACACTCTTTGTCTTACATTGCGAACCGACTAACTCAAAAAAGTTAGCAAAGGGACCATCTCTAGAATTAACTATCACTTTTATATATAAAATATTATCTCTTCCAGTAAACCACAAGCAGATCAAAAGTAACCATTCCTTTTTTCATCTCCTTTGCAATATAGTAAAATAACAAAATATTTCAATATTTTCTTGAAAAGTCTGTTCTTCACACTCCAGGGAAAAAAACAGACATCACCTAAAAGCTCCAGGACAGAGTCCCAGTGTTCCTTCTGTCACCATCAGCACCTCAGTCTCTCTTCTCCTTGTCTTCCTACTTTTCATCAAGTTAATTCTGTCATTCAATCATCCATAAAGTTATCTAATATCATAGCTGCTCAACCCATTCCACATTATGAGAACCATCAGAAAAACACTCATCTACACTTAATCCAGCAGTTAAGACATTGGTGAAGACACCTGCGCAGGACATCGGATTGCCTTGATTGAACTTTGGGCTCTGGCTCCTGCTTTCAGCTTCCTGCTTAGCACACACTCTGAAAATAGCAGTGACAGATCAAATCATCCAGTTCCTGTTACCCTGTAACCCAAATGCGAGACCTTGATTGGGGTCTCTGATTCTATTTTTATTATATGTATATGCTCAATACAATAACTTTTTAGCTGTATGTCTAATTTTAACTTGTTTGAACCTCTGCATTATTCTTCTAAGGATAAATGATTATTCATGTTGCTTTTTAGCACCTCTCTCACACATTGTGGTAAGTGAAGCAAAACTAGTTGGAATCCTATTCAATACTGAACTTAACACTTAAGAAAAATTACAATTCTATAAATTTAAACTCTTGGAAAGAGCAATCACATATAGATCAAATCAAATTATCCCATTAAGAAGCATATTGTCTCCAGATATTAAAATAGGAATGATTAGTTCATTCAAAACTGACTTGCCACTTAAGGTGATTTCTCAACACGGTTTATTTAGGGAAGAATACCTGGAGACTATTATGCGTTAAAAATAAATGATCATTTATAAATAACATTCTACAACTAGAGACACATTTGAAAACAGGGGTTTTATAGCCAAAGGTAAGTAAAAGAACCAAATTCTTCATAAGGAATGTTAACTTGTAAAAATGACTACCAGAAAATCATAATTTTGTACATTAGTCAACCATAGAGATGGTTTATTTATACTTCCAGAAATCTCTAACCCTTTAATTCAGAGTTTTATTTGTCCTTCCTGGTTTCTGCATACTAATACTAACTTACAGTATTATATTTTGAGACTTCTTTAAATATGTTTTTATTTGGGAGGCAGGAAAAAAAAAGGGTGGGGGGAGTAGAGGGAGACAGAACACATTTCCACCTGCTGCTGGCTGGAGCTTGGCCAGGACCAAAGCGGGGAACCAGGAACACAAAGCCAGGTCTCTGATGTAGGTAGTTGGAATCTAACTACTCAAGTCATCATTACTGCTGCCTTCCAGGGTGTGTATCAGCTGGAAGCTGGGGTCTGGAGTTAGAGCTGGGAATTGAACCCGATATAAGATGAGGTCTTCTGAGTTGCCAGGCCAAACACTTGCCCAGCATGTTAAACATCCATAATCTGAAAATCCTAAACCAAAAATGCTCTAAAATCCATTCTGAATTTACAGAGTAGGGATGATAAACTGGCAAAGTCTAAGTGACTATTCTGAAACATCAGTAAATTCCCAAACTCAACAAGCATTTTGGATGTGAGATACTTACCCCAATATACTTTTACCCACCTTTACAAGACATATGGCAGATGGATTATCTTCATGCTTATTATTTTTAAGATTAATTGCATCTTCACAAATTCCTCTTATACGAAGTAAGCAGGCTTGAAATAATTCATCAGCCCAAAAGAGACGGCGTCTTAAAAATAACCTGCATGTTCACAAATTTCCAAACTTATCTCCCACCCATAACTACTTTAGAGTTTACTACTATCATTTAGTTCATATGCCTATAGTTAAATATATTACATCTACATTTTTGGGGATAACAACTATTAAGCATTAGGAGTTCTATCTACCTATAAACATTGTAGTCAAGATCTGGGGGACTAGGCGTGTTAAAAAAGAACAAAGTAGGAAGGGGAAATGAGATATTCTGTTAAGCTATTTCATTCTATTAACTTTGAGTTATCCAAACAGCTTTACATAAAAACAACTACATATCTTTTTGGAACAGTGTGAGGAGAAGAGCAAGCCTTCTGCCTATGATGATGCTTGTAATGTGGCTGGATTTGGAGGTTCAGGAAGGCCCTAATAGTTTTCAAAAATCATCAGTTATCTCTTCCCTGACTTCCCATCACACAGATGAAATCTTTGCACACCAACGAAGCTTAATCTTCACGGGCCTTTCCTTTGCATGATCCTTTACAGCACCCTGCTTATGATTATTTCTCACAAAACATGGAGCTACTTCTAATAGAAAAGAATTTGTGTTCTGGCAGTATGAATGAACTTATATTACTCAGCATTATTTAGTACTTTTTCTTTCAAAAATTATTGTATAACTTTCTTTACATACTTTACATAGACGTGAAGATACTGGGAAGGGTGCATCTAAAGCAACATGGGCATGGCAAACTTGAAAAGTTAGAACTGTAATATCACATTTGATAGTGCATCAATTAATGACTATATTCAGTTGTAGCTTTTACGAGGAACTCACCAATAAATTTTCATTTTATTGAAAAAGAAAATTGCATGCATTTTCAAAAATCTTGCCCACATACAAAAATTGCTTGGTATTTGAGAACATATCACAGAAGGCTACTAAAATGTGGGTCCTGGCTTACAGGAAAAATTCAGTAGGCATGCATTTACTGTCATTCCTGATAAACACAACACTCTGAACATTATATGTAAATCAAACACAAGAAGACATTGAAAGGTGGAATAGAGAAGCAAAACCAGCTAGGAATGATATAGCAAATTCCCTAGGCTTTCTTTAGGTTCCATATATCCCAGACTCAGAGCTGAAAAAACTGGCAATCCGTTAACACCAAACAATAATGACAAAAAAAAATCTATAATCTACTTAAAGGACAGGGGCAGCCTAGCAAAACAGAATCTTTTGGCAATAGTCATTCTACGCCAGCCAGATACCACAGGTGGAAATCATTAAGTGAGAGCTCAGCTTTTGCTAAACTGTAATGATGCATCCCTAATGCCTTCTTGGGGAGTTTTCAAGAAAGGTCAAGCAAGACATTAGGACCCTCATTTCCACTGGTTGGTAATATACAAAGTAATGAAAAGTCAAGGAAATAAACAGAAGACCAAAAGAACCAACTGGAAATTTTAGAAACGGAAAACCCAATGATGGAAATAACAAAGTCAATGAATGGCTTCCATAAATTTAGGTTTGCCCCAAGGCCCACATATTAGAGAGTTCCCAAAGTCTTATGTTAATTATTAAGGGATTAATGATGTAAATTAAGGGTCACTATGGTTTTACACTATGAGCTAAGTGTAGTGGGAGATTTTTATTCAAATCTCTAATAAGAACTACCTTTGTGGGCATACTGTATTGATGCCCTCGGGTCATGAGATAGTTACAAAAACTGAGTTGGACTTAGCTGCTGTTCTTCTCTGCTTACATGATGTGATCTTTCTTCTGCCTGGGCTCCACCAGCCAGCATCCTCATCAGGTACCAAACTAACATGATCCACTACTTTTGGATGGTGACCTTCCAAAACTGAGTCAAACTGCTTCCTTCCTAAGTAGGTTACTTCAAGTATTTGTTATGGGAACAAAAATTGACTAATACAAGACTCAACAGTAGACAGTGAAAAGGATCAGTGACCTAAGAGGCAGAATAATATAAATGAGCTAATCTGAACAATAAATTAAAATTGGACTACAAGTGAACAGACTCTCAGTGGTCTCTGCAAGTATAGGATCAGCTGCTTGTGTTTGGAGCACCATGGATAGAGGAGAAAGGAGGCAAGATTGAAAAAATACTTCAAGAAATAACAGATGAAATGTCCCAGTTTGACAACACACACATGCATTCACACCCCCACACCCTCCCTGAGATTCATGAAGCTAAAAGAAAACACAGGATGAAGACAAAGAACTCCATACTATGACACATCAAGCCACAATTCTGAGAATGAAAGCAAGAGCACAGCATTTGTAGGAGAAAACAATTCCCATGTCCATGGAGGTCAGAAGAAAGTGACACATTTTTCAAGTGCTGAAAGATCACTATCATCCTAAAGTCCCTCATCAAGAAAATATTATCCATCTATGAAAGGGAAATCAACACACGGCCAGGTAAAGGAAGAGGATTTGTGTCAAGAGCTTTATCCTAGAAGAATGGTTACAGAAAGTTTTTTAAAACAAACAAGAACCTTGGCACACTATGAAGAGATAACGGAAGAATTTGAAAAATATAGAAATGTTCTTCTCAAGGTTCCTAAATGACAACAACATACTGTAAGTGACAGATTTATAATGCTATACCCAAAGCAACTGCCAGAGAGGCTACACAAGATACATTAAAAATACATGAATCAAAAAGAATTCTTAAAAATGCTCAAATAACACATAACAGAGAAAAACCAAAAACAAAAAAGGCATAACAATTAGACTCTAACATTCAAATAATTAGGTTAAATTTCAATGGTATATATATGACAATTTTCATGTGCTTAAACATATGGGATTACTATTTTCTAAAAGGAACTCCTTCCAAGCATATACAGGTGAATCCAAAGCCAAAGGATGAGCTTATCATTTAAACACTAGCCCAAAGGAAAGGGTGGGCATAGTAACATCCCAGAAGGCAAACTTTAGAACAATGAAAACTAATAGGGGAGCATTATGTAGTGATAAAAATAGTCCACCAAGGAAATAGACTACTACTAACTATATATGCAATGAACAACATTGCAAAAATGTGAGAATTGAACTACAAATCTAAAATCATAGTTGGAGACTTCATCCTTATTCCATCAACCGATAGAACAATTTGACATAAAATCAAAACTAGCTAGAAAATTTGTGGCAGGAAAATATCTAAGTATTAGAAAGGAAACATTTAAAAGATCATTTATTTGACATTGTCTGTACCAACAATGTCGGGGTACACTTAAATAAGAGACTGATAGAATTATGATTCCATATGAAGAACTACACCATTGCATAATGGGGAAAATCTATCGGGGATGGGAGTTTGGGGGGGAATCCCAGCCTATACGAAATTATACCACATAATTCAAAATTCAAAATAAAAATATATTTAAGAAAAAAGAAATGCAGAGTTAGAGCAAGTGAAAAAGAGAAAACATACATCCACCTGTCTGCTTGTTTACTCCCCAAATGGCCACAATAGCTAGAGGTGAGTAAGGCTAAAACCAGGAGTCAAAAACTTCATCTAGGTTTCCCACAGGGGTGGCAGGGCCCCAAGTACTTAGGCCATCACCTGGTGCCTTCCCAAAAGCATTAGCAGGAATCTGGATGGGAATTGGAACAGAGTGGTCTTGAACTGGCACTCTATTTAGGGATGCCAACATTGCAAGTGGTAGCTTAATCTACTAAACCATGATGGCAGCTCCAAATAAAGCACTTTAAAAGGGTCAGAGAAGATGAAGTAAATGAAAATATCAAAATCTATGCGAAATCAATGCTGAAGGAAATTTATAACTCCAAATGCTTATATTTGGCAATTCGGAGGTCTCAACTCCCTAATTTAAGCTCTTATTTCAGCAACTAGAAGGAAAAAGAACAAAATAAACCCAAAGCAAGTACAAGTAATACCAAGCATAAATGAAATGGAAAAAAAAGAAAAGAGGATCGGGGAAAATCAGTGAAACAAAGATCTGATTCTTTAAAAAGATCAACAGAACACAAATGACCACAAAGAAAGCATAAAATTGCCTTCATCAGGAAAGAAACAGAGGAGATTTCACTCCAGACACTGCAAACATCGAAGGAATAAAAGGGAATAAATAAATAATTCTACACATATATTCCACTGCTTGGATGAAATGAACCAATTAAGAAATATGGCCTACACCAGGTTGCCCTTTATGAAACAGATCCTCTCCATTTCCCTATAACCGTCAGTGTTCAAACAGCACTCATTTCAGCCTCAGCTCAGCCCAAACCCCTACACAGACCAAGCAGCAGCCCTCATCTACGCATGCTTACTAAGCACAACAGCTAGTCTTTTCCATACTGAACAATGAGTTCACCTAACCTTGAAATGCTTCCTTCAACCCTGTCCAACCATAGAACATAACTAGTGGTACCACCTGGCCATCAAGCATGTCCTACAGCATGTCCTGGTCGGGGGCAACCACAGTACCTAGCCATCAGCTGTGCCTGACCGCAAAGCCCCACCAGATGCCCAACCTTAACTCAAATCAAAGGTAGCAGCTTGCCATCTAGAAAACTCAAAAACGAAGTCAGTCTGGCAAGAGTCACTGCCAGCTAGCCTACCCAGACTAAACTAAACACCTGGAAAAGCCAGAAACTCTTGTCTTCTCAAAGGCACAGATGACAGTGCAAGGACACCAAAACTACAAAGACACAAAAAAAAATCACACTTCTTAAAAAACTCACAAACCTCCAACAATGGCCACTAACGAAATGGAGATCTGTGAAATAACTGACAAAGAATCCAGAATAATCTCCAAAGTTGTTCAGCAAACCATAAGAATATACAGCTGAAAAACAGGACAAATTTGGAAAACAACAGAAGTTCGACAAAAACAATTTAGAAAACCTTATGGTAAATCCTAGAGAAAAATAAAATCACTGAAATGAATAAATCAATAGGAAGTCTCAATAGCAGGCTTTATCAAGCTGAAGAAAGAGCATTCGTAAGGTCAAAAAATTACCCAGAGGAACTAAATAATCTGAGCTATATTAAATGAAATGAATCAAACCCAAGGATTGTATCTTCTATGATTCCTCTTACATAATATCTTTCTAAAACCATTTTGTGATGTCCTCATTAACAAAGAGATGCAAATATGTAGTGTGTATCATTTGATATATCTGAAGAAAAGTACATGTACCTGAATCTCCATAACCTATGTAACTCCAACAATATCCTCTTATTCTCATTATTATTGCTAATGATATCATTCCTGGTCAAAGTTATAGAAAGGGGGATATACCAGCGGTTGCCGTAGGTCAAGGAGACAGTGGAAACAGGAATAAGGTGACAAGTGCAGAGAGCCTAAAGGTCGACAGTAGGGATCCTGTGGTGGTACAGATGAGCCTGTATTTGATTACACCATGGCAAATGTCCTGAATATTGCCATGATAATCTAAAGCTTTTGCAAGATATTATCCTCTTGGAGGAAAACAGGAAAAAGACAAGTGGGGGACTTTTGGTATATTTTCTTACAACTGCATCTCAATCTACCATTACATCAAAAAAGGTAATAAAACCAGCAACCCTATTAAAGAAAACCCTGACTCCTGGAGACCCTACGAAACAGAATTAACTGTCTCCTACGGCTTTATCCCTCTTCTTCCCATGGGCAAAAAAATGAGATTAAGTGACCAAGAATGCTCACCAAGGTCCTTTATAGTATGGTGATCACAGAATGGTACATTAGGGGAGAAAGCGCTTAAAGTCGGTTAGATTGAATTATAAAGGCAGTGTATTGTGACTTTCTAATTATACTGTACCTACCCTCACACTATACTTTAAAACTTCTGCTTTTGAAACTTATATAAACACATGGCATATCAAGACTTACTTGCTCCTTTCTGTCTTCATTCTTTTAACATTCAATCTCCAAGTTACAAAGGCTTTATTAATTCTGAAAGGAAAGACACATTCGGTGCTCATAAATCATGCATTCATATAGAATATATTTAGGAAAAGCTTAGTGTTACGGAATTCTCTAAAGCATGCATCATCTGAGTGATGAATTACTGAAGCGTACAAATTCTCTCTCAAGTCATCAATAAAATATAGAGCAAAAGGTAAGTGTAAAGTCATTTTGATTTTCATGGATGGAAGAATTCATTATTTTCATTTTTTTTTAATTTAAAAGGCAGAGTTACAGAGAGAAGGAGAAACAAAGAGGACTTCCATCTATTGGTTCACTCCCTAATGACTGCAATGGCAGGAGCTGAGCCAATCTGAAGCCAGGAAGTTCTTCCAGATCTCCCGCATGGGTGTAGGGCTCCAAGGACTTGAGCCATCCCGTTGTGTTTTCCCAGAGCTGGATCAGAAGTAAAGCAGCAAAAGACTTGAACTTGTACCCACGTGGGAGGCCAGAGACACAAGTATAAGCTTAGTCTACTGCATCACAGTGCCAACCCCTATTTCCAAAATTCTAATAAATATTAAAAACTATAAATACATATTATACATTAAAATTTTACTGGCTTACTATGTTAAAAAGAGACTCTTCGGGGAAATTCAAGATTTAATTTCTCAAGAGATGATGAAGAGGTACATTAATTTAATTTTTTAAGATAATAGATATCATCTTGGTATTATTTAATATTAATGAAAGGAGACATTTATGACTTAAAAACTCAACCTGTATGAATAATTGAAAAGTCTCCTTCTGTGATTACTTGTCACTCATAATTTTCATAAATGGAACATATACGCTCACCACTTACACAATGTCCCTCACCTCAACAGGAGACTATGCAGACATGTTCAGTACTACTTTACAATCAGTTCCTGAACAGCCTCTGCATCTTAGGGAGAAGAGCCACTTTTAAGTAACTGCTGAGGTGTGAGTTTCCTTTTATAGCTGGTTAAGAGCCAGAATGGAGGGGGAAATGGCAGGCACGGGAGGATGCCAACGGCCAGGCAATCGGCCGATTTTGAATCGCAGAAAATTGAAGGAGTTCCGGAGGTGTCTGGCAGCTCTGAGAGAATCATATATTATTCAAAGAAACTGAGTGAGGCCTTGTAAGTTAGAAATGTCTCAAGTCAGTCTTGTGATTGGGGGCAGGCATCGTGATACAGTAGGCTAAGTCATTGCTTGTGACACATGAATCTCAATGAGGGCCCAAGTACTTTGATCCCTGTTACCCACCATGGAGATAAGGATGGAGTTCTACATTGCTGGTTTTGGTATGAACCAGTCCCAGCTGTTCCCAGATCTGGGGAATGAAAGAGGATGGAAGCTCGCTCTCTCTCATTCTACCTTTTAAACAAATAAAAACTCATTAAAATGTTATTTGTTTTCTGAGTCCTTGGGAAATAACCGCAGACTGCAAGAAAAGATAGACGTTTGAGAGAAACCAATAAAGTTATCAACTAGGTACAAACTAGAAAACAGTGTGTTAATTTGTGGATGATCTGAGGCTGAGGAATCCTGATGTGGTGGGATGTAATCTGTACCAAGATCTAGACCAAGCTTTCCCAATCAGCAGGCTTCCCCCGGGGTCTCAGGCTAACTTCTTTCTTTTCCCTCATAATTCAATCCCTACCTGACACCTTAGGTGCTTGTTCATTCTCTCTTACCTACCTGCTATCATGTAAGTCCTTTGAGACCAGGACTTAGTTTGTCCAACACAGTGTCTTCAGCATGGAGAACAGTGCCTAGTTTTCAGTGGACTCAGTGTTCATTTGGGGGTGGTATTCGCACAATGGTTAAGACATCGCTTAAGATGTGTATATCTCACAGGGCAGTCCTTGAGTTTAAGTTGTGGCTCTGCTTCCAAGCCCAAATTCCTGCTAAGGCACACTCTAAGAGGCAGCTGATAAAGGCTCAAGTAGCTGGGTTCCAGCCACCCACATGGAATAGCCAGAGCTCCTAGCCTTGGTCTGAACAAGCATGGCTAATGTGGGCATTCAGGGAGTGAGCCAATACATGGCAGATCTTTAACTCTGACTCTGCCTTTCATATAAAATGAACATAGTAAGCAAATATTAATTTCATCAACAAAATAAATCATAGGAAAAAGTAAAATCAAGACAGTATCAGTTTACTTGACTATGAAATACCATTTTTGTCACATTCATAATGTTTTAAATGGAGAGTTTTAATACCTAAATGAGTACGATTTTTAAAAAGATTGTGGAATACTCTACTTCTATAATTTTGCATATATATATGTCATTATTATGGTTTAAGAGATTCAAATGACAAAGAATTGGTTTTGTTTGCACTCCTCTCACCGGAATTTGGAAAATATCTTGAAATGCTGTAACAAATAGCAGTATTTTCTTTCCGATAGCCATCGCAAAGTAGGCGTGAGTTCTACTACATCCATGCCCTCAACTTTATTGACAACCTGAAATTATAAGGCACAAAACATTAGTTTCTTTAAAGATACCATCTTTAAGAACTTAAGAAACCCTGTATTTGGCTTATAACTCCTTGCCTTTATAATTACATTTCCCCATATCTGAATCCTTAGGTACTTTATCTACACCTGATTTTGACACCTGTCATCACTCTGCTTCTGACCTTGTCTTTTCTCATGCTATTTCTTGCACTCCATCAGAGAGAAGCAGCTTTCTCCCCAGTCTGATACCTTCCACAATGGCCTTTCAAATTATGAGCCTCACAATTATCAGTTTCTATAAAAGCACTGCTTATGAACTTTATTGTACCAACAGAGATCGAGCAGCCCAATATAGCTTATAACCCTACAAACCAGATACTCCCTCGTGCCATTCAGAAAAGTCACATGCTCTCCATGAAGGAATCTTTCTCTTCTCAGGAGCTTCTCTCTCCTATCCAAATGCTCACATCTGATTAACTTTCTTCCAGAAAGAGTATGCCTATGCCATCAGCAATATGTATCATGTATGTCTCCACATATACTGACACTGTTCTCTTCATTTACACTTGATACGGCATGTCATAGATATTTCAATATCTACACACACTCGATCTCATACACATGTGGTCCTGTCCACATCTACTTCACAGTTTTAGTTGGGAGATTGGGAAGACAGAGAGCAAACAGGCAGATATGAAGCAAATGATCAAAACAAGTGAGTATATAATTACAACTTGCTCTAAGTAGCAAAGTACTGTGCAAGAGCATAAATAGAGCATTTCTATATCTGACAAAGGAGCTCTGATAAGCATGCCAGTGGGAGGAGGGGGATCTTCCCTTTATCGATATACTTAATATTATGCCAGAAAAGACCTGTTTTCTAGTTCTTTAAAAGACTGTAAATAAATACTAAAGGATTTGAGAGGCAAAAAAAAAATCCCATAATTGAACCTTGAAAGTGAAAACTCTACCAAGAAAAAAAACGTCACTAGTAATAACTTTGTTCCCAAGAGGATTGTTAAGTGTAAATTGCTCTCAAAGGATTGGGTTTCTCAAACAGAGATAAATTTGTGCTATCAAGTTCTAAGCTCAGCAATATTTTTTTGTTCTGAATGCTGAGAACAGCCATTAAATATTACCTTTGAGATAAATGATGCAGTAACAATCCAAAATTCTTCACTGTGTTTAGCCTTGGAGGTGGACACTACCTGAAGGTCATATGGGTTGTAAAGCGCATTAGAAGAATGAACCCGAGGAAGGCAATATACAAACTCTCCATCATCTTTCAAAGGTTGCTGAGGTAAAAAAAAATCAATTTGACTACATTAACTAATGAAATGACTTAGAAAATCATCCAATAAATTGAAACAAGGTTACTACAGATTAAAAATATCTTTGTGGAAAGCTAGCATCAAATTGTCTCTAATCAAAATTAAACTAGCTTAATCTCAGGAAAAGTGAGCATGCTTACTTTCATTATTAAACATAATTTGGTAATAGAACTTCAGGCAACCTTTATCTGTATGCTTAATAATGTATACTTAACCCCAAGGACTTAGTGACATCCTTTAACATACATAAAACTTTCCACTAAGTTTGTCTACCAACATCAATGCCTTTTGGCTTATTAAATTTAGCACTTGCTTTTATATTAATAAAGGCTTAGTATTAAAATAATATTTGTTAAGTAACTAGTATACTTAAGTGATGTGTGTGCATACATTATCTTTAAAACCATTAAGAGTTCAATGTCAACTTTAACATTTTTAAAGCATTAAGGTTTGATTCTTTAATTTCATGAAATAAATGCAGAGATCAGCAATTTGGTAAGTTAGGTAATTTGGAAACAGTCATGAATTTAGAAGTGGCGAAATAGGGATTTAAATCCAAGTCTGGAAGTTTGACCTTGGCAGCTCAGGTGACAGCAGCTCTCTGCAGTGGTGGCGACCTGCTAGTAGAGAGTATTCGGGCTAGGTTGAAGCCAGTGCCCGGGACTCGGCCCATGGGCACTGTCGCCACATGGTGACCAAGTCCTAGGCTTTGGGTGCCCAGTGCGCCAAGTGGGCGCCAGGTTCTGTCTGCTGGCTGCCCGGTGATAAGCTCTAGGGTTTTTAGGGTATGTAATTGCTGCCTAGGGACATTGAGAGATAAGGCTAATATGAGTGCAGGTGAGGGATGAATTCTGTGTGATTCTTAGCAATGGGATCATTGAACTTGCTTGCAAGCCCTGGGACTGAGAACTGAGGGTTTGGAAGGGAGATTGCACAAGTTCCATTTGGGCCAGACTGATTCACCAACCCACATGGGAATCCTGAGATGGGCTGTTAGCAAGAGCATCAGTGACTGCCACACTAACAGTCCATATAAAAGCCAAGGCTGGGGCCTGTCTGGCAGGGCTAGGTACCAGTACCTGACTCAGTGGCAGAACAGGGGATGGGTCACACTTGGCAGGGTCAGGATACTAACCAACACGTGAGAGAACCAGATCCAGGGATAGATTCACAGGGGGAAGTGTGGGCCCAATCCTGTGGAAATACAAGTCCTGCTGGATAGCTCAAGAGTTGGGGTGATGATGGACTGAGCTAGGTGTGACCATGGAACCTGCCATCACTTACAGGTAAGGGAACCGACAACAGTCTGGGCAGGTCAAGGCAGCAGCACCTGAATGTACATCCAAAAACAGGATGTGGGGTGGGCTGAGCTGCAACTGGAAGTGGGTGGACCAGGCAGAGCTGAACAAACCTTAACTCACAAGGAAGAACAGAATCAGAATGTTGCACAGGTCATGCAGAGCTAGGCTCTTACACTAACTGGTCTGCATGAGCCAGGGATACTAGGCCACAGCAACGAAGGCAAAGGCCAAGACAGGTGAGGGGCTATGTCAAGCTGGGTCAGAGCAACCAATGGCATGCACGCAATCTATGGCTGGGAACCGGCCTGATTGGGAGCTAAGAAGACACCCTAACTGGGTTGGGCTTCCCACTGGTGAATGCAGGGGCTGGAGTAGGGGCTGCATTCTGGTCTGGATATGGCTGCAGTCTCCCTTGGCACAAGTGTGGACTGGGGCTGGGCACACCAAACTGGGCTAGACTCCAGCACCATCTGGTGCTCTGGAGAACCAGGGTAGATGTAGGATGGACTAGGCTAGGTTTCTGCCCCTACTGAGCCATGTGTGAGCCGTGTCTGGGTCTGGACAAGCCTTGGCTAGGCTGAAACATCCAACAATAAGAACCAGAATGGGCTGAAGGCCAGTCAGGAAAGGCCACTGTTCCTGCTAGGACAGGAGGTGGACTAAGTAGAGCTGGCTCATGGACCCACCAGTATGCGTGAAATCTGGCATTGGGAGAGGTTCTGATGAAGGAGCCTGAGCCACTCCTCTGGCAATTCACAGTCAATACAGGTGAGTGCAAGGACCACGATAGGAAGCAGCCCAGACCAGGCCAGTGAAAGGTACTTATTGGCATACATTTAGCATAGGTCAGAGGCAAACCAGGCTGAACCAGTTCACATCACTCGTTGGCGAATGTGAGCTCCAAAATAGAGTGTGGGTTGGGCCAGGTTCAGTTGCAACAAATACCAGTGCACATTATGGCTGGGATTGGATGCCTGCTCGATTGGGCTAGGCTGTAGCCCGCAGCATCAGCTGGAATTGGGGGTGGGCCGGGCCGGGTCAGGTTACAACACCCACTAGCAAATGCCAAGGTGAGGTGGGCTGCAGCAGACTGGGCCGCAGCACCCAACCAGCACACGTGACAACCAGGGAGGGAGGGGGCAAAGCCAGCAGGGGGAATGTGGAGAGCTCCCCTGCTGGACAGCCACTGCCACTGGAAAGCTTGAGCTGGGATGGTGGCAGACCAGATCAGGCAGGGCTACAACACCTGTGCACCGCATGTGAGCTAGATCAGGAAAAAGCCAGGCTGGGCTGATTGCTCCTACTGGTGCAAGCGTAAGTTAGAGTGGGTGAGGGTTGGGTGGGCTTTGCCACAGCATCAGCTGGCAGAGGCTGGCACTGGGGGCTAATTCTGTCAAGTTAAACTCCGGAACCATCAGGAGAGCGCATAATCCGGGAGTGGGAATGGCCTAGGAGGGAAATAGTGGGTACCTCCCTCTTGGGTTACCACTGCCACTGGAGAGCATGACAACCAGGATTGAGACAGAGGTGGCTAGACAGAACAGCACCCGTCAGTATGTATGTGGGCTGGATAATACGGCAGGTTGGGTTGCACTTGGCTTCAATGCCCACTGACATGTACGAGTGCTAAATGGGATGTGGGACAGACTAAACAAATCTATGGTACATGGTGGCAAGCATGGGAACCAGGGTGGGGGGCAGTTCTGGTGGGGGTTATGGGGAGTCGCTCCAACTAGGCTGCAGCTCCCACTCGTTTGCGTGAGGGCCGAGTATCAAGTTGGCAGGATCAGGCTGGACTGCAACAACCATTGGTTCGTGTAGAAGACAGAGCTGGAAACAAAACTAACCCAGCAATTGCAACCACCAGTATATGCATGAGCTGATTGGGGCGACGGACTGTGCCAAACCCTGTACTGGCATGCACACACAAGAATCAGGTGTGGGATCACCTCAGACAAAGTTTCTCTTGGGACCCCTCCAACTGAACTGCTGATTTCAGTACCCCAACCAATGAAGAGACTATGTCAGTGGATTCTGAAGAGATTTCATAAAATGGAGGGAAGAAAATCTGATTTTAAAACTACCAATAAAGGCAAATAAACCCAAGGTGTCATGGACTTCCAAAGAAAGTATCTTTTATTTGTAAGAATATGAATAAACACTTGTTTTCATTTGAAGAAGAATTTGTTACCTGGAACATATTATGGTTCTCTAGCTGAATTTTAAATTATATGTGTAATTGTAAAATCATTGTATGTAACCTAAGTTTCTAGTAACCTCACAGTTTGAAACATAATGTAGAGAACACATGTTTCAAATGACCAGATAGCTTTAACAGAGCACAGGCACTATGTGAGCCATCACTCTGGGTTTATTTGCCTTTATTGGCAGGACTTCTTTTAACTACTGAATACACTGTCAGGTCCCATGGCACAATTTCACCTCATTTAGTCTTCACCACTCTGGGCATAACTATTGTCTTCATTTCAAGGTCAAAGAAAATAAAGCTCACACAGGGCAGAAACTTGCCCAAGATACCGTAGTGTATGTAGATAATTAAAATTAGGTGTGTCTGTTCCCTTTATGCATATACTTTTTTATATTGTGCCACCTCTGAACAATGATCAAAAGATCATCTATTCTCATAGGAACAATCTAGAGCAGGAAGGCACCAACCATGGCCAGGTGCCAGGCGTCAGATTTTGTAAATAAATCTTGACTGGAACACAGTCCCTTCTGTTTATGTCCTATCCATGCCTTTCCATTACAATGACAGAGACGTGTAGTTCCAACAGGAATTACATGGCTGCAAAGGTTCCACTACCCACAAGCTGCTCCTTTTTCAGGAAACAGTTGGTTGTTCCTTTGTTTGCAGAAATGGTTCTTGATTGCTCATCAGATTACCAGCAAAGCTCAATAAAACGGGGACGGTTAGGTCCTTCCACCGGTCTGATTCAGTGGGCTGAAGGTGTAAATGAGAATATAAATTCCTAACGCAGCCTGAGCTGAAGCTGATGTTGTGACCTGTCTGGGGATTGCACCATGAGAATCCCTCAGCTGAAGGTCAGAACACAGGACGTCGCTCAGCCAGTCTGCTGCGATAGGTGAGACCCAGAGGAGGGAGAGCCTAGGTTTTGCCAGGACTTCCTCCCTTGGGTAACACAATCTTGGACAAGATCACATTTTTCTGAACAAACAGGCTAATGAGTAAGGACAGAATGGAAAAGATGAAGAGATTATGGTGTGAAAATCAGGTGCCAACAACTTGCAGTGAGGACAGACTGTTACAAAAATTACACTAGGGTATCTTTAAATCTCTCTCTCTCTCTCTCTCTCTCTCTCTCTCACACACACACACACACACACAATTGATAATAGAGAACAAAGTTTAGATTCACATTTCAGGCAGATGGCACCCCTGTCTGAGGACCTGATGAGAACTAGTGATGAGAGGAGAGACAAATATTGAAGCATTATAGCCTTATCTTATCCATTTTTCATTCCTTAAATAAGTAAAATAAAGTGATGTTCAGTACTTTAATCAGCATTTGCGACTCAACAATTTGATGCGAGTGTAACACTAGCAGAAGGAAATGAAACAAATGAGCTAAAAACAAAAATTAAAACAATTTCAAACAATTGATTTTTATAATTCAAAATGGAATAAAATAGAACAATACCTTTTGTATACTCTTTGGAATATATGTTTCACAAGGTCTATGTTTCAAAGTGTGTTGTGGGAATGTCATTGGCCAATCAAGCTTTTCTCTTAGCCTAATAATATTTCTTATCACATCATCATCTTTTGGTTCTGGTATAAAATATTAAAATAAAAGTCTGACATAAGTGCAAAGAACGGCATCCCTTAAGGATAACTTCTTCCAAATTTTGCTGTATAAAGAAAAAGATTTACATGGCAACCTAAACATTTACACAGAGCACAAGTACAGAGAAAATAAGCTATTGACAGGAGCAGAGAAGGAGGAATGGTGTTTATCCACCTGGGTAAACACCACAAGGGGTGGATGCTTAGCTCTGGGGTTGAGGCTCCGGTTAACAAGCCCATGTGCCACACTGGCACAGTATACACACCAGTGGCCTGACTCCTGCTTCCTGCCAATGCACACCCTGGCAGGCAGTGGGGATTGCTCAAGTTGTCTTATGAAACATTGCTCAAGTATAAATTATTTAGGGGGACTTAGTAGCTTGCAAGATTTTGTAGCCTGCTAGAAAATAAAGGCACATAGAGGAAGATAAAGAGTAATTTCCAAAGTACAAAATTTAAGGAATACCTATGTTCTAAAAACCAAAAAAATTCTTTAAAAAAATTTGAATTCCTAACATAATCATGAATGCTAACAAAAAAACAAAAACATAAGAGGCTTTAAAAAGTTCATGGAAATGTTACCTTATCTTTTAATTCTATTTTTTCATAAACCTTTTTTACTCCCTGGTATTCTATACTCAGACTTGGAGGAAGCGTGGCCTACATTCCACTTTTACACTGAGATAAGAACAAACAGCACAAATGAGCAAGAAATTTCGAAGCTCAAGTGGAGCTTTCCAGAGGAAAATCATTGGAAAGAAAAAAAAGGCAGAGCAAAAATTTAGTTTGTCTATCCAGTTGCAATTCCATATCCTTTATTACCATAATGCCATCTCATTTAAAAATCACAACTTTCAGAAATTAAAAATAATTCTTTAAGCAATCAAACAGAAAATTCAGTCAATTATTCTGAAATCAGTTTCTGTGTTAGCACACAAACCACAGAGCAATGTGAAACAGCCTCATGTTTATTCTCAATAGGAGAGTTGAGAGAAACACTCACCTGTGGTATCATAATGCGTAACTTTGGCTTTCCTCATCCTGGGACACACTTGGGTTTCATCCTCTTTTTCCTTTGGTTTCTCCTTTTTAGGAGTCCCTGGCTTTGGAACAACTACAGGTTTTTGAGTAATACCTTCTATAATATAATCTGAAAATGAAATCGTAGTTCATTAACTAGCAGGTGCTATAAACAATGTCACAGTACACATTTAATGCAATGTAGTTGCTCATCACGTGAGGCAGGCTACCCCAGCAGGTTAGGCCATAGGCCTAACTGTGTCAAACTGCCTGGGTCCCAAGCTCAGATGTAAACCTTACCACTCCTGCAATCAAGCTTATGAATTATTTGTCTGTGTTACTTTTCTCATCGTTGAAGGAAGGTTTTTGTTTGTCTTTTTGTTTGTTTGTTTTGCAGTAAGTGTCTCATAGGTTTGTTGCCAAGAATTAATTCACTTAAAGCACATAGTTAGTGCTTGTTAAGGAGCCATTCTGTTAATTTTACTATGACAGTACATTTAATTTTAGCCAAAAGGTCAGGAAGCAACTGATTTTATTCCTTTATGTCTTTAATGTGTGACTTTTCATGAAATATGGGAAAAACAAAACTATTAACCATAGCTTGGTAACTGAATCCAGAACATATTGAGATAGAAATGTTAAAAAGTAGCAAAAAAAAGTCTACTTTTCATATTTTTTATGGCTTACATAACTGGCAGATTTTCAGCACACAGAAGAATGTAAAGGTTATTGAAAATAGGACTTTTTATAATTGAATGGATTTCACAAGTCCTCATTTATTTCACATCTATGTAGTACAAATCCCTAAACTACAAGGTAATAGGGGTTTAGACACAATAATCACAAACAAAATAATTACAAAATAAAGAGCCTGCAAATTCCTAATGAAGAGAGCCATTATCTCCAGTTTGCATAACCAGAGATCATACATCAATCCTGTTCCAGGCATCTGATGGTAAGGTTTTCAACTGTGACGGGGTAGAGAGAAGGGGAAGAGAGGATACAGATGGGGGATGAGACAGAGACTGGGCTGGTATTGCAGCTCAGCTGGTTAAGACATAATCTGCAATGCTGGCCCACATCAAAATGTCCATTTGAGTGCTGGCTGTTCCACTTCCAATCCAGCTCCTTGCTAATGTGCTTGGGGATGGTTGCAGAGTTGGCCCAAATCTCTGGACCCCTATCACTCATGGGGGAGATCCAGATGGAGTTCCGGGCTCTACTGCTTGGGAAATGAATCAGTGGTTAGAAGATTTCCTTTCTTTCTAATTCTGCCTTTTAAATAAAGAAACAAATCAAAGAAAAATTTAAACATTGTCCAGACCACAATAAGAAACTTGGTTGGCTTTATGAAAAATGTATGAGAGTTGTGAAAAACGTCATCCGTCTTCAACCTGTTCCATGAGTTTCTCCCTGCTCCTTGCATCCACAGGAACCCTGAGGACACCACCGAGCTCCTCGTGTTAACAGGAATCACAGATATTCAGCTTTCTCAAACAGCTATGGTTTACATTCTCTCCTTAGGCAGATAGAAGACAGTGACCAGGATTATCTTCCTCCTTGTTCTCATTCACCACTCCCAAATCATTACAACTTGCCCTGTTTTAAAGATAAGCTCCAACTCCTCTGAAGTTCACGTCTTTCTGTTGCACTGTACTCTACCACTTTTTTTTTTCTTTTTTTGAAGATTTATTCACTTTATTACAGTCAGATATACAGAGGAGAGACAGAGAGGAAGATCTTCCGTCCAATGTTTCACTCCCCAAGTGAGCTGCAACGGCCGGTATGCTCCGATCCGAAGCCAGGAACCAGGAACCTCTTCCAGGTCTCCCCCGCAGGTGCAGGGTCCCAATGCATTGGGCCGCCCACGACTGCTTTCCCAGGCCACAAGCAGGGAGCTGGATGGGAAGTGGAGCTGCCGGGATTAGAACCGGCACCCATATGGGATCCCAGGGCGTTCAAGGCGAGGACTTTAGCCGCTAGGCCACACCGCCGGGCCCTACTCTTCCACTTTCATCAGGAGCATTGATCCACTGGAACATAACTTTCTTATCACCCATTACCCTTTCATTCCTGTTTACCCTGTTTGTTATCCAGGGTAGATTATGCTGTCTTTCCACACACTATTGCCAATTTGCTAAGCTCTCTCCCTTCGGTCTACATGGCAAAACATCAACCTTGTACGAACTCAAACCTATGAGCTTTTTAAAGCTGCACATCCTGGTGCTGTGAGACAAAGCTCCACAAGTAGATGGGCTGGTAGTTTTCCATTTTAATTAAGCACTAATAGACCCTGGACACATAAGAAAAATGCTATTGTCTTATTAACTTAGTCTCCCAACACTCTTCAATGACTTCAGATTGTCACACTCCAAAAATCTTTAAACCTTTACCTTCCAGTCTCTCTCTTTCAACAGATCTCAACGCCCAATTCCCTGGGAACAGAGAATTCCTGTAACTTGCCACTGCCAAACACACCAACGGCTCATGTTTGTTTTATTCCTCCTGATTTAATAAAGAGGGAAGGATTGTTTTTCCTCTTACCCAAGATCAGTCCTTGACACATCATTTTGCTCAGATCCCATTTCTCCATGCATGCACCATTAAACTGTTCTTTTGCACATCCAAGCAGTCCCTAACTTAAATAAAATATATTGTTTGGCCACACTCTCTCCTGTTAATCCACACTTGTCCTTTGCAATGGTTGAACTTCACAACAACTGCATACTCTTCTATTTCCTCCTCCCTTTCTTAATCCAGAAATCCCTCCAAAACATAGCACACAAGTAAGGCCAATGGGCAGTTTTCAGTCATGGTTTTACTGAAGTTGTTGGTATTATCTGGTCAACAGACTACTCCTTTCTTACATTTTTAAAAATTAAGTAATCCACTAAAATATACACATTTGTGGGATACATATGACCTCAAACCCTGATCATTTCTCTATAGTGAAACCATTTAAGATCCCTTCTTCTAGCATTGTAAAAAACACACAGTTCATTACTGCTGTCTGCAGTCGGTCTAGCATGCAGTAGAAACTCGAGCTGCTTGTTCCTGTCCACTGGTTAACGTTTCTTCATCCTTCCCTCTCCCTACCACTCTCCCCAGTCTCTGATAACCACTATGCTACCCTCGACTGCTGTCAGGCCAACTTCTCTAGACCAGCCTGCATCTGTCTATGCCTGGTTTACCTCACTGAGTCTAATGGCTCCCCCCACCCCCACTTCTGATATAACCTTCTCCTTTGTGATAAACAAAAACGAAGGCGCAGTACAGACAAAAGACACCGGGGTCTTGAGAAAATGCTGCCCCCACCTTTGAGCTCTTCCTCACCAATTCAAAAATGCACATTAGATGACATTCTCAAAGCAGGGATGTCAATCATTGACTGCTATAAAAATAGAAATGTCAAATATTCTTGGTGGCAATGATGTCCCTATTGCTATTTTTGTTTTTATTATTGTCAGTATTTCGATTCTAATCAGTATTCAGATTGCAAAAAAAGTCCTTGAAGACCCTTTTAACTGCTATGATGAATGAAAATTAATAAAATATCAAACCTTATATTTTGAAGGTAAACTAACTTTTCTATATATTTTACTTAATTTCTTGTTTTGAGGCTATTTTTAAAAACCCTTTCATCTTCATAAGATAAGTCATTAAGCTACATGCCTGGGTAGTAATCTTGATCAGTTTCTTCTGTTTTCCCTGACTGGAGTAGTCCAGTGAATTTTCTCACTGCATCATAGGTTAAGGTCTCCTGTTCTTCTGTTTCATATAGTTCAGTCTCTGTTGCTGTGATTTCTTCAAATTGTTCATATGCTACACATCTAGTAGGACAAAGAAAATATTCTGAGAAATAAATGCATCATCATTCCAACAAGATAACAAATTGCTTACACAGTATTTGGAATTTCACTTTTGTAATTGCAATGGCTTTTTATGGTAAACACTCTACAAGTTAAAGATTGAATATTTATTTTGTACTTTATAAGACACTGTAATATCTGTCCTTTTGAGTGATTTTTGAGCATGCATTTTGAAAATAAGAGCCAAAGTATTTACATTGGAAGTCAAATAGTTAAGTACTCAATAGAGATAAGTGGTTTTAGCAGTAAGAACATGAATGCTATAAATTATTAATAAAAATGCAAAGCAAGAAGGGATATAAAAATCTTGATTTCATGTTAGATAAAAATATTATCCATTTATATTAGTGGCAGAAACAACTCAGGACAATCTTCTGAAATTTTTATATTTATTAACTTCCTTTATGACAATAAAGTGAAAAACTCAACTTATTTACAGTAAAATCTTCCCACAGCATATCAGACAATTGTCTACTCTGTAAATGTTGGAAAAAACATTTTGTAACAAATCCCAAATCACTGTCTACAATCTATTGATGCAGGAGGTCATATTTTAACGCAGCAAAGGAAATTCAGACTTCTGCAACTCCTTTTACGTGTGTATGGGTTTTCGTTTTTTTTTTTTTTGGAGAGGGAGTGCCTATTGGTGTATTAAACAACAATAATCATATAACTAAGAAGGCACTACTTTTTTGTCTCTAAGAAGGGACAAATAAGGCATAAGTTCTTATTCATAAATAGTTCATCAGGTATCACTAAATCTGTTCTCTTTGAACATTTTTGAGACCCCACTGGTTTATAAGCATCTTGTAAAGTTTCCCCTTCATTGAAACTCTAACCTACACACACACACAGCATCTGTGCCCAAACATTGCTTCCTATTCCTCAAAGAATCCTCAGAATGTCACCTGGGACACTGTTCTTTCCCATAGTTTCAGTCTTGGAACCTTGTGGCCTGGGAGACTAGAGGAATGAGGGGGGAAGATGGCGCCCAGGGGCAGACGTGAGCACCCACTTCTGTAATCAACCACTCACTCATTTCCGCCCTTGGCCCACACAGGGTGCCGAGGTGCTGACAGCCCACCAGCCTCTGGCTGATTCGGCTGCTCCTGTGGCTTTTTGTCTTGTGTTGGTGACAGCATAGATGCTGATGCCCCAAGAAGCATGTGGGAAAGAACAAAACACACAGCTGTGCCCAGACTTCTTCCATCTGCTTGGTGCTGCCACTTTCTACGAAGTCCACATCTGGTATAAACCTCCCTCTGCGTGGGGTTTCTCAGTTGTCTGTTAATTTCTCACACCCATCAACTCCCTCTCGCTTTTTTTGGGTGGGGGGCGGTGCATGTCCAAGCTTAGTCTCCAGGGAAGACCCAACTACCAATGTTGATTTGCTTACTTTGCTAGTCCCTAAGAAACTAAGGTTTTTGCTGACCAGAGCCTCTCACTATCCTCCACAAAACACGCTAAGTTTTACACCATGATGGCTTACCACTAGCTGCAAAAATCATATTATGGGGGCAGGGGGAATTTCATTTAACTATATCTTATGTTTACCTTGGTTTTGCGGTGCTTTCTTCTTCATATTCTCCTTGAGTTAAAGTAGTAAAATCAATGGGTATAAATGTGGCCATTTTTTTAATCTGGAAGAAGCAACAGGATATGAAAATTCACATTTCTTTTTTTTAAATTTTATTTTATTACATTGAAAATTCACATTATTTCTATAACCTAAGAGATAATTTTGACAGTTTTGTTACTGATTTCTATTTTTGTTGCAATTTAGTCTGAATTGATACATGATATGACTCCTATTTTTAAAATTTAAGACTTATGACCTGTCCCATAATCTATCCTCAAAAATGTAATATATGCTTAGAATGTGTGCTGGAGAGGCCTGTCACTCCAATTGCACCTGGGAGTGATTTAACTCTGGTTTTGTTGTGTTGATTTTCTGTCTAAATGATCTGTCCATTCCTGAAAATGGAATATTTTGTCACCTGCTATTATTTTATTGGAATCCATCTCTATATTCAGGTATATCAATATTTGTTTTATATTTTTGGGTGCTATGATACTGGGTGCATAGAGACTAGCATGATTGCTATTTCCACTTCCTGAACTGAACCCTTTCTTTATTATATAATGCCTTGTTTGTCTCTTTTCACTGTTTAGAGAAATCCTATTTATCTGATACAAATACGGCTACTTTAGTTTTATTCTGGGTTTCATTTGTATGGATGATCTCATTCTATCTCTTCATGATCAGTCTATTTGTGTTCTTAGAGACGAAATGAGTTTCATGTAAGCATTATACAACTGAGTTCTTTTTTTAAGAAAAAAAATCCATTAATCACTACATGTCTGATCATTGGAGAATTTAACAAATTTGCATTCAAGGTCATTATTGATAGGTAACATCTTACTATAGCAATTTTCAAATTTTATCATAGTTCTTTCTTCCTTTTCTTCCCTTCTAATTTTTTGTGATTAAGTGATTTTCTCTAGCAATGTGTTTTGATTCATTATCATTATTTTGCTAAGTGTACTATAGAGTTTTAGTTTGTTGTTACAAGATATTTTGAAATGATAGCAATTTGGTAATAATAATAAAGATAGGAAACAAGAAAAATAAGATTAAAAATCTGCATTTATATGCTAAGACTATACTTGATTTTTTTTTTAAATATTCATTTATTCATTAATTACATTGCATTACATGACACAATTTCATAGGTACTGGGATTCCCCCCCCTTCACCCCAAACCCTTCCCCCATCATGAATTCCTTCACCTTGATGCATAACCACAGCTCAAGTTCCGTTGAGATTCCCTAATTAAAAGTTTACACCATACAGAGTCCAGCATCCCACTTGTCCAGTTCAAGTTCAACCGCCTCTTAGGGAGGCCCTCTCAGGTTTGTAGGCAGAGCCAGCAGAGCGTCACCTCGATCAGTTAGAAGCACCAACATATCATCAGCAAACTATACTTGATTTTACATCTTTGGAGTCACCTGTCTCTCAATATAGCATTGAAAATACTAGTGTTCACTGTATATTTTACTTTGTAACATTTCAGTTTATTTATTTGGTAAACAAAGAAACAAACTAGAGCTGGAGCTTGAATCCAGGCACTCCAGGTCAAGATGTCCAACCAGCATCTTAACCACTAGGCCAAACACCTATTCTAGATTCATCTGATTTTCTAAGAGGGAAATTGATGATCAAATTGGACAACCCAGCCACGTTACTTTGCTAAATATCCAAAAAATAAAACCACACCAAAAGTTTAAAAATATAGTGAAAACATTAAACATAACTAGCCTATGGTCTAGAATGTTTAAGTGTATATCCAAAAAAATTAAAAGCAGAAACTTTGGATATTTGTTTTCCAAATTTCAGAGTAATACCATTCACAATAGTCTAAAAGTACAAACAACCAAAATATCTATCGACAGATAAAGAAAATATAAAAAAAATTAAAAGTGGTGTACACATTACCATGTGATACAAACATACAACGGGATATTATTCAGTCTTCAAAATGAAATCCCAATACATGCTACAATGCAGGTGAACATCGAAGGCAAGTTAAGCAGAATAAGCTAGACACATAAAAAAATAAACATTCCACTACAGATTCTGATAATCAGAGAGAATGAAAGACTTAATGGAGCAGATTCTCTGGGGGCAAAAAAAGAACTGAACAAGTTAAAAATCTAAACCGGTAATCACAGTAACAGAAGGGGCAAAAAAAAAAAAAAAAAGCTTTCCCAGCAACAATATGCAGATTATACCAGGTTTTTGACTTTTCACTAATTTGTAATAATTCTTCTCACTCTTTCTCCCATATACCTGGGGCCCTATTTGGGTGCTAGGTTGTGCACCATCAATATCAGTTATCCTGTCCCCAAAGAAGACTGACATCATATGGACCAAAATCTCCTTTAAAACCTGGTAATACTTTTTTTAAGAACAGTGGTTTTTGTGCTTGCATGGTTGTATCTCATATCCAAGAATCACTGAAATTCGCACAAGCATGTCTATTTCTCCTCTCTGATGTTCTTTTCTACTCTGCTCATACCTTCAGCTCATTTGTAAACCTGTTTCTCCAATCTGTAAATAGCTTTTGCTGTGGAAATAAAGCCCTGTTGTCCTTTGTCCTTCTGTCTATTTTGGCTGATATTTCTTGGTGATGAGGATCCAAAGTGACTCCTTGAGTCTTGTTAGAAGGTGCCTGAAATCAAAGCACAGCATCTGCCCTGGTCCTGTGAGCTGAGCTGGTTTTCTGACAGTTCTGGAGAGGCATTGTGACAAGTCTCTCCTAGACCCAGACCTTCCATGCTTGTCTGAGCTCCTGAAGAGCGGCTATCCATGAGGCTCCAGAGACTCCAATCCCCAGACCTACTTAAGCCAAGTCTTCAGCCCACCACGGTTTTAGGGCTAGAAATCTAAGGCTGCAGAGCTCATTGCAAAAAGGCCACTCAAAGGGAAAAATGCTTCTAGGATTGCTTGTGACAGGTAACCTGATTTATACAGAAAGTTCCCAGGACCAGGAAGGCTGCAGCTTTTGTGTTGAAGAACTGTATGTGGTTGGCAATCATGAATGACATTAGTTTAAGCTAACCCAGGATAACTTAAAAAAGAAATCTGCTGGTGACTGGGTGTGTCCTTTTACATCCGTAATTCAGTGCATTTGCACACAAAATTAGAACAGAGGATTCACACCTCACAAAGCAACCCTTAGCTTTCTGTAATGGCCACTTGGAGAGTTCCAAACATAACCATGAAGTGATCACAGCCTCTCTTAAGAAAGCAATGACAGACTGGCAGCCTCATCAGACCCCAAGCCAATCTACCTTGCTCAATCCACTCCTAAGGAAAAGCTGCTTTCTCTTCCTCCCTGTGAGGACCCCAACTCCACTCCCACTCCACTAGGTCGCCCCAGGTTCCTTCCTGCTGCCCCCTCCACTCTCCTCTCATGACCACCTCCACTTACCCTCGCTCTCCAGACACCCCAACTCCTCTGGAACCTCCCCACCCCCACCACACAGTCATCATGTACACACTGCAACCAAGCTCCCTTTCTTGACCTTTCCCGATGGTTGCAGCAGCTCCTTATGAAGTCTCTCCCACTGACAAAAAACTCCCACAGCTCCTATTTAAATCAGGTTAATGGAAACACTGGCATGTTTTTTCCCCTGGAAAAAAACTGAATGCTTAACAGTAGTAAAAGGTTTCCTAAATCCTAAGCAGGACCCTTGAGGGTCCCAAAGACAGCCAAGCCTGCTTATTAGTGCCTACCTATTGGAATTATCGGACCTTCATTGATGAGTTCACATGTTAGCAGGCCACGTCCAAGCACAGGTGTGTCTCCACAACACTGGATGGGATTTACCTGAAGATGATTTTATTCTTGCATTTTAACAGGGCTGGCATTGTGCCCTATGTGCCCTACTGGGTAAAGCTGTTGCTTGTAATGCCAACAGCCCACATGTGCACTCGTTGGAGTCCTGGCTGCTCCACTTCTAATACAGGTCCCTCATGTGCCTGGGAAAAGTAGAAGATGGTCCATATTTTTGAGCCCCTGCCACCCAGATGGGAGACCAGATGATACTCCTGACTCCTGCCTTTGGCCTATTCCAGCCCTGGAGCCCTGGCCATTGCAGCCATATAGGGGATGAAACTGGCATATCTATGTAACTCAAGAAAAAAATTTTTTGAAACATTTTATCCAGATTCTTCTATAAAAGTAGATACTGTGACCAACTAGCTTTTTAGCACATTTCATATAGAGGGTGATTGACTGTATAGCCCTCACTGTCAACCACTCCCAGCCACACCAGCTCTGCAATGCCCAATGCTTCCCAAAATACAGAGTCACTCAGGGGTGAGCCTGTCACGGGGCAGCAGCCCAACTGATGACTTTTCAGAAGTTAAAAACTTTAAAAGGCCCCCACTGGCCTTGGATTAAAAAATATGGGGGCAACTGATCCTAAAAACCCAATAATGAGAAACAGAAACAGCTTCTTTAATAAGGCTCCTGGAATTTAAGAAAGGATACAATGTAACCCAGAGGAAAGGACAAGCTCTACCCTCGCTGACCTAGACCAGGACTGCTCTGGGAAATGAGCAGGCTGTTCTCCCACCCTACTGTGGGAGGAGATGTCCTACTGTGGCAGGAGATGCTTTCCAGGCTTCAGTCAACACGGGTGGTGCCTTAAGTGCTTCAAACCCCAGCACTCCGCCCATTCCTCTACTCCAGAGGAATTTAATTATCCAAATGGCCAGTCAGCCCATGATTATTTACAAATTTCAGCCAATAAAAACACCAAATGGGACCTCTTACAGAAAAATACAGCTTTCTTATGGTTCCCTTGGCCTCTATCTGCCAGGCAGGAGCTTTCCAGAACTGCAAACTCACTGATCTCTCCTAAAAGGGGAAGGAATCTCTTCACCTGCCCACCATGAACCAAAAGAACACACATCTTGCCAGAGTCCTGTTTGTTCGGCTCTTACTGACAACTCCACTCTATAAAATCTACCCAACTTTCACTGGGCCAAAATCTTGACCCAATTGCTCCCAGGGCATATTATAAATGAAGAGACAAATCAGGGATTTCTTGATTATCAGGATACTGCAGAAACTGAACTCACAAATATTTTCTGATGCACTAAGCTTTAACTAAATTGATTAAAGGAATATAACCGAACCTATAAGCCAGCAGTCAGAAGACAGACGTATGAAAAGTCCAAGACCTTGTTAACCGCTGCCCCCATTTTGGAAAACCCCAATTATGGCCTCCTCTCCTGATTTTTCCTCTCACGAGAGGGAAGGAAATGCTTTGGGACAGATGAGAGACCTGCGGTCTACCACAGTCAGTCACTCATTCCATTGGCTCAGTGTCCCTGTGCTGAAGTGTAAGACCAGCTGAGTCAGTTCACCTATCAGTAACCACAGAAGCCAAGCCACCTCATTTTGTGTCCCTTTCTAGAAACGCTACTGAACTCCCATCATACTCAACACTGGTCAGCTTGTAGATTGGACACTCCCTATCATCTATTCAATCTTGAGTATACTTGTGCATCACAACCTGGGAAACTCCTCATGACTGTTGCACTGATTCTCATCATGGTTAGACTTAAAGGAAACTCCCCGACCAAGGCAGATAATTGGTATACTGACGGCTCCCTTCTTAAAGGACCCAGGAGATGCTACCAGGTAAGACATTCTGTGGTCTCTGACTCCCAACATCCATTTGGCCCAATCAGCTGAGCTCATTGCATTCACTCAGGCCTGCCTTCTAGCCAGAGAGACACCATTAACATGCTGATTTGACAGCAGATTCACCTTTAGGGTGGCCCACAACACCAGGATGGCATGCAAACAAACAGGCTTTCTAATTGTGAAAACAAAAGTGCTCCAGCACCATCAGATACCATTTTATTTAAAGTTGCATCAGCCACTGAAATTCAGGACCATTCTTCTGATAAAATGGAGGATTGTCAAAAGCAATGGGTTAACCAACTCAGATGTTAAAACTGAAACCATTCAACCTCCCATGCCCAACAGGACTGCTCAGATGTCTACCGCCCCATTGGGTAAGACAAAATTACTTAAACCAAAAGAATGGATGTCCAGTTCCTCCTAAATTCCTCCTGAAGAAACCTTACTCTTATACATACTCTCATACAATGGTCCCAATAAGTGCTCCAATGGAAATGAAAATGCCACTGGAGTTCTCTCCATCCATGCCCACAGCCACTTGTCAGCTCTGCACCACATGCTCCTAACAGAAAGTGGTAAAATCACAGTCCTCCCCCAGTAACTTTGCCCTTCCTGGGCCCCTTTTGAAGAATGCCAGAGGAATTCTATTTAGCTACTCAAACTGCAGGTATTTCAATATATGTTAGTCACAATAGCTGTGTATTCCCACTCAGCCAAAGTTTTCCCTGGTAGGCATACCACAATTATGGTAGCCATGATTCTTTGTGGGAAAAAGCATCCATTCATTTCCTGCTGAATTACAGTAATCCAGGAACTCATTTTGCAGGTCAGATTATGAGACAAGTCTGTGGAATGTTCCTGTATTGGTGCACTCTCATAGTACTTGTTATCTATAATCATATGCGTTTGGTAGAATGTACAGACAGTATTATTAAAATCCAGCTGACTCCTGTGATACTGGCCTGATCACGCACCCATTCACTTGTTTTCCTAAAGCTGAGATCTCTTCTGAGGTAGTAACTGGGTAAAAGTTGCTGAGCCACAAACAGCATTCCAAGGTGAAATGCTCATGTGTTTGCTTAAGGCCAATGATAAAACTATGGCTGCCCAATTAGGAGGAGAGGAACTCTGTTGTCATAATTTATAGCCTCTCCATTGGGAAAGAGATATCTTCAAGATTCCTGCTGTCTCACTTGAAGATTTCCTACCTGGTGTTTCCTACTAATCCTTGTGCAGCTAGGTGACAAGGAATGGATTCCTGGATTCACTTCTCACACCCAAACAAAGCATCCTGTCCTGAGGTAACAACACATGTTGCCCCATAAGAGTCAGTCGCACACTCAACCTATCTTGCCCACCAAACTTAATGATGGACATGCACTGAAAGATGAGAGAAGATGAAGTTGGTGATCTGCTTGATTATCCAAGATGGATTAGGCTAGTATGGACTGACTACAACACAGAAACTGTTATTCTATTTTTATTATTACCTCTGATTCTTCTGGCCATACTCAACATCTACAGTGGCTATTTCAGAAATATTCATTATCCTAGTCACACAACCTGCAAGGCAACTTCCTGGTATGTAGATGATCTGTTTTGATTGTTTTAGTGTTTTTTTAAAAGATTTATTTATTTTTGTTACAAAGTCAGATATACAGAGAGGAGAAGAGACAGAGAGGAAGATCTTCTGTCCGATGTTTCACTCCCCAAGTGAGTGCAACAGCCGGTGCTGCACCAATCCGAAGCCGGGAACCAGGAACCTCTTCCGGGTCTCCCACGCAGGTGCAGGGTCCCAAAGCTTTGGGCTGTCCTTGACTGCTTTCCCAGGCCACAAGCAAGGAGCTAGATGGGAAGTGGAGGTGCCGGGAACAGAACCGGTGCCCAAATGGGATCCCGGGGTGTTCAAGGCGAGGACTTCAGCCGCTAGGCCACACCACTGGGCCCGTGACCCAGAATCTCTATTCCAGAGGCTGTCAATGCTTTACTTCTTATCTACCACATCCTCCATCTTGATGAAAACCTCAAAGCATGACTGACAGCCCCCAAGAATTTTCTGGGACCTACTATTTCTCCCTTGGCTCAACTTCCTTAATAGCTAACATGGCTTTTCTAATATTTTCCATTAAAACTTTAAGCTTCCCAGGCCTGGCAGCGTGGACGGCCCAATGCATTGGGACCCTGCACCCGCGTGGGAGACCTGGAAGAGGTTCCTGGTTCCCGGCTTTGGACTGGCACGCATCGGCCCGTTGCGGCTCACTTGGGGAGTGAATCATCAGACGGAGGATCTTCCTGTCTCTCCTCCTCTGTGTATATCTGGCTGTAATAAAAATGAATAAATCTTTAAAAAAAAAACTTTAAGCTTCTCAGGAACAAATTCTCTCAAGCTTGGAAGGATAAGGCTTTAATCAAACTGTCCCAAAGCATAGTTACTGGGGAACATATGACTGGTGGCTAAATATGTCACATGATCCCATAGTAGATGCAAGATCAATAAATTCCACTTGTGATTCCTGTCACTCTGATTCAGTCCTTGATGTCACAGCTGTCCTGGATTTGCCCCATCTGAGAGCACTATTCAAGTTAAAATTCTATAAACATCCAATATGTCATATCTAATATTACCTTCTCATTATCCTAGAATTGATCCATATCCAAGAACTCAACAGTCTATTTGGCACTGGGGTAACTGATATAAATAGAAACTTAATGAATCCAAACCACATCAATGCCTTTGCTGCATAACTTACCACATAAAAAAGCTTAAACCAAACACAAACCCATCCATGGCTAAC
This sequence comes from Ochotona princeps, assembly GCF_030435755.1. Taxonomy (NCBI): domain Eukaryota; kingdom Metazoa; phylum Chordata; class Mammalia; order Lagomorpha; family Ochotonidae; genus Ochotona; species Ochotona princeps. The sequence continues at coordinate 31,307,751 of NC_080841.1, read as the reverse complement.
ACCTGTGCCTTCCAACTTGCCTTGTAGCATATCTCTCAATAAAAATAGCCTTGCAGGAATTAAATGCACACCTTAGAGATGGGCTCACATATTGGTACACAGTCGATAGAGGCATCATGTCCACAAGGCCAATACACATAGCTCCTTTGTCCACTCAAAGAACAGATAACTTACAGAAAAGCCATCATTTTAAAGGGGAAATAATGACTGGATTTGCTGACAGCGTTGGACTGATTATTCTGAGTATTATCACAGCTGGTGCATGAAAAAGTCTATAAAAAAGAGGCATGATTCAAAGTCTGGTCTGTCAATTACTACTGGATTCTGGGGATGATGCTAAATTGCACATCAACTTTAAAAATTTCCCTAAATTCTTTAATTTGTGTGGATTTAAATAACTAGGTGGCTTTTGATTGCTGACAAGAAGGAGTAATTTGTGCAATTTCATATCACTTATTGAACTTTTGTAAATACTCTGCAGAAATTGATATCAGGTTACACAGAATCACCCCAGATACCAAACTGTTATAAGAAATTAGGCAAGAGGATCCTTTACATGATTTGTTTAGCTGAGTACCCCAGGGCTGAGCACTGCTTCCTGCTCAGGACTGCAAATTGTTTTCATAATCCTTGCAGGTATTCTAGTCATCTTTGTTCATATTTCTAAGTATTTTCAACAGATCCCACTAAGATCATTCTGATTTAACATCTTAAGACTCAATTCATTCCAGCTTAGCCCCAGTCCTGCTCTATCACAAGATGCCAGAGTTCCACCTTCACATCTCATTTGTCTTCATCAACCGGAGACCACTGTTGTTCAGATTTGTAGTTATTTCTCAAGATCTGTGCAGGAATCCCACTGAGGGACTGAATGAGCACAAAGCAAGGGGGCATGCCAAGCAGGCAACACAGGAGGATGGACAGATCCATAACTTCTTACTCCTGTGGTCCACACTGGCCAAGAAGGTTATCTGAACAGATTCTGACTAAAAGAGGGAAGGAGATTTTACAGAAAGTAAAGAGATTTTACAGAAAGTATTCATCAGAAAAAAGAAAAATGAAAACTAATTGAGTTGTTATAGACAATCACAGCAATGAAAGAGAGAAGGAAATTACGAAGAACATTTCCAGGAGTGACTGTGGTGCTCTGGGAAAGCCACTACTTGGGATGCCAACTTGCAATAAATTTCTTCTTGCTTTTCTCCTCCCACATTTCCTGGGCCCTGACTAAGCAAAAACATACAACTAGTATCTAGTAAAAAAAAAGAGACTCTGAACCAATTTATTAAGGATATGCACTAGCAACTACCCTGTCTCCCAAAAGCCCATGTGTTAAAGTTTTGGTCCCCAATGTCTCAAGTTACTGGTATAAAGCATAGGAAAAATTTAATTACAATATGTTAAAGTGGGATCTCTAGGAAGTAATTAGATAGAATTGGGTCATTAAAGTCAGACGCCCATGGTTAAAGCACGGTGGCCTGTAATACATCACGAAGACACAGACTCCTGTTCCTTCCTGCCATGCGATGGTCTGCACCATGCAAGACAGACGGTGCCAGCAGGAAAAACATCTCCAGAAGCCTAGCCAGTGGGGCCCACCTTTCCTCACAGTTCGTCCCAGGTGTTTCATTATCCTAAAGATGAGCTGATACAGTAAACCAAGTATTCAACAAAGAAGCTGGAAGAGGAATATGCTCATCGGAAACACAGTACAACAGAAAAAATTTTTAAATAGTCAATATTAATGAAACCTAAAGTTGATAAAGCAAAGGAAACAGTACTTGGCTCTTCCTTCCCTGCCCCCCAACTCCTTAACAAAAAAAATAAAAAATATTAGGCCAAAAAAGTTTCACAAGTAAGCTCAGTCAAATGTGCTATTAACAGAAAATCCTTATATAAATTCTTGGGGAAATATGGAAGGAAAGTTACTGGATTCATTCTCTGCACCCATCCCTGTAACCTCCCCCCAATGATGTTCCAATTTTTTACCAAAAGCAAAATTTAGAAAGTTTAACCTAGTTTAATGATTTTCTCCAACATCTTTGCATTTCCTCCCTCCAGTTTTCCAAAACAAGAAATAAATTTAATTCTTGTAACTAATACCCCTTCACAAACGACACAAAGAAGCCAAAAATTAGACAAAATAGAAACGCAAAAATCATGAAATAGCAAATCAAATTCAACAATGTGCGTATACGTATGTGTGTATTTTATTTTAGGCCTGTGTGACAGTAAACAGGAGTACATCACACACATATACACGTGACTCAAGAATAATGCCTAACAAGCTTATTAATTTAATATACTTAGAACATTAAGTATATGCATATAATCTCACATAATCATCTATAGATATGTTGTATCAACCTATGTAAGCATATAGTACGCAACAAATGACAGCAGAGTTTTTCAAGGCACTCATTACTTAAGACGGAAAATAAATTGAGTAACCAAAGCACCTAAGGAAACACTGAGCAGAACGGAAACCTGAAGGCAGGTCTGGCAGGTCCTATCCAGCCCACTGCAGGTGCAGCTGCGGAGGGCCTCTGCGTAGCGGAGGCCTTGGGGGCGCTCCCATCGAGGCTGGGGGCTGCCCAAGGCCTTCCCTGTGGGTCCAGCCCTCCAGGCCCACGCAGGCTGCTTCCTGGCCGAGGTCATCTGGCAGGAAGACGCTTCCCTTACCCGCAGCACTGAGGCTGGCCGGCCCCTCCTGAAAGCAGCTAAAGTCCTGTCTGTACACAGCTCAGGGTACCAAAGCAGGACGAGTTAGACACGGCCCTGGGACTGCGCCGTGCCAGGCTGGGCCGTGACCTCTTGGCCGCTAAACTTCTGCCCAAGCTGGGCCCGTGCCTCACAGTCTCGTGCGGCTCGTGCGGCTCCTGCGGCCGCAGCCGGGAAGGCCTGAGCAGTGAATTCTGGGGGTTGGGCAAAGCCAATCAGATACATTGCTTAAGATCCCAGGCCCTCGAGTGGAACCAGCCACGATGTGTACACCCACCCGAGTGTGGCCTAAACTGGAGAGAAGCCAGAAGCTTGGTACAAACAGTCGGCTCTGGGACCTTGGGGGGGTGGAGACGACTTACATTTAAGATTTTCACAGCCTGTGTCCATGAACTATCATTTAAGAACTTCGGTCATTAATAGAGAAATTGTATATACATGCATCAAAACAGGTCTAGAGGCACAGAGACTCTCAGATGAAATATATACAAGGGGGTTCAAATATCTCGTGAAAACGGAATTATAAGATATGGACATTTTCCTTGAACTTTTTGAAGATTCATTTATTTTTAAATATCACAAAAATACAGCGAGTGTCTCACCTTTTGCTCCATTCAACAACTATTACTGAGCCCTTGCCATGTACCAGGCACCATGGTAGGCGACAAAACACAAGGGCTTCTTTCTTCTTATCTCCTGCTGATCATGGTAGATTTGGATCTGACACAGGCTCAACCTCCCATATCTAATATTAATAGATACCTTGCATTTACAAGCATTTGACATAGCACAGTAAAATCAGAGTGCCAGTTTGAGTTGGGAGAAATTATTGGGTGAGAGGGTGCAGAAGTTGGGGGCAAAGAAAAATACCACTTTAAAGGGGAAATAATTTTTGGAATAGTGTTACCTCATGTGCCAATAATCATCTCCATTTGAATAAAATTAGCCCCCAAAGTGAAGGTCACAACTTAAATAGTCAATAAATTCTGAAATAAGATAAACAATGATGACAGAGTATATAGAAGCCAATCCTTATCTCAATGATGAACACTTCTGCTTCAACCAGAAGCCTCCATTTTACTGAGTGAATCAAGGTCTTCAAACCCATGTGGGAGGAGGGAAGACCTCCAGAGGGAGCACAGGCCTCTGGAAATGGGAAGTGGCCAAAGACTCCAGCAATCCAACCACAGAGCCAGATGTTCATATGCACCAGGACCAACACCAGGGCGACCTGCATGCAGACCCCCCTCTTCAAAATCTACTTTCACCCACGTTAGGAGATAAAGACAAGCCCTCATCCATATGGAACCCCACTGTGTGCTGTCTTCAGGTGTAAAAACCAAAGCATGAACCAACAGGGCAGCATACAGAGGTAATGGTGGGGAGGGAGCTGCTTTTAACAAGGAGTTAATGCATCTTTGAGCAGAAACACACTGTAGGACTTTGTTGTCTTCTGCTGTCTTTATTGCTGTTAAGAGTGGAGAGCGCTAGAGACAGCGGCTTTTGGAATATTCTGGAATCAGAAATATTGTCCAGGGCCTGGTGCAATGACTCAAGGGATAAATCCTCACCTTGCATGCGCCAGATCCCATATGAGCACCAGTTCGTGTCTGGCTGCTCCACTTCCTATCCAGCTCCCTGCTTGTAGCCTGGAAAAGCAGTCGAGGATGGCCCAAAGCCTTGGGACCCTGCAACCACTTGGAAGACCTGGAGCAAGTTTCTGGTTTCGATCTGCTCAGCTTCAGCTGTTGTGGCCACTTGGGGAGTGGACCAGCAAAGAACTTTCTGTAAATCTGAATTTCCAATAAAAATATTTTTAAAAAATATTGTACAATGTGGGTAGTGGGGTTGAGGAGGACTTTAATGGACTCGTATCTTCCATACCCAACTAAATTCAAAGAATTCTTTGCTCCTAAAGGAAAACCTACTTAATGCAAAACAGAGTAGCCTTAATCACCAGAGCTTTCTTCACATAATAAAGTATAAGCAACATTTTCTGCTCTTCTTAATATTCAATCCTACAAGATTTCATTAGCTAGAAATATTAGTACCAGTAGCAAAATAGTACTGGTCAATAATACTAATTGATTTGAATGTAACAGGAACATTTTTCAGATTGCTCAAAACAGTTAAAGCCTAAGGACTAAAATGCTGTATGATTGTTTTTAAATTCAGTTATAAATGAACTTGTTGTGAAGGACTATACTATTGTAACAATATAGGGAAAATCAATCAGGGGTGGGAATTTTGGGAGGGTATCTCAGACTCTACATAATTGTACCATAAAATTCAAAATTAAAAAAGATACACACAAAAAATAAGAATTCAGTTATAAATTAAAGCATATTTTATATGATTATACCATGACATCTATATTTCAACTGCACTCAATTTTCAACTTATCCCATAAAATGTATAATATTTTCTATTATTAACAAAAACGTCCTAGATGCTAAAGCAAATAGATTAGTTTTAGTTTCATGCATTTTTTTTCTTTCATTAAAAGCACTTGAAGGCACAGTTACTGTAGCCCATTAGGTTAAGCCACACTTGGATGCCCATCTCTCACACTGGAACGCCTAGGCTGGAGTCCCAGGTTCTCCACTTTGCATTTAACCTAGGTGACAGGAGACAATGAATCAAGTGCTTGGGTCCCTGTCACCTACATGGGGCATCCTGAAGGGGTCCTGGCTGTGAGTGCGTTTGGGGAGTGGATCTGCAGATGAAAGATCCCTCTGCCCTTCATTCTTCCCATCTCTCCCTCCCCATCATTTAGTAAAAACAAAAGAAAATAAGTTATTTGAAAAGCCTGTGGATGAATATGACATCTAATGGAGTTATTTCTGAGATAGTCACTATGATTCTTACTTTAATGCAAAAAACCTGTTCAACATACCCCATACACATTTACCAAATACCAACGTCTTAGACATCTTCCTTCATATAGACTTCATTTCAACTACATGCTGCATTGCATTATGAGAAATGGTAAATATATTCACATTTGTATAATTTACAAAATCCAGTTTCATCTACATGATTTAACCTTGACCTAGCTTCAGTAGTCATTTTCTAGAACACATTCATAGTTTCTTTGCCAGTGAATTTTCTAATACTTTATGCAATGTGCTGAATGAATCTATTTGAAGAACAAAGTCAGATTATATGAATCCTAAGTCAGACTAATTTGATTCACTGATTTGACAATGCTGGTTGTATACCTAATATTTTCCAAAAAATCAAATGAACTAAAATCACAGATTCATGGTTTTCACAAAGAAAGTACTCAAGGCATGAGAATATCTAAACTCTTTAAAATTGTACTGGCAATGGTATATTACATTTTTAAGTCTGTCTACTTCCTGAATTGCTCTGAGAAGATTAAGTTAAATGAATTATCTAAAGAGACAAATTTGAGAGGAATACCTCTCTCAAATGGAGGTAACTCACATGTGTGATGACCAGGTAGTGAGCCTGCCCTTGTGTCCAGGCAGGGTCTCCTGCCCTGCTCTCGCTTCACCCCTCCCCAAGGAGCTGAGAGTCCAAAGGGACTGCGCCTTCCTCTCCTGCATTGCACCCCGGTGTTGGACACCCTGAAATGCTACTATCAGGGCTTTCCAGATCTGTGGGCTGCTGAGATAGAGGGTAGGTTGGGAGACACAAGGACCCCCAGGTGCGAGAAGCTGAGGATGGGACAGGGAAGCTGAGTTTTTGTCCCTCCTGCTGCATTCCAGTGCAGAACTACAAGGCCTCTTAGAATTTTCCATTTGTTCCTAGCCTGTCGTTTTTTGAATTGATTTTGAATGCACTCCCTGTCCCTTACACACAGAGAAAGAACTCAAAAAGCATGTAGAAAATGGAAATAAAGGTAAATTTCTTTTGGTCCAAAAAGATTCTGAAATCCATGTATGTTTTTCATAATCCACATTTTTCCATGGACTTATTGAAGTGCCATTGGATACAATCTTAACAGGGTCTATTTTATTTAACGAGGTGCTACTTGAGTTACAGTTCACATTATATGTGTATTTGCTATTTTACTTACACATTTTTTTTGTAATCCCCAAATCAAAATTTGGGATGCCCATGTGGTCATTTGCAAATGACATTCTGAAGTGCCCAGTGTGCACATTTTTAGGAGAGGTCCAGCAAAGCGAAACTTCTCCCTCTTCCCGTTTCACCTCTCATTCTGAAAATAACTGATCCCTCTGTAGTAGTGCAGTTAGTGCAAAGTCCATGTTTTAGCTGCTTTCAGTGCTATCTAAAGCGGTTCCCAAGTATGGTGCTGTGGAGTGTTGAGTGCCACACAGCTGCCATGTGCTTGAGGAAGGAAATAGTGCTCACCCTGCCTTTCCCCAGGGCAAGTGCAGAGCCAAAGCTTCCATCTCTCTCTCCTTGTAACACCACCAAGGCCATCACATACGCTCACCATCTTCCAGACCGAGGGAGTTGCTAGAGGTGCCATCTCCTAATATTGCCACATGACTTCACCATGTGAATTTTGAGGGAACACAACTTCCAGTCCCTAACGTGTGGGAAACTATTTCCTACCTTAGCATTGTGCATGTGGTTCCCTTAACTGCAGCTTAGTCTTCACGGGAAAATGGAAATGTCCCTTCCTTAAATGTGTGTTGCCTTTCCAAACAAAATATGATCCCTTTGCAAATCTCATTATACCTCATAACTTCTCTTCATGAGTCTCACAATTTATAATTACATATTTACTGGTTCAGTTAGTTTCATGTCTGTCACCTCTGACAGATTATGCTCCATCCCAGGGCCTGTTTGCCGTATTTACTGAATTCATAGCATGACACCTAACACATAGTAGGTTCTCAAAAAAATTTAAGAAAATAACATTGCTCAATAGAAGTACCGTTTCCTTACAATGATTTCAGGAATTGTGTATCTCTTATGTTTTTCTTCCACTTTTAATCTTCATTTTTTTTAGACTGGAATTCACTTATTTTTTGAGAAGTTCTTATTCTTTATTTCCTCTCCCTGATGGTTTAAGAGTACATCTCAATACTCATGGTTCTGGTTAAATCCCCAGAGATTATGCAGTAAGTTTACTGCAGGTACTTCACACTTGGATTATGCTTGATAGATAAACACTCATTTTTCTGTGGTAGGCTTTTATTTATTTTTAATTTTTTAAAGATATATTTTTATTGGAAAGGCAGATCTACAGAGAGGAGGAAAGACCAAGAAAGATCTTTCTTTTGCTGATTCACTCCCCAAGTGGCCACAATGGCCAGAACTGTGCCGATCTGAAGCCAGGAGCCCGGAGCCTCTTCTGGGTCTCCCACGCAGGTGCAGGGTCCCAAAGCATTGGGCCGTCCTTGACTGCTTTCCCAGGCTACAAGCAGGGAGTTGTGTGGCTGCCGGGATTAGAACCGGCTCCCATATGGGATCCCAGCAGGTGCAAGGTAAGGACTTTAGGTGCTAGGTTACCACGTTGGGCCCTATCATGGAATTTTAAATAAACTGTTGTGGCACAAGGTGTTAGGCTAGAATTTAGCATGACACATTCAGGCATAGGTGCGCCTGATATTGAGTCTGGTTCAGCTTCAAACCCAGTTTCCTGCTGACATACCTGGAGGCAGCAGAGGATGACACAAATTTTTTGGTTCCTATCCTGCGTAATAGAGACCCAGAGGAAGTTAGTTCTGGGCTCCTGGGTTTGATCTGGCACAGCCCTTGCTACTGTGAGCATCAGGTACAAACCAGGTAATGGAAGATCTCTGCCTCCCACCATTTCTTGACTCTCAAGCTACGAAGAAAAAAGTAAGTAGTGACAATTAATCGGCACTTTAATTTTCAGACAGAATGACAGCTCTTTCGTTCACTCAGCTGGGAAGGGCCAAGTGCAAGCCCAGCTCCAGAAAATGAGATATTTGTTTCTAGGCTTTGACCTTGTAATGTTGTAGCTGAACAGTATTCTAAAGGCCTTGCAGATAAGAGCTGTTTTACACTGTTATGTGCATTCTTTCCATATTCCACAATTTTCCATTTACCTTTCCCTAAATTAAAACTAATCAGTATGAAAATTATTTTTACAAAGAATATAATCTTCAAATCATGAGCTTAATAATCAGACGTATTGCTCTGCTCCTTCATGCACTTCTGGCTAATTCATCACTTAAAAAAATATTATGAACTAAAATGTGGATCATTATCTCAGTGCTCATTTTGCTAAAAACCTGACATGACTGCTTTTAAGGGACTACTTGTCATGAATTCTAATTTGATTTAAAAAATGAGTTATGGCCATGGCTAAATCTTTGATTTGTTTTTAAATCTGAATTGCTTAGGTCCAAATGTAGAATGAAAGTTGCTGATGGATATTGCACTAACTGGTTCTTGCCGGAGACCATGCAGGACAGATGCCTGCAGCCTGGAGAGGAGTGAGCCAGGCCTGACCTGGAGACAAACTCACTGGGGCCTTGTGCAAGCCAAGCAGCTCCAGGCTGAAGCCTCAGGTGCACAGGTTCCTATGACAACAAGCTCTGGTCACCAGATGATCTCCAGAGGGTCTCAGGGGCTAGGTGACAGTTACCAGGAGGATGTAGCCTTAGACGATTATTCATTGGGTAAAGTAATTTGATAACTTCAGGGAATAGAAGCCACTGGGAAGAACTCAGGGTTCCTCTCCTTGGTACTGAAATAAACCTTCTTCCCCCCTGAAGTGGCCCTGCTCAGGAGTTTTAGTTCTAGTAATGAAAAGCTGGATACTACAACCAGAACCTAGGAGAATTTTAGAAACCTGGAGCAATGTGCCAAGTCTAACACGACCCAGTTTCATAGAGCTGTATGCAGACTATATTTAGGTCTCACAAGCTACCTTTGATCAAACCCATGGGGGCATATATGGCCGAACAATAGTAAGCATGAAAGAACCGAAAGTTTCAATGACTGAATTCATTGAGCTAACACCATGTTTTGGCTGAAGGCAAAACCCGAAAGTCCCTTGAAGTAGGATCAGGCAGAGGGCTAGGGAGGGTTGGGCCAGTCCTCAGCAGACACCAACTCCTCCCACTGAGACTTTGTCTATTGTCCCTTCAAGCTCTGGTGGCTGCTGCTTTCTCAGCTTGAGGCTGCATCACCCTAGTCTGTCTCTTTGATCACATTGCTGTCTGCATCTCTCTCATACGGATACATGTGATGACATTTAGAGTTTACTTGGTGCTATGGTTTAATTATGGTCTATTCAAACCAAAACGCATGCTGAGGCCTGGCCCCCTAGTGTGACAGTATTGAGAAATGTTGGGATCCTTATGGGATTACTAGTTTTCTCACAGGAGCTGAGTTCTTGCTCACTGGAACCTGATCGATTACTTCAAGAATGAACCATTGTAAAGTGATCCCTCAGTCTAACACAGGCTGTTCCTAACACATGCACCTGCTTGCCTTCCATCTTCTCCATGAGTTGAGATAGCTTGAGTCTCTCAACTTGTCCCAAGTTCTTAAGCCTCCAGAACTGCGAGCTACAAAAATCCCTTTTCTTTACAAACCTCTCAGCTCCAGGTATTTTATTATAGGAACATAACACTGAGTAAGACACTCAGAATAATTCCCCATAATCATAATCATCAAGTCCACTTTGGGCACAGGGAATAATCACGGGTTCCAGGGATTGGGACATGGTATCTTAAAGAAGGTGATTATTCAGCCCAGCATGGAGCATATACTCTGTCTCTTGGAAAATTTAAAATGTAGGAAATGAAAATGTGGAATAAAATAGCAACACAGTATAGAGCATGGGCTTTCTAGTTATACAACCCTGAGTTTGAATTCCAGCGACTATACGACCTTGAATAGTTTAATAAAATATTCAAAATTTTGGGGCCTAGTAGCTGACTAGGACTCCCAAGTTCTATAATAGCAGGACAGGGTTTAATACTCACTTCAATGCCTGACCCTAGCTTCCTGCTAACACAGACTCCACCCACATGGAAAACCTGGACTGAGTTTTCAAGTCCCAGCTTGAGCCTTATTCCAGCCCAGCCACTGTGGGTATTTACAGAGTAAACTACTGGGTCAGAATTCTCTCTCAAATAAACAATTAGTTTCAACCATTTCTAGAAAAAAATCAAAGTTTTGGCTCACTGCCTGTGAATTGAGGCCAATGTTTCATTTTATAGTATTGTGTTACAGGTGAATGAGAAAAACAACTCAAAAAGCAGGCACATATGAAATCGTAGCTGCTATTGTAAGCTATACTTTGAAAAACAGAAAGATGGCAAACCATAAGCTCATGGCTTAATTAAATAGTATGCCAACAGTCCCTAATATCATTTTCCTGGTTCCTAATAAATAGTTTAAATAATCAATGGGCAAATACTGGATGCAACTCTGGAAAACCGAGAGTCAACTGTCAACAGTGAAATATATAACAAGATGTGAAGAAATATCACTGAATTCTATGTATCCCACTTCTTAAAACACAAGAGCAAACAGGATACCACAAAGGTGGGCAGGGAAGCACTAGGTCTCCACTGTGACCTGACAGCCCCACCCCCGGCTGTGAGGTCACTACATCCAAATAGCTTTCTGCGTATTAGTCTGAGGACCTCTCCCCTACCCCCATGTACCCAGCGACCATAACTCCCTGGACAGCAGAGGCCCAGCAGTTTCCAGCCTGGGAGAGGGCAATGGCCTTGCTTTACACCTTGGAAGCAGCAAGGTCTTTGCTTTACATCTGTGCAAACAGAAAGGACAGACAGGCATCCATCTCTGATAATCAGGGTAAGTAACTCTGGGTGGTGAACGCCCATCAGATATACACTACAAGCGTAGTGTCTTTGAGGACTGTTTAGATCAGCCTCAATGCTGATTCTAGATAGGACAGAAAGGACTTGCCAGCTCCCAGGTAAATCCTAAGACCTAATGACATTCAAAATACCTGGCCTCTGGCCACACCAGGGTGGGATAAAACTGTCCTTTGAGTTAAAGATTGTTAGATAAGGAAAAGAAAGAAAAGCAACAGCAATGTTTTATCTTCAGCAAGGTAACACTGGCTAGGTGTCAGTTATCAACACAAGGAATGTCATCTCTGGATGTACATTTCAGCCTACTTTCTGTGATAAACAATGGGATCCCTTTTAAAGTCCCTTGTGAACACATTGTGATGCTTCGTGCAGTAGATGGTGCTATAGGAACGTTGTTGGAAGACAGGCTCTTCCTCCTGTCTGGCAGGACTTGAGTCAGCCCTATCAAGATGAGGACTTTGAGCAGAGCCTGTCCCAGTCTGGACACCCGCCTGGCTGCCTGTGGCTGTAAAGCCTTGGCCAGGCAATAAGCTTTCTGCATGCAGCCTTATTTACACAAAAATACGGACTGCACAATCCATGCACTCTGAAGGTCTCCTATACCTACAGATGTTCACATTCCCACTGGCTGTTGACTGCTGGCCTGCAACCAAGATAATGGCTACTGCTTGCCCAGCAACTAGTTTGTCCAGCTTTTCAGTGGACCAAGCCATGTCTTCTCCAGGTAAGTCTCTCCAGGCAATCCTACCTGTCTCCCCACCAGCCCCAGGGTGTTTCCTGGTAACTAGTTATTCCTTTATCATAGTTAATAAACACTCACCTCGGGCTCCCCAGTTCAGCCACCATGTACTTTCTCTTTCCTGCTTGGACACAAACCAGTGTAAGTACTTTACATGCATTAACTCACTGACTTCCATGTCAATTCTGCAAGGGGGACACTTTAAATTATCGTTTATTAGAGGCACAGAGGGAGAAGATATCTTCCTTCCCCTGGTTTATCCTCAGATGCTTGCAACGAAGAAGCCAAGAGCTTCTTTCAGGTCTTCCATGTGGGTGCTGGTACCCACAGACTTGTGCCATCTTCTGCTGGCACATTAGCAAGGACTCAAACAGGCACCCATCCAGGATGCTGGTGCTGCACAAGGTGACTTTCTCTGCTATGCCACAGTGCTGGCCCCTTACGACGACCACCTTTACTGACCTCATTTTGAAGAAAACGTGGAATGTTTAGGTAAATCACACAGGCGAGGCTTTATTATACATTTTTTTAAATCTCCATATCCAGAAGAAAATCATATTCCAAATGATTTTTGTGGATAAAGAAAAAAAATAGACATCATTTGTTTCATTCTTCCAAAGAACCAAAACAATATAGCCTTTCTGTCACGGTAGCAAAGAGACAAAAGAGAATAGACTAAGATGTAGGCAGAATTTTAAAAGGCAGCAGCACACACACAAAAAGAACCCCCAAATGTTAAAGAATTTGAATCAGTATTAGAAGCAGTAAAGAACAAGATTATTAATGCAAAAGAAAACTGAGTAGGTGATTTGGTGATCTAACCGAAAGAGCTCTCCCAGGATGCAGAGGGAAGAAAGGTGAAGATAATGAGTGTGTGATGAAAGGGCGGAATAAAGCTGTGAAGGCAACCTAAAAAAATACAGCTCTTCCTAGAGAAATAACTAGAATAATGGGGTCAGAAGGGCTCAGCGCAGTCTATTAAGAGGAAATTGAGACCACACGCTGATCCTGGGGAGGTTCTGAGTTTATCATGTGATTGCCAGACTCAGAGCTTTGTCTGCGTGATGGCATTTGCCCTACTCTGTCTTAAGTTCTGCTAACAGTGCCAGGCATGGACTTGCAAAACTGTGTCTCATATCTGGGTCCTTTCACCTGACGTATGTTTGACTTTAAACAAAGGCAACTGTTGGGCTTCAGTTTCATATCTTTTTTTTTTTTAAAGATTTATTCATTTTATTACAGCCAGATATACAGAGAGGAGGAGAGACAGAGAGGAAGATCTTCTGTCCGATGATTCACTCCCCAAGTGAACCGCAACGGGCCGATGCGCGCCGATCCGATGCCGGGAACCTGGAACCTCTTCCAGGTCTCCCACGCGGGTGCAGGGTCCCAATGCATTGGGCCATCCTCAACTGCTTTCCCAGGCCACAAGCAGGGAGCTGGATGGGAAGTGGAGCTGCCGGGATTAGAACCGGCGCCCATATGGGATCCCGGGGCTTTCAAGGCGAGGACTTTAGCCGCTAGGCCACGCCGCCGGGCCCTTCAGTTTCATATCTTATACTTCATATCTACCAAAAAACGGTTTATTTACCTTTAAATGTTGATTAGTGACATAAACCAAACATATGTCTATATAAGCCTCAATAGTTAAGGACAAAAAATGTATTCCTTGTGTCTTGTGCTTACAACTTATCGACTGTGAGCCCTGTATCAGTATTTATCAAGCACATTGGATTTAAAGCAAAACCTAGCGTAATCATCTACATCTATCCAATTATCACAAAAGCAACACCGAATGCCTTATAGACAGATCAAGTACAGATGAACGGAATTGATTGTGTATGTAAGCAGATACAAACTTCATTTATTATTGCTACTTGTTTTCTTGTCTACATTCATTTAAGACAATGAATACGGAACCATTTTAGTGTTGACAGTAAATTTTGACAATTTTCCCTTTCCTATGTTGCAATATTTTACTTTAATGTACCATAATTTACTACTAAAGTGTAAAGCAATACGGTGACATTTGACCTTAGTTTTACAGGGAAAAATGTTCATAGTGACAGAAGAAAATTATACCAATTAGCATAATGATATGGAGCAGCACTTTCTTAGCATATATGATGACTACCCCAGTCAACAGTAATTTGGATTCACAAACATGTCAGGCTTAATCAAGACCCTATCCATCTGGTGAGAAATTTAGTGATTTCTGTCTGTTAGCTATGAAATTATTAATTAAACATTGATTTTACATATAAAAATCAATGTTATCCAGATAAGAGGTTTTAGTTCCTTGTCTGGTAACATGCTGTTGAGGTTTGTAATAGAAGCCACCTCCAGACATTCACACGAGTCCAGAATGTTCTCCAAAGTTTATATTAGTCTTAGAGATATCCTCTCTATTCACTAAACTGATTCTATGCTGTCATCTAATTTTAGAGATGTAGATGTGCCAGTCCTTTGGGGACCATATTAGATTTTCTACCGACATTGGGACAGTCCCAAGATTGACCTGGAGAGGCGCAGATCAAGTTCACAGAAAGTGTGGTACACTAAAGCCCTGTGAGTCATCCTGAGGCCTGCCTCTCATAGTTCATAAAAGCGCTGAACTTGCTTATCCAGTCTTGGGATTTCTATATTATTTTAATATTGGCTTAAATGTTTAAGACTCTTCCACTGGGGCCCAGTGCAGTGGCCTAGTGGCTAAAGTCCTTGCCTTGAACACCTCGGGATCCCATATGGGTGCTGGTTCTAATCCCGGCTGCTCCACTTCCCATCCAGCTCCCTGCTTGTGGCCTGGAAAAGCTAGCCGAGGACGGCCCAAAGCCTTGGAACCCTGCACCCGCGTGGGAGACCTCGAAGAGGTTCCTGGCTTCTGGCTTCAAATTGGCGCAGCACTGGCTGTTGTGCTCACTTGGGGAGTGAAATCATCAGACGGAAGATCTTCCTCTCTGTCTCTTCTCCTCTCTGTATATCTGACTTTGTAATAAAAATAAATCTTTTTTTTTTAAGACTCTTCCATTGCAAATCAATCTAGATTATCTGATTGGGCTCTACTTCCATACAATTCATTTAAATAATTTAGTCCCATTGAGATAAAACTCTGGATAGTACCTCAGTAGCTAGTATACACAAATTTAGAGGAAAAGAAAGAGGTTTGACAAAATCCTTTCTCACAACCTTGCCCTTCAGAACTGCTGATGTAGAAGGCTTCTGTCACTCAACTCTAACTGGCTTACCACCCTCTAGAAGGTAGGCAAGGAACAGGCATTTGGCACAGTGGCCAACATGCCACTCAGTATGTCTGGAGTTGGGTCCCAGTTGGATTGCTTCCGTTTCCAGCTTCCTATCCATGTGCACCCTGGGAGACAGAAGGCAATAGCTCAAGTATTTGATTGCCTGCCACCTGTTGCTCATCTAGGAGACTTGTATTGAGTGCCTAGCTCCTGGCTTTGGCCTGGCCCAACCCAGGCTATTGTAGGCATCTAGGAGTCTATTTTTTTTTTCTGTTTTCTCTCTTCCTCTTTCTTTCCATCTTTCTACACCTTATAAATGAAAGGAAAACAAACATTAAAAAAAAGATAGGCAGGAATCTATTTGATCCTATGGTAGTCTACTTTTAATTAGAGATGACTTCCTCTCCACCTCATTCATTTACGCTTCATTTTCAGTTCTTTAAACCCATGTTGCCAATTTGCATCATCAAATACATTAAAATAGCAAGTTCAATTCTCTTGCTTTCAACAACTTTCACAGCCTGATCCCTGACTGTGACTTTCTTTCCCTTTCTCATGTTCCCTGTCAATATAACAGGAGCGAGTTTCAAAGAACATCTGTGGTTCACTTAGTGAAAGCGCGTTCATTCATCTGATGCCAATCCTCCCCGGAAGCTAAGTGAATGTGATCATGGGTAAGAGTGTCTGAGTGGAACAGGTTACGGCAAACAGAGCAATCATCTGAGAGTCTTGGGAAGGTGGTTGCGAGAATCCGTGACACGATGTGGGAGGAAACATAGGAAAGGGAGTTGAGAGAATCCGCAAGCTCAACACCACTTCACCTGTAGGACCGAAATATTGCCTTGGTCAACAGGACCATGCAATCTTTGAATACTCAGTTCTCTGACAGGAGAATCTTTTCCTTGTTAGTGGTCAGCCTCTCTGCCTATTTATGAGAGTCTTAGCATAGGAAGACCCACCATGTGCTTGAACTTGCCAGAACTCAAGGGAAGGGACTGGAGACTGAGTTCAATCATGCGGCCATCAACCATTCAGTAATGAATCCTCAGGGAAGCCTCTGGACAACAAAGCTTGGATTGACAACACTCTGGAGATACGAGAGATGGCTTTCAGAGGAGATACTGAGTGGGATAAAATAGCATGAAGCAGAATAGAATGGAGAGAAGAAAGGTACTGGAAAGCAGAAATGCCGGGTATAGAGGGATCCACACACTCAGTACAGGTACACGTGGTAAAAACTATTCATAAGGAGGGAGCGCCCACCTCGCCTCAAGTGAGCAGAAAGTAAACCAATTATCTGATCTGAGATTTGGACGGAACCAAAGGCCCTCCCACTGTGATCAAATCTCCCGGATGCCTCTCCTCCCATTACCCCAGAGTGGTGTGACAAGGCATTCTTCAAAGACAATCGCTAGGGTTTGCATTCAGAGGTTTAAGACTGAGCAGTTCCGTGACTTCAGGAACGATGTATCCTGCTTTTCACACTCCCTTCATTCACTTTCCTATATGTATATATAGGTATGTCCTACATTATATATGTACATCCTGTATTATATATGTATATCCTATATTATATGTTATGTGTGTATGTATGTCCTGTAATATATAGGTAGATTAGACGCTTTCTTGACTTCAAAAACCTTGTCAGATTCATTTTATGTCCTCCATGTGACACTGAGGATGTTTTAGACATAAAACCATATTCATGTGCTAGATACATAATTTTTTTTTGGCCAACACAATAAAACCAATCCTCCTTCTGAGAAATGACATGCATCATAGGTGTCTTACTTCATTTGGGCTGCTCTAAGAAAATGCTATAGGCTGAGTAATTGTTAAAGTTGGGAATTTATTGCTCAATTCTCGATGCTGAGCAGTCCATGATCAACGGGCTAGTAGCCTCAACATCCAGTCAATGTTGACTCTGCTCCACAGATGGCTCCTTCTTAGGGGTGGGAGAGTGAACAAAGTCCTTTGATTCTCTTTTTAAGGGACACTAATCCCATTCATAAAGGCCCTGCCTTCACATACTAGTCACTCCTAAAGGTCCCACTTCATAACACTATTGCATTGGAGGAGCAGTTTTTAATGCATTAATTTTAGGGGACCACAGCCATTCAGACAATAGCACTAGCAGCCCTGCATGGGTCCTTGTATGTAACTGCTCTCATCTAGGACATACAGGGACTGTGGAAGCAACAGAGATCCTCAAGTTCTAGAAATGTCATATGGTAGGTAAATCACACACGTGTCCAAATTCCTGGAATATATCAATGTGCAAAGGGGAATTAATGTTAAAAATGGATTTGTTTTGCTAATAAGCTGGTCTCGTAAATTTGGTTATCCTGAACCACCTGAATAGGACCAGTGAGATTATCGGAGTTGCTAAGTGTGAAACAGGGAGGCAGAAAAGCTGGTCAGAAAGTGGCCAACCATGTAAAAAACTCAATACTACTGGCTTTGAAAATAGAAGGAGCCATGAAAGAAAATGAAGATAGCCTGAAAAAAGCTGGGAACCCTAGAAAGGAAAGTGGCTCCACCAGCTGCTCGATTGTAGGCCAATGAGATGCCTCTTGTTACAGGCCGAGGTTTCAGAGACCAGAACACAGGGCTTTCTAGTAGGAACTGGACTCCTGGCTAGGGCTTCTGGGTAAAGTGGAGACCAGGGGAAAGGAGAGCTCTCCTAAAGGAAAAGCAACAACAGAGAAGATGCAAGAACTGCCAGAGTCGCCCATCAGAGCAAGCCAAGATGGAGGCAGAGATGCCCAGTGCCGCTTCTATTCCTACTCTTCAACAATGTCAACCCTCTCCAAAAAGCTGCATGTCAGAGGAGCCTTGAAAAATTATTCTGACATGCAGCACAGACAGAATCCAAAAGCAAATACTGTTAGACCAGCACACTTTCCCATGTCTCCTTCCTGGGACTAACACCTTTCCTAGCTGTGGTACAGGGAACAGTCTCTGTCCAGGTTTCCTCCCATCTCGTCTCTCCTGCTGACCATGTCTCACATCTGTACTCACATAAGGGTCACTTCTCTATGTCAGGGCATTGGAGACCAAACAGTTGGAAATACTTCAAAATGCAGGCTTTAACTATGGTGCTTTATGTTGGGGACCCTGGCCGGCCTTCCCTTGGTGGTGGCCGACAACTTCTGGGCACACAGACAGCTTCCAAGCTCAGGGACCCTCATTTCTGTTTCTCTGCTCAAGCTTCCTGATGGGCACTCTCCTAGCGGTTGGCATCATTGTCCTCAGGTGCAAATCAACCAGCCTGGATGGCTGCTGGCAGGCAGGGGTTGTCACTATCTGATCCTCTGTCAGGGAGCTCCCGAGCGGCACAGCCACACCACCGCTTAGAGGGACCAGGTAAGGCATCTATGGAGGTTACCTACCCAATGACACATCTTTTATTGGCTTTTCTCCCTTGCCCCACTCCCACACTTGCATTCAAGTCTTTGACTTAGGGTCTGATTTTGGGGGGGAATCAAGCTAGAAATAATGTAAAATCAAACAGTTCTGCAAATTATCAGCCTCTTTACTAACGAAATGGTATTTTTCTCTCAATTTGTGTTCAGCTGCCTCTGCCCTTCCCTGGTGCTGTGGCCAGTGGTAGAAGAGAGGACATAGGAGGACATTTTTACCTCAAAATGTTGTAGAGAAAGAGGAACACTTGCTTACAGCATGAGTCATCCTGGGGGCGGGGCAGGGGGAAGAGGGGAAGGACTTTTTTCCAGAAGTCCTTGGATTTGGAAATGTTATTTCTGTATTACTATTATAAATCCTACCTTTGAGGGCAACTTCTGCATAACTTATAATACTGTTAAATAAGCTACTATTTTTCTGATCCTTGCTTATGTCTATAGAACCTGGAAAGCTTTCTGAAACACATATTGCTGGAGCCCCAAGGTGGAGCTATAAATTCATTCTGTATGTGCACATGCTTGTGTGTGTGTGTGTGTTTGTGAAAGTGCGAGAGGTTTGTCATGCATGGTAAATTGAGACATTAGACGAAAATGATTTTTATGACAGAGTCAAGGAGCCTGTATCCAGGATGGCTGAGAGGTCTCTTAGATTGGTCCTCCTGTTACACTGTGTAATTTACATGTTGAGAGCAGAAACTACTTTGATGATCAAGTGCTATCCTTGAATATCTTTTATGTAAATGTAACCTTTAGGTGAGAAAAGAGGAGAGACAATATAATTAGTGAATTGAACGTAGATAATCAGCACCTCAGGTAGTATTGGCCTATAATTACAAACTTGGGATTCTCCTAACTTGATATTGCAGCAAAGAAATAAGGAAAAACACCTGCACTTCATTCTGCCAGGTTAAAATGAAGTTTTCCTCAGCCTATTTGCAAATAGCAGGTACCAAGCCAACCAAAACCTCTGTATCTGGAAAGCAGGTGTAAAAAGAAAAAAAAAATCTCTTCTCACTTGGGATCTATTTCATGACATCATCAGCAATGAGGTTTTACAACCCACCATCACACTTTGTACAATGTAGTAAACTAACATCATAAACCACTTGCAGTTACATCCGTCAGCCTCCGCAATTTCCACCCATCTCTCCACATTCAGCAGCGTGGGGGCAAAATGCTAGCAAGGGAGAAAACAGTGTGGCTCTAGCAATCTTGCTGCTTCCCCTTTGTGCAACTCCCCTAGACATGAAGCTTCACCAACAGACGGTGCACATTGCAACACCTGGGATACCATTATGAAGTGGAGAGTGAGTGAAAGCATGCATGTCACCTACAGCCCCACACTCTGATTCCCCAAGATATCCTGGCCCTCATTTTCATAGTTGTTAAATATTTACTGAACACCACTCAGGACAGAAGCTATTAAACAAGGATGACTAAGGCCAAAGTCTTTGCCATTGGTAAGAGATAGATGGACTAAAATATTAATGCAGCACAGAATACAAAACATATTAGAGGAACAGCTCAAACACAGTGGAGAGGAGAAATCATGGGTGCTATTATGGAAAGTGGAGAGACATGATAGATGAGTAAGGGAAACCAGAAACCAATGACAGACTTTCCAACCCGAGGCTCTGGGTTGGATCTGGGCTATTAGCAGCCCCAAAAGAGAAGGGAGAGAATAGCCAAGTATGGGGGTTATTCTTGGGAACTGATTCAGCAGAAACACAAATATGAGACAGGTGCAGGGCAGGAAGGATGGGCGGTTTCAAGTTTTTGCACCAGCCCTGACAGACTGGGAGTCCTCGCCCCACTCCCTACACTTGAAGTCTCAGGTGAAGTCAGCAGGGACTGGGGACAGAAGGAAGAGATGACCACATGAGAGCGAAAGATGCACTTCCCATCAGCTCCAGAGGCAATGCCTGAGTCAAGGTGCAAGCACACACAAGATGTACTCTGAGGGGTGGGAAAGATGATGCAGTAAAGGATCTGATAAAGTGGATGATAGCACATTCCTCAAGAGCTGCTGACCAACATAAGAAGTTTCATCCTCAACAATATCTCCTAAGTTTTCCTGCTTTGTAGAAAAAAATACATTATACTTTTTTTGACTAATCCACTATGGATTGAATAAGCAATGCACTTAAGAATGCATTTTTTATATTCATAGACTAATTTGGTATGACTTTCCAGCTTATCTTTCAGATCATGAGCCCCTGTCCACATCTAATCTTTCCTTATGTTGTAGTCAACATGTATACTTTCTGCCCAATAGAAAGCCCCAGTGGGGTCTTAAAGAACCCCTAAGAAGCGGAACTTGCCTGTAAGTTATTAGAAACTATTGTGTTAGCTTGCTCCTTGATAAGTATCTCAAGGCAAAAAAAGTTTGTATTCCACCAAAAAGTTAGTTACAGATTAAATGAGATTATTTACGTAAGATTATTTACGTAAAAATATTCATTGTTTGGTACCCCAGTGTTAACACTACTTGGAGAACACAAGTATACAATATTCACACCTTTTTAAAACACAGAATTTGAAGTCAATGAAAAAATTTTTAATTAGTTCTGTGTCCTATTAGTTCCTTTGTCAATTCTCCAACAATTTCCCTTGTGCTAACCAATAGATCCTCTCATATCAGAAGTAATCCATAAATGCTGCAACCAGCTTATTTCCACCGATTTGAATTCACCACAGAGGCCAGGTGGATACGATGAATATGTATATGTATATATATGTATATCTGCCTTTCCAATAAAAATAATTAAGTCTTTAAAAAAAAAATAAGACTATATCCAGAAGGGAAAATGACATTTTCTTAGGGATTATTGGGATTGCAATCTGGGATGGGGAGAGATTTAAGCAGTTTTGGAAATACTGGGATGGGCATGGGGGACAGTAGTAAAGACTGCCCAGGACACCTCCATTGAACTACCTGGGTTCCAGTCCAGGCCCTGCTCCCCATTGCAGCTTCCTGCTAATGAACATGTGGGAGGTAGCAGGTGGTGAGTCAGTGTTCAGTTCATGAGCAGCTCTCACATTAGTTCAGTGCTTGTGATTCCCCTTTGGTTGGTCAGCAGTGTTCTTTGCAGAGTTTCGCTGATAGAAAAGCAGGTCCAGCAAGCAAGGTGACAGTTATTTCTTGCTCAAGTTGGGGGCTCCTAGAGGAAACACCTTCAAGACTAAGCATCAAGATGTTATTTATATGGGAACTAAATGATCTCATGGGTCTTATGATAAGGATACTCGATGTACTACTTTCTAAAATTACTGAGTTTATTTTAATAAGAGATACATTAAAGCTTCTTTGCTAATCAGAGACTGGAAGACTGAGGGAGTCTAGAGAATCTATCTGCTATCTTAAAACCAGCTGGCATAGGCTCAGTTTAAGTATAACCCTTGGTTATTTTATCTGTAATACCCTCCCTTACCCCTACATAATTACCTAGTAGGAGTACAGAAATGTGGGCCTTCAGAGGCAATCAACAAATGTTCCAATTGGCAGAGAGAGCTATTATCATTGAAGAGCACAAATCCTCCTCTTGAGTCAATTCCATAAAGTTCAAGACTACTTGATAAGCAG
The DNA here is from genome assembly GCF_030435755.1 of Ochotona princeps. NCBI lineage: Eukaryota > Metazoa > Chordata > Mammalia > Lagomorpha > Ochotonidae > Ochotona > Ochotona princeps. The sequence continues at coordinate 31,285,273 of NC_080841.1, read as the reverse complement.
ATGAAATAAAATAAAATGGACAGCAAATTCCTTTGGGCTTATAACTTTTCAATGGATGTTTGGCTGATTTAATATTTGCTGAAAAGAAAGACACTGGTTTACTCTTACATGAAATCATACAAGTTCTTGATCAGTTCATATAATCTCTTTAGAGGTTCTTACCCAACAGCCTTTACCTCCTCACATTCATGCAAGGCAATCTGAAGCAAAGCTCATTGTAGTCATTCCTTTCAGAATGGTGGGAATGGAGTGAATGAAATAAACATGGACAATTTGGGTATTGTATAAGTCTCCATAAAAGGAGCCTGAAGGTTTTAGTTACCCTATAAGGTCTAAATTACCTGAACACTGAATTGATAAAACAGTAACTAAAATTTATTGTACTTTCATATACATCAGATACTATTCTACACATTGCACACAAGTTAGGCAACTTAGTTCCCATAATAACTCTACTCCTAGTAGTTGACACATGGAGCTTTGTACTTCCTTTCTCTACTTTTTGCTTCACCAGGGTGTGTGTTGCAATGGTGCTATGGCAAACACTGTTGAATGCCAACCCAACTACCAGCACTAAAATTGAACCCCTAGATAGTGAACATCTGCATCAAAGGCACTATGTACCATCTGCTCTTAGTCTCCCATGGTTTCCCCTGGCCACCTGGGATCATTGTCCTTTTTTAGCTTAGAGTTTTCTTGCCCTGCTTTTAAGATTGCAAATTGGGACCTGCCTTGTGGCAGAGTACGTTAAACTACCACTTGCAGCATCAACATCCCATAACAGAGCTTGTTGGCTTCTCAGTTGTTCCACTTCTGCTTCAGCTCCCCAATAATGTGCCTGGGAAAGCAGTGGAGGATACTAAAGCTGTTGGGCCCTGCTACTCAGGTAGAAGACCAGGATGGAGTCTTTGGCTCATGTCTTAATCCTGGCCCAATCCCAGCTGTTGTAGTTAGTTGGGGAACAAACCAGTAGATACGAGATTCATCTCTTTTAAATAAAATACAAACTTTTTAAAGATTTCAAGTCAAACTTGCTAAAATTTACTCACTGAGGTGAAGGAGTGGTATAGCCCACCCTACAGCTCATTCATCTTCCCAAGAGGTGACATGCTGATGCTCCATATTAAGAATTTTTTTCACCAGTAACCCCAAGTCCTGAACAAGAATTACTGCTTAACTGAATAAGCCTACTTTCCATCATCAAAATCTCTTAATAGAAAAACCCTTCATGTCACCAACCAATCAAAGAACAGCTGTAAGAACTGCTGATCGACCAGGGACCTGCATAGGAGCTGAATACACACCTCTCAACTCCAACTTCAATCGATTAGAATCTTGACTCCTAATCCCTTGGGGAATCTGGGAATTGAACCATAGCTTTCTGACTCCTTGGCTTTATGCTTTGTAATAGATGACTACTTTCTTCTACCACTCAGCTATCTGTGGCTGGTGTGCTGTGTTATTTGGCAAAGGGGTTCAGATTTGGGGAGCTGTGCAGCATTTCTCTGCTCCTCTCTTTCTCAGAGAAGCCAATTCCTTCTGGGAGTGGGTGGTCAGGTGCTTCCCAGGAAGTTCCTCCCTTGATTCTTAGGGCTGACTCTTGACCTCTTTGTTAATCAAGGCGATTCCCTTTCTTAGCCATTGACTGCTTCAGTGTGCCAGAGTGACACGATGCAGCCAGCAATTTGTAAGAGGAAATATGATGAAGCTATTCCCACGGAAAGATATTCCTCCCACTTCAACTACAGAGAAGAGGAGGGAAGAAAGAAAGATCTTCTAGCCATTGGTTCATTCTCCAAATGACTGCAATGGCCAGAGCTGAGCAAAACCAAAGCCAGGAGCCAGGAGCTTCCTCCAGCTCTCCCATGTGCGAGATGGCCCAAGGCTTTGGGCCATCCTCTGCTGCTTGCCCAGGCCATAATCAGGAAGCTGGATGGGAAGTGGAGCAGCTGGATCACAAACCAGCACCAATATGAGATGCCAGTGTTTGACAGTGGAAGAACAGCCAATTGAGCCACCATGCCAGCCCCTCAAATCCTCATTTTTAGTCATCACTGTAGAAATGTCTCCTATGGATGTTCCATATCACTGGAATCATACAATGTGTAGTCCTTTGACTACCATGTACAGCACTCAAGGTTCCTCCATGTTTTTATGTATCAGTACTTCATTCTTCCTTGTTCTGAATATATATGCTGTTTTATGAATATGCCACATTATTCATATGTTAAGGACTGTTTATAATGTTTCTGGATATTATAAATAATGTCACTATGAACATTACATTGAAGTTAACGTGCACAGATAAGCTTCCAGTTCTCTTGAGTAGATACCTAGGAGTACAAATTCTGTGTCGTACAGTAACTTGACGTTGTCTTTGGATGGCAAGTGCACTTACCAATGGAAGGCAGCTCTGGTCTATGGAGATTTGGGAAACTGTCAAGTTTTTGTATTTATTTTCCTCATCTTCCTTAAGCCCAAGAAAAACCCACAGTACACATTCCCATTTATCTTATGAGAAGTAAAGGCCATCAAAATTCGTTTCTTACTTAGAAACAATGTTAAGTTTTCCTCTCATGTCTCTTCTAAGACAAGGGTAACAATGAATCCACCCTTTTAGACCATGATCCCAGGTGGCCATACTTGTTTCCAAAGTGTCCTGGAGAATTCCTACTGTATATCCAACCTTCTGACTTTTGTTTCGTTTCTGAAGCCATTACTGCCCATGAGCAGTTTTAGGTCTGGAGTCTCCAAGGGGACATTAGACAGGGCTACACATTTGTAACAAGCAGCCACGTCTAGGTTTTCCAGATGAATCTGGAGGCTAGGTGGCTGGATTTCAAGGTGACATTTTTTTTAAAGATCTATTTCTTTTGATTGGAAAGGCAGATATAAAGAGAGAAGGAGAGACAAAGATCTTTTGTCCATTGGTTCGTTCCTCATGTAGCCGCGACAACCAGATCTAAGTTGCTTCAAAACCAGGAGCTTCTTCCGGGTCTCCCATGTGGATGCAGGGTCCCCAAGCTTTGGGCTATCCTCTACTGCTTTCCCAGGCCATAGGCAAGAAGCCAGATGGGAAGTGAAACAGCCAAGACATGAACCAGCACCTTTATGGGATCCCAGTACATTCAAAGCAAGGATTTAGCCACTGAACTATCACTTCAGGCCCATGACATGGTTTTTAGAGTAACATTGGAGCTATCAAATGACATAAACTTCGTATCTCTTTATATGATTGGAAGTGAGCTACTAATTTCCTTTTTGTTCAGTAAGTGACAGGATACCATGAGCTCTATGTATTTTGTAGGCTGCCTAGGAGTGAACTCCTCTGTCTCCCACAGCACATCACAAGTGGCTGTTGTCTCTTTCTCACACACCAGTCAGCTTTGGATGACTAATCCAGATTTTCGAAAAGCATACCATTGGTCTTCTCATTTTTCTCAAAGTATGAGTCATCACTTCCTGTCCTAAACTTTGCTGCATCTGCACAAAGAGGTGGGAGAACTTTCTCAGCATCTCAGTGTTGGTGTCGCACGTGGATTCTTTCATTTGGGGTGAGTACCAAACATCCTAGGTAGTTAGCCTTTCTCTGTTTAAATGGGAGCCTTCTAGAGGTTGTAATTCTGGAAGAGTCTTCTATGACTGTTGCTAATGCAAACAGCCCTCCTTTTATAACCTCTCAGCCCTATCTAATATTTTTTTAGACTTGACATCAGTGATGTCATGTTTACTTTTATTCCCTCCTAGTGGTCAATGCACTTTTCTGAAAACATTGTAGACAAATATCCTGTAGCAACATCAACAAACAAAACCTAGCTAAGAAAGACCTGTCTTGGTTGCTGGTTTGACTGGTTTCATGTCAGGAAGAATACGACTGACAATCCGAAGTATTGTTTTGGCCATATTTGAGTAACACAAAGGATTAAGGAGTGGTTCTTAGGCTACTTTTACCTCAAATTCATTGTGAAACTATCTGTTCTGTAGGCATGAGTCATCATTATTTTGTTGTGAGTCGTATTTCTACATAATTCTGATTAGCAAAATGTACAAAGTTCGAAACACAAAACAAAACCAGTAAGAACATAATAAATCACTTTGCCTCAGAAAAAGCGACAGACTCACAACCTGAGAAAAGAAAGTGTATCATACTTCAGTAGTTGACCTTGGTTGAAGTATTAGGTAGATTATGTTATGAAAAGTTGATTTAACATACAAAAGTTTCAAATTTTGAAAACTCTTAAAGAAGCCCACCAAGGCAGATTTGAGTTTCTTTTAAACTCTAGAAACTAATCTTTGGAAGTCTCAAAAAGGAGGAATGATTTGATGCAGAAGAATAAGAAATTTTAGTTTCTCATGGAAAGGCTGGAAACCCTTGAAGCAAGGCATCCCATGTCTAATTTTAGCGTGCCAATGTGTCCAACTCTGTCCCATTATTAAGAGAATAGGCTCCTGTGGAACTCATGCAAACAATCATAGTGCCATGGGGAAAAAAACTTCAAATAATATTTTCATTTCTGCAGGAATTGAACAGAGAGGAAAGTTAAACACTTCCACCTTTATCTCATATTTAGTCATTTTTTTAAACAGCTATACCTAGATTACTTAAACTGAAACATTAAACAACTAGAACTATCACTTTACATTATTTTCTTGTCAAGGAAAAATCCTCAAGGCTAGAAAATTGTTCTTAATGCACACAGGGTAAAATGAATCCTGAACTTTATGCTTGCCTGTATTATTTCTTATTAGGTCAAAATTATATGTTTATGACTTTGTCTAATAAAGAGAACTACTTTTGGGAGCCAGCAAACCCAGGTACAAATGTGTGCTAACAATTTTGAAAATGTCCACCTTTTAAAAAAATAAACCTAAGGCAATTTACCAAAGATTAACTGTGATGAGCCAACAGGCATTTGTTTTTCTTAATTGTTTAGAAAAATTCATGTAATTTTCTAATAAAATTTATATAATTTTTCTAACCATTTTTCTAGTCATATTTTATTTTTTCTGTATTTACCCACTTTGATACAATAGCATAAAAACTTACATATATGGAACCCATACCCATTCCCCCCATAAATCAACTCAGGCTGGATAACAGTGACATACCCCAGAGATCTGTGAAACAGCCACTTCTCATTCGCACTTGAAGTATTATGACCAAACACTGATACAGTAAAACATCACCTTTTCTCTATCATAAGCTTATAACTAAAATTTCTCAATTTTGTAAAATATACCCTAGAGAGCTTTAGAAGAACGGGGTCCTGATTACTCAATGTTACTCACAGCTGGACCTGTCAAAGAACAAAGTTACATAAAATATTTGGCAATTACACAACTATGTTTCAACGCAATCAGTTTCCTAGCTCCAAAGAGAATTAAACACAGTATCTATTCCCAGCTCATCCAATCATATTAACTTGAAATGGTTATGTCCAAGTTTGACTCATCAATGACATCTCTCCAAACTCCAAGCTGAGTCTAAGCCTAGTTTCTATCATTTAAAAAGTGCCTTAGAGCAACAATGCCCGTTTTACAGGTAGCTACTCCAGGCAGACCCGGAGACCAACACATGCTCAGTGAGCCAGGGGTGACCGATCACTCAAGACTGGTCTCCTTGAGGTTGCCAGTTTGTGACAGTACACCCCAACTGCTGTAGAACCTCCAAAGCCGAGTGCGTTCATCCAATACAAGCCAATTCCTCACACTGGGAGAGGGAAAAGCAGGTGTTTTTGCAAAGAGCAAGGAGCCAGGCAGCTATTGTTTAATTTCTGGAACTCCTTGAGGGGTTAGGAGACAAAGCTCTTCCTGGGGGGAGCTGGGGCAGAGAGGAGCCTGTGCACCCCATGTCCACGTTCCTGGCTGATGTACCGTGATCAGGGCCCATCCTGAATTAATTGGTCAGCAGCTTTGTGTTCTTTAGGGGATCCTAACGATTATCGACTGAGTTCCTCTAGGGGCTACATGCAGGTGATGACTACCTTCTACTTAGGATCTGAGGTTTCTGTAAAGAAACCCCTTTTAAAAAATAAAAAAAACGTAATTTACAGAGAAAAATAGCCTCATGAATCGATGGATCAGGGACTTTGTGGGGTCAGTTACAACACTCCTTTCATTGAGTTAATATTGGTGACAAAGGGCGAAGGAAAGCTAAGGGCAACTGGGAGAGCATGGAAAGTTGTGACCTGCTGGCATCCAGCACCTGCATTCAAGGCACTACAAGGGACCAATGAAAATACACAGAACAGTGAACAACAAAAACCAAACAACTTGCTTTCCAGTTTCTCAAACCACAAAAACCTAAAGTAGAAGTTGTAGCTCATGACAAAACTTCTTGGATTACAAGGGAATGGGGACAATGGTTGAACTGAGATAGGAAAAAGACTGACTAGACAACTGGGCAGTGGCCAAAACATAAAATTAGAACTCTGATCCAACACCTGCAGCCACCAGCCCAGGGAATCCACCTCTTATCTACACAACAGTCAGATATCTGCAAGTCAGACTTGTTGGAACAGTTTGCAGACTCCCATGGACAGCCCAGGAAACCAAACACCAATCCCCGCATTGGCCCCAAATGGCCAGCACTGCATGAAGAGCCAACAGCTTCCCTACTCTTCTCCAGCCCCACCTTAGGCCCAACTAGATAAAGCCAAATGCATACTGCTGAGTAATCACATAGGATGCCCACTGGTCCACCTGCACCTTCCCCATGCTGATAGCTTCCAACCAGAGCACACACGCATCCTTTTTCCATGGTCAAATTTCCCCACCCCCAGCTGGCCTTTGAGTCTCAGCCAACACAGGTGATTGCAGCTGACTTTCCCGTTCTATTGTTAAGTCCTGCATACAGATCTTTTCCTTGTTCTTCTTTGGTCTTTATTTCCACAGTGGCTATTTGTATTTCACAGTGCAACCCAATTTAGAATTCACTTCATTCGTCTTGAGAGCCAACCCAAAGAACTAGGATTCTTTGAACTGTGCATTAGAGTGAGTCAGTGCTGTGGTGTGGAAGGAGCAGGAGGCTGGGGCAGAGACGTGGTGGTGGTGGCTGTGGCTTTAGCTGCTGCTGCTCCCTACCCTGTGCGCTTGAGGATGCACTTCCACAGGGCAGGTCTCAGTCTCCTACCAGGAAGGCTGACCCAGCAGAGGGTTAGGAGAAGTGTCCCTAAAATAGCTTCTGCTTCTTCATCACAGAATACTAGAAGGACTATCTCACGCTCTGTGACTGCCCCCTTGACCTGGCAGCTCATTCCTATCTTTTGTGAACTAAATTTTTGTGCCTTCCCCCAAATTCCTAGGTTGCAATCCCACCCAACAATGCGGCAGTATCAGGAAGCAGACCCTTGGGGAAATACCTGGAACATCAGGATTGCCTGTCTTTTCGGGCTGCTTTAATGAAACAGCACAGACTGTGGGTCTTACAAACAATAGACATTTCTCCCTTGCAACTGTGCAGGCCAGGAGTTCAAGGTTAAGGTGAGAGCCTTGGCTTGTGGATGGCACCTTCTTGCCATGTCCTTACACAGCTAAAGCAGCAAAGCAGCTGCCCAGGGCTTCTGCTCAGAGACTGAGCAAGTGAAGGAAAGTCCTCCCTGAATATGCTGTTATAGTACAGATGGACAGCAGGTGTTGTACTCGGTAGGTGATCCACTATATTCAGTCCCCCAGAGTGAGAAGACCTGAACTCCACTATCAACCATAAAAAAGGGTAGAAATCTTGGGGGCCAGCACCCTGGCATAGTAGGCTAAGCTTCTGCCTGCAACACCAACATTCCTATATGGGAGGCTGGTTTGAGTACTGATTGTTCCACTTCCCATCCAGCTCCGTGCTTAGGGCCTGAGAAAGCAGTGAAGGTTGGCTTAAATCTTTAGGTCCCTGTATCCAGGGGAGACTCGAGACTCCTTTGGGTTGGCTTAGCTCCAATCACTGCAGCCATTTGGGGAATAAACCAGCAGATGGAAGATCTTTCTCTGTATCTTCTGTCAATCTACCTTTCAAATAAGAAAATCTTTTTTAAAAATGTGGAAGCTTGAAAATCTACTGCCTTATCGAGGCTCTCACATTCCTCCCTCTTGTATAGTAGGGAACACCTTGTGTTTCTAAGTCATTCACCCATCCTGACTGGGTGGGTACCTGCTGAATAGGGTGTGTAACTTCTGTTTAAAAACTGCGTTGCCGGCTGTGTGTCCTTGCTTTAACAATGCCTATGTGTGAGCCTGCAGTTGTGAGCGAGCTGTGCCAAGTCCCTGTCTGACCCTGGTTGGGGAAGCTGCAGTGCTCTAGCTGATGGGCCTGGCTGGGGCCACTCCGCACCATGTGGACGAGGGTCTCAGTGCCAATTCAATCACTGAATCTCGCAGAGGCACAGCAGGGCCCCCTCCCACAGCACAGGGTCGAGCTGGGTCCACTGCTCCAGCAGCGATTACAACAAGCATTTCTTCTGCAGAAGGCCAATCTCCATCCCAGTGAGTATTCAAAGTGTCTGCCAGAGACTGTGGTCCTCGAAGGTCTCGTGCTCCCATGAAACGCAGCCCGAAGGCATAAGCCAGGTCCGCAAGTACAGGCAGAGTCAGGGCTGGCACCAGCATCTGACACCTGCAGGGCCAGAAATATCCCCTCATCCTTGGCTCTGCTCCCACACAGGCCATCCTCTGCAGCTGCCCCACCCCCACCCATCAGAGTTTCACAAGGAGCTTTCGAAATCCACCTGTATTGTGCTAGCACTCACTGGCCTCAAACCTAACTGCAAGATAGAATCCTTTAGGGAATGACCAGGATGGCTCCCCTGACCATTTAGTCCTGAACTTTAGCCTATCTGTGTGTATTCATCAAATCCAGTTTTCGCAAGGAACCATGCTAAGACAGTTTAGCAGGAGTCCCATCTTCTTTATATCAGGCTCTTCATCCTCCACCATCCTCGGAGGGGTGCCCCCATGCCCCCAGCTGTTTTCATTAGGAATTCTGTTAGGTCATTCTCAATCATTTTCTGTCCACTGACCCGCCCCCCCACACCTGCTCTACTTGGTCCTACATTCCCACTTATCCATGCTACATTTGGAACTCAGCCTGACACGGTCCTCCACTCTACTGCCAGTGCAATATCCCACTTCAGGCGTCCCCTGTACCTATCAAGATTGGGTCTTGAATACAATTTTCCTTCTTGTGCTCTAACAAATGTCATTGGATCATTTTCTTTTTAGCAGTTTAGAATTATCAGTGTGGGTTCCGCCCATCTTCTCGTTTAATTGGTCTGTGGTACAACCTGGGCATCAGGATTTTTCAGAGCTCCCCAGGTGAGCCCATGCACAGCAGTTTGACAGATGCACCTGCCACAGTTGGTAACCCCTCTCTGTGAAGAAAGGAAGAGGACTCCAAGTGTGGTCCCTAGCAAAAGGACTCCTTCGGGTCGCACTCCCACTGATTGTAGCATTCTTCCTGGGGTTTTGCCTCTCCACAGCTAGAAAGATGAAGGCAACAGGAAGCCCTCCCTCTGGCAGCCAATATTACTGCTCTCCTGGTATCTCATGCGGAGGAACAAGAGGCCAGATCACCGCATTCCCCTGCTGCATCTAAGAAAATGCTAACAATCCTAATTATCACTGTAATTGTTTCTAAAAGAGAAAATGATGCTCTCTGGAGAGAGTGCCAAGTTAGTCCAAATACCCTCAGCAGACAGCACACTGTGAAGGCTGCCAATCTAGGGGCAGCCAGGAGTTTTATTTCCACAGCACTTGCAAAATTGGAGCTGATTCCCAAGAATCACACACAATTATTGGAAATTAAATCTTGCTACTGGCACCAACTACTTTCCGGGAGTTGGCAGAGGAGAGGGGGAAGAGATTAGAACACATGTATTACAAAAAATGTGTTATAATTCTGTAGCCTTAAGGGCCTTCTATCAGAACAGAGAATACTTTAAAGGAAGGATTAACAAGCTTTATTTCTGGACCCACCTCTCCACCAACTCGGAACAAGGTGCTGGCATCACACCTCATTAGGATGATGTCTGGTGCTCCTGCATCCCATCCTGGAATGCCTGGTTCTGAATCCTCCACCACTTCTGATTCCAGCTCCCAGTTAATACACACCCAGGGGGCAGTAGGTGATGGCTCAAATACTTGGGTAACTGCCATCCAAGTGAAAGACTTGAATTTAGCTCCAAGTTTCTCTCCTTGGCCCAGTCTCCGATATTGCAGGCTTCAGGAACATGAAGCCTGCAGATGAAGACCCATCCCCATCTACCTCTGTCTCCCTGTCCTTGAAATTAAATGAAAATAAAAAATGTAAGCTCAGAAAAGTAATTACACTTAAAAAGTACACTTATTACACTGAAATAAATATTTGGCTAGCACAAAGAATCAACTGGCTAATCCTCCACCTAAAAGCACCACCATCCCTTATGGGTTCCTGTTCATGTCCCAGCTGCTTCAATTCTGATCCAGCTCCTTGCTAATGACCTGGGAAAGCAGTGGAGGATGACACAAGCATTTGGGCCTCTGTGCCCATGTGGGAGACCCAGAAGAAGTTCCTGGCGTCTGGCTTCAGGTCAGTCCAGCTCCAGCTGTTGCAGATGTTTGGGGGAATGAACCGGCAGATCAAAGATTCTCTCTCTCTCTCTCTCCCCCTACTTCTCTCCATAGTTCTGCCTTTCAAGTAAAAATAAATCTTAAACAAAAAAAAATCCGATTTTTTAAGTCCTTATTTTATGGCACTTCAGGATCCATGGCATTATATTTCCCTCAAAACGTGCGTACGGCTGTACCCTTACACACATATGCATGGCAAAGAAAAAGGGAGGTGGGTAATATTTAAATTTATGTCAGATAGCTTGCAGGAAACTTCAGCATCCTGAGGGACGGGATTTAAATGGATATTGTTACTGGTTAATTTCCCCAAGAGCTCAAAATTATTGACTCATTTCTAGTTCAAGGCTCTAAATCTTTCAAAGCACTTCATATTCCCCTTGGCTATTTTTCAGATTTTTCAGTTCACATTTTGAAGAAAGATGCAATGACCAAGACCTCCACCACAGGAGGACCCTGAGCCATATTACATGCAACATACATCAAAACATGTTCCTGAATTGTGCCTGCGTGAGCTTATGCCCATTCCTACAGATTGTTATAGAATGCTGAAATTGGCTTAGGAGATGCTATGGAGCTCCCTAAACTGGGCTCATTCACCCTAACATATGGCAAGCCAATCACTGAATCCATGAAGCTGGTAGAAACACACGCTCATTGCAGAGCAAAGCAAGAAACCAGGTAGTTACTGCTTACTTCCCAGGGTCTCTGAGGGTCTAGGGGGTCAAGGATTTTAAAAGCTGAAGATGGGGCTAACAGGCTCTTGTTCAACTCATGTCCAAGTTCCTGGTCAACTGCATTGTTTGTGGCTCCTTGACTGGTTAATGATGTCATAATCTTGAAAAAATTCTGATGGCAAAGCAGAATCTTATCAACCTAGGGGCTACACGCCGATACTTTTTTTAGATTTATTTATTTTTATTGGAAAGCCAAACTTACAGAAAGAAGGAGAGACAGAAAGATCTTTCATCTGCTGATTCACTCTCCAAGTGACCACAATGGCTGGAGCTGAGACGATCAGGAGCCAGGAGTTTCTTCCAGGTCTCCCACATGGGTGCAGGGTGCCAAGGCTTTGGGTCATCCTTGACTGCATTTCCAGGCCACAATCAGGGAACTGGAAGGGAAGTAGAGCAGCCAGGATATGAACTGGCGATCATATGTGATCCCTGTGTATGCAAGGTAAGGACTTTAGCCATTAGGCTACCATGCTGGGCCTGATAGTCACTTTTGGCTTGGTGTGTGGCGTTTCTCTTAAGACAAGGCAGAACATCCAGGTATTACCTACAGGGAAGATAAATGACCCTGTGGGCCTGAGTTTGGGACTTTGTAGGGCTGGTTTCATCTCTCCATCAATTCAGTGAGTTAAGTTTAGTCAAGTTTCATTTGCAATTATAAAACCAGAGCAAGGACACTGTATCACAGGCAGACTGGGAAGCCGTGGGAGGTTAGGACCTGATGGGAGCTAACATCTGCATCCTAGGCACTGCATAGGGGCTGTGTTTAATGTGATGGCAAGTACTTCTGTTGCATATTCATTTCTCCCTGCTTAGGGAGTCATCACTTTGGAAATGATTCCCCATGGTCTTCTTTATTTGCTACAAATAAATTACTCTATATGACAACTTCTTTTGGTAGCTTTCTTGATTAAACCCACCAGGAAGTCAACCCACAATTATGGGTAGATAACTACTGCAAGTTGAGTGTGAGCTTGAACAGTTCATTTAAATTCTGAATCTCCATTTCACATACAATAAGAGTAGTCCCATGCATGTCTGAGGACAAGTGAAGAGGGAAATCAAGTTGAGGAGTATCTGCCAACCTAGGCGAAGCTTAGTTTCCTTCCCTTCAATTCACTCAGCTGAAAATCAAAACTAGTTATTTTTTCTATCCTCTTCCCTAGTGGTTCTGTTTAAATCAACATTGCTGTAATATTCCATTATCTTTATGAAGTATAACTTCGCTATTCTTGTCCAAACAAAAATTTGGTTGTTCACTATGGAAACCTAACATTCAACAACACTTCAACAGGAAACATCAACACGTAGCTTATGTCCCAAGACTCCCTTGCCTCAAAATTTGCTTTGCTATTTCCACCAATTCTAAAGTGAGAGATTGAAGCAGACAAATGCCAGATCATAACAAAGACAAAACCCTGTCCCCTTAATCTTTAGAAACCAGCTGAGGAAACCAAACCCCACAATCAGCCTGGAAGTCAACTTAGCACCTAAGAACTAGACTTACAAGAAGTCAGCCCCCTAATTCCAGCAAATAGTCCAGGAAGCCAAACAATTGCAATGGTCACAGTTGGCTCCTAACAACCAAAACTGGATTAATGGGCCCGGCGGCGTGGCCTAGCAGCTAAAGTCCTCGCCTTGAACACCCGGGATCCCATATGGGCGCCAATTCTGATCCCAGGTGCTCCACTTCCCATCCAGCTCCCTGCTTGTGGCCTGGGAAAGCAGTCAAGGACGGCCCAAAGCTTTGGGACCCTGTACCCGCGTGGGAGACCCAGAAGAGGTTCCTGGTTCCCGGCATCGGATTGGCACGCATCGGCCCTTTGCGGCTCACTTGGGGAGTGAATCATCGGATGGAAGATCTTCCTCTCTGTCTCTCCTCCTCTCTGTATATCCGGCTTTCCAATAATAACAAATCTTAAAAAAAAACAACTGGATTAATAACCACTGACTTCCTTAATTTTTGTTCTTGCTTCCAAGTTAGGATCAACTAAACAAAGCCAAGGATACACCACGTCTAAATAGTCTGAGATGGTGGGAACTAGGCAGAAAGTTAGATGTATGAGTTAGAATTCTTTCCACCCTTGCATAGTAACATTGTCCCTACATCTGTGTGATATGTCCACCTCCCGGAAGGCATCTGTGTCTCCTCTGGGATCAGGAACGAGACACCACATGGAGGTTAATTCCACATGAAGATGCCATAAAAAAATGAATCAAATAGGGTTCCCTTTTTCCCACATCCTCGCCAGCAAGTGTTGGTGGTTTTTTGTATGTGTGCCATCCTTACTGGCGTTAGGTGATACCTCATTGTTGTCTTAATTTGGATTTCCCTTATTGCCAAGGAACTTGAGCATTTTTTCATAAGTTTGTTTGCCATTTGGGTTTGTTCCTTTGTGAAACGTCTGCCCATTTCCCATGCCCATTTCTTGAGTGGTTTGTTTTGGTGTTTTGGTTGTTCTGGAGATCTTTGTATATTCTGGAGATTAGCCCCCTATCGCCTATGTAGTGTGCAAAGATCTCCTATTCTGTGGGTTGCTTTTTTACTTTGCTGATTGTTTCTCTAGCTGTACAGAAGCTTCTTAGTTTGATGAAGTCCCATTTGTTTATTTTGGCCTTGATTGCTAGTGCTTTTGGTGTCCTTTTTAGGAAGTCAGGGCCTACACCTAAATCTTGCAGTGTGCTTCCAAAATTTTCTTTCAAAAGTTTGAAGGTTTCTGGGTGTAGGTTTAAGTCTTTTATCCATTTAGATTTAATCTTAGTGTATGGTGAAAGATGTGGGTCTATCCTCTTGTTTCTGGTGGGACTGCAGACTTGTACAGCCTATATGGAAATCAGTATGGAGAACACTCAAACAACTGAAAATCTGCATACCATATGATCCAGCAATAGCACTCCTAGGAATATATCCAAAACACCTGTTACACGAGAAACCAACATGCACGCCTATGTATATAGCAGCATAATCAATAACCGCAAAAACTTGGAAGCAACCAAAATGCCCATCAGCAGAGGACTGGATAAGAAAGCTATGGTTCATTTACTCCATGGAATACTACTCAGCTATTAAAAAAAAAATGCAGTTTTTTGTGGCCAAATGGTCCCAGCTGGAAACCATAATGCTAAGGGAAATGAGCCAATCCCAAAAAGTTAAATACCACATGTTTGTCCTAATATAAGATGAAATTATGTCAATCCGGAAAATAGTACCTGTACATTGTAATACTATTTCAACCTCAAACAGCCTGTATCTAATGCAATAAGATAATGTGATATAACCTATGAATCAACAATGTGAGTTAGACTGCTTATGATCTACATCAAAGAACTGTAAAACCTAATATACTTTTAATACCCTATGTTATTCCATAATGGGGAGGGAGAGCAGAGAAATCTTACATCACCCTAGAAGGTGTGAGGAAGACGGGAAGTATAACCTATCAGGATCATAACTGGTAACTCATAGATAACAGACTCGGATCAGCATTAGACAATAGTAAAACTACAAAGGCATATGGGGGGAATCAGGAGCGATCCTAACCTCTTAACAGGAGGTCATATGCACAGAGCAGGGAGGACCCCAGAGTGGAGCAGGCGGACAGGAGGAGGCTTGTATCCCAACCCTGAAGACTCCCAGATCTTCACCAAGGACTATCAGTATGAGCACCAAGGACTACATCCCAACTGCCAAGGAGACCACGGGGAATTGGAGTGCCTTCAGAGGCCGAGAACTCTGAGGTCACCCACCCCCATTTGGATCTACCACATGGGATGGAAGAAGCCCAAATCCTGCCCTGCAGGATCCAAGGTCATCAGAATGACAACCAGGAGCACTTAGCGGTCCGCAAAAACAGAAGAACAATAAACTTCCTGCGGGACTAGGGAGAGGAGCTTTCTCTGGTCCTTGCCTGGTTCCAACTTTGGGTCCCCACCCTCTCTCGTAATGACCATCAGGATCACTCCAAAAACCCCTCAAAACAAACAAATAAACAAAAAAAAACTAGAATAGATAGAGAACAAGAAAGCTTAGAAACAGACAGGAAACGGTCAGCGGGGATGTACTTATAACTCACTGGGTGGGACACAAAGATTAGTTACTCCTCACTGAGGTATTGAAGATTTCTCTGCACACCCCTCCTATAACTGTTCACCTAAACTGTTGGCATATGTCTTGTTAGAGTTATAGTTAGACTACCCGAAAAACAGCCAGGTTCAGCAAAATCATGCTTCAACGCTATAAACGGCTAAATACTAAACTTAAAATAGACACGAGAGAGCTGAATAGTAATCTATAGCCATTTTAAGGCGTATAGAACCTGGCTGTATATAAACTAATAATTGAAATATCAATGCAGAAGTCACAGGATGTGGTTCAGAACTCATATTCTTTTTTTTTTCTTTTTCTCTTTTAACATACTGGTTACTCAATACCATGTCAACTAATTCCATAACGTTATAAATTGTTACTGATGTTATGTCGGGGCTTTTAACTGAACGGGATGATACTCTGCCGGCTCTACCTTCAGACCAGAGATGGTCTCCCCAAGAAACCGTTGAATTTATCTGGACAATAAGATGCTGGACTCTATGCTTGGTATATGCTTGCAATGAAAGAATCTCAACTGAACTTGAACTGTGGTAATGCAACAAGGTGAAGGAATCCACCATGGGGGGAGGGTTTGTGGAGGGGTGGGGGGAATCCCAGTGCCTATAAAACTGTCACATAAGGCAATGTAATAAATAAAATTGAGGGAATGAGAACCAGAAAAAAAAAATAAATGAAAGCTTCACGTATGACAAAATTTCACCAGTTTGTTTGTTCATCTCCCCAAACTTCATCAAAGAGACTGATAATGCAGAGAGGTCCTCTTTTGCCCAATCTTACGCGTGGATACCCTTCTTTTTTTTCCTCATTCCTCATGGACAACTCTCTAGTCCACTCATGACCGGTATTTCTCCCCCGAGGCAGCCCACACTCACATGAGGGCATGTTCACACTCTCACTTTCAAACACATCCTATTATTACCTTTGTACTATATATCCCTCACTTTAACTTCTTACATCTGAGTCGGGGGAAAGGGCAAGAACCTGAAGTAAAGTTTAAGATACCACGGCTTTCATTGAGGCACAGCAGGCTAAGCCAGCACCCAATGCCAGTTCATATACCAGTTGTTCCATTTCTAGCACAGCTCCTTATTAATATGCCTGGGAGGGCAGCAGACAATGGTCCAAGTTCTTGGATCTCTGCCACTCACATAGGAGACTTGAATGGAGTTCCAGGCTCCTGGTTTCATACCATTAGAGCCATTTGGGAAGAGAATCAGAGGATAGAAGTTTGCCCTAATTCGTTCTTGCCCTCTAACTGTGCTGTCTAAATGAATAAATTTTTTATAAAAACTTTTATAAACTTTATTAAAACTTTTTTTATAAAAAATTTACTCATTTTTTTGCAAAGCCAGATATACAGAGAGGAGGAGAGACAAAAAGATCTTTGATCTTCACTCCTCAAGAGACCGCAACAGCCAGAGCTGTGCCAATCCGAAGCCAGGAGCCAGGAACCTCATCCAGGTCTCCCACGTGGGTGCAGGGTCCCAAGGCTTTGGGCTGACCTCGACTGCTTTCCCAGGTCACAAGCAGGGAGCTGGATGGGAAGTGGAGCTGCCGGGATTAGAACCAGCTCCCACATGGGATCCAGTGCATTCAAGGTGAGAACTTCAGATGCTAGGCTAGTGTGCTGCGTCCAATACATCTTTTTTTTTTTTAAACAAATTAAGCTATCTAGGCCTGAATAAGTCACCGTATAATTTCCTCCTGTCAACCATTTCTGATCATGACACAAATTCCTGTTTCCCACTCCTTTGTCTTCCTTTGAGTCTGTGGCCAAATGCATGTGATGGATGCTTCCTCACTGCGGCAAGCTCTGAATAAATCCCCGTGGCCTAGTCCCTTTGGGCTGGTTCTTCATTTATATCTGTAACTGTTGGATCACGATCATTACCTAATCCTAATCAAAATCATGGTCAGGAAGTGGATATTTTCATGTTTCTGCAGAGTTAGGGCATCATGAGCAAATTTTAGCATTTAAGTTAAAGGGCAATTAGCCCCACAGAGAACTCTGGAAATTCGTCTCCTTGGAGGTATCTTCCTGGAGATGTCTATTTTAGTTTCAAAGAAAGCTAAAGCCCAGATTCAAAGGAGCATAAAGCATAGCCCTGGAGTCCTTCCCAGGTCAGAAACCCAGCTTGTCCCACCTTCCCCCCAGCAATGTTTATATTCCATAGGAATTTTCCCCTTCTCTTAAGAAGCTGTTGCTTACAGCAGGGGTCAAGTTTCTGCTACCAATGCAAACTGCCCGAGGGATCATTTCAGGATAAGCACAGGCCAGGCCAATGGCCTAACCACATTGTTCCTGCAGAATAAAGTCCTGGGAAGGGGGAACCAGTGAGAGCATTGCTGTTATAGAAGTCATCTGCTTCGATACCCAGTATGGGAGAGCAGAAACATCGATCCCAAATCCAGAACTGTTGAATTGAAAGCAGTTAGCAAGTAGATGTAGGAAAGTTCTCTGCTTTCCTGTTATTGCCTAAAAATAGGCCATAGACATTATCTCCAGAGACAGAAGAACTGTGCCCTACCTGTCACCACAAAGAACAAACATTAACCACCAAACAACTACAGGCTCCAGTCAGCCTAGGGACAGTACCGTGATGGAAGCTACACAAACGAGCTTCCCTAGCTGGCCTGTGTCTGCCTTTTCCCAGGTTGCTTTCCCTAAAGACTCAAAGTCCTCGTGCTTTGTCTCATCACTTCTCTCAAAACATACTTGCTTTTGTTGTTACTGACTATGGAATCTCAAATCCAAAGCTACCTCTCCAGGAGCCACCTTTTCTGTGTCTCCCACATATACATAAAATGCAGAGGTGAATAAACTCTTGCTTGCTTTTCTCCTGTCACTCTGTCTTTGGGAGAGGTTAGTTCTCACTAACGCATCTGAGCCTTGGATGCAGGGCCTTGGATGCTGACACCAGGCGCGTCAGGTGCGAGTGCTCCACTGCTTCCAAGCCTCCCTCCTGCAGCTTAAAAATTCCTTGCCCTGCTTTTAGGATTGCAAATCAATCTTGCTAAAATTAGCTCACTGAATTCAGAGAGTGGTGCACCTGACTCCAGAGTCCCTGGCCTCCACATTGATGAAGTCACCTTTCTCCCCTATAGAGAACAGCTTGCTGCTCTGTCTTGTCTTGAGGGGTTTCTCTTCCAAAGAATCTGAGGCCCCAGCATAAGGAGATAGCTACCCGGAGGTACCCCCTTCAGGCACTCATCCACTTTTCTCTAAAGAGCCTGATACAGCCAATCAATCAATGAGAGGTCCTGAGCACTGCACAGCAACCAGGGATCCTGACACAAGCTGAACATGAACCCCTCTGTGGCAACTTTAGAGTGTTAGACCTGGACCCCTAACTACTCGGCCCCCTGCTCTGAGCCTTGCAATTCAGGTCTACTTTGCTGTGCATCAGCAAGCAGATCCAGTTTTCAGGGCTCAGTTCCTTCAACCAATTTCAGAGGTGTCCCGTTTATTATGAGCTAACAGGATTTATGCTTCCTATACATCAGAAACCTCATGTTTACATTCCGTATAATAAACATAAATGAGACCACATCAGCAGCCCTTCTTTCCACATTGAACCAAACCTCAAATTCTCAGTAAGTTCAATCTTTCTCACTGCAATATCCAGTCAAACCACCAGAATGATACTGCTCTTTACTGCAGTAAGCAATACAAACAGCTTTCCTTCTCAGTGTATAGTATTGATATTATCTGAGAGTCAGAGGTTGATGCACTGGGTAAAACATCTGGGTAGGGGTGGGGGCATTTGGCCACAGTCAGTATTAGAGCAGCTTTGCTTGACTGCTGGCTCCACTCCCAGTTCCAATTTCCTGCTGTTGTACTCCATGGGCAATAGTGGGGCATGGCCTAAGTGGTTGGGTCTCTTCTTAGATTTGCCCGGGTCCAGTCCAGCTGTTGCAGGCATTTGAGGAGTGAGTCAGTAGAAGGAAGCATATTCTTTTTCTCACTCCATTTCTGCAAATGGACTTTTTTTAAATTTCATTTTATGACACAGTTTCATAGGCTCTGGAATTCCCCCAACCCCTTCCTCTGCCCTCCCCCCATGGTGGATTCCTCCACCTTGTTGCAGTATTACAGTTCAAATCCAGCCGTGATTCTTTCATTGCAAGCATGTACCATCTGCAAATTGATTTTTTAAAAAGCATATTTCACGAAGGCCATTGTTTAGAACTAGGGACTATATTCAGTCTGCAGAAGACCAGACCAAACCAGAATAGGGTGTTGGGCTAAGTGCCACATAATCAAACTGAGCTTTCAAATGAGCCGGTTTTCCAAAAATACAGAGAGGATTCCAGGTGAAGTCAGCATGCTGAAAGCCCTCTCTCGGTACCATGAGGAAAACAATTCCCAAACAATCAATCCACTCTGTGTTCCCACTGTCTGCTTCCTCCAGCCCTTTTCTGTCTGAAGTCCAATTGATTTGCTCCACTCACCAGAACATTCTATTTGATAGAATGAGGTGTCACCCCATGTGAGAACTGCAAATCAAAGCTGCTTAGATCTTTAAATTTACAATGCTGTCTTTTTTAGCAGTTTTTGGCAACCAGAAAGTGACCCAAAGGAGACTGTCACGAACTTCTAAAACACACTGAGAGGCACAGAAATGTAACTGGCCTTTTTTGAGGTCCCCTGTGTTCCTCACAGAGTCCCAAGGATAGTATGTGTCTCTTATATTAGAAACTGGTTCTTTTGTATTGGAACCTCTTATATTTTGGCTTTTGAATCTAGGGCATGTTTGGTCTGTAAGACGACTCACAGCCTTAGAGTACTAAGGGTTAATTTGTACTCCGAATGAGCAGGTGGCATTTTGGGATTGGCTGGTAAGTCATTGGGAAGAGCTGAAGTTTTAAAGGGAACTGACAGCAGGTCCAGTGGGTGGGAGGAGGTGTGCATTCCTGCTATAGGAAGTCTACAGGGCCTTGGTCAGCTCATGATACTGCATTGTGCACCTAGGAGGTAGGGGCAGGGAGGAATGGTTCACCAAATTGATCAAAGCACCTCACAGCCAACGCAGCAATATGGCTGGTGTGTACAAGTTGGGCACCTAACTACTAATTAGAGCACTTACATCCCCAAAGTAAGACTCTTGGGATGAGCTAGGTAATCGAACAAGTTAATTACGACTCTAGATTATATGCCAGCCTCAAGAACACTTTTGAGCAGTGAAAAATTATGGAAACATCACGTGACTCAATCCATGACACTTCTCAGATTTTATCTCCATCTTGACATGCCCAAGATTCAATGTGAAAGTGGCATCTCTAGTTTCTAAACTGAATTCTCCAACTCTGCCTGGGTTTGCCCTTTCCAAGTGCACATCTTAGGCTCCAGAAGCTGCAAAGCACTATGGTGACACATTAGTAAACATAACTGAGAATTACAGTGGCCAATCTGTAATGCTCCAAAGCAACAAGAATGATCACCTAAGAAGCACACTGAAAATGGAGGGCTCTATCATTGGGCCCCAGCCAGGGACACCTATAGATGTGAAGTGTCAAACGATTTCAAAAAATGTTGGCTCTTTCTTCTAAGACTATCAAAGGCAAATGAAAAGCTTAAGCAGCTAATTGACAAGGGAAAAAAATTAAGTTACTAAGCTTCTTCCTACTTAATAACCTACCCTGAAAGTGAAAAGAAACCTAAATAAACAGCTTAATAAATCTAGGCCCAGAGGCTTGGGTTGTGGTATAGCCAGTGAAGCCATCGCTTATGACACCAGCATTCCATATGGCTGCTGCTGGTTCCTGTCCCTGCTGCTCCACCTCCATCTAGCTCCCTACTAATGGCCTGGGAAAGTCAGAAGGCCAAGTGCTTGGCTGCAACACTCATGTGGGAGATCCAGATGAAGTTCCTGGCTTCAGCCTGGCCTAGCCCTGGTTGTTGAGTATACTTGGAAAGTCAACCAGAGGATGAAAGCGCTCTGTGTGTGTGTACACACATGTATGCACAGGCATGTGTGTCTCCCTTTATGCCTGTAATTCTTCAAATTAAAAAAAGTTTTGTAAATCTCTAGGCCAGATTTAGTTGCCTATGGTCACATAAAAAATCACATAAGGAGAAGATGGAGATGGAGATCTAAGGTGGCTAGATAGTGAGAAGCTACACTGAACTTGACCAAAGGCAGATATCAGAAAAACATGAAAGGATGGTGTGCCCAGGGGGACTGACGGAGATAAATTCAGTGGAGAAGGGACAAGAACAGAAGAGACTCACTCCACAGAGCAATGAGGAAAGAGGACAGTTCCAACTGCCAAAAGTCACCCCTAAAGCAGCAGACTCACTCTGTTGAATTTTACTAGCCTGGGGTGTAGATCTTTGTATCCTACTTGGGTTTGTTGAGTGTAAGACCTATTTTTCTCAAAATATCAACTCTATTTCACTGGTCTATTGTATATTTTCTTTATTTCTACTTTGGAAAAATCTTTCATATTCTGGGACTAGAAGAATTATTGGAATGCCCATACTATCCAAAGTGGTTTACAGGTACAGTGTAATCACAACAAAAATTTCAAGTCCTGGGCCCGGCACAGTAGCCTAGTGGTTAACATCCTCACCTTGTACACACCGGGATCCCATATGGGTGCCAGTTCACATCCCAGCAGCTCTACTTCCCTTCCAGCTCCCTGTTTGTGGCCTGGGAAAGCAATCGAGGACGGCCCAAAGCCTTGGGACCCTACACCCACTTGGGAGACCCAAAAGAAGCTCCTGGCTCTTGGCTTTGGATCGTCTCAGCTCTGGTCATTGTGACCACTTGGGGAGTGAATCAGCAGATGGAAGACCTTCCTCTCTCTCTCTCCTCCTCTCTGTATATTTGACTTTCAATAAAAATAAATAAGTTTTAAAAAAAATTCAAGCCCTCCTTCACAGACCTGGGAAAGGGGGAAATGCTAAAATTCCTATGGAAACACAAAAGGCCCCGATTCCTAATAACCAAAGTCATCCTAAACAAAAAAGGCAGTGGCACCATAATTCTAGATTGCAAGACATGGTACAGGATTGATCCTAATAAAAAATATCTTGGTACAGCCACACAACAGGCATGTAGATTATCTGAACAGATTAGAAACCCCAGAAATTAATCCATACATCAACAACTAACTAATTTTTGGCAGACAACTTGAAATCAGTCACTGGAGAAAGAACAGTCTCTCCAATAAAAGATGTTGGCAAAATTACATTTCCATTGTAGAAGCTTGAAGCAAGACCCCTACCTTACACCCTAAACATGAATCAACTCACAATGGATCAAAATAGACCTGAACTCAAATTGCTAGAGGAAAACTCTGCAAGATACTTGCCTAGGCAAGGACTTCTTGGATAAGACGCCTGAAGCACAGGCAATAAAAGCCAAGACAGAAAAATGAAATTACATCAAGCTACGAAACTTCTGCACAGAGAGGAAACACTCAGCAAAGAGGCAACTAACAGATGGAAGAAAATGTTTGCAAACTATGCATCTGACAAACGATTAATATCCAAATATATAAAAAGCTCAAAAAACTCCAAAACAAGCCAGTTAAGAAATGGGCAGAGGATATAAACAGGAATTTTTCAAAGGACGAATGCAGATGGCCAATAGACACATGAGCAAATGGTCAGCCATCAAGGAAATGCAAATAAAAACCACAATAGGGTATCATCTCATTCCAGTCAGTGCCAAAGACAAACACCACATGTTTTCTTTTATTTGTAGTAGGTACATAGATAAAAAGCGTCTAGACGTCAAGTCATTTGATGTGTAGTTATAAAGAGCACTTCACTGAAGCATACCATGTAGTGAATAATAAACTCTTACTTCACACACTTAAAAAGAGGAATGTGAGACAGAGAGGACTCTTGAGGTACTCATAGTGTTGGTTTGGAGTCTGTCTGATCAGACAACCAAAACAACTCCATTACTGTACATCTGTATGTATTGGGTGGTATGCCAACTGTATTTCATTAATTTTTTTAAAAAAGAAAAAAGCTGAAGGAAGAAACTCAAGATTAAATTAAGGCCCTTAGGTGACCCAGTCTGCTTCCTTAATCCCCTGTACACTCCAGCTTAGTGCATCCAGGCTCAGTCGAGGCAATACGAGGGTTTATCTGGCCAATCCTTCCCTTAACTTCACCCTGCATCAGTAATCCAGTTATGAAACACAAGCTCAGTTGAAAAGGCCACCCATGAAGCTCAATCAGACTCCAAAATATGCCTTCTGGCATCTAGTTACTTATTTTGAAAATCTCCCACAGGAAAGCAATGCTTCTATAAAAGACTCACTAGGAGTTCTTATAATGATAGAGAGTATTAGTTTAAACAAGCGCCACCTTTGGCCATTTTGTCTTCCTACCTACAACTTTATCTCAACAAATAATGGTATGTGGATATGCAATTTATGTTCTATGGGTTTGAAATGCCACTTTTTAAAATCTTGGTTTAGGGAGTGCCATCACTTTGAAAATACAAATTTGGGATAGGAAGTTTTTACATGGTAACATACAATGAGATGAATAATACAGAGATTGATAGGGTTAAGAGTGGCTAAATCTATCAAAGGTTGGATTGGCCAGAGGAATCCCCTGCCAGCCTCATAGCATCATAGTAACCCAAACCAGCTCACTCTCCCTCAATCTGAAAACAAAAATTAAAAAGTCCAAAAGCAGGGATTGTAAGGAGCCATGATGCTAGCAATTGCTTAGAGTGATAATTAGGCAGGTCAGTCAAGGAACAGGCAATGACCTGCTGGAATGGGCGAAGTGGTTAAGGAATGAAGAGGCATCATCCAAATGAGTGCCATTGGGGGAGATGCAAGGGCCCTTCTAGACTACCTATGATGGCTTCTGTCCGCATCCCACAGGCCACTGCGTTGGCTTCTGGCCTCCTCTCCTGTGACAACAGCTGCTCTAGTTGGGTCAATGGAATTCCCCAGTTAGGGGACCCACGACAATGGAGCTGCTTTGGGAGTATCTCTACCAAAGAGAAAGACCTGTCGAACTTGCAGAAAGCCTTGCTCTGCACATCTACTGGTGTTTTTTTTTTTTTAAGTTCCTTCAGCTCAAAGAAATCAATAATGTATCAAAATGTCGTATTTGGGGTGACAAGTCCTGAAATGCTCCAGCTTGATTTAACGAGCAGTTTAAGCATAATAATTAAGTGCATATAAATGGATGAAAGGCTTGTAAATGAACTTTTCATTCCATGGTTTCCTTGTTCTCAGATATGGGTCTGTGGCACACTGAACGAAGCCACTGTAACACCATCACTCCATGTCAGAGTGCTCTACTTCTGATGTAGCTTCCTGCTAATGACCCTAAGAAAGCAACGGGAGATGGTCAAGTGCTTTGTCCCCCAAGCCAGAGTAAGCTTATTTTTAAATCAATTTTTAAGTAAGCTTCTGATACTTCCATATTTACAACTACAATCACACATAATAATGAAATAATTTCAATATGGAAGAAATGCAACCTGTTTTGAAAAGGTAGTTATAAAGTATACTTTTTCTAAAAATAAAACTATCATTTTTGTCCTGAAGCATAATTGCTGTCTATTCCACAAAGATGAGGAGCAGAACATAGGAAAAAATTTATTGGATAGCAGGAATTAGTTGATGGTCAGGATGGGTTTTCTAGCGGAGTTAGAGCCATCACTTGCTATGTCCACTTCTAATCCAGTAGCCTGTTAATGTGTGCTCTGGGAGACAGAAGCTGATGGCTCAAGTACTATGTCCTTCCCATCCATGTGAGAGACCCAAAAGGAATTCCTGACTCCTGGCTCCAAACTGGCTCAGCACCCACAGTTGTGGCCATTTGCAGAGTAAATCAGTGGAGAGAAAATCTATGTATCTCTTTCTCTCTTCCTCCCTCCTTTCCCCCTCCTCCACCACTTGCTGTATTGTTCAACTAAATAAATATTTTTAAGAAATAACTGACCGGTTGTGAAGTGAAAAGAATTTCATATGCGGCTGGAGCTGTGGCACAGTCAATTAAGCCTTCAGTTGCAATGCTGGCATCCAATATATGGGTACAAGTCTGAGTATCAGCAGCTCCACTTCTAATCTAGCTCCCTGTTAATGTGCTTGAGAAAGCATCAGAGGATGGCCCACATCCTTGGGTCCCTGCACCCATGTAGGAGACCCAGAAGCTGCCTCTGGCTCCTGGATGCAGACCAGCCCAGTTCCAGCTGTTGTGGTCATTTGGGGCATTAACCGGTGATCTTGATCCTGCTCTCTCCCTTTGCCTTTCAAATAAAAATAAATTTTAAAAATAATCTCATGTATGGTACCATGGGTTAAATATGAATTACTCATTATGAAAGTTTGTTTTTACTGTGCCTCATTGTTGAAGGTGCTCTGATAACAAAATGAGAATGTGGTCTTCCTCAAAACCAAAGTAGTAATGGGTATTTGGGGTAGTGATCAAGACACTGCTTGTATCAGAGTGCTTAACTGGAGTCCTGGCTCCTCTGCATCCGATCCAGCTGCCACCTCACGCACATGCTGGGAAGCAGAGGATGACTCAGTGACAGGAGTCCTTGCCATCCTCCTGGGAGACACAGGTTGAACTCTGCCTCAGTCCAAGACGTTGTGTGTATTTGAGGAAGGAATTAGTATATTGAAGATCTCAATCTCTCTTATCTTTCAAATAAAGTGCAGAAAAAAAAATTTTTAAAGACTGTTTTTGGGGTTTGATGTGGTAGCCTAGTGGCTAAAGTCCTCGCCTTGCATGCACTGGAATCCCATATGGGCGCTAGTTCATGTCCCTGTTGCTCCACTTCCCATCCAGCTCCCTGCTTGTGGCCTGGGAAAGTAGTCAAGGACAGCTCAAAGCCTTGGGACCCTGAACCCATGTGGGAGACTCGGAAGAAGTTTCTAACTCCTGGCTTTAGATTGGCTCGACTCCAGCCATTGCTGCCACTTGGGGTGTGAACCAGCAGATGGAAGATTTTTCTGTCTCTTTCCTTCTGTCTATAAATCTGATACACCTTTCAAATTTAAAAAAATCTTTTAAAAAAGATTTTTTATTGGGAAGGCAGATATACAGAGAGAAGGAGAGACAAAGATCTTCCATCCATTGATTCACTCCCCAAGTGGAAGCAATGGCTGGAGTCAAGCTGATCCAAGCCAGGCATTCTTCTGGGTACAAGACCCCAAAGGCTTTGGGTCATCCTCTACTGCTGGATGGGCTACAAGTAGAGAGCTGGATGGGAACTGGAGCAGCAGGGACATTAATCTATGCCCACACAGGATTCTGGTGCTTATAAGATGAGGATTTAACTATTGAGCCATGGTGCTGTGGCCCTAAAGTGAAAAATTTCCTTGTTGAGTGCTGGTAAGAGACTTTTGAAAATTTTTTATAATGTTTCTCAAGATCATCTTTTGTGCTTTATGTTGTCTTCTGTTAGGTTTCTGCACTGCCTTAGAAAACTGAATCCATATTGAATCCATATTTTTGTTTTGCTTTGCTTTTTAACAGCCAAGTAACTTTTTTGTATTTGCTTCTGTTTCATAATGACTGATTAGAATTTGAAGCACTTGATTGAACAGGATAAATTAAGTTTTTTGAACCTTGAACTAGATTCAGGACATTCTAGAGGGTCACTTGAATGTCTCAAGGAATTTATAAAGTAAACATTAAAATAATTAACTTATTTGGTGTACTAGGGTATTCAGCTACCACATTATGCTTAACCTTTCTGAATAAATATTGTATATAAATATACATCTGAATGCCATTAGTATACACAATAGAAATTGTATTAAATTTCTGGAAATCTGATGGTGTTAGTGATAATTTTGATTATTAAACTAAAATGTTAAAAGCCACCTAAGTACTTCCTATTAATTGCTAGTTATGATGAAATCAGATTTTTATCCAGGGCCATTCTAAGATTGGCCCACAGACAGCTCACTGTGTTATACTGATGCTTTTCTGACAGCTTTTCCAAGTGACTAATACTTAAGTAGTTTCATTTTCAAGAAAACGCACGAAAAGGACTCTGACAGGGGCCAGCATTGTGGCGTAGCTGTTTAAGCTACCCTTTGCAACAGCAGTATCTCATACGATCACTGGGCTCTAGTTTTGATCCAGGCCCCTGCTAATGCACCTCAGAAAGCAATGGAAGGTGATGCGTGACCCCTAGCCCCGCATGAGAGGCCAGGGAGAAGCTCCTGGCCCGAGCCGGCACAGCCCTGATCGTTGCGGCCATCTGAACGAACGAGTAGGTGGGAGATGGAGCCATCTCTGCAACTTGGCCTTTCAAATACATCTTTTAAATTGTTACAAGATTACATTTAAAAAGAAAGGAGAGGATTAGCAAGTACAGATTTCTGACAAATGAAGTTCTTATCATTGGACTGGATAATATTTACTGAATAATGCAGAAACTGAATAATTAAGACTGCTTACAAAGATCAAACAGAACAAGACTAAATTACATGTTACAAAATGTACTGACCAGGAAATCTTATGATTTTTTAGTTAAAAATATCGCTGATTCTTTGAAGTTTCATTTTCCAAAGTTTTAAAAAAGATTTATTTATTTTTATTGGAAAGGCAGATATACAGAGGAGGAGAGAGAGGAAGATCTTCCATCCAATGTTTCACCCCCCAAGCAGCAGCAATGGCTGGAGCAGAGCCAATCCAAAGCCAGGAGCCAGGAGCTCTTCTGGGTCTCCCACATGGGTGCAGGGTCCCAAGGCTTTGGGCTGTCCTCGACTGCTTTCCCAGGCCACAGGAAAGTAGGTAGCTGGATGGGAAGCAGGGCCGCCAGGATTAGAACTGGCACCCAGATGAGATCCCGGCACGTGCAAGAAGAGGACTTTAAACCCCTACGCTATCGAGCCAGGCTCTTGTTTTCCAAATTTAATTTCTTCCTTAAGCTAGTTGTAGTTTATAGCAATTTTATACACTATACACATAAAATTTCATTTTCATCTCCCTACCTAATCTCTCCAGAATTTGGAAGCAACGATGTATTCTTGTTCTGTGGCAATATAACTTTAAATGTTAATTCAATAAGAATCTATTTTTGTAGCAGAGCATAATTATAAACATTCATTAGATTACCAACACTTGGAATAGAAAGTAGAATTTTTGCCAATTTTAAGGTACTAAGGTTGACATTACCTTAGTACCAATATACCTCTTTGGAAAAACAGACCTGGTAACTTAAATGCTCAGTTCTCCTACAGAGTACCTAGCCTTGCAAAAAGTAAATAAAGTCACTTCTGGTAGGACAAGGAACCTTAAACTACTTTAGGGATTTTAAAAAGAGAATTCAATTAGACATGTAGCTATAGTAGCCATGGTCTACTGGGAAGTCTTTGGTTTGGCTTCCTGGTCTGGAAAGGTCTTTGAAAGTCCAATTTATGATCCTTTATTGGTCCTGGTGTGGTAGCCTAGTGATTAAAGCTGTTGCCTTGCACTCACTGGGATTCCATATGTATGCTGGTTGTAATTCTGGTGGTCCTGCTTCCCATCCAGCTCCCTGTTTGTGGCCTGGGAAAGCAGTCGAGGATGGCCCAAAGCCTTGGGACCTTGCACCCACATGGGAGACCTGGAAGAGGCTCCTGGTTCCTGGCTCCAGATTGGCTCAGCTCCAGCTGTTGAGGTCACTTGAGGAGTGATTCAACAGATGGAAGATCTTCCTCTGTGTCTCTCCTTCTCTCTGTATATCTGCTTTTCCAATAAAAATAAATAAATCTTTAAAAAGATCTTGTGGGTGCTGGACTCTATGTTTGGTATATGCTTGCAATGGGGGAATCTCAACTGAACTTGAACTGTGGTTATGCAACAAGGTGGAGGAATCCACCATGGTGGGAGGGTTTGGGGAGGGGTGGGGAGAATCCCAGGACCTATGAAACTGTGTCACATAATACAATGTAATTAAGGAATTTAAAATAAAATTAAAAAAAAAAAGATCTTGTGGGGCTATTTGCTGTTCTTGCTACATTTACATAATCAGGCCAAATTTGATGAGATATAGTAATTCTGGAAACGGATTAGTTTTGCTTTATCTATCTTTGGTGAAAGTGAAGGTGACTGTGTTCAAGACAAAAATCTCTGGTATGCCTGTTACCAGATTGTTGCCCTATTCATTGCATCCAAGTTTTTATTATCTTCCTTAACAAAGGATTGCTTGCTGAATTTTAGTTTCCCCCAATATTTGGGCTATGACTCTCCAGCTGAGAACAAAAGCTGTTCTATTCTGGAAGCTGGAACTGAACGGTTTGATGAAAATTTCTAGGGATCTATCTCATGCATGATGGACAGGCCACTTAGAGTTCAGCAAAAGATCTAAGATCGCAATCAGAGACATGCAAACCAGGACAGGAAGCCGGTGGCTTCATGGACATCTTTTCCCAAGACATTAGAACAAACTTCCCTTTATAACAGGGCTCTTACCCCTTTTGGTTTTTTCTTGTGTCTTCCCTTTCTGTGTAGCAGCATAATCTGCAATATTGGGAAATCCTACCAAAATCAGTAGTTTTTACAGGAGCTTGACAGGATACGGGGTCCATTATGGCAAACCCTGATTTTTCTATGACCTACAGGATCCTTTTCTCCATCGACATCAACTTAATTAATGTTCTTACTGCGACTGTTCAAATTATACTAATGGTCCCTTTTGCAAAGGCAGACTGCTGGACTCACTTGTTTTTGCTTCTTGGTTTCATTTAGCAGTTCTGTTATCTAATTTTCCAAAATGAACTACCTACTAGATCAACAAGAACAAGTCTATATAGTTTGTTTTTTTGTGTTTGTCTTTTTGGACATGAATAAATAGACTGGCTGCAAACCAAAAATGTTACTTAGAGGGTAATTTTTTGACTGTTGTGGTCAAAGTTGGTTTGGTTCATGAGAATCCTGGTTATGAATAAAATATTCTAAACTCTTGATATTATCCCGCACCATTTCTGATTGCAACTTCCTGCTAATGTGCACCCTGGGAGCATGGAGTGATGCCAAGAGGCATTCTGGCTTTGGCCTGGTCCAGCCCCTGCTGTGTGGACTTCTGAAGGATCCCTGCCTGTCCATCTGTCTGCCTTTAAATACATGCAAACGTACCTTAAAAAAAAAGTAGAACCATCCAGCAAAACACTGAAGAACCTCACAGAGGAAAAGGAAATAGAGCTAGGATAGGAAAAACCACTCTGGCAAATCCACATTTCTAGTTGTGTATCAGGCATCACTGTAAATGCTCCACAAGTAGTAGCTGACTGTGTATTCATCGCAGTGTGTCTTCGATCACATCTGTAGATGAGAAAGCTGATGCCCTGAGAATTTAAGGAATCCGCCAAGGCTATCAAGGGAGCCAGCCAGGAAGGGAACCCATACATTCGCTGCTCCAGTGTGTGTCCTTGACTGCTCAGCTTCTCCTTTAAGGAATGGGAATTTCTCCATCCAGGCAGAAAGAGCTACAGGGACCATCCCAGGAGCTGGGCCTGTGTACAGGAGGTATGTGTGGGTGGTGGGGAGGAGAATGGCATGGCTGCTGGGACATGTGGCGATGTCCTTCCACATCAGCAGGCTTGGCTTCAACCTCTAGCTGCAGAAGGCTGCTACCAGATCTCACAGAGCAACAGAATACCACGGAGCCACCAGACAGCAGCTAAGTTGCTAAAACCATGGTGCTAGAGCAAGATGTTCTGGTTACACAAGACCAGTCAATCCTGTCAAAAATCATGACCTCACAAAAAAGCACAACAAACATATTTAAAGTGTCCAACCTCAAGACCTTTTGGGCTGTGGTCTTGTCTCCAAACCCCACTACTCACCAAGGGGCTCTGCAAACTGGAGGCACAACTAAGTAATTGATTTTGAGAACAAGAGGAGATAAGGTTCTGGAACAAAGGTTGCAGTATGAGAAGTTCCCTTGGGCATGCTCTGTCCTCTCTACTTCTTGAGCCTCCTAACAAGGAGGGCAGGGTTAGCTGAGGATAGCAATTCTTGACATGTGTGCAACTTTTTCATATCCATCTGGATGACTCTAACAGAGTTCTCTGCCTTCAGTGGGGCTTCTGTTTGTAGAAGCTAAACAATCTTCCTAGAATACAAGTCTGGAAACCTACAGAGACTCCCTATTGCTTCCCTATCACAGTACTCCTGCATCTCTGAGCCTTCGCTAGTACCTTACCTTCCAAGCCTGAGAAATCCCATCCTGTGCTCCAACCACTACACTGCACTACTGAACGCACCTGCCTTTGTTCGCAGAGACAAACTCTTACCCAATCCTTAAGACCTGGCTCACAGCTAAGTTTCTCTTCAATCTTATTTCCGTAGTGGTGAGTGGTAACCACATACTTGCCACTGTGCCCACGCCAGGAGTCCTTAGCCCAGAGTTCATATGGAAATTGCGAAGAAGACACCAAAGGGCTGGGATCCCAGAGATTTGGACCCAGCTGGTCTAGGGTAAGCCCTAGACAGGATACTTTGAATTCCTGAAGGGCTGGCACTCTGGTGTTCACCCTCAGCCCCTCTCTCCCAGAGCTTGGAACAGAATGTGACTTTCATTAAAAAATTATGTGTTCATTGAATGCATGGAACAGACAATATCCACAGCCCCACTGTGGGCAGGTGCTACTGGATCCCATTCTGCAGTTGAGGACCTCAGGTGCAAGGATATTATGTGGTTTGTGCAAGATTCCAGGAGTGACATGGGTCCAGTGATCTGTACACCTGAGGAAGGGCAGCAAGGCCAGCACCACGCTGTGTGCCCACCACGCTTGAAGGGACATACCCCTGGGTGCCTGGTCCTCTGTACTCTGAAGTCTGAAGGTTCCTCTAGAAACACATGCTGCCTTAAAACTTTTCTCTTCCTCTTGTTTTTAATGAATGATGAGCCATCACTTATTTATAGCCCATCTATAGCTGCCTTTATGGGGCAGAAAATGAGCTACTTGCCAAAGTAATTACCTTTTTTAATAGACTTAGAACAAGTGCTCATGGCTTATTTCTTTCCAAATAGCTGAGGTGCTAGGTTTCCACTGTCTTGTCAGACCCGCCTGGGTCTCTGTGCTTGCTAGGGTTCTATTTAGAACTGTTTTTCGAACACGCCCTAGAAACAGGCTGACTTAGCCACAAAGCTGACTGCTTTCTTTAACAGACTGAGAATTTTAAGGAAAAGGTTGTTGCTCTCAGATGGAAGAGGTACTTTAAGACTAATAGAGTTTTCTCTGAACATGCTGGCTCCCCACCCATCTTCCATAGATGTCACTGAAGTGTGTAGTCCATTGCTCAGCCAGCCAGCAAGAGGGTACACCTTCCCACTCACCCAGTTTGTGGCAGAAAATGTATGGGTATTTATGCCAAGAGAAAAATAACTACAAAGTAAAAAATAACGACTAAGCATTGCTTTAGCCCAGGGTCTATATCTAATACTAATATTTATAAGTGTGTGAAGGAGCTTCAAAAATCTGTAGGAAAAAATGGAATTTAAATATAATGCTCGTTTTCCATGGACCTAGACTATTTGAGAGAGACCGATTAGACCAAGACAGGGCAAGGGCCAAAACTAAGGACAGACACCCAATCCAGATCTCCTACAGGAGTCACAGGAAGCCAGACACTTGAGGTACCACCACTGCCTCCAAGGGTCCGCATCTGTGTGAGGCTGGTGTCAGGAGTCAGAGGCAAAGAAGCAAATCCAGGCCCTGGGATGTGGGATGCAAGCGTCTTAACTGCCAGACGAAATACCTACTCCCAAGTGTCCATTTTACAAGCAACATTAACTATTTAAAAGAGCAAGACTGAGAAATGTAGTGGGCATTTTGTAATGATTTGTAATTTTGTAAGAAATGTAGTAAGCTTATTACAGCTAGCATTTCAATGGTCTGGGTTTGTTCAGTGAGGATTTTCAAATAAAATATGATTATGCTGAGTAACAATAAAAATGTCTTTGGGCAACATGTGTTCAGGATGAATTTTGTTTTCTTATTATGGTGAGAAATCACCAAGGGTGGTGCGCATTGCTTCTTTCACATGATCACAAGCCCGATTTTGAACTCAACTCTGTCCAAAGATCCAGTGTGGGATGGGCATTTGCCCTGAGATTCAAGATGTGTATTGGGACACCTGTATCTCACACTGGAATATTTGGGTTACAGTCCTAGCTGTGCTCACAATTCCAGTTCTTACTACAAAGCCTGCAGGGAGTCGAGGGGAGAGCAACTGGGCGTAGTTTAAGTAGTGAGTCCCTGCCACCCGTGAAGGAAACCTGGCTTGGCTCCTGGTTTCAGCCCGGCCCAACCCTTGCCACTACAGGCATCCCAGGAATGAACCAGTGGGATGCAAATGTGCTTTCTATGAAATAAATTTATTCTTACAAAATGCAAATTAGCCTGTAAACTTATTGTAGGAATTTTTCAGATGCCTTACAGCTGCTTTAGAAAGAGAATTAATTGTGAGTCTATTAGGCAAGGATGGTTCCAGAGACGTAAGTTTCTATACCAGCAAACTGAAGGCCAGGATAAACAGTAAAATAAAAGCTAGATTAACCAATTAGAAACAGCCAACAGATCTCTAACTAGGAGCTTTCAACTTTAACCAATCAAATATTTTCTTTTTCCTGCTTCCAGAAACACCATATAGAAGTTTCCCTCATTCCATCCTGATTTCCCCACCCCAAGACTCCAGCACTTGCCTTCTGGTGCTGCCTCATTGGTGAATCACTGTCTAATCAAACGCTATAGCTTTCATGTGCCCAAGGCTATCTTAACATTCTGATGGGGTAAATTTTCCATTTTGCTCAAGGACAATGGTCATGCTACACTCAGCTGCAAGATTTTCAGAGTGTCATTGAGCCCCTTCTCGGCCCAGGTTTCCTTACTGTGAAGTGAAGCATCCATGAATCCAGGCCAAGAGATTGGGACACATGCAGTCATTTGCAGGCAGGTAAAGGGTTGCAGCGCGGACGGGAGAGGCCGAAGTCACACAGCTCCTTACAGAAAACAAGGAAGGCATATGGCCACTGACCTGCACCTGGGCATCTGACCTTGCCTGTCCCTGAAGAGGGGAAGAGAGAACTGGAAAAAGCGGGAGAAAATGAGAGAGGAGAGGGACTGGGGAGAGGAGGGTGGGAGGGAGTAGGTGTGCAATGCCAGCAGGTGACTGAGAGGAGTGGGTTACACACAGTTCCCCAGCAAGCATGCGCCTGAGCAGAAAACATCACTGGCTGAGTTCCCAAAGCTGCTAACATTTCAGGTGTTCCAGTCCCTTGTCTGGAGAAGATGGAGCGACTCTGCCTCAGCCCTGCAGCCCTGTGGCCTTTTGGATGCTGGAGGAAACACCCCAAGTGGAGGAGACCTGGTTGGCACACAGAGGGGTGCTGCACCTGCTGTACAGTGCTGGTTTACTTGAGGGCTTTTCAGTGATGTGGGGAATTCCAAAGAGGCATTCACGCCAAAGGATTCCAAATCAAAGGGAATGGAACAGTTTTTACCCTTTCACTTTATGGATAAAGGAAACAAGCATCGTATTTCAATGAAAGGTGAATAACTGGTGCTTCTGCCACTTCGTAGGTAGTTCTGTATTGAATTTCCACAGCTGGGCTGTTATGTATCAGGGACAGAGATTGTAATGAGCCACTTTTAGTTTCACAGCCATTCTATGTTCACTGCACCTTCTTACAAGCATGCAACACCTCAGTCATGCAACACACGCATGCAATGAGAACACACATGCAATAACCACATACACAAGTACGGCAAACACTTAGACCCATGTATCTGCATGAAGTGTGTGCAGACACATACATACACACTCCCTGCATGCACCATTCACATGCACATAGACAAACACATGTACATCAGGCCCGCAACATATAAGCACATATTAATACATCTGCACACAGCTGGGCATACGTATGTACATACAAAGTCCAGTTTTCTGGGCCATTCCACAAGTGTTGCATAACTGATAAGGCCACAACTGGGTTTGTTGAACACATTATCATTCAAAATCTATACTAATAGCTTTTTGAAGGACAAAAATTTCACATATTCTCAACTAAGGACCAAAAAAATTACAGCAGGCTCTGAAGAAAAGTCACTTTTGCAAGAAAATAACTCAAAATACTGTTCTCTACCACATTAATGTGTCGCTGAGGTATATATTCACAATTTTGGATCTGAACAGCAGGTGCTTATTCTGAAAAGTAATCCCCCAAAAAATGTAATAAAAAACAAAAACAAGGTGTAGATGGTTTGGCACAGCAGGTGAGAGATCATTGTGCTCGTTTTTTTTTTTTTCCCCTTGCCTTCAAACTAGCTCCCTAGAGAATCAGGGCTGAGATATTTATTGCTGGGAGGTGCTAGTGTCCATTTCTGTCCCCTAGATTCCTGTGTCAAAACCTAATATTCAGACCCAGAGTGATAGCCTAGTAGCTGAAGTCCTCGCCTTGCAAGTGCTAGGATCCCAAGTGGGTGCCAGTTCTAATCCCAGCAGCCACGCTTCCCATCCAGCTCCCTGCTTGTGGCCTGGGAAAGCAGTCGAGGACAGCCCAAAGCCTTGGGACCTTGAACCCACGTGGGAGACCCAGAAGAGGCTCCTGGCTTCAGATTGACTCAGCTCCAGCCTTTGTGGTCGCTTGGGGAGTGAACCATCAGCTACAGGAGATCTTCCTCTCTCTCCCCTCCTCTCTGTATATCTGACTTTCCAATAAAAATAATTTAAAAACACCAATATTCAACATAATAATATA
Organism: Ochotona princeps; assembly: GCF_030435755.1. Taxonomy (NCBI): domain Eukaryota; kingdom Metazoa; phylum Chordata; class Mammalia; order Lagomorpha; family Ochotonidae; genus Ochotona; species Ochotona princeps. The sequence goes on along the minus strand of NC_080841.1, from coordinate 31,249,145 downwards.
AATAAGCAAGGCCATTATGGGCCATGAGGTCGTAAGGGCAAGGGAGCCTGCTGGTCTATTCTGTCCTTGGGAACAGGAAAGGAACTAATGAAGTGGAGAGCACCCACTATCCACCATACCTATGAGCCTAAATGTCAGACCCCTGGTTGCCAGAGCTGCACGAGGTGGCCGTGTGGTGAACTACCTAGCCTAAAGGAGTTGGTGTTATACACACTGTCATGTAATTTTTGTCCTATTTTGTTGCAGCTTTATAGTTTCTGGGTACAGATCCATTTCAAGTTCACTCTTGTTTATGATTTTCCCAGAACCATTTATTGAAATTTAGTTTCTCCATGGAATGGTCAGAAATCATTTGGCCATATATGCCAGGGTCTAGTTCTGGACTCCCGTCCATTTGGATTTGCATGTCTGCCTCTGTGTCATCAGTGCCGTTCTACTTTGATTACTGCCACTTGGTAGTAAGTTGAAGTCTGAGTCCTGCAGCTTTGCTCCACGCCTATTCAAAGTTGGGGCGGGGGGGCTGTTATTGGTTGTTGCACCTCTTCAGTTATTACTAACTCTATTGATGCAGGTTGGTAACATTTTTGGCAAATATTTCTCTCAGAAAACTGGTTTTGATTCCAGATGGCTTTCTGTGCCTATTAAACATACTCAAAGTTCTTTTTAAACACTTATCACCCCCCACACATCCAATTAATTACTTAGTCTTTTCAACTGCAACCATTCCAATAACCAACAAAGCCCAATGCTGGTGAGAGCAGAGAGCAGCTCAAACTCCCACCCACTGCTGGTGGGAGTGCAAGACGCACAACCGCTGTGAAGGCACTCATTACTCTAGAAGGTCAAACACATACTTACCATATGACCCTCACTTCTGGATATTTACCCCAAAGGAATAAGAAAAAAAAAACTTACACCAAAGCAGGCATGGAAATGTTTACAGTATTTTTTATCTGACAGCTCCAAACTGGAAAGAATCCTCACGCCCTTTAATCAGTGAGGGAATAAACTGTGGCACATCTAGACAGTAAAATCACACCCGGGGATAAAAAGAATACAGCTGCTGCTACATGCAGTGATGTGGGGAAGACTGCACATACTGGTGAGGGAACAAAGTGAGACACCAAGGCTGCACGCTATGCGATTCCGCCTACAGGACATCCCAGTAAGGCTAATCTGTAAAGGGCTGGGCTAAGGCAGGGCATGGGCTCTACTGGGAAATGGGGTGATTTTTAGGATGACAGCATGGTTATTTATCCTGAGCTTGGTAGTAGTTACATGATTGCCTGCATTTGTTAGTACAGACACAAAGATAGGATTTGCTGAAAGTAAACTATTAAAACAAATAGGCCTATTTCTGCCTAGCATTCCTTCCTTTCAGTAACTGATCGAGTAGAGCTGGTAATAACCAGCCCATTTTGCGAACATTCTGCCTTGAAATCTCTTCACTGAAAGCCAATACGTTCATTTTATACATTTTCAACAATTTTACCAAATGAACTGCACGTCATAAATTGCTGCATCAGAAATCTGCAGGGGCCAAAGGCATATTCCAAATTCCAGTGTGGAAGCAGCATAACCTAAGGAAACCATGTCTATAGTAATCAGCTTCTGTAGCAGTCAGGTTTTTGCAATGGCAGCTGACAGTCCTCAAATTTCAACGGATTGCAATAGCAAACCATTCTCTCCCTCTCACATAACCCATGAGCTGCAGGTTAGCGCTGCCTCTGCTGGGTTTGGCTGGACATGGCTGGCTTGGGCAGAGGTGGTTTAACTTCATGTATTTTCTTATCCTGGGCTCAAAGAGAAGCCACTATGTGGTGTATAGTTTTCAGAACAGAGAGAGGAGCTCCAGGGAAACAAGAGTCAAACCATATAAGTTCACTGAAGTATTTTGCCCAGATGGGACCCAAGTTCCCTTGGCTAAACAAACACACAGCTAAACACAAAGTCAGAGCAGTGAAAATAACACTCTGCCTGCAGAATAGCTTAGCAAAGGCTGAGGAAATAGGTCGCTTCTCAGGAAGTCTCTGCCAGGACAGGAACTACTACAAAGTGTGAGGAAAAACAAGAATGCACTAAGAAGTCCATCACCAGAAAAGGAGTAAATACAGTAAAGTTATACAAACTATCCTACCTTAGCTAAAAAGGAATGGACTATCTTCATATCCATTCACCTATGTCATAATAGAGACCTCAGAAATATCATGCTGAATGCATCAACTAAATTGCTGGTTTGGTTGGTTACTATAGCATTTCAGAGACCTACAAATAGAGTGGGAACAAGAATAGGGATCAAGTTTTCCATGTGTTTTTTTTAAAGAACATAATAATTTCATTGGCATACAGATGCCCTTAGAGCAAAAATAGATGCAACTTTGTCTCGATGTCACTTCTCTGTGTCCCCGAAGACCCTAGCAGATGTGCTGCAGCCCATGCATGGAAAATTCTACCGAATCTGAGAAGCCCTGTCTCTAGCTCTGTCACTTTTTTTTTTTTTTGGCTTGAGATTCACATCACTGGATAAGAAGAACATCCACAAATGAAATACTTCAGATTTCTCAGATTCTTGAACTCAACTCAGCATCAACCAGGCCATGTCTACACTCAGAGATAAGCAGAGCCATGACCAGGTATCCCTCAATTGCAGGTCTGGCTTTCTAAAAGACCATTTTTCTAGATATGCTTTGACTTTCAAGGTTTCTTGCCATCCATACCAGCTCACTGTGCAGAAGATAAGCTCGAGGAAAACATCCACATCTGTGAGCTCAACTTGAACGGGTTAGTCATCAGCTAGGTCTTCTAAGATGATCACGATTTTAAGACAAAATAGTAGTAGTAATAACTACAATTTTGGTTATCTAGAAGAGGAACTGTTGGAGAGTCATTTCCAGCAAGTCCTCTAAGCCACAAGTCACACTGCCTAAGAAGCTGTGTCCAGGGAAGGGTTCATTTACAGAAATGGGAATGAACACTTGTGCAGGCAGTGATGATGCAGGGAGAGATGACCATATAGTAGCAAATGCATCAGGACCTGTTCAAGTCACTTACCTGTGTGAAAGATCTAGAGGGTGTTTCCAAAGATAAGCATGAGCTTTGAGAAATCAGTAACTCTTTGTAACTGAACCACATGTGTGTTCTAAGAGTTAACATGATACATTTGGCAGGTAGAGTTGGACCATTTGGCTTAAAATCCCAGATCCCACATTGGAGTGCCTATGTTAGGTGCCAGCACTGGCTCCTGGCTCTGGCTTCTTGCTAATGTGAACCCTGGTAGGTAGTAGTTAAGGGCTCAAGCAGTTGCATGGATCCCTGCCACCCATGTGGCAAACCCAGATTAAATTCATGCCTCCCAGCTTCAGTTTTTTTTAAGATTTATTTTTATTGGAAAGGCAGATTTACAGAGAGAAGGAGAGAGAAAAAGATTTTCACTGCTAGTTCACTACCCAAAGGCTACAATGGCTGGAGCTGAGCCAATCCGAAGCCAGAAGCTGAGAGCTTCTTCCAGGTCTCCCACATGGGTGCAGGGTCCCAAGACTTCGGACCATCCTCGACTGCTTTCCCATGCCACAGGCAGGGATTTGGATGAAAGTAGAGCTGCTGGGACACGAATTGTCAGTGTCATACAAGATGCCATGTTTGGAGGTGGAGCATTAGCCAATTGAGCCATAGCTCTGGCCCCCTCAACTTTAGGCTTAACCCAGCTGAACAACTGGGGTGTGAGCTAAGGGTATGCTCATGTGCTTCCTTACTCTGTCCCCCCACTTCTCAAGTATTTAAGAAGAGGCTAAATCAGGATCTTCTATCCTCTGGAGTCTCTTCATTGTCCATCCAGTTCCCCAGGCTGGGTTCCCTGCCCAGACCTGCAGGGGTCCTCCACGCTCACCCGCATGCTAACAAGTCTTTATGTCCTCTCCTTTAATATATTTTACTTCAACCACTGAGAGTTCAGCTACTGCACTGCCTTTGTCCTTGCTATTTTTGTTTCTGTCCCAGATGACTATTGAAAAAAGCAGTGCCCTGCTGGTACTGTAGGAGTTGGGAGTTACACTCCTGTATCCTCTGCACTATCGCAATGATAGGGGAGGCTCTGCAACATGCTGCATGTAAAGTATGAGGAGGATGACTTTCGGGTCTGCATGTTACCTAAAGCCCCTTCCCCTCCTGGCAGTTCCATGATCCAGCAGAATGTGTTTGCAAGCAAAGAGAAACAAAACTAGATGTGAATCTGCCTCACCTCCAGTCACAGTGTGGTCTAAGAATGTTACTAACCTGACATCCCAGCTCCCGATTCCATAAATACGTAAGATGATGTTTATCTCAAAGCCATAAGGACTAAATGAAGCAACACGGCGAAGCCTGGAGTGCACGGCTTCAAGAAGGCACACAGGAAGTCTTCCCTCCTCTACAGGAAGTTGTCCTCCCAGCCCAGGAGCCCCGTGTCGCATGCAGCACCAGTGGCTTAACTGGCATGGCACTCTACCATTCCTCTTCAGCAGCGTAACAGATTCAGCCGTTACCCCCTGGCTGAAGAAATGCAACTCATTAAACAGAAAGCATACAACTTCAGTCTAAAGCCAAAAGTACATTTGATTCCTGGTTTGCCCAATTTCTACTCCACCAAGCCAGGTATCACTAAGGCAAATATTGAGAAAAAGAGAAAGGAGAGTGTGAGCAACCAGAACCAAGCTAGTGTTGATCTTCCTGACCACATCTGCCACACACTCCCTTTACATAGTGACCGCTCTTCTACAAACTGCAAACAACAAACATCTCCTTTCACAGTCACTCATTTCTTACCTCTTGGTCCCAAGGCACAGTGTTAACGCAGCCCTACTCCTTGTTCAAACTCAACAACAGTCAGTCTTGTCTCGCCACAAGTGCTCCATGGCAGCAACCTTTGCTAGGCTGAGCAGTCTTATTTGCCAGTGGCAATTATGGAAGTAAACCTCCAGCTGCTTCAACGCACGGGTGTGTAGAAGTGAAGAGGACAAAAAGCAGGGCAGGAGGAAAGAGGTGTTACGATTTGCTCCTTTTGAAACTTAGGTTGAAATGTGATGACATTGTCACAGTGCTGGAAGGTGGGACCTATAAAAAGTAGGTCATGAATAATGTGTGTGTTTAAGGAGATGTATGTATTTGAAACACAGAAAGGAAGAGACAGAAGCAAAGAGATCTTCAATCTGCTGGTTCACTCCCTAAACAGCCACAACAACCAGCTCTGGCCCAAAGCCAGGAACTTCATCCTCATCTTCCTCCACACATTTTGGCCATCTTCTCCTGCCTACCCAGGCCATTAGCAGGGAGCTGGATTCGAAGTGAAACGGCCAGGGTCTGAACCAATGCCCGTATCATGCTGGCACCACAGTTGGAGGCTTTACCCACCTTGTCACAGCATGGGCCCTATGAAGAGGACTTGAATGTTAGTCTTTTGACACGGAGTTATCCTTCCCGTTTTGTCTCCCTGCATCTGCCTGCTCGCCCAACTCCATCATGAATTGAAGCAACGCACAGCCCTCTCTAGAAGCCAAATAGGTGCCCTCGTGCCTTGCTCTTGGATTTCTCAGCCTCCAGTATGGTGAGCCAAGCAAGCCTTTCCTTTCTACATGACTCAGCATCAAACATTCTGTTAGAGCAAAAGAAAACAGCCCATGGCAATGGGGAGCGAGAACGGACTCCAATAGCTCCTGGCTCTTGCCTCTCCTTCCAGTTCATCTTCTCAATGCAGGCTGTTTTAGGAAATGTCATTGAGAACTTCGGCTCCTGAGGGGTGTTTGCAGCCTACCAGTTGCTTGATAATTAGAAGGACAGCTTTCTCCTGAGCTCTGATGACAAATTCAGAGGAGGAGACATTTTTGGAAACAGAAGCCCTACCCTCCATGAAAGATAAAATGAAAATATACACATTTCAGTAGTGATCTTGACATTGTTATTTATTACTCAGTGGTTGGAGAAAAAGAAGCATATGGTGCACAAACACCTTGCAGGTCCATGGGTGTGGATGCAGAAAGCTGTTTGTCAAAAACATCTCAGCTCTATACTTAAGTCTGCAGAAACAGCTGCTGCCACTGCACTGTGCCATTCTTGGTGGCATTTGGTAGACTGACAACAAAGGAAATTGGTACTGGATGTACTACTGATGTCATAGGGATAATTATACCACCTAACAGTTGCAGAAATCTATTTTTAATGTAAATCTCAATAATAGATATATAAAAATGAAAGATTTTTACAAAAGTGCCATAAAGAGAGGGGGGAAAGATTCAAGCTAAATAATTAAAGCTAGGAAAGTTTTCTACTGAAATAGTTCCACTAAAGGTCACTAATGGCCACTCTCCAAACCTTGTCCCCGAACAGCTGTCCTCATCTCCCATACCTCTTCCCCTCCTACCCGCTCCTCACCTTCTCACCTTCTGACGCCCTCTTAGCTGCTTCACTGAGGACTCTGTCTCCTACCTCCTGCCCTTTGACAGACAAATCCATCAGAAACCAGGCTTGGAAGCAAACACACTTGGATTCAGTCCCTGTAAACAACTTGCTTTCTCTAAGTCTTGAGATGCCCGTGTAAATCACCGAGTAGGGGCGGGGCCTTGGCAAAGGCGTTCATATGTCCCTTTGGATGCCCACTTTCCACGTTGCACAGCCTGGTTCGGGTCTCCGTCTTCCTTCTGATTTCGGTTTGTGTTAATGTGCACGCTGGGAGGCAATGGATAACGGCTCAAGTGCTTGGGTGCCTGCCTCCCACGTGGAAGACCTGGATTCGTTCTCGGGCTCCTGGCATCTGCCTTGCTGAGGTCTGACTGCTGTTAACATCTGGGGACTGAACCAGCAGATGGAAGATCACTATCTTTCTCAAAAACTGAAAGAATTTTGAGTAATCTTAATAACAAAATATCTAAATCAGTGTAGCTGTCTAAGATTACAAGAGCACTACCATAATGTAAACTCTTTTCAAGATTGCTTTTTCAGAAATTTGGAGACCCCCACTTCATTCTGTGTCAGTGTCCCCCATCCCAGCAACTTGTCTAACATGGCAAGCAGCCCCAGCGTCTCACCACTGTAAGAGCCCTCTGTTGCCTCACTATCACAATACTGCCTGGAGCACAGAAAGCATTCAATTCTAGATAAGTAATGAGGGCACCTCCTTGGTCTTAGACATGTGGGTTCTTGGTCTTTCTGCTCCATCATTCTAGAACATGGCTTGTCCCATCGGGGTCACAGTATGGCCTAGGATGGCTGCTGGAGTACTGGTTGTTGCAGCCATACTCCAGGCAACACGAAGGAAGGAGGACAAAAACATGTACTTCTCAGCTACTCAGTTCTTTTAGTGAGTTTACCTGGAAATTTCACAAAACCCTTCCACTCACAGCTCTTTGTCCTCAGACACGTGGCCTCATGTAGCTGCCAAGACTGAGCAACACAGTTTTTTGAGGAGACATGTTGTGCAGCCCCTATGCAACCAGGAATCTGCATCAAAGGGGTGTGATCTCTACCACATAAGCACAGAGGCCTCGTGGGACCCTCTCCCCTAGGATCTGGACCTGCACCCCGAGGAAGACACCGTTCCTCTGTGGAGCTGCTGCTCACACGTTTGCAGCAATGAGCGGCTCAAAGTTTTGTCTCATGTTGTTTTGTGCCTCTGGTAACTGTACCAGTTTCAGAACTCATACCAGTTCCTCTCCAGGAAAACACATTGAAAAAAAAAAACTTACTTCTCCAAGGACAGTGGATTTTTTTTTTAATTGGCTAGCAATCCTGCCAGTGGTTAAAGGAAGCTGCCCCATGACAGTGAGCACTGACCTTCGGCAAGCTCAAGTTCTCCAGCTCCTCAAAGCCTTCTCCATAAAACCCAACAACTAGCCCGAGTGCACCCCAGGCTGCTGCTGGAGATACAGTAGCTTCTTAACAGCAGTTCACTCATGCTATCGGTTCATGTGGAGTTTGGGACTACTAATCTTTAAGTTATGTCACAAACGTCTCTTACATCCTCCATTTTAGGCTTTATAATATTCTTAACATACCCAAGATTACAGTTCACCTTGTATTTTCCCTCTAGTGCACAGACCCATTGTTTCCATTTGCTGGGATCCTTTAAAATCTGACTGGTCCTTCTGTTATATTCACCAGTCTCCCTCCTGTAACTTCACATGCCTGCAGGTCTCAGTATCCTGCCTTCCAGGATCGCCATCCAAGTGCACTTCTCAAACCACTTTGCAGAGCACCAGAGTGGACAAAGCCCCAAGAGATTCTAGAAGCCACCCTTTTGGTTAGAACACATCCCTGGTGGCATGAGTAGACTCACAGTGGCACGCCAAAGCCTGTGTGACTTTCTCAGCATAGCCTCTATCAGATGAGGGACCTTCATCCAAAATGGAGGGAAGCTTGAAAAGGGGCAGTGAGCCAAGGGAAAGGGCACATTTCCCTCTTGCATCGTCCTCAGGAAAGACGCCCATGTTTCCTCCTTCATCCCATCACCACTGCACCTGAGAAGGCCCACATCCTCCTTCATTGTCCATCTTGTCAAGAAAGAAGTCAGTTAAAGCTTTGACAAGCACACAGCCCTCTTGGCAAACGGCACCTGCCACACGAGGACACAGTTCCATCTCATCCACGGCACATCAGCTCTTGGATGTAGAGACTGTGCACCATTCAGCCGCCACAGCATTTAACTCGGCCCTGTTCAATAACAGGAGTCACATTTACTGTCCTGGGTGAAGGGCTGTACTAGTGTTGCTAGAATTTTGGATCTCCCTAGATCCCACATCTCATCCAGTCCTGACAACTCTCCCAGGTAACCCATTGTACAAACTAAGAAACCAAGACTTCGCAAAGTGAAGGGACATTCACAGAAGTACTCAGCTGGGAAATAAGAGGGCTGGGTTTCAGTTCCATGTTCCTCAAAGTCCTTGCATTACATTGACCATTACTGTACATTACTGCAGTACAGGCGCCCAAGAAATTTTGAGGAAGAACCACATTTACCTTGTACTGCGGTTATGTATCACAGGATCGAGCACAACAATCCCCAGCACATGCAGACACAGCATTAGAATAGACCTTGACCAACACAGACCTTCCAGGATGAGAGCCAACTCCTTAACGTAGAGCAAACGCACAACGGCAGGCTGAACACATCTGTTACCAGTTTAGCAGAAGAGCTGCGTGGTCTCCTCTCAAATCCGAATCCCTTCCCTCCTCCTGCCCACCCCACCCGTCAAGTGAAATCCTGCATCACAGCTTGTCCAAGTAATAATAGCTCCTCGGACTACAGTCAGGTCAAAATGTTCAGTCCAGTCTAAAGTCAAATGTCTAGATTCCCATCCAAGGGAAACTTTGCTCCAGCTTGGGCCTCCCTTGGGAGCTGAAGTTCTCCTTTTCTCACAAGAGGTAATTGAGCGGAAAAGGAGGAAAACAAAAAAAGCTTTTGGACTCACAGTTTAGGAGGTGCACGTAGGAGCTGAGGTAATCTCGTCGGCTTGGTGTGCTCCCAAGGTGGCAGACAGCAGGGCAGAGCCCAGACCAACACGAGGTCACCTGCTGGGCCAGGAAGCAGAGAGAGGGGTTGGCCCCAAGTTGCTTTTGATAACCAACCCTCTCACAGGAGCCACATCCGCAGGGAACCAACAACTTCCCACCATGTCCACTTCCTAGACCCCATAATCGGATCACACTTTTACCCTCTTGGTCCCACTGCCTTAGCACTTCAAGTGCTACAAGCCTTCAGAAGCTCGACTCACAGCATTTCCTTAGAGAACCTTCCCAGCATGGTTAAGGAGTCTGGGTGGAAGGCAAAGCCTTCCGGGTGTAGCTGAGCCCTTTTCCCAGGAGATGTTGTCTGTGCAGACCCTCTCTGGCTCCAACGGAAGGAAAAAAACCAAGCGGGAAGGGAGGGGTCCAGCAGCGGGCCTGGTTTGGGCAGCTTAAATACCTGCCTGTGGCTGATGCACAAAGAGCTGCACCTGCTTTCAGCATCGCTGCTTTGGCAACGTTGCACCTGTTGTTCTTGGCCTCCGACGCTTCTGGAAAAGCTTTCAGGCAAAATGAAAGGTTGTGTTTAACATCCTGTTACATGAGTGTCATGTCAAAGGGGCCGTAGGAACAACGAGTTCCTCAACGAGTGACTCAAAGGTGTAGAAGAAAGAGAAATAAAGCAAGGTGGTAAAACCCAGCCTCTTTGCAAACACTGGATCTCATCAGGCTCTAACCTCCCCCTTCTCCAACCTCCCTCCCTTAACTCAAAGATTTGAAAATCAGCTTGCGGCAATGTTCATCATTCACCAAATTAAGGGAGTGGAGCAGCTGGCCCCTCAAGGTCCATGATTACAAAACACCACATCCTGCCAGGAACTTCAGCCCACCCACCCCCTGGTGTGGAACATAGCGACCCACAACTACCTGGAGCCCCCTTAACCATCAGCAAGAGTGCTCCAAGATGATGATGTTACTGGCCGAGCAAAAGTGGGCCACCAGCACTGTAAACCAGTGACCAGTCCTGGAGCTCAACATTCACCTTTTGACCCCGACTTCAATCTAGAGAAATTCCCACCTCTTACCCCTCAAGGACTCTGGACAATTAGGCCATAGCTGCCTGACTCCTTACTCTTAGCTTCGCAAATAAAAGCCAGCTGCTGTGGTGATAGACGGGCTGTGCAGGTGTGTGGAATGAGGCCAGGATTTGAAGGTTCTTCCACAATGTGAGGGGAAGGCTTTGCTAGAAATGCTGCTTGCTAGTGAGTCGCTTTGTGCTGGGGTGCACACGGTTGATACACGGACTGCACCTCTTGCTCCTCCCCTCACGCACTGGGGAGGAACCGCCCGCACGGTGCCTGCTCCTGCAAGTTGACAGGTGAGGAGAATGAAGTTAACACCATCCTCAAAAAACTAACAGGACTTCTCAGAGTCCCAAACTCACACATCTAACCCTTCCCTGTCCCCCCGCCCCACATTCACAACCCCCAAGGAAGCCAGGACGGAGGATGGTGACAACAGTATGTAGGAGCGTCACTAAAAGGAGAGGGTTTCCTTCTTCTGTCAGTCCACAGAGCAGGACCTGGGCTCACGGCACTCCTGGAGCTGGGAATCCCGCTGACTTGTGCAGCCAATTCCAGTAGCACACCTATCAGATGTCTTAGGACAACACATCAAAAGTCAACCTTTCCACCCACCATTCCAGATCCCTACAAGTGGTCTTTTGCCACACTGAGCTGGTGATCAGGGACACTCTATTGTCATTGAATAATGGCTTTCCTCGCCAACTGTGCCCAACTCTGAATGAGCAGCTTGGGGAATATGACATACCTCCCACCTAAAACATTCACCCAATTCTTCAGAAGTCTGTGTTAGTCATTTTATTTCAGGATCCAACTCAGAGCCCAAATCTTGAGTTGATTTTGCTGATTCATCCCGCCCTCGCCATTCATTACACCTGTCCCACTTTTCCTAAGGACCAAGACTTGCAGGAAGCAGGGGTAGGGTGGGGTTGGCTTGGGTCCTTGCATTTGTCCCTAACTACCACTAGATGGGGCTCCGATGATGACAAAGTGAAATGCTTACTTGGCAGGCATAAGAAACTAGAAAATTCACTGAAGCAGAGTTTAGTAAGTTGGTGAGTTGAGTGAGTGCAAGGGTGAAATGCAAGTTTTGAAGAAGCTGAGCTGGCCTGTACTTTGTATTCTGTGATCTTTTATGCGGTACCAATCACGTTAAAGTAGTGCTATTCCATCACCTTCCTCCCAAAGAAACCAGGACTCAAGGACAAGAAAAAATCAACCAAGGCATAAAAATAAAACCATAGGTGTTATTTTGAAATTACTTGGTTGCATTTCATGATACTTATATTTACTTAGATTGCAGGTCTGTTGTATATAGTAATGGTAGTTAATAATTTTTTTTAGGTTTTTTTTTATTTTTATTGGAAAGGTAGATTTGTAGAGGAGAGACAGAGATCATTTGTCCACTGGTTCACTCCCCAAGTGTTTGCAGTAACTGAAGCTGAGCCAATCTGAAACCAGGAGCTTCTTCTTTTATGTGGGTCTTTTATGTGGGTGCAGGGTCCCAAGGCTTTGGGTCCTCCTCAATTGCTTTCCCAGGCCATAAACAGGGAACTGGACGGGGAGTGGGGCAGCTGGAACACAAACCAGCACCCATACAGGATCCCAGCTGTTGCAAGGCAAGGATTTAGCTACTGAGCCATCGTGCCAGGCCCAATAACAATGTTTTGAACACTTGAAAACTGGTAAGACAGTACTTTTTAAGTGTTCTCACCAGGAAAAAAAAAATGTGTGAGGTAACAGATATGCTAATCAGCTTGATTTAGCACATACATCAGATAATAGAAAAGGTTATATGACAATAAACATACACAACTTTTATCTGTCAAATTAAATAAATAAATACAATTAAAGTGCAATTTTAAAAGTATAATTAAAAAGGACTAGAAGCCAGAGTTGGCAGGAATGTATACTTTCTGATGCATTTGACTCCCACTTCCCTACAATGTGAGCAGAACCAGGCTGCCAGCTGTGGCCGCCACCTTCGATCACCTCCCATATTAAGGATCAACCCCGTGAGGCTTTACATCCCTAAGCTCCGAACTCTCAGGAAAGGGCTGCACTATCATCATTCCCATTTTTACTTGAGAAAACTGAGGCTCAGATCAGAGATGACTGACAGGGTAGTTGGCACGAGGCTGATGCTAGGATTCAACCCCAGATCTACCGGAGGCAGACGGGCACTGCTGCTCACTGTATCTGCCATCTGTTGACCCGGTGCCGGGCAAGCAAACCCATTCCAGGAAGGCTGCTGAGTGGGCTTCTGGACTCCTTGGGGGATGGGGTGAGGGGCTCATTAGCCTTCTGGCACCCACATGCGGCTAAGGGAGTCCCAGGTTGTGGCAATAAGGTGGCAGAAAGCAGCAGGACACTCCTGTGTAAACCCCGCCAAGCCTTTGGGTTGTCTGACTCAGTCATTTGGCAGGGGGCAGGTGCTGTGTGCTTTCGTGCTGTGCCCACTGGGAGCAGAGCTCAGTGAACACAATGGCTGTCCCTTGTGCTCCAATCCACACAGACCTCAGGAGGGTGAGCTAGGCACACTCAGGAGGAGGACTGGAGGAGTCAGACCAGGGAGTGGTTAACCGACTGGGCAGTGAACATCCAACACTGTTCTGGGCCTAGCTATGGGCTCTGTACCTGGTACCCAAGTGATAGCAAAACAAGGTAGCATTTCCTGCCAGGTTCACCCCCACAGACGTAGAACCAAAGACAACACGTCTCCTCACCTGGAAGGTCTCTTGGGGCATTTAGAAGCAGGTGGAGGGCACCTGTGCTGCTGTCTATGATTCTAAATGCTGACGGCTCCTTAACCTTTACACGAATGGGGCACCCCTGGTGAGTGGGGGTTCATCCCCACTGGCAAGGTGCATTCTGCTGGTGGCCTGTTCATTGTTCCCATTCACCCAAGTGCCCAGTTGTGAGATAGAAAATCTTGGTGTTATTTGGAGCCTCAGCTGTCCACTGGGCAGAGGTCCTGCAGGCTCCATCTCTGCCTGGCAGCACAGTACCCCTCCTCATTTAGCCAGCACAAGCTCAGGCGAGGCAGTTCGCAGCTGGGAGCTGTGAACGACGCTTTCCATCAATGCCAGCTCATTGGCATAAATCTGGTGCCACTCATGTTGGAAACCAAACTTGTCAACTAAGGAAATGCTCCTGGATTATAAGCACTGGTTTCTTTTCTCATTCTCTTTTCAGATTGTTTTAATGGAAAAATTTTTTAAATGTATATGTGGCCAACAATATGGTGTTTTAACACGTATGAATTGCACAATGGCTAAATCAAGCTGTTCAATATTTATATAACCTCACACACTAATTTCATGTGTGGTAAGAACACTTAAAAAATCTACTTTCTTAACAAAGTTCAAGAATGCAATGCATTGTTATTAATGATGGAAACCATTATCTCTTCAATTATTCCTCAAACTGAAAATTTTATTTTTAAAGACAAAGGGCCCACCATGATGGCTCATTTGGCTAATCCTCCCCCTGCAACCACCAGGATCCCATATGTGTGCTGGTTTGTGTCCTGACTGCTTCACTTCCCATTCAATTGCCTGTTTATGGCTTGAGAAAGCAGTGAGAGATGGTTCAAAGCCTGAGGCTCCTGGCTCCTGGCTTCAGATTGGCTCAGCTGCATCTATTGCAGACACCTGGGGAGTGAACCAGCAGATGGAAGATCTTTCTGTCTCTCCTTCTGTCTGTGAATCTGCCTTTCCGATAGAAAAATAAGCAATTCTTTAAAAAAAATTAAAGAAATTGTACATGTGTATCAAGTACTAGTTCATGTTTTGGTTCATGTATACATTGTACAATGCCCAGTCATTTGCTTTATGATGTACAGAAAAATACAGTATATTAGCGTTACCTACATTCCATCGTGTTATAGAGCCCCCAGAACTTCTTACTCCCATCTAGCTATCATCTACCCACTTATTCATTCTTCCTCATTCCTTCACCTTTTTTTTCCAGCATCTTGTGACCAGCATTAGCTTTTCAACTTTCACAGCATCACTTTTTTTTTTGTCTCCATTACGACCAAGACCAGGGATAGCTGTCTTTTTTGTATTTGAATTTTTCACTTCATGACCTCCAGCTCATCCATGTGGCTGCAATTCTTATTTCACCCTTTTCATTGCTGCATGGTATTCCGTTGTGTAGGTACCACATTTCCCTCATCCACTCATCAGTGGGTTGATTCTGTTTCTTGGCTATCATGAACAGTCCTGCAGTACACGTGGGGGTGCAGATGTTTCTGTGACAAACTGACATCATTTCCCTTGGATACACAACCAGGAGTGGGACTGCTGGATTATACGGCAGCTCTAGTTTGGGTTTTTTGAAGAATGCCATAGTGTTTTCCACCGTGACTATACTAATTTACTAACTGAAAATTGGATTTTTCTACCTACATCTCCCCAGCCTCTGGTACTCACCCATCTGTTCTCTATTTCCTTGAGTTCATTTGCTCTAGACTCCACCTGTAAGTGGGGTCATGCAGTGTGCATTTTCTTATGCCTGGCTTATTTCACTGAGCACCCTGTTCTCCAGGGTCACCCATGTCATCACAAATGTCATTAAGGCTGGACAGGATTCCAATTGTCTATAAACAAGCGGTCCCCAACTTAGGATGGTTTGACTTACAATTCTCACATTTATGATGGTGCAAAGCCAATATGAATTCTATAGAAATCACTCTTGGAATTTTGCATTTGATCATTTCCTGGGCTAGTGTTAGGCCTCAAGATCCTCCCTCCCAATCCTGACCAGCCCTACCCACACGCACCTGCCAGCTCCACATTCGCCTCTGAGTGGACCGAGCTGCTAAGCTATGGTGTTTGAAAGAGTAGTTGTACCAAATAAACTTTTGACTAACAATATTTTCTACTTAAAACATGTTTATCAGGACAAAACAGCATCAAAGGTCAAGGAGCATTCAGGCACCACATCTTCATCCTTTCATCCGTTGAGCCACACTGCAGTTAGCTCCACATCTTAATATGAAGAAAGCAGCAGTGGACTTGGAAGTGGAGCTGTCTCTTTGACATACTGATTTCATTTCCTTTCCATTTATGCCTAGTAGTGAGATTGTTAAATCATATAGTAGTTCTATTTTTAATGTTTTGAGGTGATGCCACACTGTTTTCCACGGTGGCTGTATTAACCTTTTCATTGTCTTCTTTTTGAGATCCTATTTGCAAGACAGTTAAGCAGGTTCTGACAAAAGCTTGTATCAGCAGAGTTCCCATCAGAAGTGAAAGCTAAGGAATGTTAAACCCCTCCATCAGAACCACTCTTCAGACCTGAGCCATGAGCTTAACCAACTCATCCTACAATGACATCTATAGGAAACCTAAAGGGATTTCCATGTTAAAGCAGAATTATTCACCTAACTGCTCAATGAGTATACTTTGGGGTCTTTTATAACACTCAATTCAGAAGAAAGGTAAAAGCTATTTATGTTGTAAAATTTTGGAGTTTTGCACTTTGTGGAGTGAGCCACTTTGGAGTGTGAAGGAGCCTAAGTGGTTCTTTCTCTAGCTAAAATTAGCTGCCAGGCCCCCAGCTATTCACCCTGCACACAGCGGAGGTCCTACACCTTTATCCCAGGGGAGCATCTAAGCAGAAAACCTGATCATAGTGCATGCAAAGGACATCAACGAATACTACAGAAAGACCATGACTCCTATCTTAAAAAATCTGGTACCAATGTGGGAATCCACACAAGAAATTAAATCTCATAAAAACAAACCATGTCTGTAACACACACACATATATAAGAGCAAACTGAACTATCTGTTTAGTTGGCCATGACATGTTATAAATAAAAAGTAGTAAGACTTCAAAACACAAAGTCGCTTACATCACACTAGTCTGACCCGGCGTCACATCTGAGATGGAGCTGCAGCGAGCCCTTAACCTGACCAATATTACTTCTTTCATCCTAACATTTTGCCACAAAGGCTGATTTTTTGATCCCTGGAGTGTGATTCTCACTGGCAGTTCTGGCACTGTGTGTTTTGTGACCATGGTCAATTTCCAAGAACAGCCGAGCTCCACCTGATTATTTATTTACTGCCTTCATTAGTACCATCGGCAATTTCCCACAGAGCTGCCTTGAATCAAAGCATCACCTGGGGCAGAGGCTAGCTGAGTCGCCATACTGCTGCTGTCTGCTAAAGGGCACCCAGACGGCAGGTGGGGGAGGGGGTTCCAGAGACGATTAAGACATGGCCTTTGTAGGCTGAGGGCCTGCAGACTTCCTGTACTCAACTTAATGCAGTGAGTACAACAGAAATGGTGCAGAAGGGAGTCAAGGAAACAGGGAGGAAGCCAGAGAAGCCTCCACGGATGCTGGAAGGAGTGGTGCAGGAAATGGGCCTTGACAAAGTAATGAGCCCAGGGGAGAAAGCTGCTGGAAAGAGCATGGGGAGAAGAGAACACTGTGACCCGAGCCAGGCAATGAGAAACTGTGAGGCAGGGCAGTGGGGTGCCGGTGCTGGCCCTTAGCTGGAGTTGATTGCTGTATCTTCAGAAATTTCCAGTGGTGAAACCTTTCATAGCTTGAAACTGGCCATACATAGTAAGGGTGTTCATATCACAGAAATTGGCAAATGCTACTAAATAAGAACTTCCTTGAGAGTAAGTTGACTGGCACAGAATTTGACCATGTATGCCAAAACCCAGAAGTTGTTGGAAACTAGGACCAGCATCGCAACACTGGCAACCCATATGAGCACTGCTTCAAGTCCCAGCTTCTGCACTTCCCTTCCAGCTTCCTACTAATGCCTAAGAGGCCCAGATGTAGTAGGCTTCTGAATTTGGACTGGTTTAGCCCCAGTATTGCAATCATTTGAGGAGTAAACCAGTAGATCAAAGATCTTCCTCTGTCTCTCTTTAGTAGATCTTAAAAAAAATTACAGGAAGAATTAAAGACTGTTGATTAAAGTCACTGAAGTTTACACTAGAGATATGGGGTTGCTTTACAGACTCCAAGGAGACCATTAGCCTTCAGGAATTGATATAACCAAGAACTTCAATACATCTGGCCTTCAGGCCTGCAACTCTGCTTTCTTCCAATATTTTCCTATCCTGCTCTATTTCTCCTCTCCTTTCTACCCTCGCCCCTAAGCGTGTCTCTATTGCTAAGATCAGAAACCACAGTGTCTCAAGTTCTTAAAAGCAGAATGCAATAGCTTCACTTCATGAGAAAGACATTTATCTTTCTCAGTACATGAACGCAAATGTCCTGGAGAAGAACGGTAATTTATTAATCTTGCCCAAGTGCTCACTTCTGGACCTACAGTAGGGCAGGTGTGAGCGAGGGAAGGCACTGTGATTGGCCACTTCTTGGTCAACAGCCCACCATAGCATCAGTCAAGAGTGGCCAGAGATCCCATGGCAACCACAGCTTGTGGGTAGCCATGTAGATATGTGGGGGAAAGAATGTCCCAAAAGATAGCAGGTCCTGACCAGAAAGGCATTTCCAAGATGAAAGAGGTGACAGGCAGTGAGCTTGCAAGGTAGAGGCATATTGGAGTGAGGGGCTTGGGTTTTGCCCAGTGACTCATGGTACGTGGCAGGGGCCCCTACAGAGGAGGGTTGCAGTCAGCTGTCAGTTTTGAACAGACTGCCATAACCCCATTGTGGAGGGTAAGAGTGTGACAGGTGGCACAGAGAACCATTTCTATGTTTCCTCAGTTCCTCTCAGCCAGGCAAGAACTGTGCTTCCCATCTGATCTCATGCTGACGGTGTCATATTGTGTTTCCTCTCCCGCTTTCTGCTGGCTTCATCCTGTTACTTACTGTGCCAGTGGTTACCTCTCTACACCCATATGCAAGCCATTTGTTCTCCACTTCATGTCAAGGAGGATGAAACAATGTAAGCATAGTGAGGCTGTGGTCGTTGCCTCACCTAACAAGATCAACCCCTTCAAAAACCTTTCCTTTCGAACTATTTCCTTTCACAACACGTAGGATCCCTTATCTTACTTTAATAAGAAGCTTTCTACAGTGTGAAGACTCTCAAGCAGGAAGGAGCAGAGATGGAAGTGGACATGACTGAGAAGACAGGAAGGAGGCAGGGAACCAACCATGCTGATCAGGTGGCTTGAACTGAAGGATGAGCTGGGCAGGAGAAAGATGGAGCCCAAATGCAAAGGCTCCAGAGGCTGGGAGGAGAAGAAGGACCAGCCCTGCGTGGCTGGTTCCTGGCATCTGCTGCTTTGTTAGATTGTGTTTCTATCTGGACCAATCTGGATGTTTGTAGGTTATATTCTGTTAAGTAAAGTTACTAATAAAAATGCATCCAGTGATCTTTTCTTACTTTTTAGTGATAATATAGAGGATGACGCTGATGTGAAATGCTCAGTGGCTTTTTATACATGAAATACATTCAATGGAACCAACACACAACTCCAGAATTAAAAATTTCCCAGCACCAAGGAAACCCCTCTTGCACTCCTTTGAATTACCATCAACCTGAAAAAACACGACCCTCACTTCCAACAGGAGAGAGGCACATTGCCTGTTTTAGTGTTCTGTGTCTAAAAAGAGGCCCAACTCCTTTGATTCATTTGGATATGTACCAAGTAGTAGTAAATCACTCATTCTCACTGGAGTGTTGGACTTCATTGGAAGACTATGCTAGAATCCATGTATTCTCCTGTTGATAAGAATTTGCGTAGTTTCCAGTTTGAGGCTTACTATGAATAGTGCTGCTATACATAGCTGATTAGCTATTAATATGAAGACTCATTCTATTCCCTTATTCCCTGAACTATTCATTTATTTAGCATCAAAGGGAAGATAAATGTTTTTGGTTTTTTTTTTTTAACCAAGTCTAAATTCAACCAAACTAATCTTGGTTACAAAGAACTGTGAAGGGATGTGAAAAGAGGGAGAGACAGAGAGACAGGAAGGAAAGAGAAAAAGCAATGAACAGAATAGAGTTTTTCCCCAGGTCTATGGAACTCAGTGTTAAGACAAGATCACACAACAATATGCATCTTAATTTATGTGAGACCCTCTGCCTTCACAAGCTGGTCCTCTCCTCCCACCCCCAGCCTCGCCCCTTCACACAAGAGCAAGCTAATATTTCACTTAACCCATCATTAGCATGCAATGGCCACACTTCCCCCAGCATCTGCCTATTATCATTTTTGTTAGAAAACAAATCCAAAGTTTAATTATTCATTTTGCTGGGAGAGAGCGACACGCATTTTGAATCACTCTTCCTCGTGTCCCTTTTCTTCTTTAGAACTCCATATGCATTTGCCTTTGAAATTGGAACTGAGCCTACTCGTTATGCAGGAAACACAACAAAAAGGATCGCTAAATCAGGCAGCTCACCACGGCCCCTGGAGTCTGTGGTTCGAAATGTGCAGAGTTTTCCGTGGTAAGAATTTTCTACCCTATTAGAGCTGACATGCAGCCCTACATCTGAGTTGTAGAAAATGACTCTCCTAAAATAAACTGGCACAGCCCTAATGACCTTGACAACTGCATGAATCATTTTAACTTTGGATCTTAATGAAAGATGGAGCAGCAAAATGTTGCATACCCAACTCACAACCACCCAATCACCGATTTCCTGGTGCTGTGGGGAAGTATCAGAGTGGGAGAGAGGAAACAAGGAGAGAACTGCCAGGACAGGAGTGGACGTCACAGTGACCCTTCACTGCTACATGCCAATAGCACATAGTAGGTTGCACAGGTGAGCTAGGCAGCAGGTGGAAACGTTTATAGCTGGCAATAAACATTGTCAGGCTGGCAATGGCCTCCGTCTCCATAATTACCACTGAGTTTGAGAGTCTGGAAGGTAAGTGCTGCCAATAAGGTTAAACAATTTTTCCAATTTATTGATCAATTCTTTCTTTGGAAGGGAGGGTGTTGGGTTTGAGCAGCTTTGAGGTTCAGAGGAACTTTCAGCCCAGGAAAGAGCCACTGGGATCAAGAACTCAAAGACTTCGGTGCCAGTCCTGTGTCTACTACACTAACAGCTGTGTGACTCTGCACAAGTTCCAACCTCTCTGCCCACCCCCCATTTCTTCCCAGATGAGTCTTACATAAACAAGATGAGCCACGTGAAAGCGCTGGCTGGGAGAGTATGATCGCTGCTCATTAGCGCCCTACGAGATGCGCCTATGAGATGAGCTTATGACAAGACGCTTCCCTTGGGAAAACAAATCTCCCGGAAATCACGCAGCAGCTCATAACGCAAACATTTGTCCTCTTTACTTCAATTCCTTTCTTTCTGTGTTTCTGGACCCACGTGGAAAGGCCACGTGAGCTTGCTGGCCGGCAGTCTGGACACTCTTAGCAGGACTAGATTGTGCCCACTGTGGCTGTAGTTTTATTGCTCCCTGAGTGGGATGTGTAAGTGGGGGTGTTGGCTGGGGGGTGGGTTGCAGGAGGAGGGAGTGGGAGGCCCGAGTTTCTAAAGGTTTTATCTGTAAAGATAGTTTGCAATAGGAAGAAAAATGGATCTAATGTCTTTTTTTCCCAGCAGGCTCTGTCCTGTAGGGCACACCTTCCATATCCTGCCAGGGGCCTTGGCCATGGATGGCACCTATAGGATGCTCTCCCAGACCCTGTGGTCAATAAGAACTGAAGCTGCACCCTCGGGCATTTTTGGTCACATGGAACGCAAGAAGGATGAGGATCTGTAACATTGGGATGTGACTATTGGTTACTCAATACTATGTCCACTAATTCCATAACGTTATAAATTGTTGCTGATGTTATGTTGGGGCTTTTAATTGATCGGGATGATACTCTGCCGGCTCTACCTTCAGACCAGAGATGGTCCCCCCAAGAAGCCATTGAACTTATCTGGATAATAAGATACTGGATGCTATGTTTGGTATACGCTTGCAATGAAAGAATCTCAACTGAACTTGAACTGTGGCAATGCAGCAAGGAGGAGGAATCCACCATGGGGGGGAGGGCTTGGGGAGAGGTGGGGGGATCCCAGTATAAAACTGTGTCACATAATGCAATGTAATTAATAAAAAAAAATTTGGATGTGACACAGAGGGAGGAATCAATGATTCCAGCACTGTGGATGAGCTTACCTGGGCATGTGGATGGAGATTGAATAAACAGAAGCAACACAGAAGGTGGCACCACTCTCTGTAGCCCTGGGTTCTAGGGACAGAAGAGACTGTCCTCCAGCTGGGGAGGGGGAGGTCAATCCAGTGATGACCTGAGCTGAAGCATTCAGGTCACAGGACAAGGTAGAAAGCGCAAGGCTGTGGAAAGCCAGAAGTCACAGCCCAGCATGGTTCTTTCACAGAGGAGAAGACCAAAGTCCTAAGGGGGCAGGTCCTTGGCTCATTTTACTTGGCTGGTGGCAGAGGTACACAGAGAATCCAGCCTTCCTAAGTCAGGGACAGTCACTCCATTCTCCCAACCTCTTCCCATCCTTGCCTCTCCACTCTCCACAAGGGCAGATTTAGTGTTTTGAATACATTAGACAGTGAATCTGTCTATGAATATTTTTCTTTTAATATTTTCTAATTTACTTGAAAGGCAAAGACATATACAGAAAGGAGGAGGGTGGGTAAATTTCTTCTAGTTCATCCCCCAAATGCCCATAACAGCTAAGGCTGGGTCAGGCCAAAGCCAGCAACCCAGCAATCCAGCAACTCCATCGAGGTCTCCCTGATGGGTAGCAGAAACCCAAGTCTTTGAGCCATCTCCTGCTGTTCCCGCTGTGTGCATCAGCAGAAAGCTTAAGTGGGGAGCTAGGCTGGGACTCAGACCCAGGCATTCTGATTGGGGCCATGGGTCTTAGTTGCATGCCAAAGCCCACCCTGAATATTCTGCTTTTACTCCTCCAGATATATCTCACGGGTAACATATCACTATTTGTAATTTCACAAAGGAGCACACTGAGTGTGGCAGAGACCAAATCTGTTATTTTTCCTTTCCTCCATGGTGATGGAGCTCCCATACAGAGAAAACTAGACTGCACTTCCTTGCATCCCTTGCAAGTGGACATGGCCACCTATATGCATGCTCTTGGGGACCACTTCCTGGCAAGCTTTTAGCTGGTTGAAGCTGCTCCTGTCTTCCGTCTTCTTGCTTGTCAATTCAATGCAGGTGATGACGTAAGGCGCCCAGGAGGAGGCCCAAGAGAGAAGGAGCCATTTCTGAGGGTCATGGCAAGGGAGAATGGCTCCAGCTGCCCTGAATACCAAGGTTGTTCGCTGGGGTGTAGTGTTTTAATGGTGGTATAATGAAGTCAGCCCATACAGCAGTTAACTCTCTTATTACAGTGACGGAACTGAGACTGGCAAAACAGAACATACAAAACCCCACAGCAAAGCAGTGGTAGTCAGGAATGTCACCAAGCCAAAACTTTTAAACAATAGTGTTCAAGCGAGGTGCAAGAAAATCCCATGTTGAAGGGGATAGGATTCAAATGCAAGAACTTCTGTTACTGTTGGTATTTTTAGTTTGTGTATATTTTTAAATGTACACACTAAATCAGTACAGTTGGATCTGAAGACAATTTATAGATTAAAAAAAGTATGTACATTGGTGGTATATATCTGAAATTGTTTTGCTGAAGGGCGAGCTGCCTCAACCCCTGGCCAGACCTGGCCAGCTATGAAGTGGAAGTGGACACACGGTAACGGCATTGCCCTGCAGCTGGCTGTCATTACATTCCGACTTCCAGCTAGAGGGCCCGTGCCCATGTCACCTCTCTTCAGTGAACCCTGGTAAGTCCTTATCATCAAGCTTTTATATTTTTCAACAGAAAAAATATATATATATATATCTTTTGCTTCTCCTACGTTGTTTATCCTTCCTAGAGCCTGTAGGCAATGTTCTTTTCAAAGATATATGGCTGAGGTCTCCTTAAAAATGAACATTTGTCATCAAGGGCCCCCCTTCTCCCTGGTTGTAAGCCTGGATGCCCTGTATTCTCCTCCCACCAGGTCAATGTCAGGAGACTCTGTTCCAAGTCCAAATGTATGGCTTCCCATACATTAGAGGGTCTCTGTGGCCTAGGCTGCTACCTAGAAGGGAACTTCAAAATTCATGTTGGTAGAGGCATTGGTAGTACAGTGGTGAACATAACCATCTACCAAAAAGTTTATGTTGGGGTCAGCATTGTGGTACAGTGGGTAAAGTTGCTGCCTGTGACACCAGCAATCCCTTATCATGGTGCTGGTTCAAGTCCAAGCTATTCCACTTATGATGCAGCTTTCTGCTAAGGTGCATGAGAAAGCAGCAAAAGGTGGCCCAAGTACTTGGGCCTCAGCCATCCACATGGGAGACATGGCTGCAATTCTTGGCTCCTTGCTTTAGTCTGGGCCAGACCCAGCTATTGTGGCCATTTCAAGAGTGAACCAGCATATACAAGACATCACTTTCTCTGTCTCTGCTCTGTCTGTCTCACTCCACCTTTCAAATAAATAATTTTTTTTAAGTTCATGGAAAAGTAAAATTAAAAGGTACACCTCTTTTTGGTGCAGTTTTTAAAAATCCATGCATAGTTGTTTCATAATCTTCATAGCCCAGGAACCATGTGAAGTGCCCTTTTGTCTCCTCTGCAGCTCTTCCAACTTTCTCACGTGCTGCCCAGTCTCTCCAAGGTCAAGACTTCCAGCACAGCACCCAGCACTGGCACAGTTCTCCCCCAGGCATTAAGGGTCTTTCCTAGTTCCTATTAAGATGTTTGTTCTGCCCATGACTCTGCAGCTGGGGAAGGGTTGGGTGTGGACAGCTCACCTCTGTCCCCCTTGGCTTCAGCAGGAATGGTTCCAGGTGCAGAATCACCTGCCTGTGGACTTGAATGATGGGCTGTTAAGGCTAACTGCCAGCTTGCCCAACACTGCTGGCTATAACATCTGCACAGGACTTCTGCCTGTGGCTTGGGCTTCCCTACAACACAGTAACTCGCTCGCAAAAGTGAGTGCTGGGAGAGACAGTGAGGTCCTGTTACCTGTCACAATGATAGCCTCAGAAGTCCCACGGTGTCTTTTCTATCTATGTTTTATTAGTTGCAAAGTCCCCCTCCTCTCCAGCTTCAAGGGACTTGAAGGGATGAGAAAACACCCTATGGGTGGCAGTGTCCTGGGAACACACAGAAGTGTTGCAGTTCCAACGTGAACCCCAGTCAAACCCAGGAATGCTGATGATGGAGACAGTGTGGGATCTCCTGGTCCCAGTGTAGAGTCTGCCAGGACATTTCATTTCCTTTTTCCTTCTTTCTCTTTTTCTGTTTTTTTTTTTTTTAAGATTTATTTATTTTTGTTGGAAAAATCACATTTACAGAGAGAAAGAGAGCCAGAGAGAAAGATCTTCCATCCATTGGTGCACTCCCCAAATGACTGCAAAGGCTGGAGCTGAGCCAATCTGAAGCCAGAAGCCTGGAGCATCTTCCAGGTCTCCTGTACAGAAGCCAAAGGCTTTGAGCTTTCCCAGGCCACATGCAGGGAGCTGGTAGGGAAGTGGGACAGTAGGGACATGAACTGGCATCCACATGGGATCCCTGGATGTGTAAAGGAGAGAATTTGGCCACTGAGCCATCGTGCCAGGCCCAATATTTTTTTCCTTACATTTCTAATTGTCCTAGAAATACACAGGACACCCTCACGTGGCAAATTTGAAATCTCTGAAATATTAAAAATTACCACAAAAGCGCTCAATTTCATATAGAAAAAAGGACACAACACTTATACACTATCATAATACAGTTTTCCAGGTACAGAATGAGATCCCCATTATGTACATCAGCACGGATGCTTGCTTGACACTGATAGGAGACAAGATTTTTTTAAAGTGCTCAAAATAAGTTCTTCTCTTGCCGTCTGCACATATAGTCCCATCTGTTCCGTTAACGAGGGCAGTCATCCAACTCTTTTCAAGGTCATAAGAAGCAAACTCAATGTTGCATGGCAGTAAACATTTTAGTTTGATAAAAATGACTTACAGAGCAATTGGAAAACTGCATCTCAGGGCACTTCAAGCAAGAGTTCCCTTAGGTCTTCCCAAGGCTTCCCATGGAGAATGAGGCAACGTTTCAATCCAGAGCCATGGAAGCCATGTAATTGACCGCTTTGGAAAGCAAGGACTCCTCAACCAACTGACCCACAAAACATGGTGGAGATCGGCCAGCTCCCATAAATTTGCTTCAAAGGTGAAACTTCACTCTGCACTTGAGAGGGGCACTGTGAAACTGGAAGAAGCTGCTCATCTTGGGAGACCATCCGCTGGCCATCGAGCTCGTCTTCCTCAACACTCGTGCTCATTAACATTCCCGAAATAGATCCTATTCCCAGCGCTGGCTGGCTCTGCTCTAGGAGAGGCCTCATCATCTCTGACGGCATCCAGTTGCCTGTTTATTCCTCCTACCCCACTCTCTGATAACGTCTCCAGGTCAACTTCGATGGCTGTGAATAAAACTGATCTTGCGCCACCCAGTGTAGAGGCCTCTCTCCTGTCCCAAGTTCTTCCAACTTAGGCTCTCATTGCTTCCTTCAAACCGAGCGACCTCCCACACTTGTTTTTCAATCATTATTCCCTCTGCCCTTGATTTTCCCTCAGCCTGAGGACTCTTCTCTTAACCCATCCAAATCCTGCCTATTTTTCGGGATCTAACTAAAACACTCCATGGAGCCTTGCTTAATCCCTGCAGCTAAAGGGGACTGATCCTGCCTCTGGGCACTCAGGACACTTTATTATCTGCAACTCTGGTTAGACTTCCTTTTCCTACCTCGTGTCACAGTTATTGAAGAATATGTCTTCATTTCCTACTAGACTAGATGTTTCTTCTGAATAGAGTTTGTGTGCATAATTCAGCTTTGCAATTGCCAAAGCATCTGACAAACAGAGGGGGCTTCACACTCAAGGTGTCTTGCTCCAAACTCTCCTGCTTCTTCTCCCTCTCTGTCCTGTCTCCTGACTTCTCTGTTCAGTTCCTGACACCATCGTTTCCTGTAGCCATAGCAACACCCCCTCACCAAGTTGTCCCCTTACTTTTCTGTTGATTTGTCCTTTGCACTCTCCGCATCTATTACTTCATCGCATTCTCTTCTCCCTGACACTGCTACTCTACTTTCTTACAATCTGGGATTTTGTAAGATGCCATGGCCCTCAACATCTCTGTCCTCATATGTACCTGATTTAAATGAATTAAAAACAAAGAAGCACTAGCTCAGGGCCCTGCGCTGTAGCCTAGCAGCTAAAGTCCTCACCTTGCACACACCAGAATTCCATATGGGCACCAGTTCTAATGCCAGCAGCCCCGTTTCCCAGCTTGTGGCCTGGGAAAGCAGTCGAAGATGGCCCAAAGCCTTGGGACCTGCACCCATGTGGGAGACCCGGAAGAAGCTCCAGGCTTCTGGCTTCAGATCGACTCAGCTCCAGCTGTTGTGGCCACTTGGGGAGTGAACCAGTGGACAGAAGATCTTTCTCTGTCTCTCCTTCTCTCTGCATATCTGACTTTCCAACAAAACTAAATAAATCTTTAAAAAAAAAAAACATCAAGTCAGTGTTCCAGTAGGATTTCCTCTTCCCCACACTCTCCCACTCTCAGAAACTTGGCCTGACTCCTGATTGTCTTCGTGCTTGGGCCTGGCACTGGGGAGTCCTGCCTAGACCTACACTGACCAAGCTAAAGCACCTCTGCTTGACCTTGCTGCTGTCTCTTAGACTAAGCTGAAGCCTGCACGCCGCCTCTGCAAGTTGGAATCCTCACCATTCTTGATCCTGGGCTAAACCCCATGACCTTTGAGGGGATTCTCTGATCCCTTCCAGAGTTCTCTCTGGATCTGTCAGTCAACCCTGTTCTGGTTCCTCAGAGCCATCCCTCCTTTGTTTAGGCCTTTGAGTCTTCAGAAAAGTTTTTGCAGGGATTTCCCTGCAAACCAGGCCCTTCACATGCTTTTATTACCATAGGTGACTAATCAAACTTTCACAAGGAGTATTAAAATGCAATGTTATCTTAATTTGCAATTCTAAATATGTAGGAGTCTTGCTCATAAATCTATCACTCAACCTTGCTAAATCAGCCAATCTGTGTTTGCCAGGCTTGGTTGTGGCTCACACTCATTTCCATGGGGCCATCCCATTTTAGCCCTCCCACCAACTTCCAAGGGCAAATGTGTGTGTCTCTGCCTGGGGGCATTCTTTGTCACCTGGAGACCCAAAGCAGGAGTGGTGGATTAACACACCCCTGCAGCAGCCCTTCCCAGTGAGTGACAGGAGCTGACATTCACAGATCCCTCACCCTCAGGTGGTTAAATCTGAGAAATGCTTGACGCAGGTATCCAGCCTCCCCACCCCCTTACCCCAGGAAGCAGGCTGCAGCCCTTCCCAGTGGTGGTTAGATGGACCACACAGTGTCTGTGGGTGCCCTCTGCTTCCCTGTCTTGTCACTCATCCTAGCCTCCTAGTACTGTGTCCCCCTCTCAAATAGACCACCTCCATGGAATCCTTGTCTCTGGATCTACTTCTTTGAAAAAATATTTATTTAGCTTTAATTTATTTGAAAGGTAGAGAAACAGAGACCTCCCATCCGCAGTTCATTCTCCAATTGTTTACAAAGGTCTGGGCTAGAGCAAGGCAAAGCCAGAAGCCAAGACCTCAGTCCAAGACTCTCACACAGGGGGGGCAGAGACCCAAGTACTTGTGCTACCACCTGCTGCCTCCCAGGTGCCCAGAGGCAAGCACAAAGGAGAGCAAAGCCAGGATTCAGCCCCAGCAGTTCCAAGGTACGACATGCAAATTTATCTAGTATCAACTGCTAGGTCAAACGCTGTCCTGCCAGGACTATTTCTGTAGGAACACAAACCAGGAGACTGTGTAACAGAGCGCATGTCTACCTCAAGAGAAAGCTAAAGGGGCATCGTCAGGTCCCTGGGAAGGGGTCTGACTCCGAGCTCTAATTTCTCTTCTGCATCCTCCCCTCAGATAATTGCAATGGGGCTCCGTTTCAGATTGAGTGAGTGGTCTGCACCTCTGGTCTTGACATAATGATCTGTCACTCCCACTTCGGCCTGTAACTTGGGCAGAGAGAATGGTCAGATGTGCCTAGCAGGTTCATCTGGGAAACTCCCACACCCGGCAGAATTCAGTCCAAGCCCCTTGGTGTGACAGTCAAGATTGCTGTTTAGCCCTCACACCTGCCTTTCTGTCCCCACCCCTGTCACTCTCCCACATCCTCCTGAACAACTCCTGTGGCAAGCCTCTCTCCTCCTGTCCTTTTGGACCCTTTTCTCCTCTGGGGAGGGTTTTTTGCCCTTGTCCGTGTCCTCCAGGGAGACTGAGTGGCCACCTGCCCTCGTGGAGAGCTTCCCCCAGAAATTCCCATGCCAGGGATATTGCACCCACCCCACACACACACTCTGCAAACAGAATTTCATCCGAACACAACTGTCAGTGTTCATGACACACATATTTTCTGCTAGGATCTCACCGAGGATTTTATGTAGGAAAGATCATTCTCCATCACGGGAGAGTTAGGACCCCGATTTCAGCCAGTCTGGCTGAGTTCAAATCCCAGCACCGGTACTCAGCAGCTAGTCATGACAGCAGCTAGATGGGAATGAGCATTCTATGCACAGCTTTTCCTCCTGAAAGGTTTGGAAAGTAGAACCTAACTCCAGGAGTTTTTAGGAGGATTAAATGGGTGGTCGATACATCCTAACTGAACAGGCTCCAGCACACAGGAAGCACTTAATAAATACTGCTAACATTAGAAATAGCAATGTTGTTAGTGTGAATACTGGTATTAGTTACCTTTAAAAGCCCACGTACAGATTTCTTACTGAGGGACAAGCATTTGGGAAGCTTTTAAAAATAGATACCCCTGGAACCCACCCCAAACCTATGAAGTAAGAGTGTCCTGGACACAGATTGGAGGAAAGTAAGGGACTGTGACAACTTCACAGTCATTTGGGATCCTGGGCCAAAAGAAAAAGGGACTTTTGTGGCACAGTTTGAAAATTTTAAGTAAGACCCATCTATTGATTAATATCAGTGTTAATTTCTGGCTTCAACAAATGTGTGATGGGGACAAATGTATTTGGGGAAGAATAACTATTCTGCATCAAGGAAATATAGAAACTCTACTTGCTATTTTTGCAAACTTTTTATAAGTCTAAAATTTCTTCAAAAAAAGTTTTTAAAATGTCCTGCAATGGGATGGGTGATAACAAAAGACTGCATCGGTGGGAGATTCTGCTAGGAAGCCTGGTTTGAATTGTGCCTAAGCACAGCTCAGCGTCAGCTCCAGTTGGGTGAGTTGAATGACTCACTGGCTTGCCTTGATGATCACTGAATGCTCTGTACTCTCTTGGCAATGCCCCCAAGGCAACTAGCAGCACCCAGTGGCCTGGGCCCTTTGATTGTCTTTGTCACCACCACAGGCTCCAGCATAGTATCCCGTGAAGCAACAAGAGATTGCTTAATTGAATTAAATTAGCAGATCTGTCTTCACAATCAGAAAGAATTTTTGCTACTTTTCCTAGGAATAACCTTTTTCTCAAAATACAAACACTTCTGAAGTCACATTTCCTCTAAACTTGAATGTCTAGGAACTGGTGCCATGGCTCAATAGGCTAATCCTTCACCTTTAAGCACCAGCATTCCATATGGATGCCAGTTTGTGCCCTGGCTGTTTCACTTTCTATCCAGCTCCCTGGTCCATTCCCTGACTCTGCCATACTCAAGCACATATCTCTTCCATTCTTATCAGGGGAGCTCTCTGTATTGCAAATCGGCACCATAGGTCTTCCCTCCTGATCAAGACTTCAGCATTTTTACAAATTCCCAGTCAGTCCTCACTTCTGTGAACTCACAGTAAAGGGATCACTGTCTAGTTTGTACACACAAGTTCCCGGAATCCAAACCATCATTACTGTAGCATCATTGTAGAATTAACTAGGGGGGCCGACTTGGTATCCTAGTGGCTCAGCTCTGGCCATTGAGGTCAACTGGAGAGTAAATCGGCAAACAGATCTTTCTGTCTCTCCTCTTCTCTATATATCTGACTTTCCAATTTTAAAATATATATATATATATAAATCTTTTTTAAAAAAGAATTAACTAGGGCCTATGATTTCTATCTAATAATCCAACCTGTCTATTAACCTATTCATCCTGTAGAAAAACGGAACTCTCACACTCTGGTTCACTCTCAAAATGTCCACAATGATCAAGCTGAGGGTTAGCCAAAGCTGGCAGCTGGGAACTCAATCTTGCCTTCCAGGGTGTGTACCAGCAGGAAGCTAGAGCCAGAAAATGAAGCCATTGATCACACCTAGATGCTTAGCTTTGGGGGCATGGGTATCTTAGCCACTTAAATGCTTACCCTACCCTAGGTCTAAGGATTCTGTCATAAAAGGCTAGACAGAGGAATTCCTTGCTTGACTTTCTATTGGAATTAGCATCTACAGAAGGGAAGTAGACCACATCCGTTTGCATGATCTTTGAGAATTACTGCATCTTTGGTATTGGACTTCAGACTTGGATTCGGAGATGACAGATGTAAACAATAAAACAACAAAAACCCTGAAGCAACCTGAGACCTCTGCCTCTGACCTCATGTCTAAAGATGTCATTATCAACCTACAGGCCACCAAGCAGCTTGCTTGCTAAGTGTCAGAGCCTGAAAGAAGGCATTTCAAATTGGTAGTGGAAAAATAACACATTCACACAACTGTACAGGCTTCTCATGTCACTGCTACTGCACCCCGATAAAGGAGGCCCCTAACTTAGCTCCAACACTCCCAGCACCAGGAGCTCTTTATATCCCCGGCGGGTAGCCCCTTTCCTGGACAACTTTAGTTATGGCATAGTTCCTAGTAGTCATTTGTAGCAGCCACTCACTAACCGGTATGGTTCTGTCCTCTTGAATGAAACAGAATTTAGAGTATTTCTTGAATAGCTGTTATGAAATGAAAATGTAAATACATATGACATATCTCTGAGATCTCCAAATATTATCATCATTACATCTGTTCAGCAAAGGACACAAAATTACATGGAAGAGATCAACATGACCCCAAATGTCTTTCTGGAAGTGAATATTCTGATTCATTTTTGGCCTTCTCTTTCTTCTCCAGGCTAAACACAATCATGAGCTTGACAGTTGCTGACATTTCAATACCTTCACATTCAAGCCCATGCGGAGGTCACAGTGACCTCTGAATCTCCAGCCTAACCTCTGGCCTCTTCTTTCCTATTCAACATGCTCCAGCTGCAGGTGCCTTGCTGGGCCTCCCCCAGCTCAGTCCTTGGGGTTTGCTGTCCTCGTTGATAGAAGGTTTTGGCCCAAGATCCCCACAGGCCACCCTCTTCTAACTTTCCAAGTCTCAGCTCAGAAGTCTCTGATTCTAAGGAATCCTCCCAAAAACACTCTAAAAAAAATCCCCAAACCTGCCTTCTCCTCCATCACTCCCACTGCAACATAGCACTCTTTGAAATGATCTCATTTATTGATAGGTCCAGTCATTTGAAAGGGAAGGAGCCTCAAGAAAGAGACACCATGAGAGCTCAAAGGCAGACTGGCTGCTGTAGGACCTGGAAGAGCCAGTGCCACAGACCAAGCAAGCCCAAGGCCAGCCTCTGATGACTGCTCTTTGCTCCTGTTCATTCCATTCAAACCTTCAACTGATGGGCTGAAGTCCGTTCCCATTAGGAAGGGCAATCAGCTGTACTCAAAGCTCACTGATTTGCATACTCATTTCACCCCAAAACCATTCCAGAAACACATACAGAATGTTAACCAAACATCTGGGCACTGTGAACCAGCCAATTTAACACACAAAATTCACCACCACCACTAAAGTCAAGCATGGCTCCATGCTGCTCAAGGCTTACTTGAGCACCCCTGAAGGGAAGTGTTTAAGAGACCAGGACTAAAGAAATTCAAGGTCAGGCTGGCAGTGAAAGAACTGAGGATCCGGGAGATTTCCAGGCACACTGCCGACTGTGCATTTGCACGCTGGTTCAAAGCAGTGGGCAATCACACACATTGACTGGCACGGTGTTTGGTTTCAATTTTGAATAAATCACCATGACTCAGTCCATCCTCCAGGGAGTCATATCAACACAAAAACTGTGCATGTGAGAATGAAGGCGACCAGTCCTAACAGCCATTTCAGGGGTTGAAATGAAATATATTTTTGTGCTTTTTCCAAGTTCAGATTCTTGCCTGACTGCTGGAATGCCAAGTGGCTGCTGAACTATGATAATGAGCTATGCCATAGAAGGTCCTTAAAAAAAATGCCTCTCTCTGGGTGAAGAGCAAGGTATCACTGAAGAAAACAGCTCAGACAAGAAAGAGAGGGGGAGGGGGTTGTCCCTGCGGACAGCCTGCTCAGGAGCCTGTTCTGGCATTCCTTGAAGTACTGAAGACTCCAATATTCCAGCAGGGAGCCAGCCAGCCAGCCAGTCACTGGGGAACAACAGCTTCAAAGGAACAGAGAAGCAGAGCTGTAGCTGGAGCCCAAGTCTTGGTCATGTCTGTGGCTGTCTGATGAACATTTCACGTGACCCCCCCATAATTCTACATGAAATCCCTAGGTCAGTGATCCTTAAGTCCTGAAATGGGAGGATCAAATATCTGAGTGCTGGTATCACCGCGCCCAGGCAGTGAGGTGTAGTGGTTGGAGATGATGCCCTCAGCACCTTGCTGCTCAGTTCTCCATATCTCTCTACCCTCATTCACATTAGTGAGCTGATAATGCACCGAAGCACAAAACACCATGCTTGGCACAGAGTCAGAAGTCAGGTACGAAGCACAAAGCACAACCAGAATGAGGAAACTGATTTAAAGTGCAGATTCCAGGCCCCATTGCCCTGGGACTCAGAGTGGGCAGGCCCTGGAATCTGCATTTTAACAAGCTCACCTTAAAGATGACCCAGCAACCAGAGCTTGGCAAAGAGTTGCTGGCTTTCAAACTTTCCCAAGGAAGATTAAGAGACCAATTTTACATCTCAATTCAATATGTGCATATACTTCCAGAAGCTTACAGAAATGCATGTTATTTTTAAAATTATGCATGGATTTCGATTTTATTTTTCTTGCTTCAAAATAAACTTAGGAGGGTGGGTGTTTGGCCTACTAGTTAAGCCACCAGTTGGCACATCCACATCCCATACTGGAATGCGTAGATTCCACTGCTGATTCCAGCTTCCTGCCTACACATACCATGGAAGGTAACGGGTGATGCCATCCCGTGTGGGATTCTGGGATCAGGTTCAGGCTTTCAGCTTTGGCCTAGCCCAGTCCTGAACCCCAAGGGACACATGAGGGAAAGAATCAGCACATGCGAACGCCTTGTTTCTAAATACATTAGATTAACAATTAATAGACATAGTTTTTCTTTTCTACAAACTTTATGAAATATGCTGTATGCAAGCAAAACAGATGTGTGCAAAGAAATCCATAAAACTTATCTTGTGAAAGGTACTCTGTGATATGGTTTGTTTATTTATGATTAAAAGGTACACCCTTGTAGTTAGCATCTTAACGAATTCTATGATCTAGTGTTAAGTCCTAACGTATTCACATTGTTGCGTAACAGTGTTTTCACACAAAAATGAGGCTCTCTATCCATTAAACACTAACTCCCTATTTCCCTCCTCTTAGCCCTTGGCAACTGCCTATTGCAGTTGGAATGTGTTTGCTTCCAAGTTTAATTGTTATGGGCTAGCCTAAGGGGGCTGTGGGTTAAAATGCTATCTCAGACACCAGCATCATATATCAAAATGCCAGTTCGAGTCCCAACTATTCCAGTTCTGATCCAGCTCCCTACTAATGCACCTGGAAAAAAAAAAGCAGAGGATGGCCTAAGTGCTTGGGTCCCTGCACCCGTATGGGTCACCAATTGGTCTGGGCCTCTAGATTTGGCCAGGCCCAGTTCTGGACACTGCAGTCATGTGGGGACTGAACTAGCAGATAGAAGACAGTATCTCTTCTTCTACCTTTCAATGTAATAAGTAAATCAATGCATCTTAAAAAAATAAATTGAAACTATATAACCAATGTGTATTGAGGCCTTTAAATCATTGGGCCAGGAAGGTTTTGATGAGGATTATGTAGAATCTGTTGACAGCTTTGAGCATCTGGACATTTGGACAAAATCTTCAGTCTACAAGCACAATTTGTCTTTCTCTGTCACTATTATTACTATTACTACTACTATTATTATTTGTTTGAAGTTTTCTACATGTCTTAGTCCTTTGGGACTAATCCAGTACAATGTATGGCTTATTTTTTTTAACACTTAATTATTTTTATTGGAAAGTCAGCTGTACAAAGATGAGGAGAGACAGAGAGGAAGATCTTCCGTCCAATGATTCACTCCCCAGATGACCACAGTGGCCGGAGCTGAGCCGATCTGAAACCAGGCTGTGTATGGCTTATTTTAAGAAATTGATTTCTTGGCTGGGCCCGGCCGCGTGGCCTAGCGGCTAAAGTCCTCACCTTGAACGCCCTGGGATCCCATATGGGCGCCGGTTCTAATCCCGGCAGCTCTACTTCCCATCCAGCTCCCTGCTTGTGGCCTGGGAAAGCAGTTGAGGACAGCCCAAAGCTTTGGGACCCTGCACCCGCGTGAAAGACCAGAAGTTCCTGGTTCCCGGCTTCGGATCGGCATAGAACCGGCACCGGCCATTGCGTTCACTTGGGGAGTGAATCATTGGACGGAAGATCTTCCTCTCTATCTCTCCTCCTCTCTGTATATCTGACTTTGTAAAGAGACTCCTGGCTCCTGGTTTCAGATTGGCTCAGCTCTGGCCGTTGCACCCGCTTGGGGAGTGAATCAGTGGATGGAAGATTTTTCCTCTGTCTCTCCTTTCTGTATATCTGACTTTTCAATAATAACAAATAAATCTTTCTTTAAAATTGGTTTCTTATTGTTTCGTAGAATGGCAAATCCAATATCAAGCATCAGCAGATCAGGTGCCTGGTAGGGACAAATTTCTCCTCTGCTGTGCCCTCATGGGAACAAGAGGCCAACAAGTCACCGCAGGCCTCCTCCATAAGGACACCGTTCCCATTCATGGAAGGCTTTTCCTCTGTCCCAGTGTGGCTTCTCAATTGTGTCATGACCGCAAAGTTCCATCTGATTAACTAAGAACTTTCAAAGTAACTCTGAGAAGGAGGCCCACCTCTCTCCCACCCTCCTGCTCCATTTCTGTTCTCACCTCCCAAAAGACCTCACCTCCTAGAAACGTCACACTGGGAGCAGGTTTCAACACACAAAATTTTCAGAGAACACAACAGACTAGCATAGTGCTGTATAACTATATGGCTTTCATTTCATTTCCTGGACCCACTTTTACAAACCACAAATAAAAACAAAAAACAAGCAAAAAATGAAATAGAATCACTTGGAATCATTTCCAAGGCTTCCTCCTAATTCTTGATAATCAAGTCACAGTCACTTTGACACAGGATCTCCTGATTTCAATCTGAAATAATTAATTCCTCCCATTAGATTCTGTGCTGCCACATGATATTTGACATGACCTTGAACTCTTCCCCGCAGGTATGGTTTCTGCCATGTAATGATTGATGTGAACAAGTTGTGCCCTACATTGGCCAAGCCCAAACAGAGAAGCTATGGTGAAGCCCCAAGAGGCTGATGTCTACGAAAACAAAGATTTCTGTGTGCTTAAGGGTGCAGGGGCAGAGGCTCTGGCACTGATGTCTGTGATGCCAAGATCTGAGAAGATGGAGGAACCACCTGCAGGGGTGGAGAACAGCTCCCGCTCTCTGGAGGGTATGGCGGGGGGAGGGGGGACAGCAGCACCCAGCATCTGCAGAGGATCCAGGTCTGCAGCTATTTGGACCCAAAACAGACTGGAAGGAATGGAAAACAGGACTAGCACAGGAGGGAGGCAGAGGGGGGCCCCTCCTGTTTCTTAGTTAACCTCTCTCAACCCCATTCTGCAGGTTCTTCCCCCAGTGCTCTCCCCACCTCATCCCAGGAGGAACAGCCCCCGGTGTAAGGAGAGCTATGTCCTGGGACGCAGGTGGCTGATCCCCCAACCTGCTGTTTGCTCTCCTTTCATTCAGAGTTCCCCCAGATGGAAGGAGCTGCGTGAGGCAACAGAAGCGACCCCCTGCATCCTGTCAAGTCAGGGTTCCCTGAGCAGGAAGACGTCTCACATCCTGCAAGGAGCACAGGTATCTGTGGCCACTCACTCTCAGCGTGAGAGGTTACAGAAAGTCTCCTGGAGATCTTCAGCATCACCCCCTGTCATTCAGGACGACCTGGGAGGGGCATGCAAGATGGAGTGCCAGCTCCCAAAGCCAGCTGTCGTGCCCCACCTCATCAGCCATGAGGACAGATAGGTTCCCTCCAGATTCACTTCTCATTTCAGGTTCACTCTGTCACAAACACATGGGAACCAAAGATCCATCGCTCAATTCAGAAACATGGATGTAGGGTATGGTGTCAAGCTACAATGACCATGCCTTCTCTTCCAGATCACAAGGGCTCATTAAAACTCTGGTGTTTGCCTGACATGGCTAGTTTAGTGTCTTGCTGTTTCTCCAGGTTAACATTTCCTATTGTTATGTCCTATTTTGTTCGGCACTGCATGATTCAATAC
The DNA here is from genome assembly GCF_030435755.1 of Ochotona princeps. Taxonomy (NCBI): domain Eukaryota; kingdom Metazoa; phylum Chordata; class Mammalia; order Lagomorpha; family Ochotonidae; genus Ochotona; species Ochotona princeps. The sequence continues at coordinate 31,212,009 of NC_080841.1, read as the reverse complement.
CAAAATGCTGGGGGTAAATGCAAATTATTTGTGGAAAAAACTCAGTAAGTCTTTGCTTTGTAATCCCTAATGAACCCAGTGAAGTGTCCTCTAATTCCATTTGCCTTGAGCATAAAACAAAGTAATAAGAATTTCAGCACAGGTAGCTTCAGGCAGCAGCCAAAGAGAAGTGGCGGTGGCCAGGGAGGGCAGCAGGGGACTTGGGCTGAGCTCTGTGTAGGTATGCTATCATCTGTGTAAGGAAAAACAGGCTAACAGCAGTCCATGTATCTGCCCATGTGTGAAGAGTGGGAACCAGAGTGTGGTTGCATACCTAAGGGGCTGGTAGGAAAAGGGTGGGAAGATGGGGATGGGAAGGAAAGATGGCAGGGGTGGAGTAGACCCTTCTGTAAATGCATTTTTATATAGTTCTGACTTTTAGAATGTTTCACAAAAAGGGAATAAAACCAGAAACAGGATCTTAATTCCAAATGAATAAAATAGTTACAGCTAAACACTAAAACACTACAGGTGGTAAGAGAGCCAGATTCCTCACTGTGGCAAAGGGAGCTACAAGTAAGTAGAGTGAGACAGCTGAATGAACCCCATGGGGTTAGAAAGAATTAGAAAGACATCAGCATGTGCTTCACTGGGTCTCCCACCCCAGCCCCAGGCTTCCAAGGAGTTCCCGAAGCTTTAGGAGAGGAAGCAGCATGCCCCTGCCCACATACCAAGCCTAGCAGCCTCACCACAGAGTGAGCAGGGCAGCCATGGGTGGTGCCTTGGTGGGTTTGGAGATCTTCACGCCTTCCCAGCTCCCGTCTTTGAAGGGCCAAGGAAGAGCCAGCGTGTGGCCTTTTCGGCTAAGGAGTCAGAAGCTGAAGACGTTGACTAAATTCACTCAGCAGCTGATATTAACCTGGCTCTTATCACAGAAGTCCACTCAGCTCTGTGAAGCCCCTGGGTATGTTAACAACAGGAGAAGCTGGACCTGTGTTTCCCTAGAGATGCAGCACTCCATAACCAGCTGTCTGTAACAGAGGCCCCCAGCTGGGTATCCTCCAGATGTACACCACAGGCTGCTGCTGGAGCCACTGAGACAGCAGTTGCTGCTGCTGCATCTGAGTCTTGTAGCAAAGTAAATATTAACTGTTCCATGGAAGCAAGTGTGGGAAGGTTTGAGAAGATCAGTAAGTCTTCAGTGTTTATGAATATCCCAGTAAGATTGCACTTGTAAAATCCCATAAATTTTACTTTCCTAGCATTATTTGTTAAAACTTGTTTATGATCTATATAGACATCACTTAGCCAGTTACAAAAATATGCATAGGACATCTTATCTGTACCTGATTTAGTCGGGACAGTCCCTGCCATTGATGCCATCGATGGTTATCAGTGTGTATCTAATTTGTGGAATGTGGGATGCAATGAAAGCAGAGGGACTGGCACACAAATTGGCAATCGTTAACCACTTTATTAATACTCAGTTATCTAAATTCCATCTCTCTTCTGACCTCAGCCTACTGTGGACTGATAAATTGGTATAAACCATCAAAGCTTTGGGGAAGAAATTATTAAATGTGGTTTTCAAATCTCTTAACAAAGAAGAGACATTAATAGGCACTTGAACTGACAGTGTTACCTATTTCTATTTCTTTCTCCAAACACCCACACACGGATGTCTTTGTGTGTACACTGACAGATACACACAGAAGAAGTATATTTCCCAGCTCTGTGTGCTGAGGGACCTGGAAGCAGCGACTGTAGAGAAAGGGAAAATCCAGGAACCACAGCAGGTGCCTAAAACTTTATCTCTAAATACCACTTTCTGCTGAGAAGAACTCAAGTTCCTTGGAGAAATGGCAGGTTTGGAGCACCATACACGACTATCCTTGAATCTCCTATGAAGTCAGAAATTAAGGAAATGCATGGAGAATGAGGGCATGCCTACAGGACATGGAAGCAGCTTACAAAGGCTTTCACTGGCCAAATATGGAGCGATTACAGCAAGAAAAAATAATAATAATGGAATAGAGCCAATGAACAAATGAATCCATGTTGATATAAATCAGTAAGTAGATAGACAGAAGGAAAAGTTCCTTTTTCCAACTCAAGCATGTGGTAGAACTAGTGAAAACAAAAAAACAGCACTTGGAAGGCAAGCAGGAGTAATTGTTTTAGGCTAGAACCATTAATAAATGATAAATGTAGTGGAAGAAAGCATGAGAAACAAGAGACTTAATGGTTTCAAAGTACTTATTCTCAAACTACTTAGTAATTAGAAAGGGAAACACATGAACTGTACAACAGCAAAAGCTGACAGAAACCACCTTAATCATGTGATCAAAGTCATCACTTGTTAATAAGATAAATCAGAAATCATATGCCTCATAAAAGACTGAGAGGAACACCACACCACTTCCTTGCTCTTGCCAAAAATGCATAGCCTAAATCTAAGCATAAAGAAATATAAGTTACATCAAGGAATATAATACAGAATAAGCAATAAGTAATCATTTCTCCTGAGGTCCAAGATTTTGCAGGTTAAAAAAAGACTAAGAAACTCTCCCAGGGAAATGACATTAGTGGGACAAATGAGACTTTGTATAAAGCATTCCGTTAAAATCACAGCATGATTACTGCCCTGAACCTGGTAACTGTTCTGTAGTTTAGACAATGATGTTTTTAGGACAGTTCTCTATATATACTTAATACTTACTCCCAAATATCTCTGAGAAAAAAAAACTGAATGTGTGTTTTTTTTTCAATTTATTCATTTATTTTTTATTAGAAGGGCAGATTTACAGAGAGAAGGAGAGACAGAGAGAACTTCCACCTGCCAGTTTATTCTACAAATGCCCACATTGGTTGGAGCTGAGCTGAGGTGAAGCCAAGAGCCAGAAGCTTCTTCCAGGTCTTCCAGATGGACTCAGGGTCCCAAGGTCCTAGGCCATCTGCTGCTTTGCCAGGCCATGAGCAGGAAGCTGGAAGGGAAACAGGGAAGCTTGGACTAGAGCCAGCTACCATTATGGGATACCAGTGCTGCAAAGTGAGGATTAGCTTGTTGAGCCACTGCACTGGCGTGTGTGTGTGTGTGTGAAGTATTAACTTGAGGAAGATCTGGGAAAATGGTATAGGAAAATTCTTTGTGCTCTGCGTGATTACTGTTCATGTTAACAACAAAGGCACCACTTCATAGCAAAATTGATTGGAATGTCACTCTTCAACTGACACCACAGAGGCAGTGCATTGTTGCTCTGCAATACTTGCCATGTTCACTTTTTGTTTGTTAATGAGAAACTACAGGATGTTCCTGTCGAGAAATCAGAGAACCACAGATTTTCGCTGTTAAAAGGGCTCAGAATAACCGTCCAATCTCTCACTTTGATACTAAGCAAATTGTAGTTCCAAGAATCAGGGTGCTTTGTTGAAGGTCCTGACAGAACTGGAAGATCACCAGCACCATTCTGACTTCACATGGAAAGCAGTCTTCACATTGAAGACTGCCCCAAGCCTGTGCAGGAGAAATCCACACTAGAACCAAAAGATTCCAGTGGACAGCTGGACCACCCATGTGAGGATGGATAACCATCTCCCACACTGAAGTCTCTACTCTGGGACCTGTGGTAATACCTAGGCTTTACCAAAGTGATGACAACTTATGTCATTTCTAGAATTTTCTCTCCAAAAGTTCTGCCTTGGAAGGTTCCAACCACGGATGATCAGATGTCAGACCTTTGGAAGAGGCACTGATTGATGGAAGCTGGGATGATCCAGAGCACCAGGCTGAAGTATGATGCAGGAAAGATTCTATCACTTGGGTACTAACTTGGACTGTGATACTTAGGAAGGCTGGAGAATCCTTACCTAATGCATTTTATCATCAGAGCAACGACCTTGAAATCAGAGGATCAAGTCTACTCCAGTCTTTGGACTTAATACATTGTGACTGTTAATTCAATCTCTCTAAGATAAAATTCTTCAGCGATTCATAACTGGAGAACTATTAAAACCACTTGAGCAAATATCTCAGAGCATGCCCCACATCCGGGACTTGGGGTGGGCGGGAAACCGGGTAGGGCTTCTCCCTCAATATCACCCTTTACCTCAGATACATGATGGAAACAATATGGACATAATAGTATTACCTACTTCCCTATACCCCCTGAACCTTTTTTTTTAAACCGCAATTAACTATGTAAAGATTGTCAACAACAATACAATAAAAAAACAAAAGTGCAAAGCACAAAAAAAAAAAAAAATAGTGCTACCCTTCTGATTCTGACAGTTGGTTGTTTAATCTCTACAAAGTGCGAGAAGCCAAGGGATGAGTTCCCACTGGCTGTGGCACTGGCTGACACCAAATACAACGGGGCTGATGACTGGGACACCACTTTCAAGCAGTCAGAACCACACAATGGCCACGCTGTTTTAGAGTCTGCAGGTGCACCCATGCTGGGGAAAGACACAAAGCCTCACACCTCATCACAGCCTGGCAGGGGCAGGGAGAAATGGTGGCTGACAGTCTCCCAGGGCACATAGGGGAATGAGTGGGGACATGCTGTGCAACTGCTCCTGGGACGCCTCCGTGCTCGTGTGTTCCAGAAGAATTACAATATTCTACTAAGACACACACCAGCTGGGCTTCAGGCTTGAACTGTGTGGCTTATATGGATGATACAAGGGCACCAGGACACCAGGGTGGAGCTGTTCTCTACACTCCTTGTTGGGGTTTGCTTTTGGTTTCCCACAGCCAGGACCTGCAGCTCTTCTTCAGAGGTTTACCATAAAGTAGTGGCTGAGAGATTCAGAGTAGAAAAGCATTGTTTCCTAGCTGCATCACTCACCATTTACAATGACCTCATACTCTTGCTTGGCTCCTGCCTGTTTTTCTATGCTATCTCTTTCACTCCCTTTTGAAAAATACTGATTTATTCATTTACTTAATAGGCAGACTGACAGAGAGGGAGGGAGGTACAGTGTCAGAGATCTTCCATCTGTTTTCGTACAAATACAACAGGAACAAATGCCCGCAACAGCCAGTGCTGGGGCCAGGGTGAAGCCAGGAGCCAGGAATTCTATCCAGGTCCCCCATCTGAATGGCAAGAACCCAATTACTTGGCTCATCATTTACTCCCTGCTTGGGCACTTTAGCAGAAAGCTAGATTGGAAACGGAGTAGCTAGGACTCAAACTGGTGTCCCAATACAGTGTGTGACCATGCCAAGTAGCAGCTTGGCATGTAACTTCCTGATGTTACAATTCCAACTCCTCCTACTCTGACCATGCTTTAATGTTTCCCTTGGGAGCCATTCCCATCAGTAATCCCCCACCCCAAATCCTTGTCTGGTAAGCCTGTCACCATTCAACACTCCCTAACATCACTAGAGAGCTAAGAGAACTAATAGAGATCAGGTATATGAAAGAATTTGGAAAACCAGAAGATCCTGCAACCATAATGTGACTGTCGTCCCAATGAATATTTCTGAGGCTGCCCTACCACTAACTTTCTTGGGTAGCTCCCAGGTCCTGTGTGGGGCTGGGTAACACTAAATTTGGAAGGGCTAGGCCAAGGGGCAGGAAGGAGCTCTTGCTTAAAGGCAGGATCAGTATTCATGAGAAAGGAGCAGGCACCTGAGGAGGAAGAGGATATGACAGAGCAATGCAGGGATTCAAGATCAAAAGAAGGTCAAAGTGTGATCACACACAGGGCTATTCCAGGAAGGACAGGCTAATGAGGCACACTGTGTGGCACCACCAATAAAGCTGTTTGTGGCACTGTGCCCACGTCTTCCTCACCTCAGGGGGCTCTTGGAAGAGGCTGTTATCCTTGCTTCACAGAGGAGGAAATGAGGCTGCATAGATTCTGGGGACTTGCCAGCAATCACCAAGCTCACCAAGTGGAGGAGTCAGAGCTCCAACCCCATCTCTGACTTGTTCTCTTTCTCTTTCCAGGGTGGTACCTGTTCCCACTTTATTAAGATGCAAAACTTCAGCTCAGGGACCACCTCTTTGTGCCATGTTCCTCCCGCTTTGAAAACAATCCCTGCCTCCTCCCCACCCCATCAACTCACTTCTCTTTGAGGCCCTCACCCCAAAGGGGGAGGATGACAGCAAGACACAATTTCCCTTTCCTGAGCACTGATACTTGATCAGAACCTGCACTGGGAGCTCTGCATATCTTTGTTCATTGAATCTTTCCCAAGATACTGCAAGGGCGTGCAGCCCCCAGCCCTTCCCTGCAGATAGGGACACCAGAGCCCAAGCCCATGGAGCTCAGAAGTGACACAGCATGGACAAGCCCACATCTGTCTGACTTCCAATTCTTTTATCTTAGCATGACGACCCAAGCATTTTCCTGAAGCTGTTAGGAGTCCTCAAATTCATCAGCTGTGGACAGAGTAAGAAATACATAAATGATAGAGATGAATAATGGACAGATTCATTGAAAAGTCACCAATGAATTCCTTGGAACTCTTTTATTATCTTTGCAATCAATCCTAGACTCTACTTGCATCTACTCAAAAAGATTTTGGGGCTCCTGTTGCCTTTCCTTGGCTCTGTGGCCTACGCATCTAGCTCTGATTTGCTTGTTTTGCACAATTACTTATCTCTTAGAGCTTCATGTATTCTTTGCAGTCCCACTCCTGGTGAGTGGGACTGCATCTGAGTCCTCTCTGGTTTAATTCCATGACAATTGACATGAGTCCCATAGATACCAGCTTAACTGACAGGTTGATTGCAACAGTTTCAGTTATATTCTTGCTTCTACAGATTCACAGAATGGTAAGCCTCAAGTCCTCTGCCTTGCAGCTTGCCAGGGGTGCACTAATATTTGGACCAAAGCTTCTGGCAGAACCTGGGCTATAGTCAAAATAGCTATCACATGTTGAACATTCAGTGGGCTTCCTGGATACAGATACAGTAACAGAAATGGCAGTTATATTCTTGCTCTAATTTTGAAATGTCTATGAAAAGCATATGTCTTTATGAACCATTCCTACACACCCCTTTTGGCACAGGGCCCCCCTGCAGTGTGGGGGAAATAGCATTCCCATATGATTGTTTGGCTGCATCACTGAATACTGCCTCCTCATGCACACCCACGCTCTTCTCTTAAGATGTGAGTGAACTCTAATCTACTTTTTCTTCCTATTTTCCACCTGGATGCAGAGAGATTTGGAACCCCACAGGAACAACTTTCACGCAGGCTTTTTCATCTGTTTCATATGACCTGCTTACCACACCAACCCAAGTTGTGCACTTTGGTCATGATTCTTAGTTAGTTACAAAGACAAGCCTAAACAGAAATAAAATATTGATGGACTTAAGAGAATTACTATTCTATTAACACGTATAGCTAACAAGTCCAACATAAGTAGAACTGACAGTGGGTACAAACGCAACTCAGTACTCAAGCAAGGTTATCCTGTCCTTAGCACTGGGCACAGGGCAGTGAGTAAACACAGCACAGAGCTTGAATACACACACAAATAGAATCTCACTGGAACAGGCTGCTGGGTTAGAGGCATCACCATCTCCTTCATTGGGAAAGTTGTAGAGGAGCAGAACATGAACTAAGGTTTATCTCAATTAGGTTTAATTACTGAGTCAGTACCTATGGTTGTGTTATGGTTGGGTCAGTGGGTAGTAAAATGTATTTAGTTGGTCATACCTAACATTACGTTAATGAATTGGTCTGAAATAGAATGACCACAATACAAAATATATAATACAAGTAGTGTTTGATGAAACTTTGGTTCAGGGCCAGCACTGTTGCACAGTAGGTTAAACCTGCAGTGCTAGCATCCCAAATGGATGCTGGCTAGTTCAAATCTTGGTTACTCCACTTCTGATCCAGCTCCTTGCTAACATGCTGGGGAAAGTTCTTTGGCACCTGTAACATATCTGGGAGGCTGGGAAGAAGCTCCTGGCTTTGGCCTAGTTCAGCCCTGGCTGTTGCAGACATTAGAGAGGTGAATCAACATATGGACAATCTCTCTCTCCCTCTCTCCCTCTCTTTGCCACTCTGTCTCTCCTTTCTCTCTGTAACTCTACCTTTCAAGTAAATAAATAAACCTTCCCTTAATAAAAGAATTTTTAGCACACATACACACACAGTAGCTCACAATGTATTTGTTTCCTGTGGATTATTTAGAAAACCTACAGAATTCACTGGTTTTTTCCGAACCTCAAACCTCTTCTTTTATTCACTGCTGCTTCGACAAAGAAAGAAATTTCTCAAGTTGTCCCAGAACTCTTGGCAACTTCCTTGACCCTTCTTGGAGCTGATGCCACCATGGCCTCCACTGCCTGGCTCAGGCTATGTTGCAATGTCCTGTCCTCTCTCCCAGTGGAGAGCATCATTTGCTCCACTTGATGAAGAGCTTTTTCCCATGTTGTCATGTGTGAACAGCTCTTCCTCACCCAACCACTGTCTCAGTTGGTCCTACCAGCCTCAAGAGAGGTACAATTAAGCACCATGGCAACCACCAAAATGGGATGAAGATCATTTTAATTTATTACTTAATAATAATGGGGTGATGGATGCTACAGGAAGGAGGACAGAAAATACCACCCAATACTCTTGAGTGCCAGAACCATGGGAACACATTTACCACACTGCCCTCAGCCTTTTAGCCTGGAACTACCATGACCTGATGGAGACACAGGATGACATCTAAAATTTCCAAGGCATCTGTACACCCTGCATTTGGGATCCACCACCAAGAAGCTCCAGGCATTAGAGGTTCCTACATCCATATAAGACAGCTTGGAGACAGGCAGTTCTAGGTGTCAGCACTACACAGCCAAGAACAAGATGAGGTCTACGTGTGGCCTTCAGCAAGTCATTTAGTTTCTGTAATCCTGATGTTTTCCTCTCAAATAGAAATACAAAATGCTTCAGCATACTTACAGAATTAAGAACATTAGCTAAGAACAATAGAACATGGGCAATGCTTCCTATAGGCTTTAAGTTGTACTGACATTAGAGAACTGGTAAATCACAATTATTGCACAGTATGGTCTCAGTGGCAAGAGACAAGATACAGCTACACTAAATGATGCATTATAACAAAATGTTGGAAAGAAATATGTCCTTGTTTTATGAGAAACCAACATGCACTCCTATGTTCATAGCAGCACAATCAGTAATTGCAAAAACATGGAAGCAGCCAAAATGCCCATCAACAGAGGATTGGATAAGAAAGCTATGGTTCATCTACTCCATGGAATACTACTCAGCTATTAAAAAAAACAAAATGCAGTTCTTTGTGGCCAAATGGGCAAAACTGGAAACCATAATGCTAAGGGAAATGAGCCAATCCCAAAAGGTTAAATACCACATGTCTGCCTTAATTTAAGATGATATGATGTTATATATAACATGTTATGTTATGTATGTTATATGTTGTGTATAAACTAAAATTGAAATGTCAATGAGGTGGTCACAGAAGGTGGTTAAGATCTCACATTTATTTTTAACATATTGGTTACTCATTACTATGTCAATTAATTCCATAATGATGTAAATTTTTGCTGATGGTATGTTGGAGCTTTTAATTGATCGGGATGATACTCTGCTGGCTCTGTCTTCAGACCAGAGAGGGTATACCTAAGAAGCCGTTGAACTTGACGGGACAATAAGATGCTGGACTCTATGTTTGGTATATGCTTGCAATGGGGGAATCTCAACTGAACTTGAACTGTGGTTATGCAACAAGGTGGAGGAATCCACCATGGTGGGAGGGTTTGGGGAGGGGTGGGGAGAATACCAGTACCTATGAAACTGTGTCACATAATACAATGTAATTAATGAATTAAAAATAAAAAAGAAAAAAAGAAAAAAAAAGAAATATGTCTAATGCTAGCAGTGGAATGGTGGGTTTTGTGTATTCCTATTACCAGATATTCTCAACAGACAAAAGAAGTAGTTTTTTTTTTAAAATTTGCAGATAAAAGCATTAATTTTAAAATAACTAAGGAGGATAAATGATTCTTGCCTGAAATGAGAATTACAAAGCCGAGGATTTCAGGAAAGAAAGATCCACAGAGTTGCCACTGGTCAGTTTGTATTCATATTGCCCAGAAAGGCCACATGAAAGTAAGGGTCAGTAGGCTGTCAGTTCTTACAATACAAAATTCAACAAATTTTGCTATAATCCAAATGTTTTCCCATTTCGTTCTGTGACTCAGGAAAGCTACTGAAGCCTTTGGGAGTCCATTTCCTCTGCTCTACAATAGCAGGAGTTCTGTGAGGATTCCATGAGAGAATGGACGGGGTGCCCTGCTTGGTCCCTTCCCAGGGATCCAGCAGTGATCTTGCCATGTCTTTTTACAGGAATTCCTGGTTGTATTCAGGACTCATTTATCTCAAAGTAAAAGCCCAAAACAGGTTTGGCCTTTTTTTTTTTTTTAAGACAAATGTACCAGAAAGACACATGGACCTGTCATGGATGGCAAGACAGGAGTAGAATCAGACTTCAGGGCATCCTGAGGCACCTGAACCAAAGCAGCAGCAGCAGTCGCGACTCAGAGGGCAGATCACACAGTCTCAGTGGCCACTTGTGTGTGAGCCTTCACTGCCTCACAGCCCCAGGCCTGCTCTCCCCAGGACCCACCTTGCTCAGAAACTGGCAGGAAGGTCCTAATGCACAGGAAGGAGCAGCTGATTGGCCAGAGAGGTTCAGGCGGCCCTCGGTAGATCTAATCTACTCTGTTCCTTGCCCTGGTACGTGCCTACAAGTCATGAACTCCAGGTGAAGGGTCCCTGGCCAGGAGGGTGTGACTGTTATAACTCGCCTCCTCTTTGCCACTCTATTTGTAAGGAGTCAGGAAAGTGAGTCACGAATGCAATTTGCACAGGATAAATGCTCATGTTCCAGACACTTCTTACAACCTGATCATAACAAACTGCTTCTTGAACAGATACAGCCACAGCAATCATGTCTTAGCTGTAATTTTGAAATGACTGTGACAAGCACATGTCTTCACCCACCATTCTTACACATCTCTTAGCCCACCTGTAGCACCAGCAGATGGCATTTCCTTGTGCTTGTTTGGCTGTATCATTGAATATTGCTCTGCACTCACACACCCCCCCTCACTTCTCTTAAGTTGTGAGTGAATTTTAATCTACTTTCTTTTCTATTTTCCACCTGGATGTAGTGAGATATGGAAACCTCCAAAGGAACAAATTCCCAGGCAAAATCTTTCATCTGTTTCAAGTGACCTTGTCACCACCCCTCCCCCCCCAAGTTGCATTCTTTGGTCAGGATTCTGAGTCATAAAAACAACAGACACTTTACCCCAAGAGACAGAATTACTAAGTTGTTACATAACTATTAGCTTACATAACTGTGAAGTCCAAAGTCAAATAGAACTGGCATTAGGCAAACTGCATCGGGAGCTCAGTGAGGTCTTCCAGATAAAGCCTGTATTTTTCTTTAGAGCAATCAGTTGATTTATCTCAGACAAGATTCCTCCAGCCCCAGTTCAAACTGCTCTGTTAGCTAGTACCTCCAACAGAAGGAGAACCTGCCCAAGCTAAGAACTTCAGCAAAGATTCAAAATGGAGTCTTGTCAGAACTTGAATCACATGCCCGGCCCTGAGTTCATCCCTGTTACTAGGGAAATAGAAGATGCTCCCTGGCCAAGTTTCCTTTGGAACTGGTCCATCGCAACTGCATGCTTATCAGTGGGTCTGACCCACCAAAATCATATAGAGTGAAAAGTGGTTCTTCAAAGGAAAATTGGAGCTATTCTCAAAAGGAAGCACGATAAATGGGCACATGAAAATACAAAGTTTCATGACCTTATTAAACCACTATTTCCTTTTTCCTCCACTCTCTTCCCAGAATCTCAGTTTTGTAATAGTTTCTCATACCCTGGGGCAAAGATGTCTACTGTAAACTTCACCACCCATACTCAGGATCTCTCCCCTCCCAAAGCAGCCTTTGCTAGTATCAAGGATAATCTCAGATGTGGAGTCCACAACTTCAGCAAGCCCAGATGTATGAGCAGTGAAATGGGAATACAATCTAGTGCTTGCCACAGAACACACCCTGGGCAAGAATAATCACATGGTATTATACTGGTTTTATGGCCTCAAGAAGTCATCCTATATACATGTATCAAGGCTTCATAGTTCATGACTCAGGAAGCAGCCCCATCTGCTCTTAATTAAAGACAATGAGAAGGAATCTGAGAATAACCTAGAATATTTTTGGGGATCCCATAGAAGGGATTTTGATCAAACACATGATGTTCCCAGTTTTTCCTTATTGTACAAGAGCCAGAAGTTGGCTTATCTTACCTACCTCTTCTCTGAAAGTCTAAGGAAAAGTGATTGAATTTGGTTACCAAGCCCTATTTAATTCTCACACTGGTCCTGCCTATTTCACAGTAGGCTTCAAAAAGCAAATGAGATAATGTGTATGAACATCCTTGTAAATTTCAAAGTGTAATTCAAAAGCAAGCTATTATTAACAATCCTTATTAAGTAACAATTAAGTAATAGTTATTTATCAAATCTTTCAGCAATTATTTGTTCATGGCATACTGCTTTCCAGGCATCATGGCATTAGCTAGAACTGTAAAAACGACTCATATGGTCTTGAGCAGGAAACAGACAGGTGAGCAGACAGCATAGGGAACCAGGAATGGTAACAGCCACTGCAGAAGCATCTAAATCACCAGCAGAGGCTCCCCAGAGGAAAAGACATCTGAAATGGGTACCAAGTGGGTGTCTCTGCTGTTAGAGCAGAGGACACAGGGGGTGCCTGACCAAAAACACAGTAAAACACAAAGAATGGAAAGGCTCGGGAGGAATCAATCTTGCTCTCCCTACATACACCCAATGTTTTCAATCTACTGGTCTTCTTTGGATTCACTATCATTTTACATTATATGACAGCTAAATATTCTTTGTCATCCAACATTAGCTGCCATTTAGCTTAATTCTCTCTCTCTTTCTTCCTTGGTCTTTAGTAATTTTGCCCATCCTCTTTCCTCAAGAAGTATCTATGGCTGTTAACCTAGCTGGCTTTAAGAAAAAGTGTCCACTTTTCAAATTGGCTGTAAAATTTAAAAAGACCTTTCCCAATAACCATTGCTTTTACATGTGGGATTTTGTTATCCACAACCAAAGGCAGAAAGAGCTAATTATACTTTTTAAAATAAAATTAATTTCATGCAGGTACTTTCCTTCAAGGAGAACAGAATGATCTCCTAAATAGGCAAGTACACTAAAAAGCTATTTTCCCTCTTAATTGAAGCTCGTAGTGCTCCTCTTTGCTGGCCCTGGTTTCCAAGGGTTACAATCTCAGCCTTCAGAAGGGCTCAGCTCTCACTCTAGCTGTGTTGTTGCAGAGGAGAGTCTTCATTCCTCCTCAACCCAGATGTGCACCCTCTGCCTCAGTATCTCCATCTATAAAACTGGAGGGCTTATCCCTGGCTCCTGCTATGAGAATACAGACTAGATGAACCTCTTGGGATTCCTACTGTCTTTTATGACCGACAAGTGAATTTCACGTAGGGAGTCCCTTCTGCTCTTTAAAAAAGATTGGGAGGAAAAGGAGCGGGGAAGGGAGAAAGAGCAGGAGCGGGAGGAGGAGAGAGAGAATGAATCTGCTTTTCACATATGTAAATTGTTTAGACCATAAAACATCTTCCTTGGGGTAGGCAAGGTGCAGCCTGAGGGTTAAGATGCACCTCCCCTCCCATAGATTGACACCCAGCTCAGCTCTTCGCTTGAGCTTCTTGTTAATGCAGATTCCTGATTTAACAATTTTGGCTTAAGTATTTAACCTTCTACCACCCACCATCCATGTGGGAGATCCAGATGAGGACTAGAGGCCAGCTTCAACTTGGCCCAGCTCCAGGCCACTGTAGGAATTTGCCAAGTGAAACCAGCAGATGCCTCTTAAATAGATTGAAAACAAAACAACAAAAAAAAATTTTCCAGATCTTCGTTTCCGTCATAGAGTCAAGTCATGCTCCTTTTATTAGCTATACAGTCAACATTTTTTGGTGACACTGGGTGATGTCAGGGTCACGTCTGTGATGCATAAAAAGGAGGTACTCAAATTGTCATTTGGCACCATGTTTATTCTATTGAGGGAAGCAAGCGAAGGAACGACAAAATTGAGGGTTTGAGTCAGAACACAGCCACATTCTCCATCAAGCTACAATTTGGAGATGACAACAATCCACACTCAATTAGGAGAGAGGCAAGCCACTAAAACCCTAGAAAATGTATTAAATCAGTCACTAGAAAACGGGGGAAAATATGTGGAAATGAAAGTGCCTTCTTCTCTCCATTATTCATCTCTGTGTAGGTTCATGGTTCCAGCACCTACTAACTTCTTCTAATGGCATTTTAATGGCTCTCTGCTCAGACAGCTTTGTCTGGAACAGGGGGAGGCAGTCATAATCCAACTGGGCTGATTCAGTCACCAGGTAAGAGGCAGCTGCCCAGCACACACTCAGACACCCTGCCTGCAGGAGTGAGAATCTCCCATCCTTCACTCCAGTGCTGTGTGTCCTGCAGTCTCACAGGACAAGTGAGGACAACCTAGCTTGACCTCTGCTTCTGGGGAGCCAAGAAGTGCGAGGGAGAGTGGTGACGAGAGCAGGAGGGCAGGGTCTAGAGCAAGTCTCTGATCTGACCACCTGGACAAAGCCAAGCGAAGAGCTCCATGGCTGCCCTCCTCCTCTTTCTCCCCCTTGCACACTGCTGGCTGTCATGAACTCATTTCCCTGCCTTTGACTAGGATATGTGGAGGCTCATTCGAAACGTATGACATCAAGACAAGGGAGTGACTCACATGATAGGTGTTAGCCCAGAGGGCCCGAGTACAGGCGGAAAGTCCCTCAGTGATGCCAAAAGTTCCTGCTGTGAATAGCTGGGACTCCTTCAAATGGAGCTGACCAATCAGAAGACAACCTTTGCCTCAAGCTCCGCCATCACCACTACTTCGTTAGGTGTGCCTCAGTCCAGTTCCAGTGCGACTTGCCTGGCCCATGCCCTTGCAGACCAATGAACCTTGCCCAGGAGCAGCCCCTAATAAAAGCCTGATTTTATCATCATTCTGGTCTCCATAGTCCTGCTGTTTTGGTGCAGATTTTATCTAACAATAAGAACCACTGTTTCAGAGAACAGGTGATCCAAGACAGGAGGCCAAGGGAGTGTCCTAAATGGTAACAAAATTCAATGTGGAGGAGGTCAGGCAAAGGGGGAGCTTCCTCAGGAAGATAAAGTTGCTGGACTGGCTAATGTGTTTTGAGAAACATGTAATGGAAAGATAGGTTGGGGGAAGGTTAGTGTTAAGAACTTAAATCCAAAGAAAACAAATATAACTTCAAAAATGGGACTTAGCCCCAAAGACAACTCCAAAAATTACATCACAAAGGAAACAGAAATGGTCCAGCTGAGAATGCGAGATACATGATGCTAATAATGTAAATCTCCCCTTGAGGCACAGCCGATTAAACCACCACTTGGGGTTCCTGCATCCTATACCCAAGCACCACTTTGAGTCCTGTCTCACTGTACTCCAGCTCCCTACTAATGTACCTGGGAAAGCAACAGATGATGGTCCAAGTCCGTGGACCCCTGCAACTCACATGGGAGACCCAGATGGAGCTCCTGACTCCTTGGCCTGGCCCAACTCTGGCTATTACAGCCATTTGGGAGATGGAAGGTCTCTCTCTCAGCTTTTCAAATACATAAAATAAACATTTTTTTTAAAAAAGTGAGTGTAGGGCCCAGCGGCGTGGCCTAGCAGCTTAAGTCCTCGCCTTGAAAGCCCCGGGATCCCATATGACCGCCGGTTCTAATCCCGGCAGCTCCACTTCCCATCCAGCTCCCTGCTTGTGGACTGGGAAAGCAGTTGAGGACGGCCCAATGCATTGGGACACTACACCCGCGTGGGGGACCCGGAAGAGGTTCCAGGTTCCCGGCTTTGGATCGGCGCGCATCGGCCCGTTGCGGCTCACTTGGGGAGTGAATCATCGGACGGAAGATCTTCCTCTCTGTCTCTCCTCCTCTGTGTATATCTGGCTGTAATAAAATGAATAAAATCTTTTAAAAAAAAAAGTGAGTGTAAACCCTGAGCATTGCACAGATCCAAAGATTATGTAACTACATTGAGAGGCTGTGGGGAAGGGAAGTGAAATTAAGGAGAGGTTGGCAAACATCCTGCATTCTCATCTCTGGCAGAAGGAAGCGCATAGATGACGTCCACAACAGGAATTCCGATGTCTCAATGGCATTTAGAGATGCAGCTAAACCTGCCTCACCAGGAAAAAAATCAGCGAGGAGGCGAGAAATGTTTGGGGGCTGTAAGAAGGGAGAAACAATGGAAAAGTATTGCTGGGATTTTCTACTGTTTTTGGATTGGGGCTATTTAGTCCCAGAGAACTACTTGGCTTCCTGAACTCTGTGAAAATGTAACATGGATAAGATGTTATGCAAACAAAATAAAAGCAGCCTTATGAACCCCAGTGTGGTTTTGCTAAATAAAATATAGAAAGCTCAGCTAAATTTGGATTTCTGATAAACAGTATACAAGTTTCTAGTATAAATATTGCATGGGATAACCTTATACTAAAAAGTTATTTGTTGCACACTGGAAATTCAAATTTAATTGGCATTCTTACTTTCACTGGCTGAATCTGGCAGCCCTAATGACAAGAGTACCATGTTACTTCCTATTTTGTTCAGTATTTTACCTATGCCACTTCATAAAGAAACACAGAAAAGATTTCTTTAAAGTCTCAGCTCCAGAAAGAGTTATGTTTCCTCCTAAGAAACTAGTCTGGTTTTTTTCCACCTCATGGGCAGTGTGAACACGGAGAAAGACTGGTTTGCACTGGAGTTTTCTTAGCAAAACGTTGCTCATCTGAGAATGTCAACCCTTCATTCTACCATGGCCATACCAACTGATTGCAAATCAAATTCTATAATCAAACCTATGCAAGCAAACAAAAATTCTGGTTTTCTAATCCAACCCATTTTCAATGATTTCAGAACAATCCAGGGCACCTGGGCCAGAGATTTTCTGGGTACTGACTGGATAAACAGGTGAGTCTGGGTTCAGGGGTGGTCCCAGGGGCCCACCCGCAGGGTGCCCAAACCAACACATGCCAGGCAGTATGGAAACATACCAGGGACTCACAGCTCTGCCTCGCCCTCTCAGCACAGCAAGCATGGGCATGGGGCCATGGGGCCAGCCAGCCATCGGGATGCTGGGCTTGGCTCTCTGTCCCCACAGGTAGAGAGGCTCTGGGAGCAGAGATTAGAAGCTGCTGCTGACAGGGAATATGCTATTTCAGTCTCGCCACCCCCTGCTAGCTTGTTAGTGTCACTGACAGCTGTTCAAAGACAGTAGAGCAATGCAGGGAGAATCTGATGTGGAAAAACAAAGAACACATGAGAAATCTGGCCTTAGGGAGAATCTTCCTGAGGCCCATCAGCCACCATCACTGCTCATACGGCCTCCAACGCAAAGGGAGCCTGCCACTGCCTTGCTGCTCACAGGCTATATCCAGGCAGCCAGACCGCTGCCTCATGAGCTTTCCCGAGAGGCCCTTTGGAAGGCCAGCAAGCACAGTGTCAGGGTTAGCGTACTTTTTGGTCTCAGAAGGGCCTGAGGCTTTAAACCCAATAATATCTTCATCAGCAGGGCTCACCTCAGGCAACTGTAACCTCTGTAAGTCTTTGACTTCTCATGTGTGAAGTTCATGTTCTTCCCCCAAGATCATGGTGAGTACTAACTAGAACACATGGTGAATGCCAGTGTGGTAGCTCAATAGGCAAATCCTCTGCCTGTAATGCTAACGTCCCAATTAGGTACAGGTTCATATCCCAGCTGCTCCACTTCTGAGCAAGCTCCCTGCTTATGGCCTTGGAAAGCAGTGGAGAATGGTTTAAGAACTTGAGCCCCTGCACCCACATTGGAGACCCAGACGGAGCTCCTGGATCCTGGCTTCAGATTGGCTAAGTTCCAGCCATTGCAGCCATCTGGGGAGTGAACCAGACAATGGACGAGCTTTCTGTTTCTGTCTCTCCTTCTCTCTGTAAATTTGCCTTCCAAATAAAAACAAATCTTTCAAAAAAATATATACCAACCAAAGAAAGCATGATGAATGACATCATGATTCACCAAATTTTCTTAGAAACCTCATACTCTCCCCTTTGAGCTGTGCCACCTCTTCCTCTAACCACCCCACCCAACAGAACTCTTAACCCCTGGGAGGCTTAAGATAGCCGTAAATGGGCCAGAGTTGTTGCATATCAGTTGAGCCACCACCGGGAACATTGCCATTCCAATATCAAAGCACTGGTGGAAGTCCTCTATTCCTAATCTAGCTCCATGTTAATGCACCAAGGAAGGCAGAAGATAACTCAAGCACTGGGGCCCTTTCCATTCATGTGGGAAACCCCGATGGAGTTCCAGGTTCCTGGCTTCACAGCCCAGTGCAGCTCCAGCCATTGCAGCCTTTTGAGAAGCGAACAAGCAGATGCCAAGGTCTCTATCACTCTTCCTTTCAAATAATAAGTTCTCCTTTTAAAAAACGATCTTACAACCCTGCAAATTCTCCTTGTCTCTGTCACTTGGAGGCCTTGCTCCATGGATTGTGGCTGTTGTGCCCAGCTGGCATCTACTAGGGCCAGTCTACAGCAGCTCATTTAGCACCTTTCTCCCAGCCACGGTTGTTAGTTTGTCTTGTGTCACAAATCACCATGAAGTCAAGGCAGACCTGCTCTCCAGCTTGGGCCTCTCCATCTCCTTCTGTGGGGAGTTTCTAGGGAAAACCCTCTTGCTTCACGTCTCAAATGTGTCTACACAGCAGTTTCAGGGTGTCACCATGTGAAGCCATGAGAAGAGGAGGAGGATGGCAGCTAGAGTTTCAGAAACTCCCTGATAAGAATCACCAAATTTCTTATTCTACCCCAAATCTATCCTATGGGGTTCTCTGGGGCTGGGCCCAGGAACGCCTCCTTCCCCTCAATACCACCAGGCAGTTAGGGAATGGCTGACCTGGAGTTCTGTAAGCAGCACAGGGAGGAAGCTCGGAAAGGCAGCACTGACAAGAGATCTCACTACCTGCTACTCTGGACAGGTGCTCTCCCTTGGAATAGACTCAACTTCTTCATCTCTAAAATGGGGACAACAAGTGCAGCCTTTTAGGGCCAGAGAATCCTGGTGCCATGAGTTATTTCTGAGCACCGTTGCTCAGCACAAGCTCAGCCAAGGACAGCTGTCAGCATTGAACCCACAATGCAAATATATGAGCCCAGAGAGGTCATTAGGGGTGGTTGGGATGACGGAACCTAGGGTCTCATGCAGGAGATTGCACTTCCCTGAACTTCAGCACCCCTGGGAGCTGGCTTAGCAGGGAGAGCCCTCCACACAGAGGCAGTGGGGAGGACACGCTAACACCATGTCACAACCAAGAGCATGGGCTGCAACTTAGCCTTCAGCTGCATCAGCCATGTCAAGCAGGGATTTTTCTGGGTTTGTCTGAGCAAGCCTTGGCCAGGGGATAACCAGAAATACTTCCTTGCTCATGCAGGAATCCTATACTCACACAAATCAATTCTCCTCTCAAGTCTGGGTTCTTAAATTTGGCTCCCACATCCTGAGGGGAGCCTGCTGGCCCTCAGTTGTGTAAGGTGCTGCTGGGCCTTTTCTGGAGCCTGGCACAGGTGCACTTACAGGCTTGGCCTAAAACCCATCTTGAACATGGCCTGAGGCCCAGACAAGGGTTTCATCAGTTGAGAAACTGCTGGGGGACAGGCAAGTCTTATTTCTCTTTTCCCCTTAGAACAATGTGAAGATCCCAAATGCACTTTACATTGGTCCCTCAGCTCGTCCAAACTTTCCAGCTTGCCCTGATTCAAACTGACAGCTGGCTAGTAGCAAAAAGTGCCTTTGGGGACCTGCGGCTGAGTATGAAGCCCTCCACTGCATGCCCAGAATACAACAAAGAACATCCATAGGGTTGGAGAGGGATTCCATCGGCAATCTCCAGAATGCCATGCACACTAAGTACAAGTTATTTAACCCACCCAAGTGCTCTATGACATGGGTTTCATTCTACCCATTTTACAGAGAAGAAAACACCTCTCTCACAACTGTGTAAATTGCTTAAGGTCATACAAGCAGTACTCCAAAGAACCAAGGGGTAGATCTATAACCATTTAGCACCAAACCATACCCTTTACTCTCTACTCTCCTGCATCTAACAATAAATAAGTTGAGAATTAAGAAATCCATATAAAATTTTACAAAATAATTTTAAAAATGTATACCTGCACTTGGATTAGATATTACCAGTCTTTTCTCAAACAGTTCAACCTCAGCTCAGGGTAATGGGTCAAATACTTAGGATTTTTTACTCCAAGCCTTGATCCAGGGGAACATTTTTTCTGTTCTCCAACCGGTAGGGCAAACTAACTTCTGCTTCTAGAGTAGAAGAGAGCAGACTTTTCCAGAAGGGCTGCAGGGCAAACAGTTGGGGCTTTGTGACTTGCATGGTCTCTGTGGTGAGTCAGGCCTGCCCTTCCAGGGCGCAGGCAGCCCTGGGGAATGCCCAAAGGGACAAGCAGCTCTGCTGCAGTCAGACCTTGGTTACCCAGCCAGAGTTTGCCAAGCCCTGCTCTGGAGAAAGAACATTCCTTTCTTCTTGTTTTCAAAGTTCTTTTTTCTATACCTTCATAATGTACACACAATGTTGTGAGCTGACGTGTTCTGCCCTTAGAGCAAAAGGCAGCCAAACTGTGTACTGCCCAGTCTCACAGAGTTCTTACTTTGTGGCTCGTCTTGCCTTTTTGGATCTGTCATCCGAATTCTACACCTCACTATACCAGAACTGATCCTAGCCCCTTTTCCTTAACACACACACCACCAGTCATACAGGAATTTGTATGTCCCAGACTTCCCCACAATGTAAAATGCATTAGGGTTATGTAGACACAATCCAATCTATTTAACATTAAATATGTTATCCTCATTCTCATAGTTGATCTGGCTACATTCTTTTTAAGTTCTGGGCTCCTGGCAGGTTGCTTGGAAAATTTCTCCCGCCTTGTTGGATGGAGTGATTGAGTCCTTCGTCTCAACCGATCTCCATGCCTCCCTTTGCACAGCTCTGTGACAGGCACCATTTTCTTCTTGTCAGCTGGGACTACTTGAAATGATTCACCATCATTCTTCTCTCTGACATCCAAAAGCCTCTCTACAGATCTTGTCTTAAATAACATGTTTTTCCTTCATGGCATAAATTGAAAGTCAATCTATTTATAGTTTTGAGCAATAGAAGCAAATCTCAATATAAACAGGGAGTAGGAGTTATTGGAAATATTAAAAGGAGAAGCGGGGTTGGCATTCAGCACAGTAGTTAAGATGCATCCAATCAGAATGTCCATTCAAGCTTGGGCTCTGTTTCCAATGCCAGCTTTCTGCTAATGTGCACCCCTGAGGGCAGCAGGTGGCTCAGGTATTTGAGTCCCTATCAAACATGCCTGGACTTGAGTTCCTGGCTTTGATCTGGCCCGTCTCCAGCAGTTGCAGGCATCTGAGGAGTGAACCAGCCGATGGGAAGTCTCTGTCTTTCAGCCTTTCAATTAAATAAAGAGAAATGAAGGTGGAAACAAGTGGTTGCAGAATGCAGAAACAACAGCAACAACAGGGACCCTGGAGGCAGAAATTTGTGATCTCTGGTTTACTAAGGCAGTGGCAATGTATGGGGTACATACAAACAGGGGACCCTTTCCTTGCACATCTTTAACTGGATTCTAGAGAGTCAGTGACACTCTGACTGGGCCACATGCCAAAACTTGTTCTCAGGGGGAGCGTGGAGTCCTGACATTGTCATTGCATCAGGACCACATGGACTGGCAGAAGCAGTTCCCCTACAGAAGGAAGGCTACACTCTCTTAAAGTGACAAGTGCCATACAACAAAAACAAAACAGATGTCCACTCTACTGTGTTTCCAAACAAAGACATCTCAGCCAAAAAGGACAGAATGACTGATCAGAGCCTGCATATGTGCTAGAGGCAAACACAAGGCACTTAGAGCTTTACCACTGGATGCTAAACAGTGTTTTCTAAAGCATAGGTGTAACTGGGTCTGGCTCCAGCCTAAATAACAAAAGTCTTGCTCTTTGACCCAAAGACTTACTTATTCATGATGCCCTGGAAACTGGCCAAGAGTTCACTATTCTGACCTTGTCACACACATAGCCTGTGACTCCACATGTGGAATGTGTCACTGACATACCTTATTGTGTAAGAGGCAAGCTGTGAAATCCATGTCCACAGCTTCATGTCAATACTTGAATAGAATTGCTGAGGTCTCTGCGCTGGACATGCCACCAAACATCCCAGACCCACTGTGTCCTGAGAACCCTTAGCTCACCAGCTCATAGAATCCAGGCCTTGGAAATCTGCATCCTCCTCTCCCCTACCACTGATTCTATGATCTTCTCAAGACTTCCCTGGGAGAGCATCTTGTAAACAATGCAAACAGGACTTCCATGTGCTCTGTTTCAGATTCCAAACAGAGGCTCCTGGTCCCTCCACTGCCACTGGCCCTGGGAGAACACAGACATTCCCACAGAACAAAGACCTCTGTCCCTGCTGTACCCAGAGTCCTTAGGGTACCACAGGCTGAATTGCTGGGGTCATGGGAGCATCATGGAAGGTCGACCCCTTCTCCAACTGTGGGTGGGTTACACTGTGTTCTCAGTACGCAGGGAGAGGCTGGAACTCTCAGCCTTTGGTGGAACTCCATCACCACTTTGATGGAGTGATGAATCCATCAGAGACACCACTCACTCAGCATCTGCCTCTATCCTCCAACCACTCCCTACTCCACGGTCCCATGACCTCATAGAGGTCATCTGGTAGCCCAGACTGCAGTCATGTGCTACATGAGGGCTGGGAGAGCACTTGTCTGGACTTCTCAGGTCTAAGTCACAATACACAAAGAGGATTCAGATGGTTGGTACTTCCTTGACTACATACAAGTAAAAGCAAATATCCACAGGCCATGTGGTACTCCTCTTCCCTGTCACACCCTGTTCTTCCCCCGGGATCCCCTCTCTTCTCCTTTAGCTGGAACAAGCAAACATATCCATATTAAAGTCCCCCTTGCAAACTGAACACTGCAATGCAACACTTGGAGACCTGGCCCCACCCACCAAAAAGGACCCGCTGCTGTTATATCAGGAAAGCTGGCCCTCCAAAGAACACAAGGACCCCAGAGACGGTTTATTAGCAACTGGTGGCTGCTGGAGGAACAACAGAAGGTAAGGAAGGGGCAGAGGCCCAGAGACTTGGGGCAGACAGAATCTACAGTTGGGTCCCCACAGCCTGTCAGAGAGAGAGTTCATGGTTTAAAGTTAAGTAGACTCAGGGTTTAAGTTCTGGTTCTTTATTGTGTGATCTTGTAGAGGTTACTTAACATCTCAAGCCACTTTTTTCCCTATTTTCAAAGTCATGACCCAGAATGCTGCTGAAAGTACTAAGACAATGTACATCAAGTACCTGGCAGAGTGTTGCTGAATAAATTCTTCCTTAAGATTATTGAGAATGGCGATGCCTACAATCAGAAGGTGGCCATGGTCTGTTAACCAGGTTTTACCTGGGCCTCTCAAAAGGTAACTGCATGAAGCGTCTCAGGCCAGCTTTTCAAAATGTATTTTACCCAACCATGGGTTTGCTCTTGGGAAGATCTCCACTTCTACCACTCCTTTCCTGAGACACCTACCCCTTACTGAGGCAGAGGCCCATGTAGATTTAGTCTTACCTCTGAATGTTGCAAGGCTGTTTTCCCTCTCTAAAGAAGACACTGACCCTATAGTATGGAATATCTCCAAGGAGAGAGGGGGCTGCTCCCTCTACCTTCATGCAGGAATGTAAATGCATTGGGAAGACTGGCTGTTAAGGCCTGCATGTAAAGAAACATGCGATTCATAGAGGAATGTTTCCTGTTCCATTAAAAAACATCATGGGATATTAATATAACCTCCTTTTTTGTTTTTCTTCATCTATTAAACAATTCATTTCTTCACCCATTCAGAAGGAACACGTTCCTTTATGTATTAAGGGGACATGCTGGCAGCTAAGCAGGAGGCAGCAAGCCAGGAAAGCACAGCCTTTGATGGTGGCTTGGTGACGGTGGCCCAAGAGAGTCGCTAACCATCTTTCTCATTTGCAAACAAGCCAGAAAATTCAGGTGTTTCTGTACATCCTTTGAAAACAGCAATGGGGAACTTTAAAAAAGTCACAGAAGCCTTCTAGGGAGGAAGCATTTAACTCCTACCAGGAACCAGGATGCTAACAATTAAATCATCAGGAAGCTCCAAGAGGAGTTGGTGTGGACACTGAGGACATCCAATGCAGAAAGGATTTAAATGACACACAGAGGAATCAGTTTTCTCCTTAAGGTAAAGTGATCTGAGAAACAAATTGGCTTCTATTCCCACGATAATAACTATTGTCTTTATTTAGTGATATTTGGCTTTTGTCATGTTGGAAAAGAATATATCCTAATTGTAAATTTTTAATGTAAAGAAATTAATAATGGCCCATTGTGATACCACCTGTTCATCTTTCTGGGATGTTCTTTCTGATTCATTCACAATCACATGCTCACACATCCATGGCCTTGTGAACGACTTTCTTTGATTTCATTGGCATCCTATTATACGTGGAATTGAGCTTACTGGGTTGTTTTAATATACATTTGTAAAATAAAATAATTTTTTATTGTTTTATGGTATAGTTTAATGAGCAGTGGGGTTTCCCTTTCCTCTCCCCAAGTTTCCTTCCCCTCCCTCTGTTCTTCGCTCCAGTCTTACAATGGGTGTCTTTTGTGAATTTAAAGTCTGCACATTGGCTCATCCTCTAGATATTATGACATTTGGTTTAACAAGGACCCCTCTAACCTTGCATTGTTCTTCACTATGATAAACAGCTCAGTGATCAGCATCTTATGCCTCTGTCCCCACCTCTCTGTTTAACAGAAGTGATGGACAACAGTGTGGTTATCAAGTGAAAAATATATATTGCTGAGCTGTCCTCCAGAAAGGCTGTAGTGGCCAATCACTTGCAAACAATGAAGGGAAGATGACAGAGATGAGGAAGAGAAGTACAAAGGGGAAGAGCTGGCAGGGTAAAGATGGGCTGGGATGTAGACAGCTAAGTCGTTCTTTGTGAATCCTCCCCAAGCACACCGCAAAATGCTTATCAATTTTCCTGAATTTGCTTCCCAGAAACAGGCTCCTACTGACCAGTGCTTCCATATTCTTCCTCCTAGGCTCCCTTCTGAATGCCCAGGTCTAGTGGCATATGAAGTCTCATCCAAGTCCTCAGTTTTAGAGCTGAAGAGGTGAGAGACGTCATCATCCAGAACTGACTCTATAAATACTATCCAGATCACCAAAAGATTTTTCAGAATGTCTTTCTTCTTCTCTAAATACGCCTGGTTTTATTTATAAAGTAGCACATATTTCTTAATTGGATATATAGAAAGTAATATTAGAAACAAACCATCCACAGTCTTCAAAATGAGTCACTGCTAACATTTTACAACTTTTCCTCCCATGCTTTTATTTACGCATGTTTGTCTTTTATAAAATTATAAACGTACTATAAATACAGTCTTGTACTCAACTTTTTCCCACTAATTTTACCATCGGTGTTTGCTATAACCATCATAAACATTCATCTTTATGGCTGCCTGATTCTGATCAAATGAACCTTAATGTCAGTGGCTGTTCCTTTTAGCAGGACGTTTAGAAAATTTCTCACTGTAAATAACACAGGTCAACTTCTTTGGATAAAGCTAATTTTATAATTAGTTTTGATCTTAGTTTTTTTATATATACAAAATACATACAACAGCTAGGAAGAACTCTAATCGCTTCCTGGGAACTTACTATTCCCTATGAATTTTATTTGTCCTACTCATTCACAACAATTTTTCAAGGCAAGCTGTGTACCATTTGCCCACCTTCCTGATAAAGAAAATGGGACCCAGTTACCACGCCTTAAGAAGCACGCTGATCCTACAATTAAATCTAGATACTCTTTGTTTGAAAGCCCTTTATTTTTCTCCAAACCACACAAGAACACTACTTTTCAGAGAGTGTATATACTCTTAAGAATACTGACATACACTATCTCTTATTCTGCCACCTTTTTACTATGTGCACTTGTTTATGTTTGCTTGACTGCTGTGCCCAGAAAAGTTCTTATTTCTGTTTATCTTTGAGAGTAAGAGAGATGGACGTAAAGGGAATTCGTATATGCTGTTCATTCCCTAAACGCCTCCAAACTACCAGGCTTGGGCTGGGACTGAAGCAGGAAACTGGGAGAATATGGCCCCCCATCCCATATGAATGGCAGGAGCCCGATTAGCTGAGTCATCAGTACAGCTTCTCAAACCTGTGATGGCAGGAAGCTGGAGTCAGAGCTGGAGGTGGCAACCAAGCCCAGGTACGACACAGTGGGATGTGCGTTTCTTAACCACAAGGCGAGACCATAGCTCCTAGAAACGCTTTTCAAGTTCTTATTGGTAAACATTCACATGTCTTCCATTTCCTCCCCCCAATAGCTTGAATTTTTTAAATATTTAATTTTTTTATTTAAGAATCCAGTGTAGAATATACAATCAGGTTTGAAATTTAGTATGTAGAATAAGAATAAACTAATTTCTCTCAAATTTCTAGCCAATGAACCTAAATCCATTTGTGGCAAATACCATCTTTCCCATCGACTAATATTACATTCTTAATGGAATGTGTTTCTATCTTTTCCCTCCTCATTTATCCAGCCATCCATTCCTTTAGCAGTACCTGTTGCACTCCAGAGACTCACTCAAGGATCTCCATGCAGTGGGGAAGACAACAGTACTGCTAGATGATAATCACATCTATAGTTACTTAGCTGTAACCTTCCTTGTTGCAACTATGAAGAAAACAAAGTCACGATGGCTTAGACCAAGAGGCCCTGCTGTGTTCTCACAGAAGCACCACACTCTTCATGTCCATAAGCTAATATTCCCTTCCTATATCCTTACTAGGCTCCCTTGTATATCTGCCAGGTGAAAGTAGGAAGTCTTTTTCAACACATGAAAGTATCACATTGTACTATTGAGTTAAATCAAGCAATGAAATTACAAAGAACCCAGACCTTCAACACATTTCGTAATTCTATTCAAGTCTTCTTTTATAATTCTTAATAACATCTTATAGTTTTCCACCATAATTGTTCAGTTTGACTATTAAGGCTGCTCGTGAGAACATTTTATGTAATGCTGCTATTCTAACCAGGATCCCAGTTTCCATTATATTCAGAATTTATGTGTAATGTTGTAAAAGCAGACTACTGATTTTATGTTCTTATAAATTAAGCCACATTACCAAGTTTTCAGGTTTATTTCTTCCTTCTTTCCTTCTTATTATTCTTATAGTCAGAGAGAAGAAGCGACAGAAAGGTCTTCCATCTGCTGGCTCACTCCTCAAATCGCCACAATGCTTGGACTTGAGCCAATTCAAAGGCCAGGAGCCAGGAACTTCTTCTGGTTCTCCCTCATGGGTACAGGGTCCCCAGGACTTGGGCCATTTGGGCACTGGTCCATGTTCTGGCTGTTCCACTTCTGATTCAGCTCTCTGCTTATAGCTTGATAAAGCAATGAAAGATGGCCCAAATCCTGGGGACCCTGTACCCAGAAGAAGCTCCTGGCTCCTGGCCTTTGAACTGGCTTAGTGTACTACATCACCGTCAGCCTGTAAGAGCTTAGCGTACTACACCAGAGTCAGCCTGTAAGAGCTTCTTTCATTTGTACTCCTCGGAGTTTTCAGAAAACACATCTCTATCTGAATAATAACAGCATCTTTCCCTTTCTAATTATACATACACTTCTCTCTTGTCTATTACTTGTTTAGCAAACTGGCCAGAATGTTCAGAAAAAGTAAATATGATCATGAATTATAAGTCTCCTTGCTTTGGTGTAAGCATTCTTCATTTTTTCACCGTTTCATAGGATACCAATTAATGGTTAAGTCCGATACTTTTCTAATCAGATTTTAAAATATCTATGTATAAGTACTTTAAATTTTTTAAGCATCTCTTATGAGGAACAGATGTTGAATTTGATTAGTTCTGATATCCCTTATGTGTTTTGTAATCACCTCATGGAAGATGAGTATATCTTTATGCTATCAGCTGCTGCATTGGTTGCATTTGAGTGTGCTAGCTGATGGGTTTTTTCTAGAGTGTGGCAACATTTTTGAGCACTGTGATAGCACCCTGGGGCCTTGGCAAGAAGTCTGTGGTTGGCATCATTACACCTTGCACGTGCTGAAAGAGCTTGTGAAGGCTGATGGCAGGTGCTCCAGGCTCCTGAAGAGAATCTCATCACCACACCACCAACGCCCCACCTCCCAGGCATCTGAATGAGCCAAGGAAGATCAGAGAAATTTCATGAGAACTCTAGAAAAACTTGCCAAGTATTACATTAGTGTCTTTTAATTGGAACAACAATAGGCCCATTTGTTCCATCCTTAAGTCAACGGAAATATTCGAAAGTTGACAACACACACTAACATCTGCCGGAATAATAGACACTGGCTCCATGATCTATCCCTCCCTAACATGATCAAAGACCCCCCCCCCCAAAAAAAAATGATGTCAAGGACAGAGCCGTGGATGGAGAAGCTTCTATTGAAAACATATAAACAGGTGAATAGAAAAGACACCCTCTTGCTATTCCAGGCACGCGCGAGGCGGGGTGGGCCCCCGCACCCAATTGGGGGCGAGGGGCGGCCCGGGCGGCGGGGAGCCCGCCGCCGGGGAGGGAGGAGGAGGAGGGGGCGGGTTCCCAATCTGGTTCCATCCGGTTCTCCCACCGCCCCCGCCGCGGGTCCCGGCGGGAGGAGCGGCAGCGGCCAGGCCAGCCCGGCTCCGTGAAGGCTCTCGGTGGGCGCCGCGGCCCGCAGGCACCCCGCCACACGAGCTTCCCGCCGCCAAGATGCCCAAGAGGAAGGTCAGCTCTGCCGAAGGGGCGGCCAAGGAGGAGCCCAAGAGGAGATCGGCCAGGCTGTCGGCTAAACCGGCTCCTGCAAAGGTGGATGCGAAGCCCAAGAAGGCAGCTGGCAAGGAGAAGTCGTCGGACAAGAAGGTGCAGGCCAAGGGCAGGAGAGGGGTGAAGGGCAAGCAGCAGGCCGAGCTGGCCAACCAGGAAACCAAGGAGGACGTGCCCGCGGAAAACGGAGATACTAAAAACGAGGAGAGTCCCGCCTCTGACGAAGCCGAGGAGAAGGAAGCCAAGTCCGATTAATGCCACACACCACGTCTTATCAGTGCTCCCTGTCTCCCTTCTTGTACAATCCAGAGGAATATTTTTATCAACTATTTTGTAAATGCAAGTTTTTTAGTAGCTCTAGAAACATTTTTAAGGAGGGAAGCCCATCTCATCCCATTTTTTAAGTGTAAATGATTTGTTTTAAGAGGTGAAATCATTGCTGGTTGTTTATTTTTTGGTACAACGAGAAAATAGTGGGATATTGAATTACGGGAGGCTCTGCCTGTCTGGGTGTCAGCTTCACATTCCATAGGTGGGTGGTTTTTATATCCTACAACACACACTGCATACCAAGTGGCAACTTGGAGTCACAATTGTGCATTTCATCTGTCTTGGAAATTTTCAGTTGCTTCTCCCGTGTTGGTCAGTAGAGCTGTGTTCTACAGTAAACCACTCCTTGTTGCTGTGTCAGAATCGTGCACCCGTTACACCTTTGGCTGTGGGAGTCCAGGGTTCCTAATCGTTAACGTGCTGTGAAAGACTGAAGACTTGCGTGTCGTGTATGTGATGTTCAGTCGTGAGTGGGTGGGATTCAGTGACAGCAACAGCAGACACTGGTACTTGGTAGCCTCTTCCAGGAGGGCTGCCTCCAAATTCAGAGCTGGAAAGTCACTGGAATAACTTCAAAAATGACAATTCACGGCTTGTTAGACTCTTGGTACGTATGTTAAGCATTGTATACAAATTGAAATGTTTGTGTACTGATTCAATACCAATAAAATCTCAGTTGTGAACCAAAAAAAAAAAAAAAGACACCCTCTTGACAAGGGACCCTTTCCCAGATGTTTTTGGGGCCCTTTTCTCCCATTTTGTTTAGGATAGAGGTGGAGATCTGCTTGGGAAGATGTGGCGAGGTCACCTTGTTCCCATTCCATTTGGGGTTTATGAAAAACCGTCTGAGTTCATCAGTTAAACTCACAGGTCAGCCCTGCTCACATCACCCTCTAGGGCTCAAGGTTCAGTGAACTGAAGCGTTTCCCAAAGAGGAGTGAGACTCACAAGCCCACATTTTGATTCCAACTCAGAAGCTGGTCAAAGACTCATTTCTTATTTATCTTTCCATCCCTGTATGTGACAAAACAAAGTGATCTTCCTCAGGCTTGTCAAAGAAAACTCACAACACTAATGACTTTCAGAAAACATGGGTAGCATGTAAACAGTTATCCATTGCCAGGATACCCACTGATTTACTCTGACAGCCATTGAGAAGGGCAGAATTTTTTTTTTCTTGCAAGGCTCCTGTTTCCACAGGTAGCACCTGTAGTGATAGTTTTATAATGCCGAATAATACCAAGAAAACGGGAATTTTTTGGCTAGCTGAGATTGTTTTCATGAGCTATTGATATTGTGCACAGCTTCAAGGCTAAATTAGTAATTTTTCCCCCTAGGAAAATGGAATAGGCTGAGCAACTGAGGACTTGCAATTTGAAGAGAAAAGTACATGGGAGGATTAATGCAGGAGTTACCTGGCATGCATGCAAACTTTTTCATCCATATATTGAAAAACAATCCCAAGCTTTATGATGTCCGAAAGAACATCACAGAGGACATCCAGACCATGACAGCAAGGCTTAATCCCTCTTTCTCTCCTTTCCCTCTCCATCTCCCTCCCATATCTTGTGATCAAAGCCTCCCTCTCCACTCCATTTTCAGTTCGCTGCCAACACCCTTCGGGTAACCCATTCGAGAGACCCCGGGCACTCTCGTCTCTTCCACTTCCACCCTAAGATCTGTTTTGCTCTCCTACTAGATTCTCACTTCCTCTCTGATGGAATGTTCTGGCCTCCTCTTCCACTTGATGTTCCTCACCTGTCTTGGAGCTGACACAATCAGTTGCTGGTTGAGATGAGGCAGGGAAGTTCAAAGACTCGCATTTTCACAGTCAGGGTGATGGGCAAGTTGCTGGAGAATCTCATAATTTAATATGTTTTAATCATCTTAATTCTTTTCAAGGAAGCAATATCTTAAGGGCTAAGATGAGAGGGTAGGTCTGGAAAATATTTTGAGGGGGCTGGCATGGTGGCATAATGAGTTAACCCAGCACTTGTAATACCACCAACCTATTTGGACACTGGTTCAATTCCCAACTGCTGATCCAACTCCCTGCCGATGAACCTGATAAAGTAGCGAAAGATGGCCGAAGTATTTGGGCCCTTGCATCCACACGTGAGACTCAAACGACATTCCTGACTTCAGCCTGGTCCAGCCTTGTTCATTGTAGCCTTCTGGGGGGCTGAACCAGCAGATGGAATGGATGTCTTTA
Source organism: Ochotona princeps (assembly GCF_030435755.1). NCBI lineage: Eukaryota > Metazoa > Chordata > Mammalia > Lagomorpha > Ochotonidae > Ochotona > Ochotona princeps. Next base: position 31,180,385 of record NC_080841.1, on the reverse strand, counting down.
TCCTCTCTCTATAACTCTTTAAATTTTTACAATTCAGTTTTAAAAAGGGAGAAGACACCCTTATAATGGGAGCAGGTAGGTCACCAACAGAGAGGAGCTGAGGTTGGACAGTATCACCCTGTTGCAGCTGTGGGAATGCAGCCCACAGTATGACAGCTCTGGCTCACCTGCTGTGGGCCAGCTCCAGCCAGCCTGTGCAGAGGCCCCAGCTGACTGGTGCAGCAACTAGGACCACAGCACCATGGGGCAGCCCCAGCCAGCCCACACAAGAAGCCCAGTCTGCACCAACCAAACCCGCTGCATGTGCTCTGACTGCCCTAATCTCCCTTTCTGTGCAGTGGGAACCACAAGTTCTACAGTGCTGCAAGCTGAGAGCCAGCTGGAATTGGCCAGCATGGCTGCTGTCTGTTTACCTGGGAGAACCTGTAGGTCACTATAATAAAATCACCATGATCAGTGCTGACACTCCCATGTGTACCTGACACCATGATACTGCTAAGGCTTCCAATTAAGGGCACAGAAGTGGGCCCTCCCAAATCCTTCCCCCAAACCCGGCCCCCTTTGAATCGCCAACCAAAATGCAGCCCAGACACTACCCTCGCCCCATTCCTCTTGGCAGTATAAGGAATGGACTGAATGGCCTGAACCTTCTTGAGGGTTTTTCTCCTTTTCTTTTTCTTTCTTTCTTTTTCTTTTTTATTGGAAAGTCAGATATACAGAAAGGAGGAGAGACAGAGAGAAAGATCTTACATCCACTGATTCATTCCCCAAGCGGCCGCAATGGCCAAAGCTGAGCCAATCCAAAGCCAGGGGGCATGGCCTAGTGGCTAAAGTCCTCTCCTTGAACACACCAGGATCCCATATGGGCGCTGGTTCTAATCCCAGCAGCTCCACTTCCCATCCAGCTCCCTGCTTGTGGCCTGGGAAAGCAGTTGAGGACGACCCAAAGTCTTGGGATCCTGCACTCGCATGGGAGACCCAGAAGAGGTTCCAGGTTCCCGGCTTTGGATCGGCGCAGCACCGGCCATTGCACTCACTTGGGCAGTGAATCATTGGATGGAAGATCTTTCTCTCTGCCTCTCCTCCTCTCTGTATATCTGACTTTCCAGATATAAAATAAACCTTAATAAATAAATAAAATAAAACTAACTAACTAACTAAATAAATAAATAAAAATTTTTTTAAAACAAAGCCAGGAGCCAGGAGCCCCCTCCAGGTCTCCCACATGGGTTCCGAGTCCCTAGGCTTTGGGCCATCCTCAACTGCCTTCCAGACGACAAGCAGGGAACTGGATGGAAAGCAGGCTGCTGGGATTAAAATCGGCGCCCACCATGAAGACTAGGACGGGGGCTAGGATGGCTAGATAGAGAGGTACTCAACAATATCTGTGAGGGCTGGATGGTTGAGTTGGTTGGATAAAGCTAAGCTTTAGTGCCCATTGACAAGTACCAGAGCCAGATGGGATGGGGGACAGATTGGTCTTCTGCTGCACATGCTGGCAGACCAGGGTAGGGGGCGGTCTGGTGGGGGTAATTGTGGGTCGCCCCAACTAGGCTGCAGCTCCCACTGGTTGATGTAAGGGCCGAACCAGACTGGACTACAACACCCATTGGTTCCAGTGCAACTCGGGACTGAAAACAGAACCAACACAGCAATTGCAACCACCAGCTGATCAGGGTGATGGACTGTGCCGGGCCCTGTGCTTGCTAGAACATACAAGAAACTAATCTGGGAATGCCTCAAAGTATCTTTGGAGATCTCCCCACTTGAACTGCTGGACTCAGAATTCTACCACCTCATCGAGCGAAACTGGCAGTGACTCATAACTGGAGAACTATTAACTCCACTTGAGCACATGTCTCAGAGCATGCCCCACATCCGGGACTTGGGGTGGGCGGGAAACCGGGTGGGGCTTCTCCCTCAATATCCCCCTTTGCCTCAGGTGCATGATGGAAACAGTGTGGACATAATGGCATTGCCCACCTCCCTATCCCCCTGAACCTTTTTTTTTTTTCTTTTTCTTGTTTTTCCTTCAACTATAGTTAACAACAATACAATAAAATGGATAAAAAAAAAATAATAAAATAAATAAATAAATAAATAAATAAATAAAATCGGCGCCCATATAGGATCCCGGCACATGGAAGAAGAGGACTTTAGTCACTAGGCTACTGCACTGGGCCCTCTCTTCTTTTTCCATCTCTCACACAATTATATCTTGAGTATGGACTTTTAAGTAAAATCCTGTTTTCCTGTAAACTTTGACATCTCCTTAAATTCCTTCTTGCAGCAGAGGTAAGCACCCCGACCAAGCCTGGCCACGGGCTATTCCCACAACACTTGAGGGGCACTGAGTAGGGACCGACAAAAACCTGTGGGGTCTAGTAGGGCTTTTTCACATCTCCAAGGCCTCTCCCTAGGCACTCTGAGTCTCTCATTTGACAGTCACCTTGACTCCAGGCTTTCTCAAACCCCAGGCCCAGTTTATTGAAAAATCCTGTGGAGTTTACTTTAGAATGTGTCCAGGATCCAACTTCTCTCCGGTGTCTCTACTGCTACTGTACCAGTCCATGCCAACACCAAGTCCTACTTGGCTTCCTACCCGCAGCCCAGGGTTCATTTCCTGTTGTCCCAGGAATGCATCAGCACAATCTGAGTGCCTTAAAGCATTAGCAAAGTATTTTTTTACATTTCTGAAGCTTGGAGTTGAAAATAGATCTCACTGGGCTACAGCCAAGGTGTCCTGCTTCCTTCTGGGCGCTGTGGGAAGAGGCCATTGTCCTGCCCTCCCCAGCCTCTCTGGGCTGGCTACAGTGCCTGGCTCATGACCCCTTCCACCTCAATCCTCCAGGCCGTGACTCCTGCCTCCCTTTCTGACTTCAAGGATGCTGTGTGTCCATCTGCACTTGGATCAACATCTCAGCCACCTCGTGAACAACCATAATTCCACTGCAACTGCACATCCTTCTTGCATAAAAAACACATTGACATGTTGTGCAGACCAGGCTGTGGTCATAGGTTTCCCACACCACCGAACCCACTCTCGGCTTCCACTCCTGCCCTGCCTCCATCTCACCTTCACAAAGCAGCCAGAGTGACCCTGTTTGTGCACGCATCACATCACCACTCTCTGCTTCAAACCCTCTGGTGCTCCCCCACCTCACAGCCCCAACACCACCACAGTTTGTATCAGCTGCTATTTTAAAAAAATGTATTTACTAATACAAAATTCCTATCCTAGCAGCACTGATGTGACGGCATTACAGGAACCACCACTGCCTTCTGCTTGCCAAAGTTTTTGTGGAAAGTTGAAATCTACAGCCAGGCAGTCATCTGCTCTCCGGGTTGCCTTTGTTCAATTTGGCTCCACAAAACAGACTGGGGGCTTTACATCTTTTATAGCTCAGATGCACTTAAACAGCATGGAAATCATTTGTTCCTTAAAAGTTTGCGGGGGAAAAATCCATGTCTTCTTAATGTCTTTTAATTTAACTGAGCTCTAAATGGCTTCAGCACAAAAAAGATTAGGCAGTAGGTTGAAGAAGTCACCAAGAGCAAGCTTTGGAAAACTACGTGTTATTGATGGCCATCCTCCAGAGTCCTCTCCATTTTGTTTACCCAAGTACTCTAACCACCAATTAAATGAAAAAAAAAAAAAAAGGAATGGAGGTGATCTTTTCTAATCCCCACCCAGCTCTGCTTTGGACACTAACCTCCAAGATGCTTGTATGGCTAAGTTTTAAGTTATATCCAAATGCCTCACTTCCCATCAATCAGATGGCTGGCCCTGTGTGCAGTAGGATGGTCACCCTGGCTAAGCTGAGTAAACCACTGGAAGAGAAGGCCTGTGATCTCACTCTGGGACTCAAGGAAATCCCAGAGACACATCTCTGGCTCCTCCCATCCCCAACTACCATATATGCACTTTCTAACACACCAGAATAAATCTGAAAATAAAATTTGCCATGATCATATCTATACATGTGATTCTCTAGCATTCTCTAGCCCAAAGGAAGTCATTTTCACTTTATTCTAATAGAAAATCCAAATATTTCTTGCGCACACACTACCTTCTTTGTTTAAAGCCGATGAATTGAAATTTGTCTAGTGTCATTCTTAATGGCATCTGAGCCAATTTGACTACCTCTACAAGAAAGCGTTTAGCAACCGCACTCAGAAAAAACACTGAATCCATCACAAGTAGGAGTCTTCCATCAGATATATCAATGTGATTTTAGAATAGAGATCAGAGGGCATTGTGACCGAGTAGGTTAAGCTGCCATTTGGGGGATGGGACAAGCACTGGCTCAACAGGCTAATCCTCCACTTGCAAGTACCTGCATCTCATTTGAGTGCCAGTTCATTTTCTGACTACTAAACTCAGGTCTCATTCCCTGTTTATAGCCTAGGAGAGCAGCAGAAAATGATCCCAATCCTTGGGCCTCTGCATCCATGTGGGAGACCCTAAAGGAATCTCCTGGCTCCTGCTTCTAATTGGCTCGGCTCTGGCTCTTGCAGTCATTTGGGGAGTGAACTAGCAGATGGAAGATCTTTCTCTGTCTCTGCTTCTCTCTGTGAATCTGCCTTAATGACAACAACAAAATGCCATGTGGGATACCTCCACCCCATGTCTGAGTGTCTAGGATTCGTTCCACCTCTATTTCTCCCTATATTCCAACCCACAGACCAGAGAGGCAGCAGATCATGGCTCAAGTGCTTGAGTCCCCAACACCCACATGACACAGATGGACTTCCAGACTCCTGATTTAGCCTGGCCCACTCTTGACTATTGTGGGCTTTTGGGAAGTAAACTAGCAGACAGATCATTTCTCTGTCTCTCTTGCTTTGTGTTTCAAATAGATAAGTCAATGTTTTTAAAAAGAGTGGAAATTTGACAGTAGTGTCTTAAAACAAGACTTGGCAAAGCCTAGCGCTATAGCCTTGTGGCAAAAGTCCTCACCCTGCACATTCTGGGATCCCACACGGGCACCGGTTCTAATCCTGGCAGCCCTGCTTCCCATCCAGCTCCCTGCTTGTGGCCTAGGAAAGCAGTCAAGGATGGCCCAAAGCCTTGGGATCCTGCACCCATGTGGGAGACCAGGAGGGGTCTCCTGGCTCCTGGCTCCGGATCAACACAGCTCCAGCCACTGCAGCCACTTAGGGAATGAACCAGTGGACGGCTCTCTGTCTCTCCTCCTCTCTGTATTTCTGTCTTTCCAATAATAACAAATAAGAGTTTTTTTTTTTTTTTTAAAGATTTGACTATCCCCAGAACTGATGCAAGTGATTCTAGGACCCTTGGCTGCCAAAGAATCAAAGGTTCTTGGCTGCTCACAAATCCACAGAGTTGCTATCAGCACTGGGCTTTCCTTGTGTTTCATATGTCCCAACCTTGAGACAAAAGGTGTGGGGATGTTGGTTCCACACATCCCATCCCACAACACACACACATCCATGTTTGCTAGATGGTGGAGTGGAATGAAGGGAAGCATTCTAGACCACTCCACAACTATCCTGCAATCAGACAACTGCTTCTGACAAGAGACAAAAGGTCAACAAGATGTTCTCAGCTGGCCAGAATGACCTGGGTGTTCGCAGCAATAGCCAGTGGCATACACCACCCTGTAGTGCAGCTCACTTGTGTCCATTTCTCCTTTACTCTCTCAGGTCAATCAGAGAAATACTACATATTATAAAGCAACACACTCACTGAAAGCCACACAGGACCGTTCACTCCCTTGGATGACAGTGGCAAGCTGTGGAAAATGGGACTCCTGGTCCCAGGTGACTTACCGACAGATTGGGCAAATGATAAGACACAACAAGAGATGGTTTATGGAAGTATTTTGCCACATACCAGCACATGGTGTGGACTCAGAGTGTAAGCTGTCAGTATTATCATGGCCATCATTGTTATTACATGGTTACTGTTTAAAAACATGATAGCCACCGTGGGAAACACACTGAGAGCTCCCTGTCATGTTGTCATCACCCACCCTGCTCCTACCTGTTGTAGGAGGCCAGGATGGGTTTTTCTTCTTCACTGTTCAGGATCATGAAGAGTCAGAAGGGAATACCAAGTCAGGACCTGAAGAAATGCCAAGTCTAAAAGCCAAATCCAAACCCTGCTGGTAATAGAAAAGAAAGCCACGGCCAGGAGCCAGATAGAACTCAGAACACAGAGGAAGCCAATTTGGAGCAAAACCAAGGGGGATCCTGGGAAGCTGTCCAAAAAGGTGTTAGAACAGGGACTACAGTTCATCTTTCCAGGCTATTGGACATGGCCATGTTTAGGTACCAGGAGCTGAAGGACCAGAGCCCATCAACAACTGTGAAACAATAGCTCTCAGATCAGCATCACCTGGGAAATGCCTTGCTAAAATGCAGATTCTCAGGCTCTGCACAGATCTAGGTTGAACCCAGCACCGGTAATAAGGAACAGCAAAAGGGCAAGCAAGCCAGCATCTCTCAGACTGCACCTGCATCACAGTCACCTAGGCAGATTAAGAAATACCTGTGACCTGGCCCTACCCTGTATCAGTAATACCAAAATCTTTCCAGGATGGAGCCATGAGGTATTTGGCATTTGAAAAACTCCCTGGGTGATGTTAATGGAAAATCACTAGTTCTAAAAACTCCTTTCAGGGGAAATCTGATAATAACATAGGGGTGCTAACAGGTCCCCACCATGCTAGCAATAGTGGCAAGTCATACGTTCCAATTCTATCAGCCCTTTGCCTTGAGTTCCACAGAGCCTTAATTGAGATGGCTTATCCAAAGGGCCCTGAACACCACCACCCGACCTTAGGCAAAAACGCTTCTGCCTCAGCTTGCTGAGCAAATCATTCCTCGAGTGTCAGGGGAGAAACCATAATCCTTTAAAGTGAGCAAAGGGCAAGCTTTCCAGAACACTGGGATCAACACAACACAAATTAAGGCCACTGGACGCACTGTCTCCAGAGGACCTGGGGAAGACCCCGTGCTTTGGTGACTGAGATGAAATGAATTCTGAAGTCAGTACAGGTTGATTGCGCTCATTGTGCTGGAAGAGCTGCTTACTAATTTCATCAGAGGCTTAAATCTTACTGTCTGCTCAGCATTTCAATCTGTTTTCAGGTTTTTCTGCTTCTCTGGGGACAGAGCAGAAAGACCCAGGACAGGGTGACCAGAGCTCCCACAAGGCTGGGCTGAGGGCAGGAAAGGGCATCAGATCAGAGGAAGGGAAGGCAGGAAGCAAAACTCCATACCCTGCCAGGTGGCTTTAGGGCAGCCTCATCCCCTAGATCCAGTGGTTTCCACCTGACTGGGACCCTCCTCTTTGCTAAGGCCTATAATGCCAGGCACACAACCCAGCTCCAAAGAGGGAGCAAGGCAATCAAACAAGAGTTCAGAATTTGTCCTGCTCCCTGGTTCTCACTCCCTTTTTATCCAGCTGCAAAGGGGGGAAGCAGACCCGTTCCCCTACCCCAGCATTGCCAGGACCCAGGAGAAGAGCTGGATCCCTGTGGTCAGGCCAGAGGTAAGTCACATTTTATTGTCTTTGGGGAAGATCAGAATCCTAGAGCTAGAATCCAGTTGTCTTTGTGCATTTTTTGCTGCTATGGATAGAGTATCAGACTGGGAAATTCATATTACAGAGGGAAGAACTTTCTTTGCCCAGGTTCTGGAAGCTAAGGGTCTAACATTAAGGTGCCAACATCAGGTGGGGCCTTCTTACTGGTTCCCACATGGCCGAGGACAGCATGGCAGAGAGAATGTGACGGGAAAGCGAAAGGAACAGCAGACGGCATAAGATCTCCCTTGAACAGCAACTGCTGCCTGCAAGAGCAAATCCACTCCTACTCTACCAGCATGAATCCACTCACGACAGTGCTGTCCTCCAGGCCTAATCACCTCTCAAAGGCCCTGTCCCAGTATGTCCGAGGGGCAATCAAATTCCAAAGTGAGTTTTGGAGAAGACATTGGAATCGCAACTGCTATTTTGTCTTGCTCCCCCGCCCCCATCCACAACACCCACTCAAGTATGAACTCCTTAGAGAAAAGCCTATTTTCTCTCAGTCTGGCACAAATGTCCACTCCCAAAGCTAATAAACTCTGCTTAGGAAAACGAAAGGGGAAAAAATCTAGTTAAATATATGAAAGAAACAGATAATGTTTGCACTCTCCTGACTCTTCAGGCTCTGTGGGTGCCTCAGGGAGAGCAGAACTGGGTTTTAGTCCTCTCCGCATTTTGCATCCAAAGTACTGGCGCAATGCCCGCATGCAATAAATGCTTTAGCACACCCATGTGATGCTGCAGATCCCCCGCTCCCCATCTGATAATCATGGGTTCTCAGGCACCCTGTGGGTTCATACAGGTGTGCACTGAGGGGCTGGAGGCATATATCTCTCGATAGGAGGCAGCTGGCAGCTCCCTGGCAGCCATGCCCCTCTGCCAACCTCCTTCCTTGGCCATGTCTTAGCATTTCCAAGGTCTAAATCTCTTCCCTTAGATCTTTCTCCAAGCGCTGGCTCCTCAGCCTCCTATCCCTGCGTGGGCTCTGTCCTTCACTGTTCTGATTTGTTTAAATTCTTTCTAAGCACTCTAGCCCAGCACAAGGAGAGACTACACTTCTGAAATCATATCACTTTTACAACCTGAGCCAGGTGGCTTAGCCCTCGAGGACATGCCTGTGCTGTATTACCTGCAGTTACCTGAGTTCCATCAATGCCAGGTGAACTTGCCTATCATGGTGTGCTCCTCCAGGCCATCTGCCCTTCCTTCAGCAGGTGGCAAGAACAAAGATGCTCAGCCAAGAGTCAACATTCGTTTACTTCTGTGTACCAGGTTTACAGACGAGAAGACAGCATCACAGACAAGTTCTTCAAGTGTTATTAATACTCAGGTCACCCACCTCACATCTTCCTGGCAGAGAATTCTAACAAACCACACATGTGCTTCTCAGAAACACCAGTTTAAGAGCTACTAGGAAGAACAATTCTGGGCCTGGGTTTGACCGTTGGCCTCTTCACTTCCTTGTCCCTTTACCAATCATCTGGAGGCAAAAAATAGTACCCACCATAAAACACTGTATTGAATTTAACACAAGCAAAGCACCTAGCGTAGGGTCTAGCACAAAGTACTCACATGCTGCTCCTAATCTTTGCTGCTTCCTTACAGGTGGATGGTTCACATTCACAAAATCCTGCGTGCATCACTCCACCTCTCCTGCAACCCATCCAATCCCAAAGCTCAGTAGTAGAAGCTGCCATGGTGGGGTTCTGCTGGCTGGTGACTTACTGGGGACACTGTGCCTTCACTCTCCTTCTGATTCGGAACTTTACAAGTTCCCTCTTTCCAGGGATGTTCCAGGAACATCCCCACCAGAGGATGTACCCCCAAAACAATAATTGAACTATAAGTGATGGCAGCTGCCAGGGCAGTAGGGACATGGGCCAAGGAACTTGGCATAAAGTGGAGTCAAGTTGCCATCTCAGCAGAAGAAATTGGCCCTGGCCAGAATGAGAAATGAAAACTGTTCCATTTAATGGGGGCACAGAGAAATCTGGTGTCTAGGTAATCCACTTGGAACCTCTTGGTACTGCCACTGATTGATTGTGATGGTAACTGGACAAGTTCAGCAATCACATCTGAGAAAGAAATGGTGCCCAAGGGCTGGAGTCATCAGAGTTGACAGTGTAAGTCAGCTGACAGCAATTCACTTAGACCAGCAGAAATCTTTGCTGAGGATAAGGGAGATAATTATCCATCGTGACTTAAAACCCAGCTACTGTGAAGAGTTAATGCTTTTAACATTAACCTTGTTCTTACCTATCTCTGCAAGAATGCTGGAGAAGCTACTTCCAGACGTTTCTGCTTTCTACTTCCAGATGTTGTAGAAAGAGATAGATGCAGCAAAGGGATGCCTTCCTTAGCTGTCAGGTTCCCCACAAGCACAAAGGGACCTGCTTCCCATCTACTGAGAGTGCTACTGACTGATGGGACTCATCTGAAAGCCCTGGCAGAGAGATGCCCTTGGCTGAAGATTACTGCTTCTTGGAGTCATGCCTCCTCTGTAGAAGTACAAAGATCTATCACGTTCTGTGGAGTCAGCTGAGGCCTTTAATTAGTGGTATCATTTGGATAAATATTGTGGGTGTTCCTCAAAGGCCCATGTGTTAAAGGCTTGTTCCTGAGGATCTTCGTGTATGAATGGATTAAGGATGGAGTTCTACCCAATTCTGTTGTCTGAAGATGGGGCCTTGATAAGTCATTGGATTGGATTGGATTGGATTGGATTGGATTGGATTGGATTGGATTGGATGGGGTTGGGTTGGGTTGGGTTGTTGAGGTGAAGTCTCATGAGTCTGAGTCTGATGACTTTATAAAGAAAAGCAGCAAGACAGAAGAGAGTGAGCTCTCCATCTAGCTGTCTCCATACTCCCTACATCTCCCCTTTGCCAGCCTCCTCCTGATCAGAGGCTGCCTAATTTTAAAATGTGAGCTTCTGAAATTGAGTCAAAATAAACCTTCTTCTTTCCTAAGTGGCTTATCTGGGTATAGCTAATAAAATCAGACTATACCACTGTTCTCACTGCCAGCTCTGCCTCTATTCCCTTCTGCAGGTATAGATACAAGAGAACTCCCTATACATTTCTATGAGCTGTTCATCTCAGATTTTGCTGCCCACCCCACTGCCACAGAACCCACTTTCTCCAATCCAGCTCTACTCTAAGGAAGATGCTATTTGCCTACATCTGCTTTACTCTCTGCCTTATTATTGACTCGGTCTGGACAGGGAGTTAGGGCCCTCTTTATTGCACTGCTTCGAAGTCCCCATGGCTACTGCTATTAGAAAATCTGAGAAAGGCCAGTGCAGGCAGGCAAACAGGGCCCATGTAGTGTGGCTACTGGTAGGCCTCCATTTATACTGCAGGACCCCTGCCAAGAGCCTGGGGTCCAGAGAATCCGGAGGTGGACTGCACCATTGCATGGGAGTTTTATTTCAGCTTTGAGTCTTCACAAGCAGCCTCACTGCAGAGCACCTTTCAGCCAAAGAATCACTAGGCTTTCAAGCGCAACTGGTAACCTCCCCATCCCGGCCTGTCTTTGGTGGAGGGGTCCGTTGAAAGAAAAACAGGTCTGGGAAGAACAGGCCGGTGCCTGATTTCCAGCTTCCTTCTCACTGTCTGCAAGACCCTCAGCAACCCACTTAACGTTGCTGAGCCCACTTTCTCCCTCTATAAAACTGAACACGGAGAACCTTGCAGAGTCAGTGGAAGGATTAAATATGATAATGTATGTAAAACCCCTAGCACAGAGCCTGGCTCTCACCAACTCCTAGGCATTAGTATTTTTTCACATAAAGAGGCTTTAAGCTTCTCAGTATGATGAGTTGTGACTGGTCTCTGCTAAACGATTCACATACTTCCCACAGTGCCATTTATAAATAGGGACACTATTTACGCTTGGGTAGAACAAGTGAGGTTTGGGGCAGCTAAATAGGGCAAGGAATCGCCTAATGAGCATGCCTTATTTTTATACACCACTTTGCATTTTGGACATTGTTATTTTGGTACAGGTCAGTCTCCCGGCACAGTGTCATTTGTTGCTGATCACCTGGATGAGTTACATAACCACATTCAGCCTCCAAGTTCAGAGAACCATCAGCTCCAAGTGGAGAGGTCAGGCAGAGCACAGCTCAGGGCTGTGTGAGAACTGGAGAGCACAAGGTCAGGCCTGGAAATTGGTAGAGCTGGTGACATGGCCAGGAGCAAGATCTTCGCTGGGGTAATGCTGCCTTCCACATGAGGTCTCTTCTATTCCAGTTGCAATTCTTGGGCCATTGGCCATGACCCCAGACTCCACTGCAGAACAGTAATCTCAGTAGTTTGGGAGAATGCTTTTAAATCAAGAGGAGGAAATACAAGAGGTAAATATCAAAAGAATTGGACAAATCAATAATCAAGTCTCCCTTTAGGAAAAACTCACACCCTGTCCAGCTTTTTGACATCATTATCCTTCAAGCTTCTCCTGCCAAGAGAACCTGGGGCTGTGGAGGCTCTGGCTGAGCCTGTGCATCCCCACATCTCTGGTCCCCAGCTTGGGCACACTAGGAAATGGGTCTGACCAAGGAATAGAGCAAGACAAGGGATGGAGCATCCCAAAGAGGCCCCACTCACTGCCCTCCTGAGCTGGCAGCTTGCCAACTCTGCAGGAACTTAGCAGCAGGCTACCTGGTTTCTGGCAGCACAGACTCACCGAGGAGGTGACCCTGCCATGCTGCTATGACCTAGTCACCTCCCAAACATTCCACCATACCGGCACAAATGCAGGAAGCAGGGCAATCTTCATTCTGCGTCCCCAACTGCCTTCTTCCTTCTCCCCCACCTTTTTTAACTGCCTTTCCACCTTCTACTATGAAACATGCTTTAAGGAAAGACAGAGTCAAGTCCCACAAGGTCCTAACCTGGCAGAACTTGAGAATGTGTCACAAACATCCAGTGTGGGGCCTAGCACAATGATTGAGTGGCTAAATCCTCACCTTGCACGCCCAGGATCCCATATGGGCACCGATTCATGTCCCAGTTGCTCCATGTCCCATCCAGCTCCCTGCTTGTGGCCTGAGAAAGCAGTAAAGGATGGCCCAAAGCCTTGGGACCCTGCTTCTGGGTGGGAGACCTAGAGGAAGCTCCTGGCTCCTGGCTTTGGACTGGCTCAGCCCTGGCTATTGTGGCCACTTGGAGAGTGAACCAGTGAATAGAAGATCTTTCCATATCTCCTTCTCTCTGTGTAAATTAGAACTTCCAATAAAAATAAATCTTTCCTGTAAAAAAAAAAATCAAGTGCAACCCTAAACTTTGAGGAGAAGGGGAGAATGAGGCCTCTGCACAACGGTGTCTGGCTTGGGATGAAGCGAGGCATAGTGCTGGTGCTTTGTCCAGGGTTCCTGTCCTTCAGAATCACCACACCTCACCCTTCTACTCAGTCCCCCAAATGCCTCCTACACAAAGGATGAGGATCAGGCTGGAGCCAGGAGCCTGGAACTCAATTCTGGGCTCCCTCGGAAACCTAAATTAATTAGACACTGGGATCAGGAGGAGAACTGGGACTTGAACAGGCATTCACAGTCTGTGTGTAACCAGAGCCTTCTCCAATCACTTCCTCCAGGCAGCCTTCCCAAATTTCCCAGCCTCCTCATGAACTCCTTTTAAAAATCCCTTCTTCTCCCAGAGCTCGTGCCACAAATTTTTCCCTTAATGACAATCTCATTGTGTTCCTAAATTGGTTTACATTCATTCTCTTTTCCCGATGGACTTTTAAGATCTTTTAGAAATAAAAAGCTTTTCTCTCATTTCACTTTAAAAAATATCATCACAGCCTGCATCAACGGGGCAGGGAGCTAAGAGGCCCTCAGTAAACTCCCAGAGGCTGGCAAGTGCACTCAACCCAGCAGCTGAGCACAGCTCCTGGCACACCCTCGCTCAGTGCACATTCACTCAAAGAACGGATGGATGAATGAACACTCCCCTATTTACCCACACTCCTTTAATTCCTCAGGCTGATTTTCTGCAAAACAGAATAAAAATATAAAACAATGAAATGAGACAAAAATATAACATAGTGGGTGGAAGTGCTTGGTGTTTAAATGCTTTCTCTACTTTTAATGGGGGAAATCTGGCTTCCTGTCCTCCCACTGATGGGAAGAAGGGGCTGGGTGTACATTTGAGATCCACATCTGCCACAGACCCACCCTCTAGGATTTGTACTCATGTCATCTGACAAGAAAAAAAAATCTGCTTCTAGATATAAAGCAAGCTATGGAATGCTAAGATTTAATGTGGGAAAAAAATGGAAGCAAACAATTTAACAACTGATACTCAGAGAATCCTGCATAGCCCTTAAGGCTTTTAGTTGCTATCTGTTCACTGTATAAATGGATTTCCATTGACCAGCAGTGATAATTAGCACAGGTTGGACACAAAGTGATTGTGTACCCAAGTAAATATTCAAATCAATTTTCCTGCCATGCTTAATTTTACCACTTAGCTTAGACTGTTGTACCTACAGCCTAGAATGGGTAATCCCTTTACCGGGACATCCATTCACCTAACCACATATGATTGGCAGAGACCGCAGGAGTTCTGCTTAAACAAATTTGCAATAAGTGGCATAGACACTCAACACCACTTAACCTTGGGCATGTCACTCACCTCCACCTCCCCCACCTCCCCATGTGATTTTGGAATTCAATGTAACCATGCAATGTATCTAACAAATTGCAAAGACCAACAGCACAGAGCACGCACAGTGCATGTGCATGTGTGCCTGCAGGTTGCTCATTCAGACCCAAGAGGAACAATATTCACCTTCCTGCTCTATTCTCACCTCTCTCAACACCCACTACTGCTAGTGAGAGTCTAAAAAGTCAATCCTTGAATCTGACAAACAAAAAGAGCATTAGGAAGAGAATTTGTGTTCTCTCCTTTTTCCCTTACCTTACCTGGAAGGTCACCTATGAAGGCAAAACTCTCAGCCCAGCACTCTCTCCTCAGACTCTATCACCTCCTAAACATCTAGCTCAACAACCAGCCGACATTCCAGCTCAATACACCTGGGGTGAGATCCACTACACATTACCCAAGCTCACCTACACATTATCACTATCACTGGTTCTAAGCAAAGAAAAGTGAAGGGATGGGTACCAGGTCCAGGCCTGTTCCATTCAAAATATTTCCCATTATTCTTCCTGATCTTTTCTTATTTGTTGATGGAATGGAGTGGATTTTGCCATTTTGAAGAGGTAGAGCTATGACACAGAAAAGCCTGGGCCCATGAATGAGCTCACAGGTTTCCTGGCAGGAAATTCCTGCACCGTACCCACTGATCACCTGACATGAGCATGAACTACTATTGTGTTTGCCGTCTACCCATTATCGTGGTTTTGGTCTCCCTGGGAAGGAGGTCAGATCAACTCCTGACCCAAATTTTGGTTTGAATGTTGAGGCTGACCAAGTCACATATGAACTAAGAAGGATTGAAGAAATTCACCACCTCCTAGACTAGGGCCTCAAGGAAGGGCAGGACTGGCTCCCAAGCAGCCTCCAAAATGGCTCAAGAGAGCATGGAGGGTTACTAGTCTGGCTTTCATTGTAGTTAGGGGTTACAACAAAGGTAGGGATCTCATATGCAGGCCAGGTTCTAAACTTCTAGCAGGTGTTAAGGAAAGACGCTGCAACCTTACTGGCAGGCTTACAAGTGGAGCAGAAGAGGAAGGAGAGAGACAGGAACTTGAGACACCAGCTGTCAAGCATCAACTGGAGTCAGATGCTTGATTATGCCATACTATAATGCCCTCACCTACTCAACAACACCCAACTGAACAAGACCTATCTCTTTCCCCCAAAACAAAACAATTACTCTCTCTTAAGCTCTGTCTAATCTTAAAAGCCAAAAATATATCATTTTTACCAAGTCCCCTCACTTACTTATCCTCATAGTACTTCTCAAAATCTTCTACCCCTTTTTTCCTTGTGTCAGAAAACAGTAAGAAGCTGAAAACCTAGATCTTCACCTTTGTCTTCCTACCTGGTAACCTTGTATGATGTCTTGAATCTTACTGTGTTTTGGTGTCTCATTTGTAAAATGGGAATCGTGATGCTACCTGCACTACACAACTGTAGTGAGAGTAAATGAGATGGAATTCATGGAATTCTTACAATGCTTATAGGGTTGGCAATCTGTCTCTCAACTGGGTTTTACAACATTTGCATCTTTCAACCATTTTTTTTCTCCAGTCCAGTCTTCAATCTAAAGGCAGACTGGACTTCGTAAAGCCTAAATCTCAGCATGTTTCGCATCTGTTCTTAACGCTGCAATCAGCTGCAGACGTCCAGACACTCCCTATGTTGATTCTAGTCTCTTCACTTTGTTCCAGCAGAAAGAGGCAGAACTGACCTGGATTAGCTAAAGACACAGCGATGGCCAAAAAAGCCATCAAGAAATATCCAAAAACAACTGCTATCTTATGTTTGTTAACAAGTAACAACAGTGTTTCTAAATCCAATGAACATTACTATTTCTGATAGGAAAAAGAATCTGGGTAAAACAAATCCGACAGTACCTAAAGCAGTTCATCATAAAACATGCGACAGATGAACACAATCGACAATCACCTCATGCTGATAGCAATGGAAACTGCAGAATTCAATATGGAGGAAAATGCAAAATTAGCAAAGCATTAGTCACCAAATAAAAGTCCCATTGTCTGAGACATTTCATGTGAAAAATTACTGAATAAACTGCACATTGATAGAAGACTTTCGTAGTCCACATTTGACTTGGAAAATTAAAACTTGGTAAAATGAATGTTCCTGAGGACATGCAGTGGCAGGAGCTTTGATGACCACTCACCACTAGATCAATCTTAGTCATAAATTTGATTACAAAAATCTTAGAGGAAATATTCTAGGAATGTGAAAATAAAAAAAAATCTGGGGAATGGTATAATGATACCATTTAGAAAATGACCCAGGTAATTTTTCTAAATAGAATTCATTCTACATCTTTCTTTCTCAGTGAAAGTTACCCAAATTGACAAAGTTCTCACTTAAATATTTGTATGTTTAGCCACAAAGGAAAAAAATTAACTCGGGGTGTCCACACAACTGTGTCTAAATGTCCTTTACCCTCACCTGTCAACAGCCCTTACACAGGTAAGGATAATCCACCAAGCCGAGGATAGCGTCTTAAATGGGAGAAGTAGGGCTGGCAGCAACCAACACCCCTTTCTTCCTAGAGGCCAAGTCTTCCAGCACTTCCATCCAACAGACCCAGATACAGCTCTACTTTAAATGGACTCTGGAACGCAGGAGAAAACTCAAAGTCCTCTGAGATTTGAACAGCCCCTTGCCCGTACTTTTCCATATTGTATTTGAATTCATATAAATAATCTTACTCAGGATTCATTTCATTCTTGCAGCAAGACTTATTAGCATGCCTATCTCACAAAGGAGTAAACTAACACTCAGAAAGGCGAGGAAATATGGTCAACACCGCACAGCCAACAAGATGGGGAGTCAGAATCCCAGTTTAGACTCTTCTCACCTCAAAACGAGTACGGAAAGAGTGTCCACAGCCTGCTTAACATCACAGCCCCAGTGGCCCCAATTCAACCCCATGAACGCAGCTGATTAAGATTCCCAAGCACACCTGTACAGGCTTCATCCTGGAGCCAACTCTAACCCCTCTGGCATATCCACCGTCCTGTCCCCAATGCCCACCCCAGGCCTCCAGTCTCTCCACTAAGCAGGCAGAAGGAGGGGTCATGTGGATGGAGAAGAGTACAGTGTCTTCACTGAGCACAGGCCAGATATCACTGGCCCAGCTCAATTCTATCTGCTCTCCTTCTCCCCTTGGGACTTACTGACTCCCCCCCAAACTGGAGATAAGAGAGGAAAGCCTATAGAGGTGACATATTATTCCACTTTTCATTATTTTAACTGAATACCTGAGAACAGCTTCTTTGAGACAGAGTATCACTTCAGCTTACAATGAAAGATGGATCCAGGATGTAGCAGAATCCCAGCTTGGCAGGTGCGGCAGCATCAAGCCATGGCGAGCCAGGAAGTGAGACAGAAAACCAAAGCTGAACTTAAAACAGTCGAACTCTCCTCTTTCTCAACATCTCCAAGGGCTCACCTTAACGGCACAGACTTCCCATCAACCCCACTTCTTACGCATTTAAACAGCTCCATGTTTAACCAATCAACCATTAAGAATGCATTTCAACAACAGCATGAAATCCCACTCAACCCACAGCAGGTGAGCAGGGCTGAAGTCACTGTTCACCCACTCCCTTGGCCTTTCACGGCTCAATTCAGAGCACTGCTGGAGGCTTGCAGGCCAAGGAGCAGCCAGTGAGTCCCTGTTTGTGCCAGAAGCTCTGAACAAAAGCTGAGATAGTGATGGGCTTCAGACAAGCTCCAAGAGACACTGAGTGAAAAACACATGTGTTTCCAGTGTGCGCTCCCCACTGGAAGCTTCCCCAGACATGGCCAGACTCTCAGAAGCCATGAATTGCAGCCATAAGCCTGGCTTTCTCTCTATTGACCAAAGTTTTCTCAAGTGTGATGCCTCCAAAGGGTGGCAGAGTTTAGTTAGTCCCTCTGTGGCTCTGGAGAGCAGATCTCTTGAAGCCTCTGTTTACAGCCTTGAGCTTTAGTGACTCCAGTGCTTCCTGCAGCAGTAAGCAACAAGCTGCCTACACTCCGGACATGGCTTTGCCTGCTTCACTGCCACTGGGTCCAACAGGATGCCTCTGGAATGCAGGTTGCACTGGGCCTCCCAGAGGCTGAACCTTCTGCCTCCCTTGGTCTTCTTGGGACCCGAGGCAATTTCTGCTGCCCACAGATTCTCAATCTCCAATGTAATTCAATGGCTATTTCCTGAGGGCCTTCTAGGGACAGTACCCAGTGTTGGGGCTACATAGATAAATGCTTATCTCCAAAAGACTGCCCACAGATTCTCAATCTCCAATGTAATTCAATGGCTATTTCCTGAGGGCCTTCTAGGGACAGTACCCAGTGTTGGGGCTACATAGATAAATGCTTATCTCCAAAAGACCAATCCATTTGGCCATTCCTGCGTGTGAATTATGGGGATTCATGATTACCAGTGCTCTTGTCCCACCTGGGCCAGGCCCTGCTCCCTCCCACATCCCCTTTTCCCCTCGTACTTTCTACATGGAGAACCCATCCCATCCCATTGAGCACACAGTCTCTCAGCCTACCATGGACTCTGACAAGCTCCATCTGGTGTCTCCCCCAGCTGCATTCCCCAGGACATTCCCTACCAACTGTCATCCCTCTCCCCAAGCTTCTGATGGAAGGTTCCTTTGGTCAGAGTGTGGGAAGCCCATGATGTGTTTTGCTCAGCAGTGCCACAGGTATTGTACCCCACAACATCCCTTATGCTAACACCATTCCAGAACTTGTGCTGGGAAGCAACTGCCCCAATACCACTTGAAGAAGAGATAGAGTGGGACTACTTTCCTCTCATCCCTGCCTTCTTCCCTCTTGGAACCTTAACTCTTTGTAAGCAGTTTTCCGGAAACTTCTCCCAAGCCTATGAAATGAACTCTGAATGCCCTGCTTCGGGCAGGCTCAGATTCTCAATGTCCTCCTTGAAGCACGTGGCTGCAAGCTGAACAGTGTTCTCATGGTGAACAGGGGACAGCCAGGGACACTAGGGTCAGCCTCCATCACTCCACTAGAGACTTAATATGTCTAACGCATCACACCTTCCTGGAAGGCAGATCCCACCATCAGCTTCCTGAGCTTACAGCCCATGAACATGCACTGTCCACTACAGCTCATGGCCCCAACTGTCCCACACTCACCTCTTCTATATGTTCTTTCTCTTTCAGCCCATTGTGAGACCTTCAATTTATACCTATTTTATTTCTTCTAGTAGGTCTAGGTTTCTGATTTCCTTTTTGAATGTCCTTTTCTGGTTGTAACTTTAATCCTTACCCACTCTGTGGCCTTGCAGGATCAATGACTGCCGTTGTATTGAAGTCAGAGACAGTAAGTGGTGAATAGCACAGGGCTAAGTGCAAGGGCAGGAACCTACTAAAGAGCAGTCCATCCCAAAGGAAGAATGAAGGCCTCAGACTACGTCAAGAACAGTACCGCTAAAGTCCAAGTATAAAAGCATTTTCACCCTGAAAGATGTCACACTTACCCTTTCCGTAGCACCAAGCCATCATGTCCTGCAGTGCAACAGCACCCAATAGGTAGCATTTCTACCGCCTGTAGGGGAGCAAAAAGAGTGAAAGTGGCAGTACCACAGGTGTCACTGCTGTAGGATGGTGGCAAGCACACCCACTATCCCAAAGACTGGGATTGGAATCTAGGCTCCTTGACTTATTAGCAACATTGACTGCAGGCTCACGTGCTTGACTCGAGAGGCCTAGCTACTTCCAACTACTACTTGTTGACAGTAATCATGCCTATCTTCTAGGATGGCTGTGGGAATGACATGAGGCCGCAGATGTCCAGCGTCATGTAGAGCAGCCATCATGGCAGGGGTCCAGCAGGAGCTGTCATCATAAGCCAGAGAACATGGCCAAGAGAGAGTCAGGTCCTGGCCCAACCTTCATTCAAGGGCTCTAGACGGGAATGGCTAGGTCTTGGGGTCTTCACTGCCCTCCCATGGGGCCAACGGGCTTCAGTGGTCCCACCATAGGAACAAACCTTGCCCTGACACAGATACAGAGCAAAGTGGGGGTAACAAGGAAGGTTCCATAAGCAGCGCTTACCACATGCTGGGCACTGTTGTAAGTTATTTGCAGAGACAAATTCATTTGATTTTTTATATTTTATTTAAAAGGCGGGAGACAAAGACAAATGACAGATCAATCAAAACTTTCCATTCTCTCAGATCCTCTCCAAATGCTTTCAACAGTCAGGGACAAGCAATGTTGAAACCAAGAGCCCCAAACCCAACTTGAGTCTCTAACGTGGTTGTCAGGGATCCAACTAGCTCAGTCATTTACCAGCTCCCATCAAGGGTGCACACTGGCAGGAAGCTAGAGTTGTAATCAGAGCTGGATTGGAACCCAGGGTACTCCGATGGTGCCATGGATCCTAAGCGTTGTACCAATGCCAGCCCCCATTTAACCTGGAGAGCAAGCTGGTGTGGTAGTTCATTCTTTTCCCACCTAAGTGAAAAGAGCATGGGTGACTCCCCCAGGGCCCACTCAGCCCTCTCTAAGGGGAAAGGAGACCCATTCCCCAACAGCACCTTCCGTTGACATCTATGCCCCCAATGAGCCTTCACAGTTCTAGCACATTCCTCTGTGATGATCCCAGTTCTGAGAAACATGGAGGAATCTCCCCAGTTTCACTCTCCCCCTGCCCCTTCAGTCATTTCCATAGGACACACATCAAGAGGCAAAGATCTCCAAACAAGCAAAATTGTGGGAGCAGAGGCAGTCCTGGCTTAACCCCGGCTGTGGCTGCGGCTGCTACACAGCCTTTCTGGCTGTGCATCCCTGCAAGCTCTACTTGTCCCAGTTTGCTCATCTGTAAAACAGACAGAATCGGCCTCATGGTTTTGTTGTGAGGCTGAGAGAGAGGCATGAGGAACTGTGCCCAACACCTTCATTGATAACTCCAGCTACTGTTGGACGCCTCTTGGCAGTATTGTGCTGTCACTCCAGGCTTGTCCTCACCTGCCCTGAGACTCACTAGCATCCTCACTGGCAAACTGGGGATAAGAATTCCCAGCTTGCTTTGCAGGTTCCTTGTGGGTATGGGTGCAACTGCCACAGAGCACTGGACAAGACACCTGACCCGTGCCACAGAGCACTGGGCAGGGCACCTGACCCGTGCCACAGAGCACTGGGCAGGGCACCTGATATCCAACCCGTGCTTTCACTTCGGTGCCCAGGCCACGTATTTTTAGCATCATGAGCAGCTTCTCCTAGGAACTTGAAATTTTTGCAACTCCCAACAGATCACAGGGTTATTTCCCATCACCTCCTATGAAAGGGAAATAATTGCACGTGTCTGTTTCATAAATATAAGGGCTGCCTAAAGGAGACCTGCATTCTCAAAGCTTTTAAAGGATCACTTCCGAGGGGAAAAAAAAAACTATCACAGTAAATCCAATCTGAGGTCAGAACACAAAGGAAAACAGGCCACCAAGTAATACCCTTCAAGCTCTAATTTTCAAAGTTTCTTTTCTTGGAAAAAAAAAAAGTCAACACTCCCAAGCAAACCCACACAGGACCTTAAGCTACTTGCCAACTTTTGGTGGGGACAAAAAGGACTTGAAGTTGCTGTGTGACCTTAGGCAGGCCACATACCTTCTCTGGACCTCAGTTTTTTGACAAATACAAAAAGAACAGCAATAACTTCACGGGCTTGTGGTGAGGGTCGGGTGGAAATGCTAATTCAACTTGGCCCAGAAGGCGAAGCATGGGGTCAGGTTGAATTAGTATTATTTGATACTAATAGAATGACTCCCAACTTAATGCTTAACCCCAGACAGAGAGCTGTAGGAAGCTGCTGGCTCTGTGTCCTCGTCCCTGGTTAGTCTGAACACCCTGCTTTGACAAGCTCCATGCCCTCGTGTCTCCCATCAGAAGGCACTCCAACCTTTCTGGAGGGAAGCAGAAATAAAAGCCACTCAGCTTCACAGGGTGAAGCAACACAGCCCTCTCTCAGCAGGTGCATCTACAAGGTGGTGGTGGGGCAGCAGCTGCTATCAGCAGCCTCATGGCCAAGGCTGTTTTCAGCAAAAGCGTGGCTGGTCCACTTGGTATGCAGCCCAAGCAGTATTAACTCTGTCCCCCAGCCAGCAGTCCCCCAGTTGGGAGAAAGAGCCTTGGCCAGGAGGAAGCCTCCTCCTGGAAATGCCGCTGTGAATTCTGCCATTTCACACCATTAGCCACTGAGCCAAGATCTGCATAGAATTTTTAGAAGTGCAATGCTGTTTCGGAAAGATTTGCTTCTTCTCCCTCCCAAACTGCCAACCAGATGGAGATGAATCCAGCCCGGGATGGGGCTGAAATGCAAGAGCCGTTAGGTGAGCACTCAAGTTGTCACTGCATTTTAAACACAGCACACGACATGCTGCCCAAACACCATTCATAAGCTCGAGTCACAGGTTTCACATGGAAACCAGGCACATGTAGAAATAACTCAAGTATGCCTAACAAGGAGGTATGGGGAGTCAAGGCCACAATCACTGTGCCCACCTTGAACATCCCAACATCTCAACCTTGTCATCATGTATGCTCTTGCATATAAACCCACACGCCGCATGGAAAATTCTAAACAAGCCAATGTCCTTGCGTTAAACCACACAGCTCAACAATGCAGTGTCAGAACCATGGTTATCATCATGTTCTCACTGTCTGCCTGCCTGGCTGCCCACTGGGCAGAGCAGCCCCTCCAAGCATCTGCCAGCCTGGGACCTTTAGTTCCTCCATTCATCCCTCCCTCCTCTGATGCACCTGTCTTGGCACAGAACTCATTATACCAGGGAACTGCCCCCAAACAGGCTCCTGGAATCCTTAGGCCATTGTGTTCGCACACAGTGGGGCGTTGAGGCTGATGTTCCACTGCGGGAGGCAAAACTCAGATATGGAAGGAACACAAGAGTCTGCAGCACTTCCAAGCATCCTCGCAGCCTTCCGTGGGTCCTGCAGATGTGGCCTTGACTCTGGCTCCTTTGCAAGCACCACTCATCCTTCCATGGTCCCCACTCCCGTAGTTCAAGAACTCAGCGTTGGACTCACAGGTGGGGGTTGGTTGAAGTGGATCCTGGAAGCAGCACTCTCTGATGACAGGATTTTGTCACCTCCTCCCCACGCAGTACAACCCCCAGGTGTGGGATCTGAACACCACTACAGATTGGGACGGGGGCAACACCAGATCCGCAGGGTAGCTCCACTCCCAGGTGCTGCACGCTTCTGACACCTGATCAGTCATACTTGTGTGGCCTCTTGCCCACACGCGCCCACTCTGGTTCCCGCTCTGATGTTACTCACAGAAGTGAACTTTCTGGCTTGGCCCATCTCAGTCTCTGATGAGTTGAGTGTGTGGTTTTGAGTTAGGAGCTCACTAGAGTGTAGATCATGCTGTGTGCAAACAGGAAGGGAAAAGAAAGTATTAGTGGGATGAGTTCAGGACAACCTCCCAAAGGCTAGAGGACCTCTCCACTTCTCACCACCCCACCAAAGCACTGCACCCACCCCACTGCGGGGCCTTGACTACTTCTCACAACACCGCAATGAACATCTGTTAGCAAAGCATGAATGATGCAATTGCTGTAAACACACAATATTATTCTCATCAGGATAGTAATTATGGCTGTTACTCTTTTTCCTGTTATTGCACAGCAGGTCTCAGGGGGAAGGGGGAGTGCATAGGACTGGTTACGCCACCAGCAGCTGCGTGCTCACCGGATAGCTATGTCCAGCAACTCACAGCTTGTGCTGGATGATACGTTAGTGCCAGGCGAAAGGTCCACATGACTGTGGCCCAGGGCCAAGACAGGGCAAATACTCTCGGGGCATACAATTTAAATGAGGTCCCTGACCCTCCTGTTTCTAGCAGGCTCTGCACATCAACACCACCACTAGGCAGGGCGAGCGGGGAAGACAAGTCTCCTGTGCTCTCAGAAGAGGCTTCAGGTTAATTATGCAGGGCTAACAAATGAGATCTGCACCAAAGAGGCCACTTTTGTCTATTTGGCAGAAAGAAAAACTACCCGCTTTTCACGTCCTATAATTCTACAATGAGAAAAAGGTTGGTTTAAGAAGCAAAGCCAAAGGGAATAAACTAAAATGTGTTTCACTTTAATCCCATGCCTCTGGGAAGACTGAGGGAACTTTACTCAGTAGCTGATGTTCCATCTTCCAGAACCTGTCAACCCAGAGCATCACCGGTCAGCTACGGAGCCAGAGGGATTTGCTCACTCCCCATGGGGGAAGAAGAAGATAGTAAGTACATTGCTCATGATCTTCAAGGTGAAGAACCACATTTCACCTGCAAAGCCAGTGCTTCCTCCACGCCAGTACTGCACCTCATGGCAGCTGTCTCTCCTTCCCCATGTATGTCCCTGCTTCCCTTGGACATTTGTTGAGTGCCTGCTGCATGACAGGTACCCTCAGGACTAGGGAACACTGTGGGGAGGGTTACGGGGACTGAGGGCAGGCCCAGCCTTTCAAGATGCATACAGCCACACTGGAGCAACAAGTAAGGAGTCCATGGGCTACTGCTAGGCACTGGGCACTGGCCACTGGCCAGGGCACTGTAGATACAGAAGTCCATGACACAGATGAGTTCTCACCCCTCAAGGGACAGATCATCCACAGTGTAACTGCAAGTGAGAGAAACAAGCCTGGGGAGAGGTATGCCCCCAGAAGAACTGGGCAGGCGAGTGGTGCCGCTTCAGGAGCAGATCACAGGCCTGCTTCCCGCTATAGACTTACGAAGATCTCACTGTTGAGCGGGCCGAGTACTCACGAGCATTCCCAGCTAGAACCATTCTTTAATACAGGACCATCCTTGACTTAGGACGGTACAGCTGAATAGTCTTCCAACTTTCACTTTCAGGATTATCTTTGATCATTTAGAGGGCCTATTCAAGGCTTTATTATAAAATAGGCCTCATGTTGGATGATTTTGCCCCAGCTGCAGGCAAATCTCTGAGAATACATAAGGTCGGCTAAACTAAGTCATGATATTCAGGAGGTTTAGTACAGTCAATGCATTGTAGGCAGTTTTCAAGTTATACGGGCAGAGAATCTAGCAGGATGTAGCCCAATCCTAAATTGAGGGGTTTATTATTATTAGCTGGTCCTTATCCTAAGGGAACCAAAAATATCAACTGGTCCAAAAGGCACACTGAGAAGGGGGTGGCACCAGATGGAGACTCGTGATTAGCATAAGGGAATGAGCTAAGGTCCAGGAGAGCCAGAAAAACGGTTATGCATTATCTGGGACTTTGGACACATTCCTTAACTTTTCCCAAGTCCTCGGGAACCCCTCAGAACCCGAGACCGTACCATACCCAATGCTGCCTTCCCAGGCACTATTGCCTGAGCCTGTGCTCAGCTCAAGGGTGACTCTGCATACACACAGCACCTGGCTAGATGGAGCTGTGCTCTTCCCCAGCTCCGAATCTGGGCTTTGCAGATGCAAGAAACTGTGCTTTTCAGCATCCCCTAGAGGTCAAGTTCAACAAAGCAAGAGAGTGCAGTTAGACCACCACCCAGGGTGGCAGTGTAGTAGAAGGAGCAATTGCTTCCAATCCTGTTTTGGAAACAAAGAAAGGAATGGGTATAACATAAAGACGGTGCCAAGGTAAAGAAATGGCCAGGAGGTCAACAGTCAAACAAA
The DNA here is from genome assembly GCF_030435755.1 of Ochotona princeps. Lineage (NCBI taxonomy): Eukaryota > Metazoa > Chordata > Mammalia > Lagomorpha > Ochotonidae > Ochotona > Ochotona princeps. The sequence goes on along the minus strand of NC_080841.1, from coordinate 31,154,489 downwards.
ACGCTTGGAACATGCATGGTGACAGAATGGCCAAACCCACCCACCAATGGCCAGGAGCTGCCGATACTGCCCCGTGCCATCCCTCCACCTACGGCTGAGCAGGCATTGAGCTGCTTTGATCTCCCTGTGGAAATCCATCGCCCTTCCTCCCCATGCCAACATGGGCTTCAGAGAAAGCACCAACTCTGCTTCTGGCTTGGAGGAGGGACAATGACATCTTTGGGGACAGACACTCAGCTCCCACAACCCTTGCGACAGCCTGATCCCATCCTGAGGTGGCCATGGAACCAGACATCCCCACCCCTCCTCTCCCTCACCTGCCTACTATCAGTCATGCCCCCTGGGGAGTGCTGGGATGGCTGGAAATGTCTATGGCCCTGCCAGAGGTTGGGCGGGGCCTGCAGGGTGACAGGTTGAGAAACCCCAGAGGTGAGAGCCCCAACAGGGAGAGGAAGAAGGAAACATGCTCAGAGAAGACACTCTCTGGGGAGGAGGGAGGTCCAACCACAAGGCCATCCTCTAGCCGGGAGGTTCCGAGTGCAGAGGTGAGAAGAGTGGAAATTCCTGAAATGGAATTGCCAAGTCAGCAGGTTCCACTGAATTAGGATGGCCTTATGTCATCAGGGAAGAATGGAGAGCATCAACATAATGACTGCACATGCCACACCATGAAGCATAACCACCACTGTGGGGTATCTGATGTGAAACCCCAGAAACTTTACCATCAGGAGAGGGGGCCAGGGACCACGAGGCTGTGACCTGAGGCCATAGGTAAGCAGGGGGGCATGCCATGGAACCCCAAGAGGCAGGAAGCTCAACTGGGAGGAATCAGCAGCCTACTGTTCTGTTACTGATTCGCTGCTGAGGTGGCGGGGGGTGGGAGGGAGCTACAGCAGGTATTTTCCATGTGTGGCCCTAAGCACAAACACAGCAGCATGAGGTCTCCTAGGGGACCTTCTGGCCCTCCCCTTTTCATACAGAAGCTCTTGTTACCAAACCCAAGTGTAATCACACCCAGTCTCTCATCCACCTCCTCAAGACCAGCCTGAAATCTCCTTCCCCTGGTTGACAAAGTCCATCTCACCAGGCAGGGCAGTGACTCACCAGTAAAGGTAGTAGAAGAAGGAGAGAAGATAGAAAGCCAGCTTGCACCAGGCCTCCTTCTGACAGTAGCTTAGGGTGTCCGCATTCATGACCACCGGTGGGTCGTAGGCGAGTTCCGAGCTGTCTGCAGGACAGTGGAAATACCTGGAGGACAACAGGAATGCAACATAAGGGACTCAGAGGCATCACCTGGGCCTCGCCCTCCCGGCACAGGACGCCAGTGACCAGCAGCTATCTGCCTTCCACCACAGTCAGAGTTGGGCACCTCTACAGGGTGGCTTGATGGCCACCTTCTAACAGGAAGGACACTCAGACAAGCACACAACTGCTCTGACATACAGAAGAAAGAGTGTGTCACTTGCTGCCATCTGGAGGTACCAGGAAGGGCCTCCTTCCAGCAGAGCTACAGGTGTGGTGGAGACAGATGGCCACCTTGCCTCCACACCACTCCACCTGCCATTTAGCTTAGAAATTCATTGCTTTGGATCGCCCACCCAGATTCCCCTCGAAAATCCCCAGTGCCCTGGGAGGGGCCTCCCACCTTAGGATGCAGTAAATGTATAGGTTCTTCTGTGAGAGAGATACCCAGCATGGCAAAGTTGATGCTGACCATCTACAGGGACACAGCACCTCCAGGAGGAGCTGGGGGTAAGTGAAAGCACAGTGGGTGGAAGGCAGGAGGCAGGAAAGAGGCCTTGAAATACCACATCTGCAGCTGCTCTGTGCGAGCCAGACCAGGCCATGAAGGAGCCCAGGACACTGAGTCACCACCCTGAGAACCTGTGCCCTGTTCACCTCCAAGCACCCAGGCTCAAATCTCTTGCTCATGAGCTGCCTGTCAATCACTTGCTGAGGGAGTTCTGGGAGGCCACATGTACAGGTCAGTGGCTCCCACAGTCAATCCTGACCAGGCATCTAAGTGTGGGTTCTTGGTGACAGACTGCACCCAGGCCATAGAGCAGCCTGCCCAGCTGGTGGCACGGGTCCCTCTTCCTTCCCCTTCAAAGGATGGTCCTGACATCACTGTCACCAGCACCAGACCGAGGGAACTCTAAAGTCAGCTCCCAGAGCTCCAGGCTGTTCTCCTCCTCCTCCCAGGAACACACTGCAAAATCTTATTTCCACAGGCCATGGCTTGGTGACTTCATTAAATGGAGGCAGACAGATAGGGTGGCCAAGTGGTTTGGTGGCAACAAGCAGGGCTCTGTCACTCACCTGCCACCAGACTGACCTTCCTTGGGCTAACCATTCACCTGTCAACAACAGCTTTCCCATCTATAAAGTGGGGGGTGAAACTGCCTACGTCCAAGGGCTGCTGCACTGATTACATGAGGTGACATGCATGGAATAATGTGCACAGAGCAGGCAGTGGAGGAACAGCTGGCAGTTCCATTGTTACGCAGGCAGAGTAACAGCAGCAGGGACTTCTGTGCACGGCAAACGTCTCTACCCTGGACCGGCTGGAAAGGAAGGACAGTGAAGAACGGGAATAAAGAGGGGGTCTCAAGAGTTCTAGTTATTGAAGGACTCCTGCCTCATTCTTTTTTAATGCTTTATTTACTTATTTGAGAGGCACAAAGAGGGAGAGATTCCATTCTGCTGGTTCGCTCCCCAAATGCCTGCAACAGCCAAGGTTGGGTTTTAAAGCTGGGATCCGGCAACTCGATCCAGGCCTCCCATGTGGATGGCAGGGACACAACTACTGCTTATCCCCTTCTGTCTCCCAGTGCATGCATTGACAAGGATGCTAGGAGCAGAGCCAGGACATGAACCCAGGCACTCTGCCATGTGATGTGGTATGTCTTAACTGCCACATGCCTATTTCCATCTCATTTTTTTTTCATTCCCAACTGCCTACTAATTACCAGGAACTGGATGTTATCAGAGCAAAACAAGGGTAGGGAAGATGATAGCTCCCTCCTTCAGAGATGTAAGCCTTCCAAGTATAGGGATACCTGCTGGTTTCCTCTCAGTCCCTTCAGACAAGCACTGACCATGAGAAGTCAGCCTCCATCAAATTGTTGCTGATCAGCCACATCACTGGTACCCCAGCTAGATCACTGATACTAAGAGACTTGGGGATAAATGTCTCTTGTTGGGAGAAGAACAGTGCCTAGGTGAGGTGGTAAGGACACAGACACAGCCTGGGGTGTCACATCGTGTAGGGGTGAATGCCAGCATTATTGGCTCCACTGGCTGCCATGTGTCCTGGAGGCAGACAGGCGGGGACAGGCCCCAGTGGGGACTCATGCACACGTCACTGCCGCCCTTGTGTTTGATTTCTAATATCAGGCTGCAGCATGTCAGCTTTCCTTAAAGTCAGGCTTCCCTAGACAACCCGGTTGCCTTTCCTCCATCTCCTTGCACACTATCAATGGCACCCTCTCCCTCAGCCCCCGCAAACAGCTATCAGCCAAGGCTGCCCAGAGTTTGCCTATTTGCATTTCTAGTTCTTTCCTCGTTGCAACATCCGCTGCCTGAGCCAGATCTACCTCATGCCTTTTCCTGGAGTCTCACCACAATCCCTCCTCCCTGGAATACGCCTTCATACTTCACCCTCCAACTTTTCCTTCCCACTGTTCCCTGGATTCCCTTCTGGAGCTTCTGACACTTTCCTGCATCTGCCAGAAAGAATCCCAGCCTCCCCACCAGACCAGCACCAGAACACACCGAGCAATCACTGCTCCCCACACACCCCGAGTGCTCTCTGACCTCTGGGCCTTGGCAGACGCTGATCCCTCATGCTGGAAGATGCTTTTCCAGGTTTTCCAAGGGTCTCAGATTTTCAGAATACCCAAAGTGCGTCATCCCCGATGATCCCTCATATATACTCCTCATGTATCTTGGGGGAGCATGTTTCCCTCTGCTGCTAGCACGCACATGCCCAGAGGGCGAGGATTCTACTAGACATCCTCCCTGGAACTCACCACCAGCCCTGGCATGTGGTGCGTGATCTGTACACTTGTTACCTAAAGGGGAGAATGGGCCCAGACATGACTAGATGCAGATTGTGTTGGAGTGGTAAAGTGGCAATGATGAAATATTTTGGGGGGACCAGAGCTTGTAGAGTGAGAGGTCAGGGGTGGGCGATTTATCTGCACAGCTACCCTCTCTGCTGCTTCAAGTTCCCCCATACCCCCCACCTCTAATACATACTGCGACTGCATTTTTTCAAAAAAGCCCATAGCACATGATCCGATGCACAGTCTAAGCAGGGAACAGAATATAGTAAGTCAGAACAGACACAGAAAGTCTAGCCCATCTGCTAGGTGCTCCTTTCTATGTTATGAAGAGTTCATTTCCATGCCACAAACTTCACTTTGTACAGTATTTATTCACAAAGCTGGGTAGCCAGCACCATCATCTTACTGTAGATCATTCCCCTCACCCCACACAGAAAGCTATGTACCCACTGGCCATCGCTCACTCCCTCCCAGCCCTTGACAGTCACTCATGTTCTTCCTGTCCCTACAGATATGCCTACTCTGGGTTGTTTTCACAGAAATGGGATCATACAGCATGTGACCTTTTGTGTCCAGCTCCTTTCACTTATATTCATTGATGCAGTAGCTGGTATCCATTCTTCTTTTCGTTGCCCAGTGAGTGATATTCCAGCCTAAGGATGTACACAGTATCCAGCTGACCCACTGCTCAGCTGTTGGGCCGTTATAGATAATGCTGCAGCTGCCTCCAGCACTGAGCTACAAGGTAGGCTTGGGGTTAGTGCAGCCACTGGGAGGTGTCTTCCCTTCTGAGATTTGCTGCCTAGACGCAGCCTGGGAAGGTGGCTTTGTAGGGGGCTGGGGAGGTTCCTGAAGGCAGGCACAGGGTGACTGACCCACCTGGGCTGCCAGTGTCCCTGGAGATCAGGCTACTCGGACAGGAAGCAGGCAGGGGCCAGGTGAGGCAGACTTACCTCCAGAAGTGATAGAAAAGCAGCGGGACATTCAGCCCCAGGGTGAGCCACTCCTGTGCACACAGGAACATGATGCAGAAGAGGCTGTGGATGGAGTATTCCGGAAGTACCAGCTGCAGAGGGAGCAGAGACACGGGTCGGGGTTAGAGGCCAAAAGCCATTCCAGCTTCAACAACACTTGATGCTGTATGTCCTAGGCAGGTGATGCAAATGGCCTCCCACAGTCACACAGTCACTACCCCAAGGCTGCGATCCACCTCTGCCAGGTTCTACTCCATATGGTACTGGAGCTTTTTTCTTCCCAGTCCCAACTGGGCACAGACCCTCTGCACTTGTACCCAGGGATGACCACTGAGAAGCAGGTTAGGGATAATGTGGTCCCTGGCTATCCCTCCCAAGGTGGAGCCACCAAGAAGTGTGCTCAGGGTCCCCAGTAGCTTCTCGACTGACTTACTCTCATCCTAGCCCCTGTGAGCTGCTACCCCCAGTAACCCATAAACTTGAATGGAATTGGTGTGCTTGTTCTAAATCCAGGAGCATCAGGAAGAACCTGAGAAGTAGCACTATAGCAGGTGGATACAGAGGAGCCAAAACAAAGGCAAGCAAGTGGTTCTCCCCTCCCTCTAGGAGCTGTCACTCCAGAGGTAGTGACGCCAGTGGACAAACATGAAGTACAGGACCTCAGCATCATACTGATTGACCACATCTGTATCCCCTCCAGGCACCTTCCATGTCTTGGGAGCTCAGAGGGCCAGCCCTTGGAGCTGGAGGCTGAGATTCTGCTATGTACATCTCCATGCTGTCCAACCATCAACGTCTGCCTCTTCTGTCGAGGTGCGACATGAGAGAGACGCTGCCCTGATTCACCTACTATGGCACCACCCTGGGTTCCAACTCCAAGGACAAATCTCTGATCTCTGTGTGGATTCCAGGCTTGTGCGTTCATCACCACTGCTCTATTCTCCCTGGGGCCTGATGTGTGGTGGGGGCTACAGCCTTCCAAACCAGGAGGATTCATCACTGTTCCTATGCCAAGGGAAACTGCTTACTGAAGGCCAGCTGGTTGCAGAGGTCTCCATGGTTTCCAGGGATTGAGGAGGTGGGCGTTGTCCTGGGTGGCCTCTCCCAACTGCCCCTGTCTATGTGGAACATGGGTCAGGGTCCCTACACGTCCTGGGCTCCTCGCATGGCTCCACAGAGACCTTGAGGAGTGGCAGTGCCTCTCTACAATCCCACTTCCCCCTTCTCCCTCATCCCCAGGATGCAGAAGATGCAGGGGACTTGCTCCTTCTAGACCAAACAGAAACCAGCCCATCCCATGGCCATAACCACTGCCCTTCATCATCTTCCAGTTTGTGGCCCCTGAGGCCCAACAGATAACATTTCCCAGCCACCGAGTGGCTGGCTGGGGCCCTGGGTGCTGTGAGCAGAACAGGTGTGAGGAGGAGGCTGTAGTACCTGATGGCTCAGACAAAATGCTCCCACACATCTCTCTACTCTCTCTGACACAGCAGACACATGGAGGGAGGTGGCTGCTATACTATTCAGAAACATAAGACAGGCCCCTGCCTCTGTGATGGACTCAGGGTACCAACAGAGCTTCCTGTAGCTAGATAGAACCTATCTCATCCAAACTAGTCAGCAAGCCCTGGAATGAGTCATCAATGGAAAAGCCTAGCTTCATGTCCTTCCCTCCTTCTCTGCCCCTGGCCCACCCATGCAGTCCTTTCATGACCAAGCCACAGAGGCCAGCCCGGCATGCTGCCCTGTTACTGAACATTCCAGGGAGGGGCTGGCCACCAGGCAGGCATAATACTTGCTTTTTTGTATGCACAGTTGTGTTTAATATTCCCTACCACCGATCCGTATATAACTATTCTGTAATGAACACTCCCAAACTCCCCAGGCAAAATACGAAAGCGGACTGAAGCACCAACCATAGCCCATGGCCCTTGAGGCATCTCTGAGCGATGGAAAACTGTGTTTGCTCATAAGAGAGGCTGATGAATGGTGCTAGTCTCACTCCCTCATTCAATGAATGGGGAAACTATTTCAGGAAGGCCACAGTCTACTGAATTCTCATATCTATTTATGCCTTGCTCTCTCTAGTGAAAATTACTAAATATATAGTCTCAATATAGGTAGGATGAGATTGCTGAAAAGACTGCATTTCATTGTAACCAGGGGGGATATCACAAAAGGTTTCCTGATCAAGGTAGAATTATGGGAAGTTGGAAGGAGCAAAGCCTAGTCAGATATGGAACACAGAGGTCAGTAATCTAGCAGTGGACCAATGGGCATAGTCACATAGAGAAGGAAGGAAGCCATGACCTGGGGTGGCTCTCTCCCAAAACATCCCACAGGCCCACTTACTTCAGGATGTTAAGGCCAAGCCAGAGACTGTGTGAGGACGGGATAGGTGCTAACATTATTCTACCTGTCCTGACTTCCCATCTAAGTTCCAGTAGTCCATTTGCATTTGCTGGGAAATACTTCGACAACCACTTCAGGCTTCCCCCACACGCCTGCACACTTCACCTCCTGACCCTTCAGTGCCTGAGAATGGTAACCATCTCTGGCCCCTCCTTCCCAGCAACTTCCACAGGAATCTATTTCCGAATCTGGCCTTCACCTTTTCTTCGCCACTTGCACCCGTTTCTCTCCTCTTAGTTTCTACTCTTCCCCATGGGCCTACGGGTCTAGGCCACTGTACCTCCATCCAAGGCTGGTGCAGGAAACTTCTGGTGAGTGCCTGTCCCACATCTGTTCCCTCAGTCCAGCAGAGCTGCCATCTCTTCTCCCTTCCGGGTGCCACCCATGGCTCAGTGCTAAGCCTTCCATCACAAGCTCGTTTCCCTCAGAAATCCTATTTCTTTGTGTTTGACATGTTTTACACTCATTGATGCATCCTGTCATTCATTCACATATCCAACACTTGCTGCTTCATCTCCCTGGTAACTGCCACATACGATGGCAGAACACTGTGGTGAGGGGCCCAACTTGTGCCTTATTTTCACTACAATGGTAGAGAGGGACATCAGGGAGAGATTCATCTTGCTCCCAGAGGAACAAGAAATAGAGGATGTGTGTGAGTTGAAAAGAAATAATGATGACCCATAGTAGGAGAGGGAGCAGAGACTCTTAAAGATTAGGAGAGGAGAAAGGTGGAGAGGTGGCAGGTGGCCCTCCTGTTGGAGAGTTATGTGTTCCCCACGCATCTTAGGAGAGTGGTTTTTAAGGGGCTGATAGAAGCATGCCTGGGTCCCAACACATTGAGAGCCTTGGCCAAGGAAACCACAAGGAAAACTCACAGCTGAGAGACTGAGCCTGAGTCTCCACCCACCTGCCGGCAGACCCTGTAAACTTGGACAAGCTTTTGTGCAGATATCACCTTGAGCTGAAAAGATCTGGTCTCTCTCCATGGCTATGTGAATCCTTATCTGTTACAGGATCATCAACAGTGCCAGATCGGGAAAAGTTGCCAGCAACACTGAACCTGTCTTGTGGGTAATGCACCACACCTCCCAGCAAGGCACACAGGACAGGTGAGGGAAAGAGCCCCCAGAAAAAACAGAGAGACTCCTGTTGGGACAAACGTGTTCAAATAGGAGGGAATCACAATTCTCAGATGCTAACCTATTCACTGTTGGCAAGGAAGTCAGAAAAGCGGCCCAGAACCAATAGTATTTCCTAATTCTTCTGATAAACCCAAGCTTCCAGCTTCCACATGAGGTCAGAACCACCGGGGACTATTCAACAGTCTGCAGTTTGAACCAGGGCACCCCAAATCTTGCCTCTTCTCAACAACCATCTTCGGTTCTCTGTGTGTCTGTCCTAAGAGTTAACAGTCAGTGAATGCAAAGAAAAAGCAAAAGGTAATAGTGTATCTTTTATGGGACTGTCCAGGACTGCTTAAATGATTTGGGCCCTAAAATAGACAGTTGTCCTGAAGGGGAAGGCAATTTTCTCATAAATGTGAGCATTGCAATCCTTGCCATCTCTCCCTAAATGAACAGCAACACACTGGCCCTGCTCAGTGTACATGGGAATGTGGGGGAGAGGGGACAGCAACAAAGCGGGATAAGGTTTGGCAAGCTTGGGAAGTTACGGTGTTGCTACACAGAGAGACTACAACAAAGGTGTGCCTCTTTAATAACCTGGTGAAGGTCACCCCAACACAGACTACACCAGCAGTCTAAATATCCAGTCCTGGAGGGTGGGCAGCCCAGTCCTGGCAGGCACTGCCCTGTCAGGGCCCCACAACCCAACCTCAGAGAGCACAATAAGGTGAGAGCACCCCAACAGTGAGGAACAATGTGTGGGCTGACTTAGAAGGCTGCCTGTCTGGTGGTGCTCAAGTGCTAAGTATGTGACCCTACTGGAATCTGCACCTACGTTTATCAGGTATCTTCACTCATTCATTCATTCGAAAGTGGGAGAGCTCCCACTTACTGGTTTACTCCCCAAATACTTACAACAGATAGGGTTGGTCAAGAGCTGGGATTGCAATTTAGTTCTTTCACATGGATGGCAGGAATCCAATTGCTGAAACCACCACTGCTGCCTCCCAGACCTGAGCTGGGTAACAAACCCCAGCACTTTGACAAGGATCCCACAGAGCAACCAGGAAGAGTTCAGCTTCCTGTTCCCCAGCCCTGGTGCACCTGCCCTGCCTCTTCTTCCAACCCATTCCTTTATTAGAATCCAGCAGCGGTTCAGAGCCACCTGGAGGTCTTGCTAACATAGATTGCCAGACCCTATGGGAGCTGGATGTGGGTGGGTGCTTGCAGTCTGTCCTTTCTGATGACTTCCTCAGTGAGTCATTGAGAACACTGCTCCTCTGATTGTGGTCCCGAGACCATATCACCAGCACCACCCAGAAGCTTCCTGGAGCTGGAGAACTGGGGCCCTGTCCCAGATCTCCTGAATCAGAACCTGCACTTTGCACAAGCTCCTCAGGTGATGTTTAGAAACATGAAAGTGTAGCAAGTAGTTGCTGAGTACCAGCCACCTACAAAACTCACCTGGGGCAATTGTTGAAAATGCAGATTTCTCAAGGGCCAGCATTGTGGTTGTCAAGCTACTGCCTATGACGCTAACATCCTATATGGATGCTAGTTCATGTCCCAGCTGTTCCACTTGTGATCCAGCCTCCTGAGAATAGCCTCATAAAAGTAGCAGAAGATGGCCTGAGTGTTTGGGCAACCACATGCAAGACCCAGAAGAAGCTCCTGGCTCCTGGTTTTGACCCAGCCCCACCCTGGATGTTGCAGCCATCCTGAAATACACTCTGGGGTCAGGAATCTGCATCTTCAGAAGCATCCGGGTGACTGTGTTAGACTCTGAAGCTGAGACATGTAGACCAAAGGTTGGGAGAGCACCTGAAGCAGACACTTCTGTTCTCCTACACCAGGGTATCCTGTGTGCACAGAAATCCTTATAGTTAGCTCTGTTTAGGGGACTACAACCTGGGGAGAGAGCGTCTGTGGTCAAGCGCACCTGGCTGTCAGTAGTCCCGTCACCACTGCTTGGCAGAATTCCAAGGCTCCTCTGGGCCCTGCACTCAGCAGCCTCCAGTCTTAGGAGGCTGACTTTGGCATCTCCCTGGGATGGAGGGCACTGCTTCAACATCCTTACACTCCCAAATCTTCCTTCAGGTCCCCCCAGATTCTCCCACTCCTCCTCAGGCTCCCCACTTCACCCTCTCAGACCTCCCCCACCAATCTCTGGCCTTCTTTGTGTCTGCTCATTCAGGAGGTGACTGATTCCATGTAAGACCCAACCTCTGGACGGCAGCTCTGCCCACTCCTTCCCATCCTTCCTACACCATTCTCATGCAGCATCAGGAGACCCCTGGATTACAGAGGCATCACTGCCCATCTCCTCACACATGTGCTAAATGTCTACACTGCCTGAGAATCCACCGTGAGGAGGGGAGAATGCAACCACACTCTGATAAATAATGCCCCATTTTTCAAAGGATGTGGTTCCCCTACGACCTGCTGCCAGTTTAGACATCCTAACCCTTGCAGCAACCCTCTCCTTTTCTTACTTTCTCTAAGCCAGGGATAATGCAGGTGAGGGGGGGCGGGCGGATCATGTTCAGAAAATGGGAGTCACCCAGCAGAGGGTCAGGATGCTTGAGACAGACACAAACTAGGAGGAATGTTCCAGAATGCAGAGGACAGGGTGACAGGTCCCACAACCCTTGCTCCAGGGCTGAAAAGCCCCCACTTGGGCACTCACTCAAAGTTAACCAGCAACAAGCTCTAGCTAGGCCATTAATGCAAAACAGGCTGGAAAGGGGAGATACAGCGTAAGTACTAGCACACACCTCAGAGTCCATCAACCATGAAAAAGGGGAACAGTATCATGGCTTAGAAAATTAAGCCTCAGCCTACCACGCCAGCATCTCACACTGGCACCAGTTGGAATCTCAACTGCTCCAGTTCCAATTCCGCTCCTGCTAATGTACCCTGAGAAAGCAGTGGATGATAGCCCAAGTGTTCAGGCCACTGCGCTCTTCTGAGAGAAGCCAGGACCAGCCAGGACCAGCCCAGCTCCATTTGGGGAGTGAACCAGCAGATAAAACATCTCTCTTTTTCCTTCTCTCTAAAATTTGCCTTTGAAATAGAAATAAGTAAATCTTAAAACACACACACAATGAAAATGGACACTGAAGGACAAGTGTAGGCTACCTACAGGCAACATGGCCTGGGGGAAAGAGGACAGAACCAGTGAGGGAAGCAAGGAGGCCCCCATGGAGGAGCCAAGAACATAGCTTGAGTTATGCTGAGGAAGGCACAGCATACGCCATGGACCCTGAGCATCATCTCTCCACCCAGGCGCTTTGCAGAGTTACCATTCCTACTTTCTGTCTTACTTATTTCAGAGAAGGAGAGAGAAGAGTGAGCTTCTATCTCCTGATTCACTCCCCAGATGCCTGCAACAGCCCTTGGATGGGACTGAAGCAAGAAGCCAGGAACTCAATCCACATCTCCCATGTGGGAGGCAAGAACCCAGAAACCAGCCACTTAAGCCATCACTTACTGCCTCCTGTGGTCTGCATGAGCAGGAAGCTGGAGGCAGGAGCAGCACCTGCTACAAGTTCCAAACCCAAGATACAGGATGCAAGCATCTTTACCACTGCACTGTTAGACCAAACGCCACTCCTCTTTTTCTTCAGGTTCTGAAAGGACCATCACCTACAAGCTTTCCACAGAAGTCACCTGAAAGATTTTCCTTGATAAACCTGAGAATTTATAGGAAATAGCACCTTACCAGGGATGACCATGGTGACATGGAAGAGGCGGGAGGTAGAAACAAGCCATGTCTTGCATAAAGTGGCTGACAGTGAATTCATCTGCCCAAGCTTGCTGGTAAACTTGAGCTCAGCCATGAGACCTGCCCACAGGACCCTCCTAGCCCTAAGCAAAGAGCAGAGACTGCAAATCCTGAAGGAAAAAGATTGCATCCAACTCTGAAGGCTTTCCTAATTCAGTGCCTTTGCAGAGCGACATTTTCCATATGAGGCTCCTTACCTAAGGAAAAGCCGGCATTGCCAGAGAGTTTCTGTCACTACACCACTCAGCAACTCAACAAAGCAAACCTAAGCCTGGCCTGGATGTTCAGCTGCACTATGTGCTTCCCAAACCAAGTTCTCCACAGGCTGGAAGCATAGGATGAGCCCACTGGACAGCTAGGAGAGAGCCCAATGTTAAGCACCTGTTGCCTTCAGCAGGCTTGAGAAATTTTGCTCAAAACGAAAGAGGATGGTGAGGGTAAGCTGAAAAAGACAAGAGGCAAACTGGCATTTGGGGATGGAGTATAAACTGTGATCATCTGCAGGATCAATAGCTATCAGGAGTCCACTAGTGCATGCACAGGAGGATGGGCCAAGGAAGGACAAATGAACCCAGTCTCTGAGTCACCAGGAGAGCAGCTGTCTATCCCTGCAGGATCCAACCAAGGCTCACATGAGCTGGGCTCTTGCCAAGCTTCCCCAAGAGTTTGACCTAGTAACTAAACACTGGGAAGAACACCCAAATAAATGTCCCTTTCCTCCCAACAAGGGCTTGCCTGAAAGTCCTTTGAGCCTTGGCTCTAACCTGAGCTATGAAGTGGCAGAGACGAGCACTGGATACAGCAGTTCAAACACCACTCAGGATGCTCACCTCCCATAGCAACGGACCAGGCTTCGAGTCTAACCTCCACTCTCCATTTCAGCTTCCTGGCCAGCAGCAGTTGAAGGCTCAGAGAGTTGGGCCCCAGCCACCCACATGAGAGACAGATACTGAGTTCCCAGCTCCCAGTCTCCCAGTGGACCATCCCTGTCTGTTGTAACATATGGGAATTAAACAAGCAGATGGAAGACCTCTGTGCACCTCTGTCTCTCTCTTCTCTCTCTACCTTCCTCTCTCTATCTCGTGTGTGTGTGTGTGTGTTTACCTCTCAAATAATTTTTTTTTTAAAAAAGAAGCAACAGAACCTTGGATAAAGTATTTATTCTCAGTGGATTCAATCTCCTCATCTATAAAATGGGAATGACAACAGCATTTCTTTCATGGGACTGTTAAAGCATTAAATGAACTGATACGCAGGAAGCTCTGAAAAGATCTAGCACATAATACCACTTTATACCTATCTGCGAGAACAGGCTTCTGACTTGCATGATCTCTGTAGTTCCTTTCTGCTCAACTATTCTGGATTCACTTCACTGAAAAGCAGCAACTAAATCCCCCTTGAAAATGAAGCCACCTTTCCCTCTGCAATCTATTTGCAAAGCCTGCACATTTTCAAAATCCTCCTGCTGCACTGACTTCTTTCTCCAGAAAGGCCATGTGCTGCGCAGAATGTGGTCATTTGTGTGTTACAGCAACTCCTAAGTTACAAAGCTCGTCAACCTCCTGCAGACTGACACTCTCATCTCCCTGCATCACTGCTGTGCATGTGATGTCACTGCTGTGTGTGATGTCACCACTGTACATGTGAGGTCACTGCTGTGCATGTGAGGTCACCACTGTGCATGTGGAGTCACCATTGTGAAGGTGGAGTCACCGCTGTGTGTGTGATGTCACTGCTGTGTGTGTGATGTCACCGCTGTGTGTGATGTCACTGCTGTATGTGCATGCCATTGCCGTGCACATGACATTATTACTGTGTGCATGTGTGCCACTACTGTGTATGTGATGTCATTGCTGCACATGTGGTGTCACTGCTGTGTGAAATCGCTGCTGTAAGGGTGACATCACTGCTATGTGTGTCACTGCTGTGCATGTGACAATACTGCTATGTGTGACATCACGGCTGTGTGTGCATGCCATTGCTGTGCGCATGACATCACTGCTGTGTGGAATCGCTGCTGTAAGTGTGACATCATTGCTATGTGTGCCACTGCTATGCATGTGACATCACTGCTATGTATATGCATGTCACTGGCTCTTTCTGCATCTTTATGGTTCTCACACCATAAAACCATCAGTCAACACAGGGACTGGCACCACAGCACATGCCCAGCAATTTCACACTGATTCATTCAACAACTGCACGCTGAGAGCCCATGTAGTACCAAATGCTATGACAGGCCCAGGACAAATGAGGTGAGCACTCCAGGCATCCCCAGGCTGGTGGCAGTGGTTGAGGGCTGCAGGCTGCACTTACACAATGGCAAGTGAAGGCGTAAAAAGCCAGCAGCCAAAGCTATGGGCAGCGGGAAAGCCAGGGGCTGGCATGCACCATGGCAGGCAGCCATGGGGAAAGGGCTCCCCTTCGGAAAAATGGCAACTCTTTGCTCCAGCCATCTCTGAGTCCTGAGAATAGCTGCCCCCTAATGCCAGGGGTGCCATAAGAATCCTCTGCATCCAAATGAAAAAAAAAGAGAGATTTCACAGGTGAGGAGGTAATTGCCACTCCATCCACCACCTTCTGCAGTCCTTCCAGCCCCAACCTCCACCACATCCCACTGGAACCACAAGACTCCCCCTAACTGAGCATCACAGTCCAAGTCACCCCAAATTTGCTTTTTACCTGGCAGCCAGAGTGACACTTGTAAAATATAATCATGGCACTTTCCCTGCCCAACCCTCCCGTCTTCTCTGAAAATAAAACCCAGCTCCTCACCATGACCTCTGAGGCCCACAGGGCCTCCTTGGTGCCCTTCCACTCCACAGTCCCCCACTGACTCCCTCGTCCACTCCACACCAACCACATCTGTCTCAGCCCAGCCTGTGGGCCCCCACCTCAGGGTTTTGGCACCTGCTGCAGCCTCTTGCTGGACAGGGCCTCTCTGAACTTTCACAGATCTGGCTCCCCCTCGTTTGAGGGTCAACTCAAGGTCATTTCCTAGCACCCATCCCTCATTTGCTTCCATCTTTCCATAGCATTTATCTCATTATCTAAAAGCACATCATGTCCTTGTCTATTCATTATCTATTTCCCACACTAGAATGCTCTCAAAGGGCAGCTTGCCTTAGTCACAGCTTTATCCCAAAGCCCACAATAACAGCTGGCACAGTGTAGGTTTTTGCTTGGATGAGTAACTCCCTGGGCCTCTGATCATTCCCTCACACAAACACAGCTAGCACCATCCTCAAGTTCATTTCTGATTCTGAAATTTGCAACAGCCACCCCAGAAGACCAAAAAGGCACTAATCAGCACTAATCTAAGCAAATCTGGGATCCAGCGACTCTGGCCCAACGTTGGTATACTTTCCACGCCCATAGCTGAGCGATTTATTGGGACAGACAAGACAGGAAGACTAGTATTTTCAGGGGGGAAGACGGAAGATCAGCAGTGGCCAGTGTGTGCAGCTGGGTCTGAGATTCTGGTTCTCAGATGACAGATGGCCAGTGAAACCCTCTGCTCCATCGGGATGTCAGCTGGGGGAACTGAGCAAGACAAGATTGAGGGCAAAGCCTAGGATGAAGCCCTTAGTCTCACCAACAAGGAGCAAGTGGGGAATGAGGAACTGAGCTAGGAGAATGGACAGCTAAGGGGAATAGCCATGAGTGAGCGGTCAGCAAAGTTGGCAGGGTGGAGGGGCTTCGTGTTGGAACACACAGGAAATGTTCGCAGCCAGCCTCTGCTGGCAAGATGCACATCCTCACTCAGGATGAACACCTGTAAGCTGAGTGATGGTGCTGGAATCGTAGCCACATCCATCACTGTCCAGCAAGGCTGTAACATGGGGGTCAGCAGCCGGCAGAAGCAGGAGCAGTATGACCATGAACCATGACAAAGTCACACACACACTTAGCTGATGAATGTTTTCAATTTTCAGTAAGACCAGAGGCACTTTGTGCAAGTCATGGGTGCAGTGACTACGGTTTTAATGCTGACTAATCAGACCCCACTGGAAGATCTCTCAGGGAGTGTATCTGAAACCTGGTTAGCCCGGGGCTACCAATCGTAAGCCCTGGACACCTCAGGCCTCCTCGCCAGCAGAAAAGAAGGGAGAGACAATGACAAGGATACTACAGTCACCTAATTAGGCCCAGGTACTTAGAGTTAACCCTTCTGTGGAAACATGCTGAAAGACATGCAGCAGCTGGAAAATCTGACAAGATGGGAAACTTAGTTGGAAGCTCCAGAGTTTTCAAGGTGGTTGCCAGGGCAACCTCAGGGACCAGATTCTGGAAGAGCTGAGGCATTCTATTTTAAAAACACCCAGCTGATCATCAGAGAGCCAGAACGAGACAACCAGATAACAACATACCTATCGAAAACTCATCAATAGGAGTATTTCCCAAAGTCGACAATAATTTCATCTGTGAGGTGTATTTTGACCCCTGGAAGCAAAGAACTTCAAAGCAACACCCCCTCCGCCAGACAGCGGTAGAATCTAAAGAACTCTATTTTTTTCTTTTTAATAAATGGGGAGAGTGAAGAGGTGGGAGTGGAGTGTTGGAGCTAATCCTCAGCCTGCAGTGCTAGCATCCCACATGGGTACCAGTTCTAGTCCCAGTTGCCCCACTTCTGATCTAGCTACCTGCTAATGGCCTGGGAAGGTAGTGGAAGATGGCCCAAGCCTTGGGCCTTTGCACTCACATAGGACACAAAGTTCCTGGCTTCAGATTGGCCCAGCTCTGGGCCCTTGCAGCCATGTGGGGAGTGGACCATTAGATGCAAGATATCTCTCTCTCTCTCTAACTCTAAATTTTAAGTAAAAATAAATGGATCTTTAAAATAAATCAACAAATATAGGGTACTTACTTATTTTTGAAAGAGAGGGTGGGGAGAGAGATATCTCCCATCCCATCCATTGCTTTACCTCCCAAACGCCTGCAACCACCAGGGCTGGACCAGGCCAAAGCTGGGAGCTCAGGACTCGATCCAGGTCTCCTACACAAGGTGCAGAAACCCAAGTACTTGGGCCATCAGCTATTGCCTCTCAGGGTACACATGAGCAGAAAGTAGGAATCAGAAGTGCAAACAGATCCAAATCCAAGGACTTCCATATGGCATGCTGCTGCCCCCAGGGCGTCTCGGCCTCGGCACCAAATGGCATCCCTGGGATCTGCATTTTAAAAGCTGTGCCTCCTGCCACTAGATTTGTGGACAATTACTAAAGTGAGAGGAAGAACTTATTGTCAGCTGAAAAGGGTTATACAGGACTTGGTGGAAGTGGATGGGATTGAGGCAAGGCCTTTCCTTCCAGGGAAAGTCTGGCTGGCCCAGAATCAGGGACAAGTGCCTGGGCCAGGTCCCTGAGAGGGCCACGAAGGGCAATAGAGCAACAGGAACTTGATGCAGCAGGCAGTGAGGAGCATCAGAGGTTCAGGAATAGCCTGTGCCCAGCCACATTAGCAGAAATGATCTGAAGCAGCACGTGGATGAATTGGCAAAAGCATGCACCTGATTTTGAGAAAGCCATAAGCAAACCTGTGGCTCTGAAGAGGGAAGAGATTAAACATCTAAGTTTTCTATAACAGGAGTGAAAAGGAAGCAATGAAGAAATGTTACTTTAAAATGCTAATCCATGCCTTGATCCTCAAATTGGATAGCAGTTGGCTCACCAGTGTGGTGTTCGTGAATCATGACATATTTGTCTCTGTACAGCTATATTAAGCAATACCTGGGATCAGGCTTAAGTTATTTGTGTTTGGAAATATAGTTCTCTGGGTGTGTTCCAGTCTCTGCTTCAGAGGAGATGCTGTTATCTTTACACTCATCTACAGAGGGCCTCCAGTGTGCCAGGCGCACACTGTACCACAGGGCAGCCAACAGGGTGGAAGTAGCCTCGGCCCTCAGGAGGATTACATGCTGGTCAGGAAGGGCACACTCCTGTGTCAAGAGATGGCTACAAGCATAGCCCAAGTAGGGAAAGCACAGGCTTTCTCTTCCAGTGGGATAGAGAAGTGTTCACAGAAGGGGAGACATTTCAGTGAAATGCAAATACAACACATTAACCCACAGAGAACATTCTAGGGAGCATCCTGTAAGAAATGGCGCCAAAACTGGAAATCCAGAGCAGAAATTGTGTCTTACGTATCTCCATGCACAGCACTGCGTGCAACCTGGCACGCACAGTTTAGAACACCATCCATGTTGGGTGAGCTAATGGGTATCTGAAAGGAAGCAAATTTCCATGAGGCTAAAGGATGAGTGGAGCCGGGGATTAGGCACAGGGGTGAAGCCACTGCTTGGGATGCCTGCATCACACACTGGGGTGCCTGCTTTGTCTCCTGGATGCTCTGCTTCTGATCCAGCTTCTTACTAAAATGCATCCTGGGAGGTAGCAAATGATGGCTCAAGTATGTGGGTCCCTGCCACCCATGTGGGAGACCCAGGAACAGTTTTGGTTTCTGGTTTGGGCCTGATCCAACACCAACTGTTGTAGGCATTTGGGGAGTAACCCACAGGTGGAAGACTGATCTCTCTCTCCTTTTCAACTCAAATGAAAATCAGTAAGTTTTTAAAAGATTATTCTTACTTGAAAGAGTTACAGAAAGAGAGGGAGAGACAGAAAGAAATCCTCCACCCACTGGTTCACTCTCCAAATGGTTGCAAAGGCCAGAGCTGAACCAGTCTAAAGTGCGGAGCCAGGAGCTTCCTCCAGGTCTTCCACTTTGAGCACAGGTACCCAAGGACTTGAGCCATCCTCTGCTGCCTTCCCCAGCTAGCAACAGGCAGATGAACCAGACGTGGAGCAGCCAAGACTAGAACCAGCACCCATGTTATCTGGTTTTATAGGCAGAGGATTAGCTTGCTATGCCACTGTGCTGACCCCAAAATAGAAAAAAAAATTTTTTTTAAACATTCATTAGAGGAAATTGCAAATGTTAAATGGTCATTCACTCTCAAAAATCAGGATCCTAAAAAGGGTTCTGTGTAAAGAAAACACAGACAATCAAGGTTGCTTAGGTCATTCCAACACTAGAGTGTAGTGTGAACAGAGGAGGAGAATGGGTAAACAGACCAATGACCCAAAGCAACCTAGGAAGCTACTGCAATCATCCAGAAGGAGGCAAACAGAGCTCTGCCAGCAGTGGCATGGAAGACAAGGACTGCGATTCATACAGCACTCCAGAAATCAGAGCCAGAGAATGACAACAGGTGTAGCCTCCACCCCAAGGAACAGGGCAAAGAGCTGACGGCAGCTGGAATGTAGACACATGAGACCATCCCTTCCTCTCTCTGCATTTTTGCTTCAACCTGAAACATAGGATATGCCCTTCAACTCTCCACGCCTTGGGGAGGCATCTTGGAGGAAGCCTGTGGACTGGCTTCTTTGTTCTGGAACCGGCTTGCCCTTCAACTGCACAAATTCTTTCTCCACTCCTGCAAGCTTGCGGGAGGGTTATGTGGTCTGGGGTCAGAGCCTGTCTCTTGGCAACACAAGCCCGGGACCTACTGCTTTTTGATAATGATTCATTGTCCTGTTCTCCAAAGTTTCAAAGTGCTTCCGTGCCCTTCCATGCAGCTGGCTGGGGCACACATGAACCCTCACCAAGACTCTTGTGCCTGTCCCCAGTTAGCTTCAAAACTAAAGAGGTGAAGAATTATTTGTTGGCTCTCCTTTCCCCAATACTCAGTGTGGAGATAAACAGCAGGACTGGGTTAACAAGGCCCAATAGTGACTGCACACATTTGGAATATGAGAGGCTGAATAGGAAGGGACATGCAGACATGGGGACCATAGAAAGATGAAATC
Source organism: Ochotona princeps (assembly GCF_030435755.1). NCBI lineage: Eukaryota > Metazoa > Chordata > Mammalia > Lagomorpha > Ochotonidae > Ochotona > Ochotona princeps. The sequence continues at coordinate 31,134,317 of NC_080841.1, read as the reverse complement.
ACCACAAGCACTACGACACTGCAGAGGGGAAGCTCTGGCGACAGAGAGCTTATGCTAAACTAACATGTGGTGCTTGACAGTGAGTGGGGCTGGTATTATGGTGCAGTGGGTCAAAGCACACCTGTGATGCTGGACTCCCACGTGAGTGCTGGTTCATGTTCCAGCTGCTCTGCTTCTGATCCAGCTCCCTGCTAATGCGCCTGGCAGAGCAGCAGAGGAGTGCCCAGTGTCTGGACCCTGGCTATCCATTTGGGAGATCCAGATGGAGTCTGCGGCTTGCTGGCCCACTACAGCCATTTGGGAAGTGGACCAGAAAATGGAACATTTCTCTGTCCCTCCTTCTCTCCCTCTAAATCTGTTCTTCAAATAAATAAAATCTTTGAAAAAAAAGAATGAGCACCTCATTCTCTGCACAGCTGATCTGTTCTTCACACATCCACTCTTTACAAGCTCTGTGCATTTTTTAAAAAGACTGAAATCTGGGTCTGGTGCAGTAGCTTAGTGGCTAAAGTCCTCGTCTTGAAAGCCCCGGGATCCCATATGGGCACCAGTTCTAATCCCGGTGGCCCTGCTTCCCATCCAGCTCCCTGCTTGCAGCCTGAGAAAGAAGTCGAAGACAGCCCAAAGCCTTGGGACCCCGCACCCATGTGGGAGACCCAGAAGAGGTTCGGACTCGTGGCTTATAATCGGCACAGCTCCAACTGTTGCGGCCACTTGGGGAGTGGATCAGCAAACGGAAGATCTTCCTCTCTGTCTCTCCTCCTCTCTTTCTAAAAAAATAAATAAATAAATCTCTCAAAAAGAGAAGATTGAAATCTATATTTACAGATCCCTAAAATATTAAAAGGATCAAACAAGGCAGGTCATATCTGACCAACCAGCTTCTAACTGCAACATGGCATGGAACAGGAATATAAGGCTAAGAGGAGAACAGCAGTAAACACAAGTACAGAGAAAGGAGAGGGAGATCAGAAGGAAAAGGGAAGATTATGCAACACAGAAGGGAAACTAAGACAGGGAAGGAGGTGAGTCACGTGGCTCCATAGGAAGTCAAGGGCACCAGGACAGAGACGTCAGCCCCAGTGGATCTGGTCATTGAGATGCATTAGTGACCTTCAAAACATCATCAAAAGAACACCTGCCAGACTGCAAGGGATTCTGGGATGAAGAGGCATGAGGGACCGTAGGTGGAGTGAGAACGACTCTTCCAGAAGTTGGCACAATTTGAAAGAAGAAATGTGTGGGCTGGAAGCAGGAAGGGTTACCCAGGTCAGTGAAATTTTTTTTAGAGCAAGGAAGATGAGATGTGTTTGCTAATGGTGGCTAGAGGTGGGGAGAGCAGGAAATGGGTAAGACAGAAAGGTCCTGGGGAAAGAGGGAGCTAGTGTGGATGTGCTCCTGGCTAAGAAGGGTATCGCATCCTGGGTGAGCGTTTACAGGGGCAGAGGGGACCTGAGCAGCAAGGAAGGTTTGGAGGGATGAACCTGTGGCAAGGAGGGGGAGGGGAGGCATGTGGCACAGTGGGTAACATGCCACTTGGGATGACTCCAGCTCCCTGCTAATGCCCATCGTGGGAGACAACAGGGAATGGCTCAAGGGTTTGGGTCCTGGCCATCCAAAAGGGAGACTCAGCTCCTGGCTTGGGCCTGGCCCAGCCCCGGCTGTTGCTGACCGACAATGAACCGGCAGATGCTGGATCTTGAGCTCTCCCTCTCTATGCCTTTCAAATACATAAAATATATTTTGAAGATGGTAAAGTGGAGGGAGAAAGACAGGCAGAGCTCAGTCTCCAGGGTTTCCACTTTCTCAAGAGTGTACGTGACAGAGAAGGCAAGCACTGAGGGGTAGCAGACTCCCTGGGGAAATGAAGGAGCTCTCAGCAGAGGGAATGTGACGGCGAGTGGGCTGCGAAGTCAGAAGCCAACTACATGGTGACAGAGCACGAAGTCTGGTGCTGGACAGAGATGGTGCCTTGCAGTACCTGGGATTCCACAGCAGAGCGCAAATGACGAGGTGGGGAAGGCATGTCAGTCAGCACAGGTGACAGGACAAGAGGGTCACTCCTTCCGGGACCTCCCACAAGGCGACAGTGCATGCTAGGCAAACGTGGACCGGGAGGTGCAGCCCAGGAGCTCCACAATGAGCAGCCAGGCTCCTCGGCAGCCACGCTATACCAAACAATGTGCATCTAAAGATCCCAGTGCCCTACAGGATCACAGGCTCTCAGGCAATCCTAGGTGACCTGCAGACCACAGAATCAACAACCTGCTAGAGCTGTCCCAGAACCCAGTGGCACATTGGCCGTGCCTGCAATCAAGAAGAAAGGCAAGCAAATCCACTTCAGTGAACTCCGTATGTCAATTCTCGATCATCCACACTAAAAGAGGGGTACCCCACCACAGCCCAAAGCAGCAGGGGATCCCTTATGAGAGGTTCAGGGTGATGTGTATTTTGTGCTTGCTCATTTTCCATCCAAGAGATTTGCTCTCCCAATTACATCCTGCTTATGTCTTCATTAAAATGGGCTTCCCTTTCCTGCAGCCAGAACACAGGGACAGTCAAGCAGAGGTTGGATACTTGCAGGATACAATGAAACAAAGACTAATCCACCTGTCAACAGAGAGAGGTCAAGGGCATTTCAACAAGTACACTGAAAAACAAGTCCAGTGAAATCAATGTGAATGATACTGTGGGGGAACCCCTGTACTCTGGAAGGGAAAGAAGAGATGGGGTCAATCTCAACTCTCACTTGTGACACAGGGCTCTCTCTGGTTCTGCTCACCTGCGGAACAAGGGGCCCTTGCAGCTCTAACCTGCCAGGATGCCAACCTGGAGGGTGGTGACTGCAGAAGCCTCAGCACTGTTGACAGCTCCCCTTCCACTTCCTTGCTAAACACCTGCTCTGTGTGGGCAGCAGGCAGGGGCCTCACAACTCAGTCCCAGCCTGTCACTTGCAACTGGTCTGGCTGGGGATGAAACAGCAGTGCTGCCTGCTGAGCGTGATGGAGAATACTGAGATAACCCAGAAGGAAAGAGACCACCTGACACAGGACACAAAAGGCTTCCCAGAGGATTGAGAGAAGAGCTGGTGTTTTAAGAAAGGGGAGGTGTGATGGGCCTGAGGACTTGGGATACCTACATCCCACACTGCAGTATCCCAGCTCTGTTTCTGATTCCAGCTTCCTGCTAGTGTGCAGCCTGGGAGGAAGCAAGGAATACTTGAACAGTTGGATCCCTGCTATTCAAGTGGGAAACCCGAGTGGCACTCCCAGTTTCTGGCTTGGCCTGACCCAGCCCCAGCTGGTGTGGTCACTTGGGCAATGAAGCAGTAGATGGAAAATTTTTGTCTGCCTCTGTCTGTCCCCTCCCAGCTCTTCCCCTTCTGTCTTCAAATAAATAAAATAAATCCTAAAGTTTTTTTTCTTTATGAAGAATAAAATCACCTCTTTAGGCACTGAGCATAGTAGATAATGCCACCATTCTCAGTCAGCATCTCAAATGGGTGCTGGTTTGGGTCCTGGCTATTCCATCTCAGATCCAGCTTGCTGCTGATGTTCCTGAGAAAGCAGTACTTCTGCTTCTGCCTGGAGCTCTACACAGGCACCTGGGGGATGATGACCTATGTGCCAGGCAGGCTGTGGGCTCCCCGGGGTGAAAGGGTAGGAGAGAAACAGACTTGCCTCCTTACATAACTTTGGGGAAAGTTGCCTGGCGATTTTTAGAAAAGTACTGTAAGTTCCTATACTCTGGCATGCCACTCATACTATCATAGGGTTATTAGTACAAGCCACAGTCCATAAAAGTGCAAGTGAATGCATTAGGTATGCTGTGCAATTCATTTTTAAGAGATCTACAGCTTTTAACTTAGAGGAGCTGCACGATGAAATGGTTTCTGAAGAAAAACTGAAGTTACAGTAAGGCATCCTGCTCCCAATCTGTACAGCATATGTTCCAAGACCTCCCGTACCTGACCCACACTTCACACTAAGCCTTCCCATCCAGTACAATAACCATTTTCATTAAGCATTTATTACACACCGAGCTCATTCTTTTTGCATTTAAAAAGCAACAACAAAACTCGCATGAACTTCTTCCCAATTGCACAGAGAGAAAACATGTTCCTACATATATTCACACAACTTAGCAACCTCAGTATATGACTCTTGTTTATCCTTGTAGGGAGGACTTGTTTGCCTTTTTAGTTATAAGAAGCACTGTGTGGCTTCTCTTTGGCTTATCTGAACTGTACTACTCCAGCTCTCTGGAAACTGAGAGTTACTTGAACACACACTGAAATACCAGGGCAGTTGCTCTGATAATGGAAATAGCTACTGAATAAATAAGAACTAATGGGCAGGCAGCATATACAGTGTGTATACACTGGACAATGGGATTAGTGACATTCCAGGTGGAACAGTGCAAGACAGTGAGAGATTTTGTCATGCTAACCATAAAGTGTGCAATTTAAAACTCATGAGTTATCTGTGTCTGGAAGTTTCCATTAAATATTTTTGGAACACAGTCAATTATAGGTAACTAAAACCTTGAAAAACAAAAATAGGTTGGAGGTGGGAGGTTACCATATAGAAAAAAAAAACGGTTTCTATACTCTTGGGACAAAAAGACATTAAAAACAAATATATATTAATATGGGTATGTGTATTTACTTTTAAAAATGCAGAAAGTAAAGTTAGAATACAAACTGATTTGGGTGCCAAAACAGTGAAATCCACACATGAGGAGATCTTCAAAACATTCATGAAAAATCATAGTATGCATGGACTTCAAAAATTTTACATCAAAGTAAATGTTTTTGTTTTCAATTGAGAGACAGAGACAGACATAGTTCCCATCTGCTGATTCACTCCCCAAATGTTCACAATGGCTGGGTCTGGACCAGGGGGCCAGGCCAAAGTAAGGAGCAGGGAAGTTAATCCACATTTTTCATGTGGGCAGCAGGGACTCAATTACTTGATCCATCATTGCTGCCTCCCAAGAGTTGTATCAGTAGCAAGCTGGAACTTAGAGCGAAACTGGGAAACACACACAACAAGAAACTAAATCAATGGCTTAACCACTAGAATAAATGTTCAACCCCAAATGTAAAGATTTATTTGCAATGAATGAAGCAACCAAGAGAAGAAACAGATAGATCTTCTATCCATTGGCATTCCCCAAATGCCTGCAATAACCATGGCTGTGCCAGGCCGAAGCCAGGACCAAGGAACTCCATCTGAGTCTCCCTCTTAGAGAGCAGAGACTTGAGTATTTGAGTCATCACCTGCCACCTTCCAGGCACATTGGCAGGAAGCTGGATGGGAATGTGGAAATGGGACTGGATCTCAGGTGCTCCAATATAGAATGCAGGCATCCCAAACCTGAGCCACACCACCACAACTACCCTAGTCCAAGCTTTTAACGCTGGTATGTTATTGTTAGTAATGAGAAAGGAGGGAAGAGTTCAATAGCATTTTCTCCTGATCTGTGCATCATTTTACTAGTACAAATAAGGATATGCTACTTTTATAATCAGAACAACTAACACAGGCACCACACAGTTAGCTGAGGGTCAGGCAGAGCAAGGGTAAACTCTGATTGCCTTGGACACCAGAACTCCAGCTTCTCCAGCCTTGGAACGCTGGGACTTGCACCAGCAGTGTCTTTGGACTCAGAGTGGTATCACTAAGCTCCCCTAGTTTTGGAACGTGGGACTTGGGCTGAGCCATGCTACCTGGTTCTCTGGCTTGCAGGTGCTCCAGTGTGGGAGTCCTCAGCCTCCATAATTGAATGAGCAAATTCCTCTAAGCCTTTCCCAGGGCCAGCATTGTAGCATAGCAAGTTAAGTGATGCTGGAATCCCATATGGGCAATGGTTTTTGTCCTGGATGCTCCACTTTCAAGCTAGCTCCTTGATAATACCCTGGAAAAAGTATCAAAAGACAGCTCAAGTGGATGGGCCCCTTCCCATGGGAAACCTGGAAGAAGCTCCTGGATTTTGGTTTTGGGCTGGCCCAGCCATTTTTACTGATTTGGGAGTGAATTAGTAAATTCTCCTATGGGAGAAGTACCCCACGTAGTCACCACAATCGTCTAGTCCACTCACACACTCATTCACTGTACCAGCAAAGCATGATTAGCTAAATGTCACTTTCTCAGCAAAGTGCTAAGTGGCTGCTATGGTTGGGATGTAGTTTGTCCCCAAGGGCTGCTGTGCTGGATGTGTGGTCCTCAGAATGATGGGGCTGACATTGGTGGGACCTCTTGGAGGTGGCGCCTAGCAGCAGGTCTTCCCATCATGAGCGAAGCAGGTGATATAACATAGCATAATAGAGCAGTGAACACAATAGACAATACTCTTACTAACTTCATACTCTGCTGAGGAAAGCAAACATAGTAAAGGTTTGTGGTGTTTTTTTAAGGATATTTTAAAAGCAGAGTTACAGGGAGAGAGGAAGAGACAGAGATCTTCCATCCTTTGGAAGATCTCTCTAAATGGCCACAATAGTCAGAGCTGGGCCTGTAGCCAGGAGTCAGAATGGCCAGGGCCCAAGCTCTGCTGCTTTCCCAGGCATATCAACAAGGAGCTGGATTTAGCAGTTGAGACATGAAGTGACTTCCACAGGGGATGCTGGTGTCACAGGCACTGGCTTAACCTATTCCCCATGCCGTAACATCAGCCCCACAGTAAGCACTTTATGAAGTACTATACCTTGTAAGTTTTATCTATCACACTTATCTTCCTTTTAAAGACAAGGATATGTGTACTTGAGAACTTTATCAATAATTCAAAGCAACCCAATATCCATCACTCTTGGTCTCTATTAGCACAGGCATTGCCACAATTAAAACGTGAAGAGCTAGACGTTTGGCCTAGTGGTTCTGACAGTAACTGGGATGTCCTCTTTCACACTAGGGTTCCTGGGTTCAAGTGCCAGCTCCACTTCCGATCCCAGCTTCCTGCTAAAATGTGCACCCTGGGAGGCAGCAGGTGCTTGGGTTTCAGCCACCTTCGCTGAGCCCTGGTTGTCGTGGTCCCTTGGGAACTAAATTTGTGGATGGGAAACTTCTGTCCAATTGTCTGCCTGCTTTGCTCTGTTTGCTGCTTTAGTTAAACATGTAGGTGCTACAAAGGCACCTGTGAACATCTGGCTTGTGAAGAAAATGATGCAGACTCTGGGAAGACACACGGCTTTCACTTCATCTGTGAATCCTGATGATGGAATCTGAACCACACATTATCCCGCCGTGGGAGGAACCTGCCTCACAGGCTCCAGTTCCACCAGGACACAAGTGGCGCAGGCACTGTCCCCCCCAACGTGCTGAGCAGCAGCAGTGGTGACATCAGCACTGAAAGACTACAATCGTGGAACTGTTCTCGCTGCGTGTTCCTCACCCACCTCCCTGGGCTGTAATTGGGGATCACTGCCCCCAGAATTTCATCATCGCTTTGACCATTTGGCAGATAGAGAAAGAGAACTGTATGGCTTTTCTGTCCCTTTACAATAACGACACTTTGCATTTGTATAGCACTTTTAACTTAGGCAGTGCATTTTCTTGTCTGTTGCCAGGCTTTATCCTAATGAAACAAAACTCCATGTGTTGTGTAATTGTCTGTTCCGCAGAGAGAACTTAGGAATCAGAGCCAGTAAACTCTGTGCTGGAGGAGAACCAATGCCCCAAATTGCTTCAAGAATAACAAGTCCCACAGAAGTTGCAAATGGAGCCAGCATGATAACTCGGCAGTGCAGCTCCTCTGTGGGGAGAAGTTACATCTGGTGCCTGGGAAGCAATTCAGCACACGCTGGGTGCCCAGAGGAGTCCTCAGCTACTTCCAGGGGATCTCGATACTACCACTGCCCAGCTCCAGGCTGATGCCCACTTTTAACTTTAGGAGACAGTAAAAGTTGAGACTGAAAGGCAGACACTCTGTAATACTAGAGTGGGAGGGCATTAAGAGTTGGCAATATTGGTTCATGATGCGGCCTAGAAACACAATCCACAGAATGCTTGCTGCCTCTTCAGCAATTTGGAAAAGGACAAGAATGAGTATTTGGAAGGGTGAGCAAAAAACAGAATCTTTATTTCTCGCCATGTTTTTTGCAAAACCAAGCCATGTGAAAGTGAAGCGGCCACCAAGAAAAAGAAACAGTCCATGGATCCCTTGCACCAAGTCCCTCTGCTGCACCGGCCTGAAGTGAGGACCGACTCCCTCGGTCCACTGGGTACCTGCTGACAAATTATTGCTTTGACTCTGGTACCACTTAGGAAATCAGGTCCTCTGAATCACACCCTGGGAAACAGCGCAAATGCCCTTCCACCCACTTGCTCACCAAAGATTGGCTCACCCTCCAAATCAGTGACTCACAGTTCAGTGCCCAGGCTGGGCTCCAGAACAATTAAATGGGAAACTCTGAAACACGATACCCAAGCAATAGTATTTTTCAGTCTGTCCAGGTGACTCCAGTGTGTAAACCAAGTGGAAAGCCAGCACTGTGACTGCATCCATTGCAACACCCACCCACTGTTCCAGGCAGCATGAAACACCTGTCACTCACCTGTCTTTGGTCTTCTCCCCATGCCCTAACCTGAGCTCAGCAGTGAGAGCTCACACGTTACAAATAGTCCACAGTGTTAGGTGGCTGCTAGTCTCACGGTCACTAATCCACTTAGCTAATTTAGAAGAAGCAGACACCCTGATAAGTAGCATAGCAGGTGCAGAAATAAAGAGGACATGATCCATGCCTCAATAAGATAAATGTGTAAGGTCTGAGTATTGGCAATCACAAAGGTTTGAATGATCAGCTCAGGAAGGCAGAGAAAAAACAAGAGGGCTTTTAGATGAACTGAGCATATTCTTACAATGATCTCACTTCTCTCTCTCTCTCTCTCTCTCTCTCTCTCTATCTATCTATCTATCTATCTCAGTGCATAGCACAAGACTATGAACATAGTAGTTGGAAATAAATTCCACTAAATCAAATTGGTACCCACTGGGTTTCTTCCATCACGACCAACACCAGGATTCCTTAGCTCCCCCCAAGCCCCAACATGCCCAGCCACTTCAGGTACCACTTGACACCCTGGAGACATGCAGACTCAGCCCCTCCCCTTGAATCCCCTTGACATTTGGAGGTGAATGTCAGTGGCTGTGTGCCCTTCACTGGCTATACCGCTGGTTGCATTCCTTCTTGTAAGGGACATTGGCATGGTCCATCAACATCCATAAAGATCCTCAACCTATAGCCAAGTACACAGTCCCCCAGCATGAAGACCAGCTATGGCCATTTGCCCAAGACCTGGTCTACAGGAGCAAGTGAATGGACCATGCCTTCACAGCAATGGTTGCTTTCTTCACCCCTCCTCCCTTCTACGTGTGGGAAGGTCACAGGGTTGACACCTGATGAACCAAAAAAGACCTAACAATGAAGAGCCCCAATGGCAGGAGTACCCTGTGTCTCTGGGGGACATCACGAGCCACTGTTTCCCACCCAGCCTCTCCCCAACACAACAACCCTGCCACCCCCCAGAGCAAGCGCCAGTATGTTCTAGCCACGGCCACTTTGTTTTCAATTTACTCACAGCTGAACCCACATCTCACTGCATTTCCCTGCCTCCCACACATTCTACAACACCTTATGTTCCTTTTCACATTCATGAGAGGAGATTGTAGGAAAACCCAAGCTATTCCTGTCAGAACAGTCGATGACTTCATGACTTCCCACAGCACAAAGGCCAGGCTGAGAGAAGCTGCTCTGCCGCTGACAACAGCAAGCAGACAAGTTGACTTTCTTCTGGTCCCTACAGTCCTCAAGACCACAGTGGCGGGGTGAGAAGGTGGCTATCGTTCTCTGACAAGGCCCTTGGTAGTCTGGCAACCACTTGCACCTGGGGGTGCAGACAGAAGTCAAAGGGGCTGAGGCGACTGGGCCTGTACCCTGGAGCTAGAACTGTGTTTTTTGGAACAAAGTAGACACGGTCAGCCCACTCTCAGGGTTGCGTGAAGATTTAGTTCCACAGCAGCTTCAGGCCCTTCCACAAGCCAACTAAACCCGAAGTTGAACTTAAAAAAGGACTCTGGGCTGTAATCATCAGGATTATCCAGAAAAACAGAATCAAGAGGGCATGTGTGAAAAGACAGACTGACAGTAGTTCCCCTCTATCAAGCTTCATTTTCTGTGATCACCCATGTTCCAAAATTACTATGGTGAAAATTCCAGAAATAAACAATGCTTAACTGTTAAACTGCATGCCATTCTGAGTAGTTGTAGTGTGATGAAGCTCACACTGTCCCTCCTTGGACATGAGTGGTCCCTTTTGTCCAGTGGCCCCATGCTGTATATGTTACCTACCCGTTACTCACTAAGTAAGCATCTTGGTCACTGGATCAACTGCCACAGTATCACAGTGCTCATGTTCAAGGAACCTTTATTTTACCCAACAATGGCCCCAACGTGCAAGCATAATGATGCTGCGCCCACTTTGGGTGCTGTAAAGTGGATCCTTCAAATGAGAAATACAAGGCAGTCCAATGAGCTGTTTCGAGAAAGTGAGAGAGACATCATACTCAACCAACTTTCACCACAGCTATTTCTATAGCTGTTCTACTTTATTATTAGCTACTGTTGCTAAGGTCTTACTAACTGTACCTCAGCTATAAAACAAGCACTATCACTGATACAGATGTATAAGAAAAAGACACGGTATACTCAAGCGTTTGGTACCGTCAGCGATTTCACTTCCAGCAAAGACTTTGGAACAAGAATATCCTCCAGGGGCAAGGCAGGGCTACAGTATTTTAAGGAACTGGGTCACATGATTACAGAGACTTAGTAAATGCAAAATCTGCACGGTCAGTGTCTGGCAGGTCAGAGACCCTGAAAGAGTAGAGTCTGCAGTTGAGAGCTGGGGCCATATATGGATGAACATCATCCTTGCTCACGGAGGTCAGTGCTCCCCACCAGCGAATACAGCACACTCACACTGCAGAGGGTCCTCCACTTTGCTCAGAGTCCACTGGTTTCAGTGGGATTCTCACAGCCATGAAACACTCACACAGAATACCCATAATGATATCTGACTATAGATCGGGACACCTTGGACTGGTTTCCTTGACCCATAAAACTAACCCATGGACGTCAAGGAGTTTCCATTATTTCTGGATGGATATGTTTCAAGATCTATCCAGATATGACTGGAGGCCAGTCAGGTTTGAGAGCCACTTTCAATGATGTGTGTGCTAAGGGACCATTAACTCAGTTTCTTTTCTCAAGTCCATGAGGACTGCACAAGTTGTTACCCTCCATGAAGTTGCTTGTGCCAGACCCACACGGATCTAGAATCCAAGCTCTGCCAAGTCTTGGGTCAGGAAGACATTCTTTCCATGGAGGGGTCTGCTCAGCTGGGGCTCATTACATAGGAGTTGGGTGCTAGCCACATTTGCCCACTGACCATCAGCTGCCCTGGGTCAAAGCCTGCTGCCCTTTCCCTTTTCCTCTTACCCTGCAGGCCTCAGGGAGCTGCTTAGGAGACACATGCGTATCTACCCATCACCCAAGCCACCCTATCTCCCATAGTGTTTCTCTGCCCTGGCCACACAGGTAGGGGCATTGTCAAAAGGCAAGTGACTGGGCCTCCCCAAAAGCTGCTGGAACAGAATTTCAGGCTGTGGTTCCCTTAAGGATATTAGCACCACCCTCTAACCAACTGAGCTAACCGACCAACACATTCCCATATGGATATACACTGAAAAATCTCCAGAGATGACGTGACTAGAAAAGATGAGAAACCACCATCTCAGCTCAGAACAGATACAAAAGAACATCAGTCTCTTGTGCTATTTCCTGACTCAGGATGAATTTTCACAGTAAGGCAGCCCTGAAGAACAGACAAACCCACTGCCCTGGGACTCTATGGTCCCTCCCACTCTGACCCTGGGTGTGGCCATTTGCTTCAGCCAATATGATGCTTGCAGAGTGGATGCAGGCAGAAGCTTCAAGAAGCACTGTGCATTTCCACCTCTCTTGCAGAACAGGCCCATGGAAACTGTGAGCTGAGAGAGTAGAGCAGAGCCCAATCTTCCCCGACCCGCACCTACACCACCTCCCACAGCTGGGGCCCACCTGGGTTAGCTAATGGCCTGTTGGCGTCCTGGTTTAGGCATGAGCCCAGCCAAGACCAGATGGATGCCTTCCCATCCCCAAGCCCAGCCACCCCAGATGACCTGTGCACACAGCAGGAGAAACCAAAAATCTCAGCAATGGCTGTCGGCTGATCTGACGGCTTATCCCCGTGGCACTGGAGGACGTACAAGGACAGCCACCCAGATGGGAATGGAAAGTCAGCACCCATTAGCGAGGGGTACGCTTGCCCAGCCCTCCCTTCGCCTGTCGCAGCCCCAAGAGAACAGTGAAGTGAGGATGGGCACCATCTCCACCCCTCCAGCTTCCGGCTCAGCAGCCCTGTGACAGCACCACTATTTACTCAGCGAGTGACATGTCCCAGCTTGCCCTCTGACTAACAAGGAGCTTGCCACAGAGAGAGCGTCTCAAAATACATTATACATGAGACACGGTTTCTGAACTAGCTGCAAGTTTAGTTCTGGCATTGGCTTACTTTTCTTCAAGCACTCCCTTTAGGGGTGCACTCCTCCAACAAGCAGGTAAATGGAATGAGGGGGAAAGCCCAGCAGGGATCTGCTTGGCCTCAGCAGCTGGGAGCCAGGCATTTCCGCAGGGTCCCCGAGGCCACGTGTGGCTGTGGGATTCCTGTCATCCCTTTCTAACAGCCAAGCCAAGGGACTGCACTGGTGGCCTTTATACTGCGTGTTTCAAGAGAACCAACAATTTGTCCTAATTAAAAATGTGGACCCTGGGGCTGGTGCCATGGTTTAGTAGGCTAAGCACCTGCCTGCGGCACTGACATTCCACACAGGTGCCAGTTTGAGTCCCAGCGATTCTATTTCCAATCCAGCTCCCTGCTTATGGCCTGGGAAAGCAGGGGAGGATGGCTCCAGTCCTTGTGCCTCATACCCATAAGAGAAACTCAAAAGAAGTTCCTGGCTTGGATCATCTCAGCTCCAACTGATGTGGCCATTTGGGGAGTAAAGCAGTGGATGGAAGATTTCTGTGAAATGGGACCATTAATAGCAGCTACTTTCTTCTATAGCTGCAGTGGAGATGAAAAGAATTAACACTAAAGCCAAGCAGCAAACACTCAAAAGATAAAAACTGCCAGGGCTCCTGATAGACTTTAGAAATCCTCCTTCCATGAAAAACTCCCCCACAACTGTCTCTAAGTTCGCATCGCTCCATTAAAAGCCACCATTCCCTCCTGAATCCTGTGGGAAAGACTGTGTTAACAGCTGCCAAGATTCCAACTCCAATGAATCCCTCGTGGCAACAAATGCCAGTAATTAGAGAAAGGTGCCATCTTTGCCATCCTCCCAAGTCATGGAGGGCCGGCAAGCCTCCCAAGGCACCGAAGCAACATGGAGTTCTCTGGAGGTGCTGTTGGGAGAGGGCAGAGAATGCTCTTAGTAGTTCTCGCTGAGCTCTAAGAAACTGGGGCAGAGCTTGAACCCACTGTGGGCTGATCTGTAGAGTCAGTAAATGGAGAAGCCGGCATTGAAGATCCCTTCCTTCTATAAAAATGGTACATGCGGGCCCGGTGGCATGGCCTAGCAGCTAAAGTCCTCGCCCTGAACACCCAGGGATCCCATATGGGCACCGGTTCTAATCCCGGCAGCTCCACTTCCCATCCAGCTCCCTGCTTGTGGCCTGGGAAAGCAGTTGAGGATGGCCCAATGCTTTGGGACCCTGCACCCGCATGGGAGACCCGGAAGAGGTTCCAGGTTCCCAGCTTCGGATCGGCACAGCACCAGCCATTGCGGCTCACTTGGGGAGTAATCATCGGACGGAAGATCTTCCTCTCTGTCTCTTCTCTGTATATCTGACTTTGTAATAAAAATAAATAAATAAATCTTTTTTGAAAAGTGGTACATGCTTACGGTTAGCTCCTGTCATCATCATGTTACATAACAAGTCACTGCAAACCTCAGTGCTTTAACAGCAGCCACACATCTAAAGGACGGCTGGGGGTCACCAGAGCAAGCAGGTTACAGGTGGGCCCAGGTGAGAGCCTCCTGCCTCTCATCTCTCATTCTCAGGACAAAAACCAGTAACACCCAAGGGCTCGTAAGCTCTCCCCTCCTTTCTCTCTCTCTCTCACACACACACACACATACACACACACACACACACACACCTGTTCTTGTTCCAAGGTGACAAACCCATCACACAGCACAGCCCAATGACATCAACAGGGAGAGACTTCTAGTAGGTGGAACTATTGCTAGATCCCAGGGCAAAGGTCACAGAGACAGAGCCGGCATGAGGGACAGGTGAGTTGTTCAAAAGCCCAAAAGGCCCTCATCATGGGGTGAATGCTCTGCCGTCAGAATCTGAAATTTCTTCACATGGAACCCCATGTTGCCTTTTTTTTTTAACCAGCCCCTGAAAATTAGACTGCTGGACCCGATGTGGGGAAGGATAGACTTGATAATGATGTTGTGCTTTCACTGGACACAGCTGACTCCTCGCTGAGACACTGTCTCATCCATGCCCCACCTCCCCCAGACCCTGCTTTCAGAGCCCTGCAACAGCATTTCTGCAGGAGATTCCAGTTCTGCTCACGGCTTCGCCTCCCACACAACGGCTCCCTGGGACAGAAGCGTGACTCTCCACAGAGGCACAGACAGGCGGTTCCTGCTGGGATCAGTTGTAGTCTGACACTGCTATGTTCTTCCCAGTATTCAACCTGGAGCACCTGCCCTCTCCCATCAGCCTCCCCAGTGAACAAAGCAACCCCCTCCATCACCAAGCCCCATTCATTCAGCCTCCTGCAGCGCATCTTAGTGCGAGCTGCTCAATGAAAGAGGGAAAACCATCACCCGCCAGACCGCCTGCCATCATCCACTAGCGTCAACCCTGCAGCAGGACCGCACGTGCTCCTGGGGAAAGCAGGACATGAACTACAGAATCCAAAAAAAGAAAAAGTGGGGAGGGGGGAGCCCAAAGGGGGTTCCTAACTATACAACTGAGCACCTCTCTTCTTCAACCAGCTCAGTCTGGCTTAAAACCACCTCTCCCGATAGCTGGGCTACCTTGGTCTTAGGGATGTGACAGCCAGTGCCCAAGTCTACAGCCACAACTCAAGAAATTTCTCTTTACTCTCACACCGATCAGTTGAGCTCATTCATCTTCTCCAACAATCCTCTGAATTTGCAGTTGCCACAGGAGGCCCCATAAGAACCCTTTATGTTTTTGACCTAAAAGCAGCCAAAAAAAAAAAAAACCACCTCTGGCTTCCATGATGCTCTTTTCAGTGCCCCTCAAATCCTCCCTAGTACGCTGCGATGGGGAGGGACAAACCCAGAGCAAGTCACACTTGCCACGCAAAATGAATCATAAGCCCAAGTTGACACAAGCAGCCTACAGTTCAATTACCCAAGAGCACATTTGCTGATAATTACAGAGCTAAAAATGATCCACCCTACAAACCCCTTCCTTTCTCCCAAGCAAGCCGAGGAGGTGGCGTCACAACAACCAGCTCCGAGAGGCCCCACACAACGGGGTGTTCAGGAGACGAATTCCAAGAAATTTCTTGGAAGGTACAGTTCTCAGGAAGGGGTGATGTCAACAAGACCCATGAGCCCTCCCCCATCGTTCCCAACATACACTCACAGCATGGGAATGTGACGTCCGAGGCCCATTCCAACAGAGAGACACAAGGCCAAGGCCCAGATTGTCTCATCTCCTGAGGTCACTTAGACATGCAGAGCGAGGGCTGGCCAAGGCAGATGCCAGTGGACGTGGAACAGCTCTGCCTGACTCAGGGCCAGGCGTGTGTTTAAGATGCTCATCAAGATTCTCAGTGGCAGGCGAGGGTCAGGGTGACTACCGCTCTAGCAGCTCTGAGCTGGAGACACGACTTCCCTTTCAATCTCACAACCCCTCTGTGATGGCACACCACCGTTATTATTCCCACCTGGGGTGGCACTCCGGTACACACCACAGGTCACACTGGCCATAGGATAGAGGCAGCATGTGGGAGTGGCAGCAACAGCTCACCAACTTAACTAACCCCCTTCAATTCTGAAGGACCCACAACTGGCCGAGAGAAGACAGGGAGGTTTAAGTTCAGACTATAGAAGGCGGGGTGGGCACCAGCAGGAAGGAAAGGAAGCAGCTGTAAGTTAGCACCTGAGCCAAGCAGGAAGACAATGCTGAGTTAAATCTGATTTTAAAATGTCAGTAGTAAATGGCAGTCACAGTTGTCAAATTTATATAACAGACATGCCTGAAATGAAGAAATGAACAGGTCGTCAGCTCTCCCACAGGGCCCAACAAGAAGGATTTAGATTGTAAAAGCTAGCATTCACCTACTTAACACTTGTAAAAGGCTTACTTACTTATTTGAGTGACAGAGAGAGAATATTTCCCTCCACTGATTCACTCCCCCAAAACCCACAACAGCAAGGGCCTGGGCCAAACCAAAGGCAGGAGCCAGGAACTCCATCTGGGTTCAGGGGGTCCCAGAATTTGGACCATCCCAAACACATCAGTGGGGAGCCGGATGAAACAGAGTAGCGATAACTCAGAAAAGCACTCTGATATGGAATGCCAGCGTCACAAGTGGCAATTTAACCCACTGCACCACAATGTCAGCTCCATTTTGTAAACACTGTCAGCAGGCTTAGGACTGCTCTACACCCATGTCACTAG
The DNA here is from genome assembly GCF_030435755.1 of Ochotona princeps. NCBI lineage: Eukaryota > Metazoa > Chordata > Mammalia > Lagomorpha > Ochotonidae > Ochotona > Ochotona princeps. The sequence goes on along the minus strand of NC_080841.1, from coordinate 31,117,537 downwards.
ACAAGATGATGAACAGGCATTCCAACAGGAGCAGTGATTCCTACACACCTGGTACCCAAATGTACCTCAGAGAACACAGGGAATTTCCAAATTCAGGCAAAGAACATGTGAGCCACGGCAAGACCACCAGGGCCAGACCATAAGTATCAATCATGTGAAACTACATTCAGAAGGAAACTGCATCTATGACATCAGTAGTGCCAAGTAATCGGGGTACACACACTGTGTTACAAGGACAGAGGTGATTCCTGGGGCAGGCCGCCGGGAGCCAGGAAGCCACAAGCCTGCAGAAGGTGCCATCACTCACTGTCATGGCCTAAAGCTTCCCAGCCAGTGTTGGATGTCCTCCACTTCTCTCCCTGTCTTAACCACTACAGTGAGCAGCAATAATCAATGTTTCACTTCACAGAGGCAGCACAAGCAGAAGGAGGAAGTGAAAAGGGCAAAATCCAGGAAAAGGTACCTGCTGTGCAATGTTTCCTAGCATCAAATGTTTCAGTCTACTGTTTATAAAAATGTATGCAAACTATATGCAGATTTGCAAATGGCAATGCTAATTTTTGCAAAGCCTGCCTGCTTTCCTATCCTGGGCTCTGACCTTTGAAAGATCCAGTGCTTTAAAGCTGTGAGCAGCCAGACCTCTGTGGAGCCAGCCTCAGGCCCTTCCTTCTGTGCAGCCGGAGGCCATGGTCAAGCAATAACGAAGGGTAAGCAAGGCTAAAAGGACGGGCCCAGGGATTCCTGCTCTGCCAGATGACACAGGATGAGATGCTCAGGGGTGGGGAAGGAGGGCAATCCAGATTCTGAGAGAGAAAGCTTGTTCGATCCATTCTATGCTACTTAATCCAAAGACTATGGAAGTGGTTAACAGGAGCAAGGTGTGCCAGATATTATCTGGGAGAGTAATTTACATATTCATGAAGTCACATTATACATTATTGTTATGGGGTGCGAGCGAGATCACACCAGACATGTCTAAGGTTTTATTAAGGAGTCTTTATTAACCAAGCTTGGTGATAACAGAACATACAAGAAATAGCAAATCACAAGTCCATATGGCAACCCAACCAATCATAATCCAACCAAACACAATCCAAAGAGGAACAAATGGTCATTACCCTTAAGTCCATCCGTTAAGCTAATGACCTATGTCCCAGCTTCCCCAACAATAAAAGTTATCCTAAGAAACATGCAACAAATAACCTGGACACAGCTACAAAACTGCAGACATTCACCTTTCCCTGGCTTCTCTGCCCACATTCCATCACTGCTAGGCCTCATCTCTCCTGGAACTCCTGATAGTACACAAACCAGAAACAACATTACTATATCCATTGTCCCATCTAAGCAGTACACAGGGACCATGCTCAGGGGATTACCTGTCCTGGGTCAGCCAAGAGTCGAGGTGCCAGAGTAATGGAAACACCTGACCAGAAAGAGAGAGGGAGCCCCTGCTGCATGGGCCTTTTAAAGGGGCTTGTGAGGGGAGTGGTTACACAACAATGCAATACCAACCCCTCTCAGTTGATAGGTGAGTCACAGGTGGGCAGGAGCGAATACCTAAGTGTTGTGAGTTAAGGAGTTAATTGGCACACATTGGGATGGGCAAGAACAGGAACTGGGCTTGCAGCTAAAAAGACTAATTGGACTCATCTGCATCCAACATCCTGGCCGAATTAGGACGTGGGGGGGAAGAGTATACAAGGAGAGGTGAAGGAGCAATCACTGGCTGCACTCCATAACATTCCCCACTCCTCTTCTAACACCTGAGTCAAATCATTGACTCAGTCACATATAACAGTTATTCTTTATTCCTTGGATCACTAGTATTTTTATGTGTGTATCTTATCTGAGAACACTCCCCTGCTGTGTCACACAAGATGTGGAATTCTAACATATGGACACCCTTATAAAACATGCAAGGACAAGTAATTAGCTAGAAAATAACTGGCTTCTTGATTAAGCACTCTTACCCAGAGAAAAGTATCATTATTGAACTACAGGGAAAAACTTCAGAAACTTGCAAAAATGTTCTCCCTTCTGCCGGCACAGGCCACAGCATTTGGTTACTTTCCTATTTACACAGGCTCAAAAATGCCCTTCAGGTTGACAGGTGGCTGCCCATGGCCTGCTGTCCATCCACTCCGCACAAAGCTCGGGGATGTCCTTCGGCCCAAGACTTTGATGTTCACTGCAGGCTGCTTGTTTTGTACACTTTGCTGCAAACGGTTTCCTGATAGGGGGAGGCAGCCCTCCAGACAGAGCTGCTCTGAGTAGCAAGCCTGAGCGGCAGGTGTACATGCGTGCTTCCCCAAGGAGTTCAGGGCAGCTGCAGCCTACGGCCCACCCGGCATTCAGAGAGACTCCCCGCCTGGTGTGGCTCCCCTCTTTCATCACAGCTTCCCCACCCTATGCCTCTGACACTCCCAATGACGCTGCCAATCAAACTGCCACATTCAATGGCAGGCAGAAACCTCACAGGAAAGCCAGGACCCAGTGAAAACCTTCCCTGCACGTGGGGAGACCAGACGGGAACAAAGGCTGTGCAGCGACAGCAGCTGTAGAAACCATCCATCATCATGCAAAGATGAAGAGGCTGGAAACCCAACCAGAGGGCACCTGTAATCATCAAGAGCCAGCATGACACCAGATTGATGGCCACCGCTTTCAATTAGCTCCTCTTGTCTCAAGAGATTTCCAGGGAGCTGATGGCTTGCTCGCAGCTCCCCTCCCCTGCTGCCATTTGCCTTCCTGGGTAGACAGAGCCGGTGCAGGCATCAGTCCCCTCCACAGTGAGCCCGCCCACCAATGGGCAATGCCCCACAACACACGCCCCACTGCACTGACCTTTCGCAGAAGGAAGCAGATGCGCTCAATGTTCCTCAGCCGCTCCCTCTGTTGGGATATGCCAGAAAGAAGACAGAAAGTGAGGGGTCCTGCTACAAGAGAGGGAGAAGCCCACACCACCAACCCCACTCACACACACAACCCCTCTTGGGCGCCCGGCCAGCAGGTGGCTTTTTTCCAGCAAGTTCTGGCTTTCTTCCCTCTACCATGTTATACTTACTTGGTGCCAATAGAACTCTCCTCCTCACCTAGCAAAAATTTGTGCACCTTCCCCTGTAGACCACACCTCGGCCTCCAGGTCCATTTGAAATGGTCATCATGCAGAATGGGCAGGGGGGTCATAGGCCCACAGAGCAGCATCCTGCAGTTGACAACTGGTCCTCCTGGGAGGACTCTCCACTCGAGTCTCAGACGGCATATGCCCCACCATCAGTGCACAACGTAGACCAGTTCTCCCCACTGGCTTAATTTTTCTAAAGTCAGGATGCTTGGAGTAACTTTCCCCGCTAAATTAAAGACAGCACAGTGCCCCCAGGCTATGACTTTTCAAGAAGTCCAAGTCCATCTCAGAGGGCTGACTTGCTGCCCAGGGAGGAAGTCACACCACACACTCAGAGCTGTGGCCTCTTTTTCCGCAGACTTTCATGTTTTCCAAAGCGCAGAGCACAGCTGTGGTAGCTCCTGGTGCTTCATTACCCAGGCAATTTGGCTGTTACAGACATAGTGGTAATGAGATTCCTGGTGAATGTGAAGAGGACAGGTGGCTGGGCCCCTTCCAGTTCCCTAATTGAATCATCAGTGTAGTGACTCCTGTGCATCCTGATGCCCAGAGGAAGCAGCGCACATCAGGACAAATCAGTGTCCAAGTGGCTAGCAAAACAGATATCATCCCGCTTAGCACACGTGTGTAAGCACACATAGACTTGTATACGTGTAGGTACATGCATGAACACATGTGTACATGTGTGCAGACGCGCACATGCAGACACAAATATACATGTATACACGACACACATGCATGACACACCACAGTCCACTCTCCAGCAACACAGCAGCTCTCACAACCTCACAGTGCTGCTGAATGTCCAGCAGGTCCAAAGGAAGGAAGGCCTGAGGCAAGAGCAGTGACCACGGCATTCCCCTCCCCTCCACTGCCACCAAGTGAGCACACCAGTGAGCCCAACAACGTGTTGCCTTTGGGAGCATCTGAGATTGTGACATGAGCACGAGGCCTGACAGGGCCCTCGTCACCAGCCAGCAAAGCCTAGATTTCACACCACTGGAGCCTGAAGCGCTGTGTTAGTGGCTCCACAGAGGCTTGGAGAACTTGCAGATGAGCTAAATGAGGCATCCAAACCATTTACTTCCTGCCAGGTATAAAGATCCTAGCATTTCCTAAATGGATGCTTTTCCATTTAGGGCTTTTACAGTGGGGGAAGTGGGATGCTGCTTTTGTCTTCAAACAAGCAAGTGTCTTTCCCAGGGTACCTAGGGTACCTACCCCTAGAGGCTCTAAGCTGTCTATGAAATGTCTGAGCTTCGTGGGGCCTAGGCTCTTTAATTAATCTGTGAGCTAATCAGAAAGGTGGCCTTGCCCATAGATGTGCATGAGAGCTGAATAGGATGTGGGACAGACTGGACCAGTCTGCTGTACACACTGGCAAGCACAGGAACCAGGGCTGGGAGCAGGCCTGGTGGGGATTATTGGGGAGGGGGGTCTCTCCAACTAGGCTACAGCTCCCACTGGTGAATTTGAGGGCCAAGTGTGTAGTGGACGGGATTGGGATGAACCACAGCATCAACTGGCTTGCATAAGAGATGGGGCTGGAAATAGAAATGACCCAGCAATTGTAACTACCAGTGTGTGCATTGTCTGATATGGGTGACAAAAGAGCCAGACCTCATACTGGCAAGTACTAACAAGAGTCAGGTCTGGGATCACTTCAGAACAGGTTTCTTTGGGGATCCCCCTAACTGAACTGCTGGACTCAGAACTCCAACCACGAGGAGAATCATAGGCTCTGTGGTCTGACTGTGGAGTGCATGTGTCAGAACTGGCCTCCTCACTTACATGGAGCAGTGGACAGCAGGCCCAGATGCCCATGAGCATATAGCAGTCCACTGGGGCCTGCAGAGGACATCTAGTACCACAGCAGAGGAAGGAGGGCAGAACAAATTGGACAACTACCCCAGCCAAGCATTGACAGCAAATATCTGGGTGAATGGAGACTCTAAAGTGGAGTATGCCAGCCAATGGTCCTTGGAAGAACTTCTTCATCCTTGGATTCGCAATGCTGGTAGCATTTCAGAACTATCGAAATCACTTGAGCAGAACACTCGGCGCGTGCTCCGCATCAGGGACCCAAGGATGACATTAAGGGGCCATTCCCCATCCCTGGGTAGTGAGGCAGTTATGAGGATGGGTGCAGCTTCTCCCCTTATCACCACTCTTCCTCCAGATAAGGAAGAAGAAAAAAACTATCTAGAAACAATGGTCTCACCCACTTTCCTCTAACCTTCAACCTAACCACCCTGGAAAACTACATAAACATCACCAAAAATAAAAATAAATAACAAAAAAAAAAAGAAAGGTGGCCTTAGAAATTGCAGTAGAAAAAAAGATCCAGTGTTGGTGCTCCATGGCTGCACCCTCCAAAACATATTCATTCTTTCTTCAGCAAACACTCTTCATTCATGGAACAGCTACTGTGCACAATTTCTACTCTTACACTTGGCTTTGCACAGGAGTTCCAGGGAGTTTATCCAAGCCCTAATTTTCTATGTTCTGTCTACACTAAGGAACTTGCCATGATAAGGTAGAAATGGACTCTATAAAAAAATGTCTATGGTCCTGATCACCTCTAAGCCAGTGTGGCACTTGGGAAGATGAGCCCTGCATGGTGGTACAATGCATTAAACCACCACCAGTCACGCCAGCATCCGCTATGCACATCAGTTCAGATCCAGCTCCCCATTACTGTACCTAGGAAACAACAGATGATGAAGATGACAAGTAACTGGGCCCCTGCCACCCACAGGAGAGACCCAGATGGACTTCCAGGCTCCTGGCTTTATTCAGGCCTACCCATGGTGGCTGTAGCCATTTTAAAATGACTCTCTTTCAAATAAATAAATCTTAAAAAAAAAAAAAAAAAAGGGACACTGAACAACAGGAAAAAGTTCTTAACTAATGTTTACTCTGAAATCACAAGAACGCTCAGGCATTCTTCTATCTGTGCCATTTTTTTCATAATCTGAGACCAAGCATCTGGAAGGAGGGAAAGCGGCTCTGTCTTCCCTGGCATCGAAACGGAAGTGCGCTCCCCATCTCAGACTAGAGCAGCCCAGTGTACCTGCACGGTGTCAACGAGCCAGGTGTGCACAAAAACATGACAGCAAGACACGAGGCCTCGAGGGCAAACCCTCTCCGAGATGAGGACTCCAAGTCACCCCAGGTGGAAGGGGCAGCTGGGAGATGCAAACAAGCCTGAGTTAACAATTTGAAGTCCCCCGAAAGACAAGTTGTGAGGTGGATTTTACAGAAGTACTTTCAATGAGTGTGGCTCTATTTCCATAGTATCAAAGAATGTAGTGCAACAGGCACTCTCAAAGGACACAAAAGCAAGTCTCATTGAAGAGAGGACAGACTGGGAGGTAAGCACACAGGTTTCAGAGTCAGACAGATCCACGCTCAAGTCCTAAGGACTGCTTATGAGCGCCAAGATCCTGGCCAGGTCAGGCAGCATTGTGGACTGGAAATTGACTCAAGGAAACTTGTATCAAGTGGCTTCTTTCTGAGGATTAAACATTGTTTATATTAAGTTCTTAACATATAGAAAAAAAAAACTCAAAAAAAAACCCACGTTACAATTCCTGTAAGCATCGTCCGCCTGTCAGCACCTTGCAGACAAGGGTGCTGAAGCCTGCCCAGGCCAACAAATAGTGTGACCTCCCTAGATGCTGCCCCTGGTCCTGTGGCTGAGGATGAGGTCGGACATCCCCCCGGGTCCAAGGGCCCCAACCCAGCAAGTGTTCTCTCTACAGCTTCAAGTACCCACAGAGCTCCCCCTCCACTCCATGCACCAATGCTTCTGCATCCATTTAGAAGCTCCTCCAAAGTAAGGCAGACAGGAGGGCTAGCATGCAGGGACTGACAGCGAGACAAACACAAAGACACTGAGAGCCACGTGTGCTGAGGCAGGTGGATCCCACACACTTACCCTGAACCAGAACTACCAGACCGCTTCAGATTCCTCCAAAACACTCATGTCAGAGATCAATGCATGCTGGGGCACCAGTAAGGGACTCGGGGTTTTATATATTATCCTATCCATCAAACTGCCACCTGGGAAACCTGGCACACAGAGAGGGATGCAGCAAAAAGGTGTGGAACCCCTCTGCTTGTTCAAGGACAAGTAACTGAAAACCATCAGACTTTCCCCGGGCTCCTTGGGCTGTCAGCTTAACAGGACTGCTCAAGACCTCAGTGGGCCTGGAGAAGACTCTCCAATAGCCTTGAGCTGCGTAAAGGGGAGCACTCAGCAGGTAGATGTTCTTTATTCCTCCAACTCATCGAAGCCTTTACCCTCCATGCCAGGCACTGGTTAGCCTGTGGTGACACCAGATTCTTGTCACTGTCCCCCCAATGACTTACCGCGTGAACAGGATTACACTGGTCTATGGGGCTCTTAAAATCTGTCCTTAGCTCATCAAAGGCAATTATCTGCAAAAGAATACAGAAAGCAGGCGTCAGTGCACAGGTGGGTCGGTTCATATGTCCAAAGCAGGAACCTGGAGGTTGGCTTCAACATGATGAGAGAGTGTGGAAGAATGTTTGGACAGAATGGGCTCCATCAGGAGATGGTCACCATTAAAGCTGGGGACAGGCACACTGACTATACTCTTCCCTCTTCTGTGCATGCTTCACATTCCCCAGGGAAAGCTTTTGAAGTCTCTTATGTTTTACTCGGATGTAGGGAAGGGCCGGGGCCAGGCCAGGGCAGGTTGGCAGGCAGATAAAGTACAGAAGGATTGACAGGGGATCAAACAGGCAGAAGGTGGGCCAAAGAGACAAACCAAAATTCAGGCAGCAGCATTAATAGGAACGGAAATGACCAACTCTAGAGGCCCACGGTCTGGACAACCAGCTCCCACACAGCCCTCCACAGCTCCACGAAAGCTCAGTCTGAATACAGACTTCCCAGACAAGAGTGGCTTCCCCATGTATCTGGCAGGAAGAGCTGTGCAAGTCATCTTCTCCAGTCCCAGAACACGACACAACCCAACCCACAGGAAGAAACACCTTGGAGGTGAGGGCTCTCAAGTCCACAGCCCAATCCCAACCACCCTGTCTGTAGCAGGTGGACTATGTGGTGGAACAAGGTGGCATTTGACCAAAGACGTGGCTTCTAGGAGACAGGAGACCCCAGTTTCTCCCAAATTCATCACTCTTACTGCACAGAAATGAATAAAACCAACTCCCCAGATGGTGCATCGCTGGGGGGTGGGTATCCTAGATTTTCTGGTGAAACCACTGAAGCTGAAAAAGCCAGTTCAGCACCTCTCAGGGTCCCTGACCCAGGGACAAGGGGCTGAGAGTGAGAACAACATCTGTCTACAAAGCCATCACAGAGGTGAGCACTTGGCCTCTGCATCCCACATCAGAGAACCTGCACTCATGGCCCAGCTCTGCTTCCCATTTCAGCTTCCTGCCAGTACAGACCCTGGAGGCAATGGGGGATGGTTCAAATACTTGGGTCTCTGCCACCCACACAGGAGACCTGGATTGAGTTATACACTCCTGGATTTGGACTTGACTGGGACAGTCCGCACTATTGTAAGCATCTGGGAATGAATTGGAAGGATAAAAGCAGGCTTGCACATAGGCCTCACAGAAAAACAGGCTCACCCATAGGTCATGTAGAGGACGGACTTGCACAATAGGCATGGGTGTGGGAGAGAGGGAAGAATGAGTTGGCTCTGAGTCAAGAGAAACAAGGCTGGTACTGCCAGACAGTGAGACAGATGTCAACTAAACACATAGCAAGTACCAGCAACTGTGCTGTGATATTGTGACAGCCCCCGGCCAACAGTGGAGTCTCTGCTTCTGTATCTGCCTGCCTGCTTGCTGCGAGTGCAGAAACCAGTGTTTTTATCCTAAAACAGCTTGTGACAAGGGACCATCAAGGCCCAGCCTTTCAGGGGAGGCCCAGGTTGGCCGATGCCATCTGACTCAAACAAAATTACTTCTTTTCTCACAAGAGGCTATGGGCTTCTTAGTGGACTTATTTCCATAACAAGTTACTGAGGGAAGGTATTTCTCAAAATTAAATAAATACAAATATATCAATATTTTCTAAGGACTTAGGAGAAAAGCAATGGTTAACATCTGAAAAGGAACAGAGCGGAATAAGACAATGACATGGGAGACAGACTGGAGTTTCACATCACTTTTGAAAATTTAATTAAATGAAGCAGTCAAATGCCATTCCGACTTTAATACTCCTACAGAATCAGAAGACAACTCTGCTATAACCTGCACAGTGTCCCCTGCCAGAGGTTACCACCCAGCCTACAGCAGCAAGGAATACACACTGGCCACCTCTAACTGGTCATCATTTGCTTTATGGAATTGTCCTGTGACTCCTTGAAGCATCCAAGCAGTCTACTAAGCAAACTCTGGCCTACAGGCCACCTCCAGGCAGCCACTTGTTTCTGTACAATCTAAGAGTGATTTTCACATCTTTTTAAGTATTCACAGAAAAAATCAAAATAACAATATTTTGTAACACATGAACATTATGCTAAATTCAGATTTGGTGTCTGTTAAGTTCGACAGGAACGCGGTGACACTGGCAGGACATGTTCCCACACCACCACGGCCGAGCCAAGGCAATGGAGACCACATGCCTGCAACGCCCAAATGTTCACTATGTAAGAATATTTTTTTTAATTTATTTGAAAGAGTGAGAGAGAGACAGAGAATTTTTCCATGTGCTGGCTCACTCCCCAAATGGACATAACGGGTCCATCTCATTCTGCATGAGCATGGTGGATCTGGAGGCCCACGAGCAGCAATTGCCGTTGACCACAACTCATTCTTCCCTGTTCAGTCTAATCCATTGGTCCAATCTTTGCTGGGTACAATATTCTTGGTTGACAGTTGTTCTGATTCAGGATTTGGAAGATCTTTGTCCATTCTCTTCTTGCTTGTAAAGTCTCTTCAGAGAAGTCAGCAGTGATCCTGATTGGTTTTCCCCTGTATGTGATCTTTTCTCTGCTTCGTACTTGTCATTGGTCCAATCTTTAGAGACACGCGCTGTCTCGAAGTTACAGACCCCAGCACACATTTCCATTTGACAGATGAAAAATCTACTGCAAGAAAATATTTTCCTTTATTTGGCCAAGCCCATGGGTCTGGTGCTAGTGTTCAAACCAAGTCCTGCCTAACACTAAAACCCGAGCAGCTACCCTTACCACTCTACTGCTTCCCAGAACACACAGAAGAGCAAGCCAAAATGCTAAAAATGTACAGGAAAATGAGCAGCTGCTCCGAAGAATGAAAGCAGAGCCTCCCGGAGGAGGGGAGGTCTAGATGACCCGTGTGGAGAGCAAATTCAGACTCCTAATTCTGGCCTCTTGACTTGTGTCTGGGAGTGGAAACTATGACCACCACAGTGCAGTGGATCCTGGGGGTTCCACGGGGGCTCCCTCTGCAGCCAAGTCATTAACATCAGGGACAGACTGGGAGTGTGACCAGCACAATATTGAAGTCCAGGAGTGAGCACACAAGTGGTTGACATGGTTTAATCTACTACATGCAAAAGCCATCTTCTCCAGTGCACTCTAAGGTTTCTCTGCACCTGACAGTCCCTGCAGCGCCTTCACTGTTGATATGACTATAAGAGCATTTCAAGGCTCATGGTGGTTTATTTTAAAATCTAGTTCAGTATGGGGCCGGCATGATGGCATATCAGCCTAATCCTCCACCTGCAGTGCTGGCATCTTTCTCTGCTTCTCCCTTTGTTGTTGTCTTTCAAATAAATAAGAAATAACAATCTTTTTAAAAACATCTATGTTACAATCATTTGTTCTCCCTATTTTTAATTTAGCAGGCTGATTTCTGATTGGTCATTTTGGAGGGTTCTTTGTGTGTGCTGGATACAAGCACCTGTCAGTCACATACTTAGCAAACATCTTCCATTCTGTGGCCTGTCTGCTCATGCTTAGCAGGTTTGTCAGAGCACATTTTGCATTTTGACACATTTCAGCTCATCCCATTTATGCTCCCCTTTAGGACTCATAGCTTGGGTAATGCAGTCCAGTGTCGTTTTGATTGTAAGAACTTGCAGGATCACAAAGGTTATCTCCACTTTTCCCTAACGCCTAGAGTTTTCTCTGTGGGAAGGTTTCCAGTACAAATTCAATTTCCTTATGCAAGTAGTACTTGTCTAGTTATCTGTTTCCTATTTCCTGACGTGATGTCAAGCATCTGGCCCATTTCATCACAGCTGTCAAATTCACAGATTCATATTCAAAACTACTCTTAGTCCCTATTTCTCCTTCTTCATGAAACATCTCCTGCTTTTTCTCCAGATTTTCTGATAGGGATGTGCTCTGTTTACAGCAGAGATTGCGGCAATAGGTTCACAGGTATGTGGTTGTCTCTAAAATCATTAAGCATCATGCAATACACAAACACAGCTTTTTAGTCAAGGCTCTAGAAAAGACTAGAATTGGGAACAGCAGAGCCATGGGGACCAAGCAGGCAAAGCTGTTCTTCCAGAGGATGCATGACCACGACCCTACAGAGCCATCATGTCCAGGATTCCCTTGGGGTGGGTCCTCCCTGAAAAAGCAGGGCCAAGATGAAGCTTTGGGCTGGGACCAGAACTCCTACAAGAGATGCTGCCAGCAGGAGGAGGGAGAAAGGAAGACACCAAGACCTTTCGAGGACGGTCCATTGGTGGTTCCTGGAGGAGAGATCCAGAAAAGAAGGGAGCTACCAAAGTCAGACCCTGTTCCTGCCACCACTTGGCTTGGGCTGGTGCCTCCCCAGATGCCCTGCACCAGCCCTCTGGCATCTCCACAAAGCAATGATTTGCTGCAAATGAAGCCTGGGATGAAAGGCCTGGAGCACCAGCTGTCACCGCTTGGGTCTGCCCAATATCTGGACTGCCTCCCTCACCCTGCAGCCTGGACCCGATGCGGAGGAAAGGAAACAAACCCTTAGAGGCTTCCTTCATCAGGGATATGGGATTTAGACTCAAATACAAAAGTGATTCTACCTGTCTACAAGAGCAACTATGCTAAGAATCGGCAGGCTGTACCACAGGGAAAGCAAAACAAAACCTTGGGAGAATCAAATAGGGTAAGGACATGTTTAAACAGCTGGAGAAATATTAGCCAGTGTGGAGCACAGAGGGCACATTCCAGGAAATAAGAGAGGACAGAACAATAGCAGAGGGGTACCTGGAGACCGACAGACACAAGAAAACAGTGGACACAACGGTGGGGTGTTGCAGTGACTGACACACCAGCGGCATTCAGCAAGTGGTGATCCAAATCATACCAGCAGCCAGAAATCCACCAGCAACCAGGTGGGAAGGGACTCTCACTGGGAGCTCTGGAGGTGAACCAAGACAAAGAACTGCCCATCCTGCTGGTCTGTTTGCTTTGACCAGGAGCAGAGACAGAGCGGTAAATACCAGATGGGCAGTACAGAACAGGGTGGAGTTCACAAACCAGATCACCCCTAGAGCCATATCAGACGCCATTTTGTTTAAGGAGGCAAGGGCTATGGACAGAACTGTTCATGCACTGAGATGGGAGTGAACTCATTTCTGGCTCAGCAAACTGCAACAATGTGGGATCCTACAGGTTCCACCAAAGACAGGTCTTGGTAGCCCTCAGATGTGACGACCAACAGACCAAGAACTCTAGTAGTGGCACATCAAGCGCCATTCTTACAGTGTGACAAAGAATTTAACACTGCAGGGGACAACAGTGAGCTGCATATGCACTGAGCTCGGTGAGAACTCACTGAACTCATTGCACTGCACTGGTCCTGCAGGAAAATAATACCGACTATGGCTTTGTATGGGTCAAAATAGGTCTGTGTGGCCCTCAGACCTAATGGCCAACACGTTCCAGCAAGATCACCACCAACAACAACCTAGCTATATAGGACACCTGGTGTCTCCCTAATCCTGGGACCTGCTCCAACCGAAAGTGGGAGAAAGGCTGTACAGACAATGGTGCAGCCTCAGCACAGAGGTGGAGACTGTTGAGCCAGGAGCTGAGGCTATGGAGACCATGGTAGAAATCTAACACAAGAACCCAGACCTGGAACTTGCTGGAGGGAGTAGCACAAGTGACTGCAAACAAAGAGCTATGGGCCAACTGCAATAAGTAAATAGAATTGTAGATCTGTGGCGCAGCTTAGAAACCTACCCCACACACTTTGCAGTCACTTGTGCCACTCCCTATGCATTCCCTTACCAAAATGATTCCATTTGCCGGAAAACTCTGTGACTGTGGAATCCTACACAGGGATTCCCCCGCAGCTGGAAATCAGTGCTGGGAAAGATTAAATGAGATAATGCACACAAAACCCAGGCACTAAGTTAACTAACAATAAATGCTGCCACTGTGCATTACTGTTGTCATATTCCCATGCAGTTGTCAGGGGCCCGTGCCTCTGGCCCCATGCCTCTCCTCTCCCCCCAGTCCCTAACCATCATTATTATCCCTCAGGCTAAGCATAGACCCCTTCACTGTACAGGGGAAAAGGGCAGTGGACAGAAGCCAAGGGTAGATCCACTATGAGGCTGTAGGTGCATGAGAATGCTGGCCCACCTTGTTAAGGTGGACTGAGCACTGGGATTTCAGGCAGAGAGTAGAGGTGAGCAGATGAGCCAGGCAGGGGAGCATCAGTGGCCCTATAGCCTGGATGAGTACAAATTGGAGCACACAGGGCAGGCTCACAGCCACCGTCTGCGCCAGAACCTGCAGACACAGCTGTTTCCAGCACAGCTTCCCTGGTGTTCGTCTCATTAACTGAGAACAAAGAGGCCCCAGAGCCATGCCAAGGGAGCAGGCACCAGGGCAGGTCTGGCCCCAATAGACTTGTTCCTGTAACACTCAGCAGAGCCAGATATCCCAGCCAGCAGCAGCCAGAGCCACAGAGGAATGCAGAAGATACTAGGAAGGCCAGCCCTCAGTAGACTTGCTGATGGGCTACGGGGACAGGCAGGGTGGCCTCTGGGAAGACATGCACACTGGGGGAGGGGTTGAGGAAGGGCAGCAGTCTGAAGTGTTCTGGTGTCTTCCTGTAAGCCAGCTCAGAGCTGCTGCCCACTCAGCTGGGCAGCTTGGGGAGGCTGGGAACCATGGAGCCTGGCCTAGGTACCCATCCCCAGCTCCAGAGGCCTCCTTTCTCCCACCATACTTGGGCTTGCTCTGACATCCGAGGCTCAAACAGGAGCCTGCAGGAAGAATTTCCAGCTCAACTGGTACAGGAACTTTCAGGCCTCTCCTTCTGGTTCCAATGCTTTCTGTTTCTTTGGATAAGTAAGTGCCCCCAGCAGCATGCTCCAAGCTCTCGGGGAACAGTCGCTGAGTGTGGATGGGCCCCAGCAAAGCTAACAAAGTCTCTTCCCCAAAGATGCGATGTTGTCACTCTGAAATGCTCACTCTGGTCTGCCATGTGCCAGGCACCGGAGCGGGAGCTGCACATCACACTGAAAGTGATGTGGAAGATATGATCTCTGTCATTCTGCATTCACCCAAAACACAGCAGCAAGGGTGGTGTGGTGGTACACCAGCTTAATCTATCATCTGCAACACCAGCATTCCATAACAGCTGGGGGTTGGGGTCCCAGCTGCTCCACTTCCAATCCAACTCCTGGCAATGAGCTTAGAAAAGCAGCCGAAGATGTCCCAAGTGCTTAGGCCCCTGTCACCATGTGGGGAGTTCCTAGATGGAGTTCCTGGCCCCTGGCTTTGGTCTGGCTCAGTCCCAGCCATGACAGCCATTTGGGGAAAGAACCAGTGGATAGAAAAGTCTCTCAATGTCTATTACTCCTCCCGTCTCTGTAACTCTGCCTTTCAAATAAATAAATATTAACAAGAATGTGGCAGCTTCTAGGAGTCCTACTCTATTCAGGAGGGCATCAATTGTTCATCTGCATATAGGAACTTTCATTCAAACTAAGTGAGACTATGTAACAATAGCAGCTCTAGCCCAGAACTGAAATTTTTCCAAGCCATTGGTGGCGGGTCACTTTTGGCTTATTTTGAGATCCTGAGAGGCAGAAGGTAGAATTAACTTTACTGTCTGGTTCATTACACAACACGATCTGAGCAAGACTCGATCCTACTTTACTTATTTCCTTTGACGCCTTCAAGTCTTTGCTACCATTCCAGGCAATCACTACTTTACACTTAATGTGTAACTTCGCTGTGTTCTTACAACACGTGCATGGTCTGTATACATACACTTTGAAGTGTAAGTAGCTGCACTTCACTCTCTTGCCTTCTGCATTGGGCTTCTATAGGAGTGGCCACTAGGTGTTGTCCATCCTTCTTCCCTCAAGAAACACAAACTTGACCTGATCTTGCCACCTATCTATCACCCATAGCGTCCCCTCAGGGTTCAATGTAGCAACTGCTTTGGGATTCATACCCAAAAAGTAGGCCAGCTGAGTCGTGAGGTTTATGTGTTTGCAGCTGGACTCATCCCTCCCCGGCTGCCTTGCAAGTGGCTGCCCCAGCACAGCTGAGCATTCCCGGGCATTTCTAAGGAGACACCTAGCAGTCTCAGGCACACAACATGTGCTCTGTCATAATGTGCATTTCTTTTTTTAGGTTTATTTATTTTTTATTGGAAAGGCAGATATGCAGAGAGGAGGAGATACAGAAAGATCTTACATTCGCTGGTTCACTCCCCAAGTGGCTGCAATGGCTGGAACTGAGCCAATTAAAAGCCAGAAGCCTCTTGCAAGTCTCCTACATGGAAATGCAGGGTCACAAGGACTTGGGTCATCCTCTACTACATTCCCAGGCCACAGGCAGGGAGCTGGTAGGGAAGTAGAGCAGCTGGAATATGAACCAGCTCCCAGCTGGGATCCTGCCAGATGCAAGGCAAGGATTCAGCCACTAGGCCTTGTACGAGGCTTATAATGCCCACAGCCTTCAAGATTTCCATTTCTGTCGGCTGCCTGGCTGCCCACAATGCCCCATAATTTTCAATGGGATTTTCTGCCACTGCTCCTTTCTAAACAGAACTGCTGTTGATGACGACATATCAATCCTCTGCTTTATCTTCTCTCACGTGTCACCTGTTAATGGATGAGCTGCCTGTGTCCACCGTGTGCTTCACTAAAGGAAAATTAACGCCATCCATTCTTGCCTACTGCCTCATATATTTTGAAGTTTACTGAAGTTCTTCCTTTCCCTGAAGACACATAAGACAGAACCCAACAGTATTTTCCATTTTCTTTATGAAGTTTCAGGGCTCGTTAGTCTTCTGTCCTTGGACGCTACGTCACGCCATGAGATTAGTTACTGCAGTCGTTGAATGTTTTATGAGCAATTACTAAATGCCAGGCACTGTACTTGGAGCTGGAAGAGAGAAGACTCAATCAGCTCGATGACAGGTGCAGACTAACAACCCATGTGTCAGGAGGTAAGAGGACTCAGGAAAGGAAAACTACAAGTACAAGAACAGAGAGGTCAACATGCAGATGACCCTGAAGAAACAGACCATGGTTGTAGTAATCTACAGAGATCAGAGAACAGGGAAACTACTTTCTGATGAGAGCCACTGAATATAACACTGTGTATAGGCCATACAAACCTATCCAGCTTAGCCACCTATAGATTTATTCAGTTTCAAGTCTCACTGTGCTTGGCTGCCTGGCAAGGCCAGATCCAATAATGTTGCCTTCCTTACACATTCCACTGACTGGTGGTTCCCCAGTAGTAAACCACACTCAAGTTTGATTTAAAAAGAAGACCATGTAAACATCTGGGTAATGTATCAACAGCCCAACACAGACTCTCCTGGCAGATCAAGAACTCATTTCTGGAAGGATTTGCACCAAGACTTAAATTTGAAGCTTCAGTTCTCAAAACTAAATGGAATCAACTACAAACAAACAAACAAATTCACAACATATAATTGGTTCAGCCCCCATGGTGCTGGCAGACTTCTTCCTTACAGAGCCTTTCAAGGGGCAGCCACTTCCTTCAAACCAGTGAACTGGCAACTGAAGGCCTATCTGGAGCTGAGTGGATCACTTTGTCAATTGCCCAAGACAAGCACCCACCCCACCATTCTCCTGCAGAGACATCCCTCCCCCAGGAGGCACTCAATACTTCAGTAAGATTTCTCTACATAGCACCATCTGCTTTAAGAAGTTTGAAAAGCTAACACATCAGAAATTAATGAGTAGACTTCAATGCAAGAACAGTAACCACAGTATCAAGGAAACCACAAAGGCACACACAGGATGTGACTGCTCAGGCCCTTCCTAGTCCTTGGGTCAAGGCCAGTCAGCAAGTGAGCACTGGTCATTTCACAGCCTGCCCATACTATGCCAGACTTCAGTGGCTGGCAGCATGTGTGGGTATACAGCCCAGGACTCACGAAAAGGGCACTGAGTGAGGACTTGAGTGTAGCTCTGGATTTGTTCTTCTCTGAGGGATTCTGAGCAGTCACCCCGCACCCTGTATTTACAGTCTCCTTCCTAATGGGCAAAATGAGCACATGGGATGGGCTAAGCATTTCTGATCCGGGATAGGGATGGCAACCTTTGCAGATGTCCCAGGGAGATCTTCAAAATACATGGGGGCACAGGCTTTGGTCTGGATCTGCTAGATGAAACCTGAACAGTAGCACACTCATGGCCAGCTAAGAGCCTCCAGGACTAATCACTCTAGCTCCCACATGTTGGTTACATGTGGTGTGTGAAAGATGAACCCCATAACCCAAAGGATCGCTCAGACAACAAACTCCCAGCCCGGTGGCTTCCTTGGGAACCTACGGCCAGAATCCTTGGCTTTGGCATGGAAGCTGTTGACCCTCGCCTATGGGTATCATTCCACAGTGTTGGGGAAATGCGGGAAAGGAGGGAAAGTGCTGATCTTTCTGTAAATTTGAACTTCATATTTCATATCATAATGTAGCCCCAGAGACCCTCAATCTAAACAGCTTTGTTCTCAAAAGTCAGACCCATCACATACCTAGTGAAGAATCCCAGGAGATGATGAGGGTCCCAAGGATTCCAGGAGGAACCACTCCTTGAGAGAAGATGACACTGTGTTTTGATCACTGAAACAGGGCCAGGCATACCACAGTTCAACGAAGGAAGGAATGAAGGAGGAAAGGAGGAAAGGAAAGAAGAAAAGAAGGAAGAAGAAAGGAAGGAAGAAAAGGAGAGAGTTTACCCAATAAAACAAAAGTAATGTTAGAAACACACACATAGGCCCGGCGGCGTGGCCTAGCAGCTAAAGTCCTCGCCTTGAACGCCCCGGGATCCCATATGGGCGCCGGTTCTAATCCCAGCAGCTCCACTTCCCAACCAGCTCCCTGCTTGTGGCCTGGGAAAGCAGTTGAGGAAGGCCCAAAGCTTTGGGACCCTGCACCCGCATGGGAAATCTGGAAGGGGTTCCTGGTTCCCGGCTTGGGATCGGCGCAGCACCGGCTGTTGCAGCTCACTTAGGGAGTGAATCATCGGACAGAAGATCTTCCTCCTTGTCTCTCCTCCTCTCTGTATATCTGACTTTGTAATAAAATAAATAATAAAAGAAACACACACATAAACATGCATCCATACACACATGCACACACATACATCCCCAAAGATTACAAGTCCCCAAACAGCTAAATTCATTGGCTTAAGCAACTGAAGTTACCTGGAAACTCAAGGGAGAAGAAAAAGTGACCATTAGCATATTTCTTAATGTCCACAAAGAAAGGCAGTACCAGTTCCCAGGGGCGGGGTGGGGGGGGACACATACTGTTCCCTACACTAAAAGAGAACACACACATGGCATGTACCCTCACAGCCACAGGTGTTGCACTGCGAACCACGGTACCCCTCAGAAATAACTGAGGACTCAACACGAAAGTGCGACTCAGTCCAACAATGCTGGAGCAGGCGAGCACAGACAGTGTGGCCCAAACTGTGGATGTGGTTCAGCTCATCTGCCATCAGTGTACTGTGGAACAAACAGGCTGGAGAACAAACAAGGAGAGGGGAGGGCCCCCAGCAAGGGCCCTGGCAGCAGGGGAGCCTCGGGGCTCATCAGATGTAGCTGTCGGTGGTCAGAAAGCTCTGTGTGCCCACAACGACATCGCAACAAGCAAAACTAGCAGAGTCTAAGGGGTTCTCCCTTTGACCTACATGCCAATTTTCCTTCAGCAAAGGGAAGCTGAAATCTCCACTTTCCCCTCCAGGCCCCTCTTCACACTGCAACACGATCCTGTTCTTGGAGACAGACCCCCAAAGTAACACTATCTAGCTTTCCTCCTCTTGCCAGTGGGAGACAGCAGCAGAAGACAGGGAGGGTCTTAAGAGGGGATTTATTGTCTCCTTCCAGCTGCATGGTGGCTTGGCAGTGTTGCTCTTCCACATACATCTCCCATGGCCCAATCCCCACCAGAATCCCCGTGAACTTCTGGGGATAGCTGCTCCTCCTGCCTCCTTCCACCTTGGAGCAGGAGCAACCTCCCCAGCTACTAGATCCCCACCCTGGTGGTTTTTTAATTCTGGGCTTCCTCGATAAAACACCTTTCACTAAACTCTCCCCAGTGACTGCCAAGAATGTCTTCTTTCTTCTATGAATGTGCTGACACAAGCCCCAGAAAAGAGTCCCTGAGGTTGGGTCAGGCTCCATCTCCAGAAGTACACCAACACAGGGAGGGAGAGTTGGCCAGGACCTCAACATCCAACGCCACAGGGAATGGAACTCTTCAACCCAGGGCTACCAGTGGTGACACCCTTGTCCAGCAGGAGGGTAAAAAAAAAAAAAGCAATCTCAGCAAGTCTCTTACAGAATATCTGGCTTGAAGCAATGCAGCTTCCTAACAAACTCCGCAGAATGAATTACTTGCACAATGCATTCCTGACGTGACTAAAGGAAGTGACCCGCTGTATTGGAGCTGCTGGAGAGAGGCAAATTTTTCAGGACACTTGCTGACTGTTGTTTTAGAATGAGGCTTCAGACGCCAGCTAAACATAGTGTCAATTGAGGTCACTCCTAGTTGATTAAAAAGGAAATAAAAACTGTCTCTCCAACATACAGAAGAGCCTTCCAGTTAAACACAAAAGCAAACTCCACAACATGAACGTGTGAATGACCCAGAAGCAGCTCTAAGTCTTTGCTCTGAGGTAAGAGGGAACAGAGCTTCTTCCCCCTAGATAACAGTGGATAATCAGCCTCCCAGGAGGCCATGGTATACGGCAGCAGTACCTGGGAATCCACACGGCATCACCATTTCCAAGTGGAGGCTGAAGAGGGACTGCAGGGGCCTGCTTTGCTTCTCAGGTTGGTTCCAGCAAAAGGTGTGCAAAAGTGAGCAACAAAAAAATACAGAAATGCCTAGAACCCAATGTGAACCATCAGTCTGAGAAATAAGCCGCACAATTTAAGAAAGGAACACATGAAAATTAGATGCAATATTGACAGCACTACAGCTTTTAATAATGACTTTGAAAATAATTAGGTAGACAAATGACTGAGAAGGAAGCAGTAACCTAGGGCATGCATCACTGTAGCTAGTAAAACTCAGCTGGTCACTCTCAAGCGGGTTAGTTAGCACCACACGCTATCCTTTCCTGGCCTCCACCATTTGGAAAATATGGAAAATTCTGGAGAGTTTTGCTGATGCCTGAGTCCCACCACTTCCTCCCTGTTAAAACCAGGAGTGCAGGACTTAGACAAAGACAAGACAGGAGCAGAGTTTCCCACTTGAGTTAACTTTGCAGATACTGTTCCAGGAAAGTGTGTGTTACAGTACGGTGATCGGAGGGAACCAGAGAACACAGATGAGGAAGGCTCAGAGACCAGCCTGAGTGTGAGCACATGCCAATCACATCATGCTCCACACACATGATGACATATGCCACATGTATGATGACATACTGTGTCCATATGCCATAACACATGCATGACAACATACCCCACCATGACATGCTACACATGCATGATGACTGTTCAGTACATACATCACACATGTCACCATACTCCACACCCCTGAAGGGCCCTGCGCCCCACCCCTTATTCTGGACACTTCCCGAGCCTCTCACGTGGAAGTCCCACGGAGAGGCAGCTTCTCCAGGGATCTCCCCCTTCCCACCATCTCCCTCACTTGTCACAAGCAATACTCCCCTATGAATAACTCCCACTTGAGGCTGATTATTTAGGGACATTCCAACAGAACAAATTCCTGGTGTTTGCCCAAACTCTCGACTCCCAGCAGAGGCCTGGCATTCCAGGTGCACAGCACAAGTGCGTACATGGTCCAGCCCCCACCAGCTGGAGTGAGCTGGACTCCGCTGCTGCGAGCTGGGCTTGGTGTCCAGGAAGCGGAGCCCCTGTGCCATGCTCCCTGCTCTGCGTGGCTTCTTCCTCTGCCACCCTGCCTGGCACACAGCACCTGCCTGCTACACTGGGACCTCTCCTACCAGAGCCACAGCTCTGCTTGGTTCTCGCCCACTCCTCCCCGTCAATCCCTCACACCAGCCCCTTTCTTCCTACACCAAGCAGCTGGCTGGCAATCCAGCAGACTGCAAATTGAATGGGCACCTGGAAGGGACACTTCTGTTAATCCAACTTACAGGACCACTTCCCCCTGCTGGGGCCTGCAGCAAAGCTCATCAAACGTGTGGCTTCTGTGCAGCAGCAAATGATTCCCTCCTACCTACCAGCCAAATCCCAGCCTGGCAATGTTAAAGTTATCCGAGCTCAACTGTTAGTCAGCTTCCAAAACAGACAGCATCTGCTCGCTCACACCTGCAGGTGCCTCTGGGCAAAGCTGCACCGAGCAAGGGGGTCTGGTGAGCCCCAGGGCCAGTTATCTCTATCTCCCAGGACACAAAAGGCACAGACAGGTCCATCTTCCAGGCCAATCCTGGTGCTTCGCAAGCATATCTAACCACATCCAGAATGGAGAATTTCCTGGGCCATGCAATTGAAGGTAACAAGAGATAATTTTACAACTCCTAGTGAAAAAATGAACTGTGGCAAGCAAATTGTTATCCTAGAAGCATAGAAACAAAGGAAACCCTGCCTGTTGCTGGTGGAGCTGTGAACTGGTAAAACCTCTAGGAAACAATTTGACACTATCTGCTGCCAATGAAAACACACAGTGGGTACTTGAAAATCTACCTCAGAAGGAATTCCTTATCCTTGGACAGCACAATCAACAGCATCTCAGAACTACTGAAAACACGTGAACAGAACCCTCGGAATATGGCCCATAATGGGAGCCTGGGATGACATTGGGCAGCAGCTCCCCGTCCCCCAGGGAATGTGGCAGTTGGGAGGCTGGGCGTGGTTTCTCCTCTTATACCCCCTCTCCCCGATATCCGGAAAGAAGAAAAAGAAAATGTGTAAACAATGGTCTCACCCATCATCCCCTGATCATTGACCCTTCCCACCCTGATCAACTATGTAATCATCAATACTATTAAAAAAAAAAGTTCATAAAAAATCCAAGTTATCCTTAACCCAAGAATCCTCTTTCTGTGGCTCCAGCCCATGGAAATACAGACACCACTAGGTAAGAAAATACTCAGGGATGCACATGGGGTGCACCGGGTGAAGTGTGTGACGCCCGTACGTCACACCAGAGCGCTGTTCCAAGTACCAGTTACTCCACTTCTGATCCAGCTTCCTGCCAGTGCTTGTCCTGGGAGACAGCAGGTGATGTGCCTGGATGCCTACCAACCGCACAGGTGACCCTGATGGGATGCCCAGATCTCAGCTTAGGCGTGGCCCAAGCCCAGATATTTGCAGCATTTGGGAGTATACTAGTAAATGAAAGACCATTCTCAGTGTCTCTGTCTCCCTCTCTCTCTAAGCTGTTCTGTCTTTCGAGTACACTGAAATGAATTTTAAAAATAAGCATCTTAAAAAAGAGTATAAAGAAATATGTGTGCTTGCATGTATGTATATATGTGTGCATATATATATATATATACACACACACATACATATGTATCCTATGCTCATCAGGCCCAGCCCTGGCATTGCAACCATTGGGGTGAGCCAGCAGATGGAAGATTCTTTCTCTCCCTCTCTCTCTCCATCCCTCCCTACCCGCTCCCTCCGTCTAACTCTTTCAAATAAATCTTTAAAACTTAAATATATAGGGCCTGGCGGTGTGGCCTAGCGGCTAGAGTCCTCGCCCTGAACACCCAGGGATCCCATATGGGCGCCGGTTCTAGTCCCAGCAGCTCCACTTCCCATCCAGCTCCCTGCTTGTGGCCTGGGAAAGCAGTCGAGGATGGCCCAATGCATTGGGACACTGCACCCGCATGGGAGACCCGGAGGAGGTTCCAGGTTCCCGGCTTCGGATCAGCACGCACCGGCCCGTTGCGGCTCACTTGGGGAGTGAATCATCGGACGGAAGATCTTCCTCTCTGTCTCTCCTCCTCTGTGTATAGCTGGCTATAATAAAATGAATAAATCTTTAAAAAAATTAAATATATATTATATATAATGTACATATTACATACATACACACACACTGCTAAGTCCAAGCACTGTCCAAGATGGCAAAGAAAATGGCAAACATACCAATTCTCATTATTATGGGCCTGAATGGGACATGTCTAAATTGTGGGCTATGATGCAGTCGTGAGCAGATGTGCACTGTTAACATGGGGGATGCCTGGGTTGTTATCCAGTGAGAAAGCAAGAGGCAGAGAAATGAAAACCAAAATCGACTCACTGTAAAAAAAAATTTTTTTTAATAGAAAGGATAAATGCTTGCCTATGATGGCAAGGCCATGAAGAAACACATGCAGGACTGACACAGGCTGTCAACACCTCCAACCCTGAGCATGGGAGTGTGGGAGCATGGGAGCTTGGACAGGGTGCAGGGAAAGGACTGCACCGCTGGCCAGGAGGAACAGTCAGGCAACGGCAGCGACCAGAGCCACAACCTGGTACAAGGGATTTAAGGGTCAACCAGAATGTGTGACAACATCCCACAGTCCCACTGATGTAAGGTTGAGCACGGGAGTATCTATGAGCAGACACACAGTCCCAGAATCCTGACAGAGGCTGTCACCACTGCTTCCTTACCCCGTTACTGCAATGTTCACTGTTTATCAGGAAAGTCTTCCCCAAACCTAGTTCACTGGGTTTCTTTTTATTATTATTCCTCTGCTTTTCAAACTCTCTTCTCTCCAACCAGACTACCCACATCACAGAGGCCACTGCCCACTACATTGGGCTCTACCTTCGCCAGTTCTGAGTGGGATGTGTGTGTGCACCTTTGTATGTCTGTGTCTCTGTGTGAATGTATGTGTGTCTGTGTGTGCCCATTTGTCTATGTGCTCCAATGTGTTGTGCATGTATGTATGTCTATGTGTGCCTCTGTGTATGCATGCATGTGTCTGCGTGTTTGCATACCTGTGTACCTATTATATGCCTCTGTGTGTGTCTGTGGGTGTTGTTCTCACTTTCAGCCTAGCCTAACACCTCCAGGAAAACCAGCCTCCCACATAAAACACCACACAGGAAACCCCGATGACCCCACCAAGCCACCATCTACTGAACATGTACACTCCAACCCCACCTCCCGCTCTCTGCCCAGGAGCCCAACTCTTAGCCATCACAGTGACCAGCTCCACCTGGGAGGCAGGAAGAGCCCTCCCCTTAACTGCCATCTCATGTGCTGGGTTCCAGCGACCCAGCCTCAGCCCCTGGCTTCCCTGGTCAGCTCAGGAGTCGTGGCGGGAACACAGTGCTGGTTAGAAGCAGCTGGCCACGTCACCAGGAGAATGGTGTGCTGGGCTTGTTTAAATTGAAACTGTCCCTCCATCCCTCCACAGCCTACCCCACCAACTGCCCAACACTGCCAACACAACAGCACAGGATTCCCAAAGCCAAAATGATACCAAAATCCAAGGACAGCAGGTACAGGGCTGCTGTGTGCCATGTAAGGGAGCGGGGTCAGGCTGCTGGACTCTGAAGTTTATTTGTATATTGGGTTATATAAACTGAAAGTTGGCCTCAAGCACTAACTCCAAGTACTTAACATGAAACTGCTGAATTTGTGTAACTTCTGGGGCGCATGTACCCAGCTGCTGCCCTTCTTGGTCAGTGCCTGCTGAAGCTTCCATCCCACTGAGGAGTGTCCCCCGGGTCCCCCACCACCCCAGCCCAGCCTCAAACCCTGGAGGCTCCCGAACCTTGCTTCCCTAGAACAGCTCATCCGGTCATCACCAAGTCTCCTGCTTCTCCTGGGTGCAGCTCCGGTGGCTGTAGCCCTGGTATTGGGGAACAATTCACTTAGGACACTTGGGTCGTGAGCCCTGTAGAGCCCCCAGCCCATGACACTTTAGACCCAAGGAAGGGCACTTTGTAGGTGAGTATAGATGAGTGTGTACTATTCCTACCAGGCTGTTGGGAGCGCAGCCAGGACCTGTGCTCTTTCAAAAACCCCACAGAGATTCGGTAAAAAGTCACCACCTTGTCACTCCACCTGTTCTTCAGGCTCCCCAGGATTTACCTCCATGTTTATTTCCAAGAGCGTAAAAGAATGTAAAAGCAGCCGAAAGTAAGCCCAAGTCCACATGACCTCACTGTTGTCAGTCCTCACTGTTGTCACACACCTACCTTGACTGGCATAAACGACACACAGGACCATTTGGCAACCTCCAGGAAAGGAATCCCTGGGAATGTTTTCAGCTTGGATAAAATCTCCCCCGAGAAACTTCTAACTATCCAAATGAAGCTAAGTGGATTTCCGACAACACTGCAGAGAACTCTGTCTTGGCCATTAGAGTCAAGTGTGGGATTCATAATTCATCCCATAAATTCAATTGAGCACCTATTGTGTAAGAGGCTAAGCTGGGAATTAGGTCTCTATTGTAGTATTCATTTCCAATAGCCACTGTAATAAATTAACACAAATTTAGTGACTTAGTGCAGATGGGTGCTCAACAAATATGAATACAATTAAACACAACTGCTTTCCCTAGACTATACTGCACAGGGCCGCAAATAGCCTGCACACTGCCAAGGGCAAGAGATGATCTGATTTATGAATTAAACATGTTCCGTCCCTCTCTTCTGCATCTCCCCACTGCTTCCTGCCCTCTGGCCATCTCAGTCCTTGTTAACTCCTTCAGGGAAAGGTGGCCAGGGAAAAAGCATGCATGACAACATACATGCCCCTACGCAAGGGCTTGGGGTTGAAAACGTCCAGATTTGGGGTGTGCCTCTCTTTAGATTTCCAGACTACAGGAGATAAACACATCCACTGGTCACCAACACAGATCCTTGCAGAGCACACCTGCCATAGCCCAAACTGAGCCAGGGCCTAAACCTGCCCACCTGCCACAGCTTGGAAACAGGCCCAGGAGCAGCATGGAGATCCTGCCCTCTGCATGCCAGGGGAGCTGTGCACCCTTCCCACAGAGCAGCTGGGGACCTCCCATGCTCCCACGCTCAGGGTTGGCGGTGTTGGCAGTCTGTGTCAGGACCTCCATCCTAGTCTCACACCTTCCACAGACAACCCAGCACAGCACTGCTGGCAGCACAAGGGCAAAGGAGACAGAATCAAATCTTGCTGTCCCTTCTTTTTGGATCACCCGTCCAGCTCACCACCTGCTGGGGCTCCACAGCAGCAGCAAACACTGACCAGACACTAAACCAGGCAAGCCCAAGAACTTCAACAGTAGGGAAGGGCGAGGAAGGCAGAGGGGATGGGCATGAGAGAAAATAAAGAATACATTCAACAAGATGGGAGAAGCAGAAGGTAAACACAGAGGGGCATGCATTTGGTCTAGCCAATGAGGCTCCTCCATTCTATACGGGTGTGCCTAGGTTCTAGGCTCAGATCCACCCCGCATTCCTTCTCCTATTGATGTAGCTGTGATGGCTCAAGAGTAAGGGTCCGTCCCGGCCACCCACCTAGGAGATCCAAACTGAGTTCTCAGTTCTTGGCTTTGACCTGGTTCATGTCCAACTGTTGCAGGAATTTAAGGCAATGAACCCAGTAGATGGAAGAACTGTCTCTACCTTTGCCTTTGCCTGCCTTTCACATAAATAATTTTTTCCCCACAAAGCAGACATGCAGCTTTTCCTTAGTGAAGAATTACTGTATTCCCACCTGCATATTGCTGCATCTTTAAAGTTAATACAGAAGCAGCCGGGCCCTCAATGAGAAAGCCAGCAGAGTTTTACAGTGGTCCCTGCTGCTAAGGCAGTCTCCACTCTCCCATGAGCCCCCTTCCTCCAGGACCCAAGATGCTCCACTGTCCCTCTTCAGCCGCTGTCAGCACCGGCTCTGTTAAAAGCACAGAAGCCATTGCTCTCCTCCTGCACCCCCAGCTCAGATACACATGCAGCTGGCTGCCGATGCACCTATCATTTAGGTAAGTTTTCAGGCTGCTCGCCAAACTTCTGCAGGTTTCTAAGGAGCTCTTTGAACTTGAAAGCGTCCTGTTGCTGTGCAAAACCTAGCCCTCTAGTGGCAACAGGTGAGCATTACAAATCGGTAAAGGAAAACAACCTACAGAATACAATACCCAGCAGTCAGTACTTTGCCACCCACCTGGGCAGCCAGCACAAAGGTAACCGACAGTGGATGAGGACCACGTGAGTACATGTCGCTGGAATGGCCTTATCCTCCCCAAAATTACACACACACACACACACACTGGGGTGCGCTGGGCCGCTGGCTGCAATCAGCAGTCAGATGTCACCAAGTCATCCCAGCTCTCTGCCATGCATGGTCTGTCTCCTTAGCTACCACCCTGAAAGTGAGACACCCATGGAGATACTGACGGTCTCTTCCACATACTCAACGGCCAAGCCTGTCCCAAGTAAGCAGGCCTCGCCAGGAACTGCAGCAACAGCTAAAGAGGAGGTAGGCTCAAGCCCTGCACTCAGGGAGCTTTCAGTCCTAAGGTCCCCAAGGTCACCCGGCCTTGACCACAATTCTGACCCAATGAAAAATTCACCAGGGCTGCTGCCAAAGCCTACAGCTCCATTTCTGGATACACTGGGGTTGGCCTGTCGGCTCTACGCTCACTCCCCGGGTGCCTAGTGCAGAGGCTCCCTGACTTCCTCGACTTCCAAATCCACCCCACCCCATTCTTGCTGCCTCAGCTTGCTCAGCCTCCTGCCTGGTTCGCTCCAGCAGAACTGACTGGCCTTCAAAGCCCAATGTGGGGCCAGTGAAGCTATTTTGAACATCTTGCTGCATCTAGCCGTTTTCTTGCATATAGCTGGGGCTCCATGAAGACATGCTGGAACCAAAAAATGAAGGCGTTGTAGGTAAAGCATAGTGTTGACACACTGTGGAGCTGGCTTTCCCTGCATGCCCCTGCGCCCCCCAAGCAGGCCCGGCTCACCTCCTTCCTCCATGTCCAGGGCCCAGGATTCCAGATAGGGAAGGTATTTGGGCACTGAGACCAGCTAGGCATGCACCTGACTAGAGAAAGATGAAAGAGAAATCAAAGCACACACACACACACACTCCTCTGCCACCTACAGGCCACAGAAGGCCCACAGAGGCCATGTCCAGGCTGCCAGGCCTCAGCTGGTGATCACAGGTGGAAGTGTGAGATCTGTAGGAGGCCCACACTTTAGGGGCACACCTTAGGGACGCCCTAGCACATCTCCCCACAGGGCTTTCCCTGGAGCATGTGTAACATGCAGCACCACCAGCTCGCCACGGCCCCACTTTTCTTTCTGCCCAACTCATCGACTTCTTTCCTCACAGAGTCAGGCTCTCTATCCCAAGAGAAGGACCACTCATCCTTGTATTATCTTCTATTAGAGCTCCTCTGATCTACAGGCAATTCTAAGGCCAGGATGAATTATAAATGTCAAATTCTGTAGAAAACATAAGAACCTCAAGGGACAGCGGAATGTCATTACCAGATAAAGCCACTGCCTGCAGTGCCGGCATCCCATATGGATGCCAATTTAATCCAGCTCCCTGTTATTGCACCTGGGAAGTCCCTGGAGGATGGCCCAAGTGCTTGCGAGCCTACACCCTCCTAAGAGACCCAGAAAAGCCTCCTGTCTCCTGCCTTTGGCCTGGCACAGCCTTAGTCACTGCAGCCATTTGGGGAGTGAACCAATGGATGGAAGAGCTCTTTGGAACTCCTTCAAATCAATTATCTTTCAAAATAAAACAAGATAAAAATCTCTACCAAAAGAGCATGGAGTTGGAGGCAGTAACCAGAAAGGGCTATTCCAGAGGTGGAGAACTGTGGTGGCAAGGAGACCTGCTCAGGGTATAAACTCTGCAATCACCTACAATCTGTGCCTTGTTTTGTCACTAACTAGTGATGGAAGCCAGGACCTAGGAGCACCAGGAAAAGTTTGGGTGTGGAAACAAGCCATCATCCTTTCCTAAGACAGGGCCGCTAAGGAAGCAGAGCGTGACAAAATGTAGCAAAGGATAGGGTTGGGGGAGCATCCCACATCCTTCAGGCAGCTGTCCCTCCTTCAAGAAGGGCCCCAGTGTTTCAAAGGGTGCTTGGGGCCCAGCTGGAGCAGCCTGGGCAGAAGCTCTGCTGGTGGCTTCTGTGTTCTTAGCACCACATTTACCTGCATATCATGACAGTCATCAGCCTTTACTGTGACACAGTAAAACCTGGCCCTCAGAGAAGCACCTGTGGGGATGTGCACCCTTCTCGGTAGGGCTCCTCTCCAGGCAGGGGTTTCCTGTGAAGGCTGCCCGTCTCCAGCCTGCAGGCAGGGCTGGGGCCAAAGACCTGTCCATACTCCTGGCCCCCTGAGAATCTCCCTACAGGGTCTGCCCACTCCAGCAACCGCCACCTGGACAGGTGGTCTAGCCTCCTCAAGGCTGAGTGGGAAGGGAGCCCAGCGCAGTTCCCAGCCCCAGCAGACAAGCTCGTCCTGGGAAGCTTCCCACAAAGTGTTCTTCCTCCCTTCATCATGTGAGCCTTTTCTTCCCTCTGTATTTCAGGCAGAAAATCCGAGTTAACTTCAACTCCACTCAAAGTCAGGACTCCTATCTCAGAAATATCACGCATGGAAAATGCCACATGCTTCACTTTCGTCTCTTTGTCCGTTTTGGAACCACAGAGGCTGCCAGTCAATTGGGCTCTCCTCTGCAGGGCAAATGCTGCAGTTGGCACTGGCAGCCAGGGAGCCAGCCCCCAAGGACAGCAGCTGGTCATCTGAGCAACAAGACCCCAGCTGCCACACGGTGACAAGCAGACCACGACCCTGATTCAGGGGCAATGAGTCAGTCACTGGGACAAAGGGAGTGCAGGCTGGCTTCCTGCTGGTCTACAAAGGTCTCCTAAAGGCAAGCCAGGGGCCTGAAAAGCTTCCCAGGCAGAGAGGAGGTGACCCCTCTGAGTGGGCAGTGGAAGAGATGGCTACCCAGAGAGAGGCAAGCAGGTACAGCAGGGGTGGCTCAGGGCAGCACCCAGGGGTGCACTCAGTTCCAACTCTGAATTGGGCTTGCATGTGTGAAGGCTCCTTGCTCACAGGTCAAGAACATTCTCTCCAGGACAGATAGCGCCAAGGCTAGAAGGCCAATGTCCCTACCCAGCTCATCCTGAAACTCCACCGCCATGGTGAGTGAAGAGGGGGGTCGTGTGCAGGGAAGGGACTGAGGTTTGGGGGCTGTGCCTTGGGACTAGAGGGGCCAGCAGAGGCCCCTGACGTCCTTCCGTCTGTCATACCACATGAGGACACTCGGATGGCACCACCTCTGAAGAAGGAACCTTCCTGGACATGGAATCCAGCAGCACCTTGACCTTAGCTGAACTTCCAACACTATCACTGATAAACTATTCAATCTCAGGTGTTTTGTTAATGCAGCACACACTGACACAGACAGAGAGATGAAGTGAGCAGAGGCTAATGTTCATACAACCCTCTGGTTCACATCTTCTCTAGGGTCAGCAACATGTCCAACATGGGGAGCAGCCTGAATAGATGTGTACCCCATTCCTTAATTCACCCAACACCTTTCTCTGCAACCCATCTGCAGAACCACCAATTACATAATCTGATGACCAGGCACAGAGGAAGCACGAATACTTAACATGCACAGCTTTATGCTAATATAAAACACATCAGGTTTGCCGGATTAAAAAAAAGCAGCAGCAGCCCAGATGTATGGAAGGAACACGGGTAGTTTCCCTCTGGGCTTTGCCCTAAATGGACTGTGTGGCCTCATCCAAGCCGCCTCACCCCTCTAGGCTCCAGGGGCCTCATCTCCAAGACAGAACCACACACCATCTCAGGTCCCTGTATTCAATGGGATTCCAGGACTAGATGACCATCTGACTCTACTCCTTCTGTGCAAGCTGAAGCAAAAGAAAACAAAGCGGCAAGCCGTGAACTAAGCCCCCCCAACCCCATCCCGTGAGCAGAGATGTGGCGTATGCAACGATGAAACAGCCACAGCCGCTGCTGGCTGAGCCCCTGGTCCACACCTCTGATGACCTTGGGTCTTGGTTTACTGAACTGTTGCTCTGTTATTCCCAAACAAAACATTCTACCTGGTGTTTTGAAATAAGAAATGAAAACATCCAAAGGAACAGAGGGATTAAGGAGTACTTCCTGGGGGCTGGGGCCATGGTACAGCACACTAAGCCGCGGCCTATGATGCTGGCATCCCACATGAATACGGGGACAAGACCCAGATGCTCTACCCCTGCTCCCAGCCTGGGAAAGCAGCAATGGACAACCCAAGTGCTTGGCCCCTACACCCACAGGGGAGACCTGGACAGAGTTCCAGGCTCCTGCTTTTAGCCTGGCCCAGCTCCAGTCACTACAGCTGGGGCCACTGGGAGAGCAGAAGAACTGACACTCCATCTCTCTCCCTATCTCTGTTTCTCTCTCCTTTTCAAATGAATAAAAACATCTTTTTTTTTTTTTAATGTAGCAGCAGGTGCTGGAGGGAAGGTCTGTGGCCTAGTGAAGCCCCTGTTAGGAGGTCTGCATCCCATGCTTGCTTACCTGACTCGGGGTCCTGCTTCCAGCTTCCTCCAAGGCAGAGTCTAGGAGGCTACAGCAATGGCTCGAGTGCCTGCTAACCGCCTGGAGACCTGACTGAATTCATGACTCCTGGCCTTGGCCTACTCCATCCCCAGTGATCTGGGGAGTAAACTAGCAGATGGGAGATTGACCTACCAAATTTTTTTAAAAGTAGCTCCTGGCAACAACCAACCATTTACTGTGGTCCAGGCTGGGCAGTCATGGCCACAGCTGCTGGATGGCCCAGTGGGGTGTGCTACAGTCAACATCCACAGCCAAACCTCCAACGCGTCCTGGTTCAGGCCTCTACAGTTCCTTCTCCTCCCTATAGCGCAGCACAGTGCACTTTCTGAACCAGACCTGCTGTTCCTCCAGTTACTTCTCTCTTGGCTTTAACAATCTCGCCACAGCAGCCCTTACTGGGCTTCATGACAGCAACGTTGAATGGTACGAAGGAGCTCATTTTAACGGCAGTGCCAGCCGGCACGCAGCACAGCTCTGGGCCATAACATCACCTCTCCCCCAGGGGGGACAACTGACACTGCCTCCCATTTACAGAGCAAAAGAACTTACTCGGGACCACAGCACAAGTTGCCAACTTTGCTAATTGTACGAGTGGCTCCAGGCGGCAACACAGCGGGATGCATATTAAGTGGCACAGACAGGACTTGGCAGGGGGAGGGGTGGGCATCTCTTATGCCTGGCTCTGAGGCAGGCAGCGAATGGGAGGCAAACACATCAGCAGTCGGGGAGAGGTGTGGGCATGGGGGAGAGAAGAAATAGAGGGAAAGGAAATGTTGGGGTTTGCTTTATTATTTATGTTCAAGATTTCAGAATCAAACTGGCCAAGAAACCTTTCTCTTCTCCTGGATCCATCACAGCTGCTCCTTCCTCCTGGGTGAGTGCGTGCTTTGCAAAAGCATCATCCTGGGACTCTGTGGGGTCCACGGGCGAAGCAGGCAAGATACACATCAGGAGAGCATGCCCACTGCCTCCAGGACCACCGCAGGTGTTCATAATGAGAAGGTGGAGCTGGTTCTCGGGGCTGCGGGCATCGCTGCCCCGTGGGGGATCCCATTCAGCCCATCTGCCCTGCCAGACACAGCCCCACCACTCCTCATCAAGCTGGGAATGACGATGAATAGGTTCTCTGCCTGTAGCCGCCCTGCCATGGGCTTACATAGCCAAGGGTCTGCAGCATTGGGAAGTTGACCTTGGCCTTGCAGAAAATCTTGCCTTCTCCAAAGGTGAGGTAACAGACTAAAAACTCAAGCTTATCTTGCCAGTGTAGACCCTGAAAGGCAGCAAAGATGGGGATGATGATGATGATAATAATAATAATAATATCCCCACCGGCCACAGAGGAGATCTATACTGAGTTTTTAAGTTCAGCATGGCCCCACCTGGGCTGTCGTGGGCATCTGGGGAGTGAATCAGCAGATAGGAGATACCTGTCTCTGCCTTCCCCAGGTCTTTGCCTCTCAGGCTAATAAATACATTAAACAAAATTTTTTTAAATGTTAAACCAAGCAGTCCAGGCAGCAACTGACTGGCATTTTTTGTTCATCCACATCCAGGTACCATCTGGGCACCAGTCTCATGTCCTCTACAGCGTGCTCTCGCACCTTTAGGGACAATGTTGGGTAACCCAGAGGCCTGCCCTTCCACCAGCAAGGTGCCAGGAGGCCTGTAGTGCCTGCAACCCTCAGCCAACAGTGGCATCAGCCCTCACTCAGCCCAGAGACTGCCTTCTTAGGAAGGATTCCCAAACAGCAGTCTGCACCGAGATTCTGTTTACAGACTTCTCCCCTGTGAGTGCCCTAACTCCCTTTCTGTCACATATGGGCCAGAGGTAACATCTAGGTGCCTTAACTGACACATTCCCTGACACTGAATACCTGGGAGGCCATGGGAAGCAAAGCCACGCCAGGGGACCCAGGCGAGGAGTGAGCTGTGGGAGAACCAGGCAGGATCTGAGCGTGCCCATCGTCCAGCTCCTGCCCTTCACGCCCCTCGGCTTTGTCTGAAGCCACAAGAAGCTGGCCAGAGAGCACCACTCGGCAGCAGCACCAGACCTGCTAGCCTCCAGGCCCCTTCCACTGTGTGGGAGGAAAACAGATTTCGTGAAGCCCAAACACAGTTTCCTCCAGCCGGCATTCCACTCATTTCCCTATTGCTTTCCAGAGAAATCACTCCGAGGGAAATCACAGCCTGCTCACAGTGCAGCAACCTAAAGATCCACCACATCCTCTGGTTCGATTCCTGGCTCAGGATGAAAATGCCACCTGCCCCAATACCTGCCCCACACCCCCCATCTCAGTGGTTGCTACAACTCCATTCTCAGCATCCTCTCCTGCTGCAGCCTCATGAACACCAGCCGGATGACCTGCCTGCTCGGGTCACAGGACCGTGGAGAGCCGGCTGAGGATCTCAGGCCGGTCCCAGGGGGCTTGTTGTAGCATAATGCAGCCCATCACATTTCCCAAGTTTGCCAGAGCAAAGACAGAGCAGGGAAACAAGTAGGGCAGCTAACAGTTCAGTGTGGAATGCAGGACCTCTCGGCACACTTGTGTTCTTTGTTGATCTGCCCACAGTTGCCACAAGGCCTTGCATGAGCAGCTCCACACCTCTGCGTGGGATCGTACACACCTATGGATAGCTTTGGGATAGCTCCTTCAGGAGCCACCACCCTCATCTGACTGCTGGCCCCCACTTCCCCTCCCTGTCCCGTATCCTGGCCCCAGACCGCCGAGCTCCTACTGTCTAATCTTTGCATTCCAGGGGCCTGGCTAATCCTTCGGGTATTTCTGTACCTACAACCAGTGAATGCAGTTGCTAACTCATTGTCTTAATAATATTCACAGAGCACTTTTTTTTAATCCAAGAAACAAACGTCTCTGTTATATAGGGGGACCATCTGGGCTGCCACTGCTAGCTGGCTATGTTGCCATCAACTCTTTTTTTAGAGTTCATGAATCAGTTTCCAATAAGGGGAAAAAAAAAAAAAACAAGAAGTTAGTGCCAAGACTGTTTTCCTCCCCTGCACTTTTCCCAGCAGGAGAACTATGTCCTGCAGTCAAAATGGTCCATTTAAAACCAAAACAGAAATGCCACCCAAGATCAGTGCTCTGCAACCATCAGCCCACAGCTCCAGACACTGGCTCCTGCCACCAATGAGCAGGTGGGAGGTGGCATCACCTTCCCAGTCCATGAAATGACCCACCCGCTGGGCCAAGTGCTAGTGGGCTGCTTCCAACTGACCTCATCTGCAGAGGGGAAGAAATCAAAGGAGGTCAGAGGCAACAGAAAAAGGAGGAGAGCGGCAAGAGAACCAGAAAAAAAGAGTAGCTAAGCCTGGAAGTCCCTAGCAACAGGGATGGCCACAAGCACAGCCAGCCGGCCCACAGTACCTGCTAGGCAGTGGCAGACAACTCAATTCCAGGGTTCTGGGACTGGCCAGAGGACAACGTGACAACTGGAAGCCAGAAATGAGGATGCATGGGAAAGATGATGGATGGAACCAGGAGAACTTCCATGTGGGGACTCCCAGGGGTCTGGCTGGGAGTCAGACCCATGACCTGAGCACACACCTAGGGTCCTCAAAGACCATGTAAAGGGTCAGAGGTTACCACTCCATCCTGACCAGACAGCTGTCTCAAAAGCCCGTGTTGGGTCTAGTCACATTTATGTGCAGGCCATGCAACAAGGCTGGGAGCCCTGGACCCCAAACCAAGCAGAGAGGCCAGCAATGGTACAGTCCACGTGTGGGATGAACTGCTCCCGCTGAGGCATGGATCCCCAACCGTGTACACTGCAAAAGGACACACAAGTAATTCCTTACCTGCTCCCCGCACATGCCCTGGGAGCAGGGAGACAGCAGAGTCTACCTATAATGGGATTACCAGGGAGAAGTGGGATTTGCACAGCTGTGGACTTCTTTGTGGGAAAAAAAGAACAACCTTTTATTACTCCAAGCAGCCTAAATAAATGAGAAAATGAGAAGTCGTGGGGTATGGGTAATGGCGCAGTGGGTGAAGCCCCCACATGCAGGACCACTATCCTACATCTGAGTACCAGTCTGGGTCTCAGCTCCTCCACTTCCAACCAGCTTCCGCTAACAGCAGCAGGGGATGGTTCAAGGACTTGGGCTCCTGCCACACATATGTGAGAGACAGGTGGAGTTCTGGGTTTCTGTCTCTGGCCTGACCCATCCCTGGATACCGTGGACATTTGGGGAACGAACCAGCTGACAGAGCACTTACCTGTGCACTCATTCTTTCCTCCTCCCCATTTCCTCCCTTTGTGTGTCTGTGTGTCATCCTGCCTTTCAAGCACGTGAAAAAAAAAGGAAAGAAAATTAAGTCATCCTCCAAACTGTCTCCCAGTGAGCTGACAACCTGTCTCATTTCCATGCCCCCAGCAGTTGCCAGCTTTGAGGCAAAACGGAAGTGAGAGCCTGCTCTCCTTTGCAGCCCAAGTGAGACTGCTGATCTACCCCCTTCCCCACCATGGCAGGTTCCACAGAAATGCTAGGTCTTTGCACTGATTTGTAAGCAGAAAAACAAATAAGATTTTCACAAAAACGAGAACTTTATTTTAGTAAGACTCCCTTTGGCTGTGAATGGCAGGTGCATTTCTCAGTTCTCAACTACTCAAAACATTCTCAGCCCTAAAATCACGGGAAACACTACTCCACTCTTCCTGACAAAATCTCCTGGAAGAAGGATCTGTGGTCCCAAGGCAACTCCCTGCAAAGCCCAAAGCTGTCTACAGTAAGATGTGTCGAAGGGCCATTTACAACTTCCAAAAATTATTGCTTCATGATAAGATCTGATTGAAGACTTTATAACTTGGGGGCCGGTATCGTGGCATCTGCAATGCTGCCATCCCATCAGGATGCCAGATTGTGACCTGGTGGTTCCACTTCTGATCCAAAGCCCTGCTATTAGCCTTGGAAAAGCAGCAGAGAATGACCCTAATGCTTGGGTCCCTGCCACCCACATGGGAGACCTGGAGGAAGTTCCTGGCTCCTGGCTTCAGCCAGGCTGAAGCCCAGCCGCAGTTGTTGCAGCTATCCGAGGAGTAAACCACGGGATGGAACTCTCTCTCTCTCATTCTCTCTATAATTCTCTCAAAAAAATAAAATCTTTGTAAAAATAATATATTCTTAGGCCCGGCGCTGTGGCCTAGCAGCTAAAGTCCTCGCCTTGAACGCCCAGGGATCCCACATGGGTGCCAGTTGTAACCCCAGCAGCCCTGTTTCCCATCCAGCTCCCTGCTTGTGGCCTGGGAAAGCAGTTGAGCATGGTCCAAAGCCTAGCGACCCTGCACCCGTGTGAGAGATCTGGAAGAGGTTCCTGGCTCCTGGCTTCGGATTGGCACAGCTCCAGCCATTGCGGTCACTTGGTGAGTGAATCATCGGACAGAAGATCTTTCTGTCTCTCCTCCTCTCTGCATATCTGACTTGGCAATAAAAAATAAATTCATCTTTAAAAATGTATTATTATTGGAAAGGTAGAGAAGAGGAGACAGAGAGGAAGATCTTCCGCCCATTTGTTCACTCCCCAAAGCCAGGAGCTTCTTCTAGGTCTCCCACATGGGCAAAGGGTCCCAAGACTTTGGGCCATCCTTCACTGCTTTCTCAGGCTGTAAACATGAAGCTGGATGAGAAGTGGAGCAGTTAGGACACGAACCAGCACCCATAAGGGATCTTGGCACTTGCAAGGTAAGGATTTAACCACTCAGCCATTGCGCCAAGCCCCTAAAATATTTTTCTTTAAAAAAAAAAAGACTTCTTGAATGGGCATTTAGTAAAGCAGTTGAGACAATACTTGGCATACCCACATTCCATATCAGAGTTCCTGGGTTCAAGTCTCCACTTGGCTCCTGGTTACAGCATCCCTGTCAGAATGCACCCTAGAAAGGCAGCAGTAGGGATGGATCAAGTGTCTGTGTCCCAGGCAGCCACAGAGGAGAACTGGACTCAGTTTTGAGCTCCTGACTTCAGCAGCCTGGCCCAACCCAGCCAGTGAGGGCATTTGGGGAGTGAAACAATGTGTCTCCCTCAGACAATCAGAAATATTTTTTAAGAATTTTTCTAATTGTCCTATTCACTTAAAATACTTGACAATCTCAAATAATAGAGTAAAACAGACCCATACCCTTAAACCAAGTCAACCCTAAAAGTCCATAGCACTGCTACTGGCTCAATCCTAGAAAATAAGCCCAGAGGCGGCCACCGCCAGGGGCAGAGGGCCAGGAAGACACAGGAAGCTGGCACAGCCAAGATACAGAACTGGCAGATCTCCCTGATAAGACTGGAGGAGCTGCAAAACTGCTCCCACACGCTGCTTCTGCACATCTACAGAGAAACCTGTAAGGACTCAACGGAGGAACGTTCACACCGAGAGTCACGGCATTACTCACACCAGGCAAAAATGGAAGCAGTCCAAGTGCCCGCATGGAGAATGAAAGGCCAAACAGAAGGCAGTGCGTAAATATCTCCAATGGGCTATCACTCAACCTTACAAAGGAAATCTGAATACAATATGGATAAACCACGAGAACATTATGCTAAGTAAAACTACCCATACACAGGACAAATACTTTATGATTCCACTTACATGAGGTGTGGAATCAAATTCATAGAGACACATAGGCCAGTGGGAGGAAGGAATGAGAATCACTGTTAATGAGTTTCCGCTTGGGAAGACGAAAATGTTCTGGAGGTGGACTATGGCATGTTCACGCCTCGACATGTGAATATGTTTAACGCCACTGAATTGTACTTAAAAATGGCTAGCAATAGTAAACACCATGTTCTGCATATTTCACCATAATAGAAAGAAGTAAACTTTAAAAAAAAGTTACAGAAACAGTGTAGTGGTATGGCTAATAAAGCTTGCAATGCTGGCAGGCTTATGTTCCAGCTGCTCCACTTCTGATCCAGCTCCCTGCTAATGGCCTGGGAAAGCAGCACAGCATGGTCCAAGTGGTTGGCCACCAACATGGGTGACCCAGATGAAGCTCCTGACTCCCAGCTCTGACCTGACCATTGGGACCATCTGGGAAGTGAACTGGTACATGGAAGGTCTCTGTCTCTCCCTCTCTCAAATAAATATATCTTTTATATATTTATATATACACATACACACACACATAGAGAGAGAAAGAGGTAAAAATAAAAAATGATAGCACCAACAGTGAAAACTGGAGAGCTAGGTGGGAGCGCTCTGTCTCCTCGGCAGTTAGAGAACATAGGGGAGTATTGGGTGGCAGCAGGATAGTACGAGATGAAAGAAATGCCAGGTTAGCTGACAGACACCCAGTTCACATTGGCACACACTGAGCAGGCACTTGGGTCTGTGTGAGGTGAACACACGGCCCCTCCTGTCTCTGCTCCCACACGCAGCAGAGGCCTTAACAAGTTGTCAGCCAGGGTCATTTCACCACTCTTGTAAGACCTTGGTGCCAAGAGTCGGGTGGTGTTGGAAAGGTGTGTTCCCAGATCCCCCAGTACCAGCAGCAAGCGTTTGCAGAAAGAAGCCATTCCCTCCAATGGGCACTTCCTAGGTATACAGGCCTCTGATGATCTCCTGAGACAGGTACTGTCCTGCACAGCCTCCTCAGTACATAGTCACAGAGTGGAAGACAGGAGAAGCTCTCAGGCCCCAGAGGCCAGCCTGGACGTGCACATCCAGCGGGACAAATTGCCAAGCACTGTTCCCATAGCCGGCCACCACTGTCCCAGAGGCTATGATCTCCCCTATTCTTCAAAAGGACCAGGCCTGCAAGCTTCCTGACTTTCTAGCCTGAAGGGGCTCACTCATTCCATGCTCCGAACAATAACCACCAGCCACGAGTCCCATACTCAGCAATTGTCCTGCTCTGTGCATGCATAAAGAGGACCTCAAGAATCCCACCCCCTTCAGCTTCTGCCTCCCTGAATGCCCCACACACAATACATGTGCCAGTCTGAACTCAGGGTGGTGTGTGAAGGGCAACAGGCCATCGCAGAGTCATATCCCAGACAGGGTGGGACAGGCAGCAGCTAAGGAGTGCCACGGGCTTAGATGCAAGCCAGAAGGAGTCTTTCCTACAAGGGCCAGGACAAGACAGCAGCAGACAGTTCATAGGGAGGGAGGCAGATGCCATCAGGTGATCAAGCAGTGATAAGCCACTGAGGGGCTGGAACATCAACTCACAGTCCTTTTATCCCACGAGATTCTAACCTTAGAATCAACCCCAAGCCTTGTGTAAGGTCTCCCAACACCAGTGGCACACAAAGACCAGTGGTCCCATTAGAGCTGAACAACCTCGTCTCTATTTAGGTACCATCTTGCGCATTTCATATTTCAGCTTTATTTTAGCACATGTAAGACTGTTTCATGTTTGCCTCTCTTTCTAAACCAAATTAAAAACATTTGCCTGTCTCATCATTAAGTTCTGGATCGCTATTCAGAGGCCAACTCAGGATTTAGCTGTGCACTTGGAGATTTTTGTGGTCTGTATGGAGTTCACCAGATTTCAGGTGCCATACAGGAGTGCACATAAGGAGGGAGAAGGGTGTCACAGCGTAGTGAGTTAAGCTGCCACCTGCAATGCCAGCATTCCACATCAGAACACAGGATCAAGACCCAGCTACTGTGGACCTAAGCCAGTTCCGGGTTAACTGCCATGAAGATGGCCTAAGTATGTGGGTGCCTGCCACCCAGTGGGAGACCTGGATGCAGCACATGGGTCCTGCCCTCTACCTGGCTCAGTCCCAGCTGCTGCCAGCATTTAGGGAGTGAACCAGTGCATGAAAGGTCTCTGTCACTCCGTTTTAGAATAAATAAATAACTTTTTAAAAACTTATTCTATTTGAAAGACAAAGAGAAAATATTTTCCATCTACTAGTCCATTCTCCAAATGGCTACAACAGACAGGGATAGGCCAAGCCAAATCAAGGAGCTTCATCCAGCCATCCAGTTCTCCTGCATGGGTGGCAGAATCTTGAGCACTTAGGCCATCTGCTGCTACTTTGCCAGGTATATTAGCTGGGAGCTGGATTGGAAATGCAACAACTGAGACTTGAACTGACACCCACATGGGATGCTAGCATTGCAGGTCACAACTTAACCTACTGCACCACAATGCCAGTCCCAGCAGACCACTTTTTAAAAAGTGCAGAGTTGGGCAGAACGCGCCATGGCTCAGTAGGCTAATCCTCCACTGTTAAGTACCACCATCCCATATGGGTACCAGTTTGTGTCCCAAGTGCTCCACTTCCCATCCAGCTGCCTGGAAAAGCAGGAGAAGATGGTCCAAGTCCTTGGGACCCTGCATCCACGTGGGAGACTCAGAAGTTCTTGGTTCCTGGTTCCTGGCTCTCAATCAGCTCCACTCTGGCTGTTGTGGCTATTTTGGGAGTGAACTAGCAGATGAAAGGTCTTTTCCCCTTTCTCTCTGTAAATCTGCCCTTCCAATAAAAATAAAATGAATCTTTTAGTAAAAAGTATAGAAAAGGGCGAGCATTACAGTGTAGTGGGTAGTGAGTGCCTGGCATGATAGCATCCCATATGATCACAAGTTCGAGTCCCAGATGCTCCACTTCTGATCCAGCTCCCTGCTAATGTGTTTAGGAAAGCAGCAGAGGAAGCCCAAATCATTAGGCCCTTGTGAGAGACCGAAGAGAAGCCACTTGGCTCCTGGCTTCAGTCAGGCCCAGCCCTAGCCATTGTAGTCACTTGGGGAGTGAACCAGTGGATGGATAATTTCTCTACATGTCTCCAGCTATACCTTTCAAATAAATAGTTTTTTAAAAAGTAAATAAGTGCAGGGCCTGGCACAGTAGCCTAGGGCTACAGTACTTGCCTTGCACGCACCAGGATCCCTTATGGGCGCCAGTTCTAATCTCAGTGGCCCCGCTTCCCATCCAGCTCCCTGCTTGTAGCCTGGGAAGGCAGTCGAGGAAAGCCTAAAGCTTTGGGACCCTGCACCCACGTGGGAGACCCAGAAAAGGCTCCTGGCTCCTGGCTTTGGATCAGCTTAGCTCTGGCCACTGTGCCTGCTGGGGAGTGAAACAGCAGAAAGATCTTCCTCTGTCTCTTCTCTCTGTAGATCTGACTTTCCAATGAAAATAACTAAATCTTGAAAAATTTAATAAAAATTTAAAAATAAGTAAGTGCAGAGGAGACAGACAACCATGGTAAGACACAGACTCTCTGGGTAGAACGAGCCCGGTCAGTCATCAGCTGTACACTGCAGAGCTGAGTCTGCGGCTCGTAAGCATGATCAGTGGGCACAGCAGGACTAAACCCGGGCCTCTGGTCTCTTTCCCTGTGGCCCTTCATCTGTGAGGGGTAACTCATCACAAGCAACCTGCTTGGTAAGCCCCTCAGGCTGGAACTTAGCTGGTGAGACCTATCACAGGACGCCTGTTAACACTGCACATTCCTGCCTCACTTAAGCCATGGAGGGACCATCTGCACCTGGCTGCCAGCAGATGGGAAAGAGGGTTATGTCACCCTCATGTGAAATCAAACACTGGTGCTGGGAGAAGGCAGTGGGGCCATGGACTCGCAGCAGACTCAAGCCTTGTGATGCTGGAAAGGCCAGAGACTTATCCCCACTGCCCCCCACCCGTGCTAGTCCCGACATACCCTGTGCTCTCAGACATGCCCTCAAGTTCTCAGGCTGCAGACACAGATAGATCCTGACATAGCTCTTGTTCTTTGCTGCCAGTTGTTCAGCCCCTCTGCCCAGCACAGTTTCTGTCCCATCTTGCCTTTCCCCGCCCTGCCCTGCCCTGCCCTGCCCGGCGACTCTGGGTTGGAGCTGGCGAGCCTGCGTGCCTGGCCCTCCACCAGCCCCCAGAAGCCATGAAGCTACACAGCTGACAAGCATTGCAATGTCTCCTGTGACACCTCCCTAGGGAAGAGGAGGGGTCTGGCTCCCCAAAGAATGACCCAGATCCTGACTTGATGTGTTCTGTGGCCACTGACCTGAGATTACAGTGCCAGCCCTGCATTGGGCACCAAGGAAAGTGGCAGCTACTCCAGGAGCTGACAGTTTAGACACAAAGTCTAAAACACCACCACATGGCACAGCAGCCGTGGGACTTAGATGGGGGTTGCAGGCAATGGGCGGGGCTTCCAGAGGGCCCAGGCAGCCAGCCAGCCAGTCAGCCAGGTGGACAGTAGAGAGGATGGACAGCATGCCCACACAGACACTGGACAAAGAACTGTCAAGGCCATAAACAGGAGCATGTGGCAAAGTTGGGCATGAAGTCACCTGTCAGGGCATGAGGCTAAAAGCCTTATCCATGCACGAGTCCCTGTCAGATGGGGACAGGTAAATGAATGCAGAGGAAGAACCCACTGAGGGGGTGTGGAGGAGGAAGAATCATGGAAGGAGCGGTGAGCAACCCAGGGCAGGGTTCCAGGAGCCAAGCCTAAAGAGAACCCCAGAGAGAAGAGCAGGAAGAAGGTAAGGCACACAGAGGACAAGACAAACACTAACGGGTACCCAGAGGTGGTCCAGGAGGCTGCTGGTGCTGTGCCAAGCATGGGAGCACAAGGCACAGACCAAGCGACATGAATGTCTTGTTCAACCAAGTAACACTGGCAGTCCCAGGAGGTGGCTACAGGGGTTTTCTATGTGTCTGAGGTTAAGACCAGAGAGCCAAGGGAGGGGCATCTCCGCAGCATTGGGAGAACAAGGCGCTTATTTCTATCCAGAGGCTCCTCCAGGTGAGTGCAGGGGC
Organism: Ochotona princeps; assembly: GCF_030435755.1. Lineage (NCBI taxonomy): Eukaryota > Metazoa > Chordata > Mammalia > Lagomorpha > Ochotonidae > Ochotona > Ochotona princeps. Next base: position 31,073,724 of record NC_080841.1, on the reverse strand, counting down.
TGAAGACCCAGGCAAGTGGAGGAAGTGATGGGGCAATGTCCCCAAGGAGGACACAAAGAGAGACCCTGCTACTTTTGAGTCCAGAAAACAGAATTCACAGGAGTCGAATCAGGAGCGCTAGGAGGAGATCCGCACTGCAGTGTAGCAGGTAAAGCCACAGGAAAGGCATGAAACCCTGAAGCGAGCACACGCTGCAAGAGAAAGTCACAGTCAACAAGGCCAGCAGAGAGGGCAATTGGTGCAGCAGGGGCATAGGCATCCCCTATCAGGGGGCTTGGCTCCTCTGCTTCTAACCCAGCTTCCTGCTGGAGCATCAGGGAGGGCAGCAGCTGAGGACTCAGGTGTCCCTGCGACTCACGTGGGAGACTTAGAAGCTGAGCTCTGGGCTGCTGGCTTCAGCCTGGCCCAGTCTTCCCAATTGCAGGTACTTGCACAGTGAACCAACTGATGGAAGATACCTTTCTCTCTCTCTCATTTTTAAATGAAATGAAAAAAAATACATAAAAGCTGGAAAAAAAAATTGAGGACTAGCATCATGGGCAGCCCAGGGCAGGGAGAAAGGGGGCAGGGCGGAGAGCAAGAGGCAGCAGGGGCAGGTCCAGGATGCAGCTGGGAGGAAGGAGCCACTGGAGCACAAGTCAGACAACCAATAGCACCTACAGCCAGGTTGACAGCAGGTGGACAATGACCAGGTGCCAAGTTCTCCAAGGATCCCCAGAAGAGCATCCCACAGGAGGCCAATGACAGTGACCAGAAAGGGTGACAAGGACACCACCTGGACAGCACAAGGAGAGGAAGATGAGGCAACAGAGGCATCTGTTTGCAGATTTCCAGAGGGGAAGGCCCAGAACCACGTGGAAGACAAGAGACCAGCAGCAATGGGCCTGGAGTAGAGCTCAATGGAGACAGCAGACTGCCACATTCAGCAAGAAACTCAGTCCAGAAGGGCTCCAGAATCTGGCACGGGCCTCACAGCCGCTCTTGGCCCTAAATGTTCATTCCACAGTTCCAAGTTCAAGAAAAGTCTCTTTAATGTTTCTGTGCCACCCCACCCCACTGCCCTGCAGTCCCAATGTGTCTCAGGCAGCCTCTAAATTTTGCACCCCTCTCTCCTCTCACTCAACACCACGGGGCTAGGAATACAGCAATAACGGAAGCTGTCTTTATTGGCTCAGCTGTGGGAAGTGGTCAGGCGGTGTCTCCATATAAGCCAGGGCCTGGAGGCTAGAGCTCACGCAGCATGACGCCCCCAGATGCAACCACCCTGTCTCCCCTGGCTGCCCCTCTGCAGGTCGACTCCAGCATCACCAAGAAGGGCCACGAGGCCCATAGCAATGGCCACTGCTTGTGGCAATCCATTTCCAAGGTAGCCACATGCCAGGGTACAAGGAAAAAGGCAAAGTGCCTAGGGAGTAGCCTCTGAGAGGCAGGCAGAGGCCAAATCCTGAAGGAGCCAGTGCATTGGCCAGAAACGTAGCCAGTCAAAAGGGCCCATGAACACAGTCCACACCTGCTCAGTGAGCACCTGCAAGACACAGGTGCCTGTTCTAGAGCAACCACAGTGACCACATCTCCTTCCAGTACAGCTGTGAGGCAGCGGAGGGCTGTGGGTCTGAGAGGGAGCTGGGCAGGCTGGAGCGGCAGACATCACACACCAGCAAGGCAGACACCAGAGAGGCAAAGGGAGTGCCTTGCACCAAACAGAGGCAAAGAGCTGGTCAAGAGCTCAGCACCCTCAGATGAGCAGGTCAAGGGAGAATCTTGACAAAACAGGTTAGGGTCAGCCCCGACCCCAGCACACAAGTCCATTTGTGTTGTTGTGGCTCCTGTTTCCAGGAACACAATTTGAGGAACCAAGTCTGAGACCAGCAGGAGCTAGCTGAATGGCTCAACAGCAGACTCTGTCCGCCCAGCAAAACTACCTTTCAACAAACATGCCCTTGGATTTCCTCTGTGAGGATCCCTGAAAAAGCCATGAAAGCAAAGGAACTTCCAGAAGAGGCGAACACCAGCTCCTTCCACGGGATATTGCACAGTTTTACTTCATTGTAAGAACTCGCAGTGACTCCAGATATCAGAACCTTAAAAGCTAACAGACTGAAATAACTAGTACTAAATCTGATCTCCCCCCCCCAAGAGCAGATACAGCTGCACTGGTCAAAACAAGCCAGCCTGCAGGCCAGCCCCACAGTGCCAGGGCCAAGCAGCTTCCATGGGTGAACACAGGTCATCTGCCCCTGGCTGCAAACAGACGAGGCCCCGCAGAGCATTTTCCTCCTCCTAGACATCCTCAGGCAATTTTTAAAAACATGAAGGATGTCCCATCCTTTCTGGACAGAATGTGAGTGCTGATTTTCTTTCATTCTGAATCACTGTCTTTTCCAAATCTTTCTGGCCATAAAGCTGTATTGGTTCATAAGCAAAAAAAAACCCAATTGATGAAAATAAAACATTTCACTTTTTATTATAACTCCAATCAAAAAGCCCAACCAGAAATATTTCATTTGCACAAAGATACTTTGGGAAGGGAAGGCTGAACGGCTATTGCAAAACCCAAAGGCAGTGATGGCAGTCAGGAGAAAGAGGGTTTGGGCATAAAAAGTCACACAGACCCAGCTCCAATCCCAGCTCCAACCTCAGGCAGGTTTCACAGCCTCTCAGATCCAGAGTTTTCTCGTCTGTATAAGGTGAGGATGGCTGGACTGTCTGGTAAATAAGAGGCCTGATGCCTCAAGGTGTACAAAACCATGGAAGAAAAAAATAGCCTTCTTCCAAAAGTGACAGGCTTACTCAAAGATGATAATTGATGTATAGTAAGTGGATAAACTGAAATACTGTCCTGACAAAAGAAATGCAACTTATTAAAAAAAAAAAAAGGCTTAAAAGGAATGTGCTTCCGGCTGACCACATCTGTCCCTGCCCCCAGGCATCTGGTAAGAATGGGGCTAACAGCTGGAGCACCCGCAGCAGGTCCTCTACAAAGCACCTAGAATACAGACTGTGCACTGTAAACACAGAACACAGGGGCTCTTGGTACACCCCTCCTCAGCTGGACTAGGCATGGTAGAAGTAAGGAAAGTCATCTTCCTCTCTCGCAGCCTCCACACTGCCTTGGAGCAGGGGTTCCAACCAATGGTAAGAGCCCACCTCATTTTTGCAGGGTCAGCATGTGGTAAGCCATCAATCAAGAAAAACCTAAGAGATCAATAAATACATGAGAAATTTACAGAGCTCCAGAGAGGTGGAAGGAAAAGACTGGGAAAGAACTACCTGGGGCCCAGAGTAGTAACCTAGTCACTAAAGTCCTTGCCTTGCAGGCACCAGGATCCCATATGGGTGCCAGTTTGTGTCTCAGCAGCCCCCTGCTTCCCATCCAGCTCCCTGCCTGTGGCTTGGTAAAGCAGATGAGGATGGCCCAAAGCCTTGGGACCCTGTACCCACTTGGGAGACCCAGAAGAAGCTCCTGGCTCCTGGCTTCAGATCAGCTCAGCTCTGGCCATTGCGGCCACTTGGGGAGTGAATCAGCGGACAGAAGATCTTGTTCTCTGTCTCTCCTCCTCTCTGTATATTTGCCTTTCCAATATAAATAGACAAATCTTAAAAAGAAAAAAAAAAAAGAAAGAAAGAAAAGAAAAACCTGCCTGAGACTTGGGCATTGTGTTTCAGAGTGAAATTCAAGGGGTACACACTGCCTTCATCATCAGAGGCAGGAATCTTGCAAGTCCACTCTAACCTGGACAGAAACAGGGAATTAACTGCATCCAGCTACCTCTCCTTGGCAGCCTGCACCTGTCACCCAACACAGGAGATTACCTGATTGTCATTCAAATCTCTCTTCCTCAACCCCCGCTGTGCAAACCACCCACTTAATTAACCTGTTCTTGAATTATTTATTATCATCCCCTGAGTGAGAGGCATTCATGCTTGCAGTTTACCTACCATTCCTAGGGCTTGGCTCAGAGAACTCCCCTACAGACCCGGATGGAGGGAAGCCTCTTGTACCTGCCACCCCTGTGGCCCACAGACACAGAAAGACAGCAAATGTTGACCCATTTTTGACCCAAGGAGCCATAAGCCTTTCAAAGCAGCCCAAGTTCCTCTAAGCCTGGGCCAGCACGGGCCTACTGCACTGGCTGGGCATGACCTTGTCCATACCCGCCTTTCCATTCTCAATTCAGTAGCTTCCTTTTCCCTTAACATCTGCTAACACTGCCAAAGCTCATCGGGTAGACCCAGCATTTGGGGACAGAGGAGGAGAGGATACAAAATCCCATCACCAGCAGCCAGCCAGTAGGACTGGGTTTTGTTAACTACCCCTCCGCCCCCCCACACACACACCTTGCTTCTGTATCTGATTTCTTCCCACTCACCCTTCACAGGTCTGCACTTTCTCAGACATGGAATGAAGCTTCAGCTCACAAGCGCAGTCTCTCCCCTTCCTGAGGTCCCAGGGTCAGGAGCCTCCCTCCTCCCTGACATGACCTAGAACTGGGCTCTGGGTTCTAGTATATTCATTCATTCATTCATTCATTCTCTCTCTCTCTCTCCCACTTCAACTCATGCAAAAAGCACAGGCACACTGCCACCCTGCAATCTTCTCGGAGGGCCAGCTCCCTAGAAGTGCAAGGGTGCTGTCAGAGGCTGCCCAGAACCGCCCTCCAGAAGTATCTCAGTCCTTCTCTGACCCTGGATTTGTAGGGTCTCCAGCAAGGCTGCAAATAAAGGGAAGCCAACAAGTGATGCTCCTGCTAAAGCCCCTGACCTTGGCCATTCTTCCTGACAAACCTGGAAGAACCAGGAGAAAGCTGTCCTGAGAGTGCAGTGGCCTTGCTGGACACTGCTGATTCCAGGCCAGCAGTACCAAGGCCTCAGTGCTGCTGCTGCAATGGCCCCTCCTCCTCCTCTTCTTCCTCCTTCTCTTCCTCTTTGCAGCTGTTCTCTCATCCTAGCCACATCTAAAGAACCAGGCCCCTCCACTGCCCATAACTTGGCCAGTGTGGCCCCAGGGAGGGTAGCAGGCAGTTTGTGCAGCTTGGGGGCTGCTGGGAACCTGCAAGGACTCCTTGACTGCCCCCCTGCATGGAATCCTCAGGAGCTGTGTGGCTGCGACCCCAACGGGGCAGAAGGGTCACTCCGAGGGTCTGGGGGACTTCCACGTTCTTCGGATTCCTGTCCCTCCACTGCAACCCCAGGACCCTACTTCCCCCCTCCTCCCCTCCCTGCACCCGCCTCTCCCTCCTTCCTCTCAGAAGGAGATCCCGTCGCGTTTCCGCTGTGCCTCCAATGATGTCTAAACGCAGCCCACCACAAACGCTGACATTTTCCACGTTGAGTTGTTATAGTTACTTGACTAATTGCCGGGCCGACCGCGGCGCTTCTTGGCCTCCCGCCCGCAGCAGATAAGTGGGCGGGGGACTCAGGGAGGGAGATGTCCGGGGAGGCCCGGGACGCTGGGCAGGCCCTGGAGATGGTGTCCTGTGCTGGGTACCAGCCGCTACTCCACCTCCAGCCGGAAGGTGAGGGCGCGCCCGGCGGTCGTGGAACTGGAGATGCGGCCAGCAGTCTCCCCTGGCCCGGAATCAGGGAGCCGCGAGGATCTGCGCCAAGCAGGTGTGCGTGGCCAGCAACTCAGGGCGCGCCCACGCGCGCGAGGAGGAGAGTGAGATACCTCGGGAAGGTAGCGGAGAGGGATGTACAAGGGGCTAAAGGAAAGAGTTGGACATCGCGGTGGGTTACTCACGTGCCAGATGGCGAAGAAGATGAGCGCCGCGCACAGCACCAGCGACAGCATGTAGCAAAAAGCAGCGAAAGTGAAGGCCATGGCTGGCAGACCCCGATCCCACAGCACACCAAGAAGCGCCCGGGACGCCCACCTCTCCTCCAGGGCCGCGCTCCCTCACACCGGGGCCAACAAGCAGCCGGGTCTGCGTGCGCCCCTCCAGGTCAGCAACTCGGAGACCCCGCGGGCCGGGGAGACACGCTCGGGGCAGCAGCGAATAGGAGCGCGGACCTGGCCCGCCCGCCAAGACAGAGAAAGGTTCGGCGACGGACGCTGGCATGAACTGTCCCCAGACCGAAGAAGAAACCAAATCAACAGGGCACACCTTCAGACGGGTGGGCCGAAGACAGCCCGCTAGAGAGTAGCGCGGCGAAGGATGCGAGGATCAGGGAAGAAGGTCCCGGCCCTCCGGAGTCCCCAGGACAGAGCCCCGCGCTGTCTGCGCGCGTCCAAGCTGAAGCCGAGAGGCGAGCGCGCCCCCGCCCCGGCCACAAACCGAGGGCGTCGGGCGAGGTGTCCGGCGGGCTCCGAGAGCCTCCCGAGTCCCAGAGGCAGGGGCGGCTTCCTCACGGGAGGACCGCTCTTCAGGTAGCAGAGAGTGCCAGTGCCGTAGGTCCTGCGCGCCCGACGCGGCTTGCCACGCAGCTGTGCGCTCAGAGGAGCGACGGGTCCCGGTTCCAACCGCCGCCGCGGGCCCGCCGGCCTCGGTAACCCAAGTGCCAGGGAACTGAGGGATAGAATCGGTGCTGACACAGACTCCGGCCCGGAGGGTCGCCTGCCGCCCGAGTGGCTAGAGCGGCGGGTCTCAGGCCAAGCGGACGTCGCTCCACCTGCTGCTGCCGCTACCGCCGCCGCGAGACTGTAGCGGCGCGCCCGGGATCCCCTCCCGGCGCCCCACCCTCAGCTCCCCCTCCGCTAAGCAGCTAAGCATGCCCTCCCCGGCGGGCGGAGACTGCGGGGCCAGCCTGGCCGAGGCGGGTGGCGAAGCGCCGCGGGGCGCTCGGTCCCCTCAGCCGTGGCGCCCGTCGCGCTCTCCCAGGAAACTTGCGGGCGGCTGCCGAGCGCAGGTGCGGCGTGCCGGGGCGGAGCCGGGACTCTTTACCCACGTGCGTCCGGAGGAGGCGGGAAGCTGCGGAAGGGTACGACGCGTGGCTCACGCCCTAGCGCGCCTGCCGCTGGCGCAGCGGGTTCCAGCCCTGGCACCCACAGAAGCGGGTGATGGCCTGGCAGGTGCTGGGGTCTCCTGAGGATAATTCCCGTGATGGAGGGGGACGGTGCGTTTACAGCCCTGCCCTTGCACCCTGATTTGCCCTCTGCCCTCAGGATTGGTGGACTTTTGTGGGGTTCGTATTGCTGGTTGTTGGTCTAGTTCAGTTTCCAGCTGCTAACCTAGGCCTGAGAAATAAGCATGAAAGTCAGTCATTTAAAAGAACGAGATGGGAACATAGAAAGCCTAGGAGGGAGCTGGCACTTGGTACACATGGGTTAAGAGGCAGCTGAGCAGTACTTTGAAAGCTCGCATAATTGTTTGTCAGGTTGCTTCTCTTAGAGCAGAGGGACAGGTTCCAGTCATTGCAGGTGGAACTTTGAATCATGTGGCACAGCGAATGAAGCCGCTTACCTGTCATGCCAGCATTCCATGTTGGTCACTAGTTCAAATCCTGGGTACTCCGTTTCCCATCCAGCTCCCTGCTAATGTGCTTGGGAAAGCCGCAGAGGACGGTCCAAGTGCTTGGGCACCTGTACCCACACTGGAGACAAGGACGAACCTGTTAGCTTCTAACCTACCCAGTTCCGGATATTGAAGCCATTTGGGGGGTGAACTACCAGATAGAAGATCTCTCTCTCTCTCTCTCTCTCTCTCTCTCTTTCTCCCTCACTTTACCTTTCAAATGAATAAATCTTTGCAACAACAACAACAAAAAAAAAAAACCTTGAATTTGAAGACAATCTGTTCAGGAAGCAAAGAGGATGGCCCGCAAATCTAGGTAGCCAACTAGAACCACAGCATGGTTTGGAGGGGATCTCAGGGTACTTGATACCTTGCACAGGGAAGTGTGCGTGCTGTGACTCTAGTGTGCCAACCATAGAGATGCGACCCATGGCTTCAGAGCCAGAAAGAGTGAATTACTGAGCTGGCCATACCACCTGCTATTGACAGAGCTAAAATCATACTCCCCTCCAAACCCTGGCTGGGTGTGCTACACACGCACACACCCCTGCCTACCTGGCCCTCAGGCTACATGTTCACTTTAGAAAGTAAACATGTCGGGCCCGGCGGCGTGGCCTAGCGGCTAAAGTCCTTGCCTTGAAAGCCCCAGGATCCCATATGGGCGCTGGTTCTAATCCCGGCAGCTCCACTTCCCATCCAGATCCCTGCTTGTGGCCTAGGAAAGCAGTTGAGGACGGCCCAGTGCATTGGGACCCCGCACCCGCATAGGAGACCCGCAAGAGGTTCCAGGTTCCCGGCTTCAGATCGGTGCGCATCGGCCCGTTGCGGCTCACTTGGGGAGTGAAACATCGGATGGAAGATCTTCCTCTCTGTCTCTCCTCCTCTGTGTATATCTGGCTGTAATAAAATGAATAAATCTTTAAAAAAAAAAAAAAGTAAACATGTCTAAGGGAAAGTGGGGGGGGGAGGAGAACTGGAGCAAGTCCGGGGAGCTGGCCACAGGCATCACAGGTCAGCATTTCACGGCCTTTCGACTGACCAAGAGACCAGTACAAATCAGAAATGTGAGACTCCTCATGGGAAAATGAAGAATTTCAAGAGAGAAACAGCAGGGCCTCAGCCAAGTTGGAAGCCCTGCCGAACAGCAGACCCGACCTCTGCAGGATCCACACACCTGTGAGTGCAGCCCGCTCTGGATCACGCCTCTTGCTTTTTCTTTTCCCAGAGTAAACAGCCACTAAAGAAAATTGGGTGGAGTAGATGTTTGGCAAAGCAATGAAGCCACCAGTTGGGATGCCCATGTTCTGTATCCTAGTGTCTGAGTTCAATCCCAGCTCCAATCCTGATCCCAGCTTCCTGCTCATATAGACCCCATGAGGCAGCAGGGGGTGTCTCATATGGTTATACTGACTGTGTAGACCTGGATTGATATTCCTGGCATTGGCTGGGTCCAGGCCTGCCTATTGCAGACTTCTGGGTAATGAACCAGCAGATGGGGAGAGAACCCATCTCTCACACATACGTAAATACCTCTGTGGAACAAGGTTGTGGCACAGTAGGTTAAGCTGCTGTTCAGGATGCCCACGTCTCACATCAGAGTCCTGGTTCAAGTCCCACTCCTCTGCCTCCAACCTAGCTCCCTAATGACCCCGGAAAGCAGCAGATATTGATTCTAGTGCTGTTGTGGCCCTTTGGGGAGTGAACCAGCAGATGGAAAGTCTCTGTCTCTCAATCTCTCTTTGTCTCTGTGTTCTCCCTGGCCCTCTCCTTGCACTATGCCTGTTGAGTTAATTAATCCATCCATTAATAAAGTGACTAAATCTTTAGTGAGGAAAAACTATTTACACACAAAAAAAGAAAATTTGGGAAACACAGAAATGAAATCATCGTTTACTAAACACTACCAACACATGTAGTGAGATAATTCTGTCTAGCTCTGCTTTTTGCTTTGTATTTTTACACAGATGATTTCTTGATTGTTGTAATTATACTACATAAACTGTTGTGACACAAGAACAATACAAGAATAAAAACATTGATAGTTTGAATATTTTGAGTCTTTAAGCTGATTTGGTCTTTTGTCCCTGCTGCTGCTTCCTTATGGTGTCCTAGCTCCATGTGTGGCAGTAATTTTCATTGTATGCAAACAATTGTTTGAAGCAGTTCTTTGCAGACATTTGAGGCCTGAGGATGAAATGTTCTGGCGGATTTTGTGCTGCTTCTACCAAGTGTCTAAGGGACTATCACACTCCAGAAATGCCTTAATCCAAAGGCAGGGTCAAGATGCACTGGATGGGTCATGAGTGTGTTCTGTGAGAGGGCTGGTCTGTCTGCCACGCACCCGTTCATGCAGAGCAGCTCCTCGATCCCAAGACAAAGCAGCTGGCTATGAAGTCCCAAGAAGGGTGATCTCCCATCCCCTTTTAATGCCCTAAAAGCATGATTAACTCCTCCCGATCAGCAAGTGTCTGGAAGGAAAGAAAAAAAGGGGGGGACCCTAAGTGCTACGCTCACCTCTCTGAGGCCCCAAGAGCATGGAGGGTTAGTCCCAGTGGCCCCCGGTGCCTATGAGTTCTTGGAGAGGCGGGATCAGCCTGCATCAGCTCCTGAAGCCATGGTCGGTGAGAGGACTGGCCTGCATTGTCTAGCCTGGCACTGCCACTAGCAGGAATGTCTACATCAAACCAAAACTTAAAACAAAAACAAAATCAATCCACCATCCTGCCGCACTGGTAACCAGTGTTTTTCCTGCTTTTTCTCTCCCTGCTTTGCCTTGTTTTATTCCTTGTAGAATAAGGGTCTCAGTAAAGGGGATTGAAGAAAGTTAGAAAAATAAGAACTTACTCAGTTACTGCTTGTTAATTCAAAAATGTTATTTAGTATTCACACTGTGCTGCACAGGTGAGGGATCCACAAGGTTTCTGGCCCAATGAGTGGGGTAGAGGCTCCTGCAGAAGGCAATATTATTTAAACAGAAGTGCCTGTCACCCGGTAGATGTAGAAAAGGATTGGCAGAGTGAGTGACCAACCTGCCTTGTTTCCTCGACCATACAAGCTACAAAGTCTGTTTTTTCTCCAACCCACCATGCATCCAGGAGTGGCCAGGTGACACAGTTTGAACCCACAAAGTGTGCAGTTTCTTGTGCCAGCCTGCAGACTCGATGCCTGGAGATACAGCAACCAATTGCTGTATGACCATAAATGGAGAAATCAACACATTGAGAATGGAAAAACAAAGAATACAGAAGGAGCAAGACATTGACATCACTGTGGCTTCCAGCATCATGGTATTGTTTCCAGGGGCCAACGCTATGCTAACGGGGGCACATGAGAGAGACAGTATGCCTCGGAGGCAGTATGATCAGGGAGGGGCTGTGGACAGAGTGACAACTTAGACCTCCCGTGAGTGTGCCTGGTCCTGTGGCTCTGGTGCCTTCTTACCTGCTGCCAGGCTTTCACACCAAGGTTGGCCTGTCTTCAGCCAGCTGGGTCTGGGCACATGGGGAAGCTCCTCCAAGCCTGTCCCATTTCTGCCCTCCTCCTGCTTTTGTCGCCACTCACTCTCAAAACACCTATTAGAGAAACCATCAAAGCATAAAACAGTGACTTTGCATTCATGGGAAGCCTAACTAGGGAGGCTGGGGGCCTCCTTTCCTACCCTCCCCGACCTCCATTCCACTCCCAGGAGGACCCGCAGGTGCTTCATTGGCACAGAATTCAAGAGCACCTCCTGCCTGGCATGCTGCCCCGTTAGTGAACTCTGAGCCTTCAGCTGCTTGCTTGCTTCCCAGCCAAGCTGTGTCAGGATCCAGAATATTTTCCTATCCTCCAGCTTGAACACAGTTCGCAGAGTTTGCCCTCGAGTTCCAGCCAGAAGGATACAGTTGCTGGCTGAACTGCTTCCCTAAAACTTTCTTCTGTATCTCTCAGGTAGGTTTGGATTTTGGTCTCGGGTCTGAGCTTTTGTATGATTTTTTACAGAACAGGAGCTGGTGCTGTGGCACAGGCAGTAAAGCACTGCCTGCAGCACCAGCATCCCATGTGGGCGCTGGTTGTAGTCCCAGCTGCTCCACTTCCCATCCAGCTCCCTGCTAATAGCCTAGGACAGCAGCCAAAGATGGCCCAAGTGCTTGGGCCCTTGCACCCACATGGGAGACCTGGAAGAGGTTCCTGGCTCTGGGCTTTGGCCTGGCCCAACCCTAGCCATTGCAGCCATTAGGGTGGTGAACCAGAAGATGGGAAACTCTGTCTCTCCCCATCTCTCTCTCTTTCAAATAAATCTTTGGAAAAAAAAAAAAGTAAAAAACAGCAGGATAGAGACCTTGAGGAACTGTCTGCCCATCACCTAGATTCAACAACTGCTAGCTAGCAATTCACTCTACCTGCTGCAGATGAGCCCCAAATTGTGTATGTTGCTGGTGATCACAAATCCTCTTCTGGCATACAATTCACACAACAGTGACTGTTGTGAAGTTTGCACGCCTGGTCTGGGCAATTCTGTGCAGGACACTGCGTGGGACTCATAGGTCACCAATGCCCCTTGTTCTGGAAGCCCCCACAGGTCTAACCTGGGGTCGTCTGGTTTTGGTCTGGGCTTACTGGGCACATTCACATGAGGTAGGCTGCAAACATTATTTTTTCTTTTCTTTATAATAACTGAAATTGAACTTGTTGGGTGACCAGCAGGAGTTTCAGCCTGCACTGCAGCTCCCTGCTCCCCTACTGCCTCACTGCAGGGGCTCAGGCAGCACTGCCCTTAGTTCCCCTCACTGCTGCTGTCCACTTGCTGGGAAGCGCTGGCTCCTGCCTCCATGGCCCGCCCATTCCCATTTCTGGGGTCCTGCCTCTCCCATGAGTTGCAGGCCTGGATCAGAACATTGCCAGTCAGCAGGACGCCAGAAAGGGCCTGGGTCTCTAACAAGCTTCTATTTTGGAACCTTGTAATTTTCCCATCCTATAAGTGCAAGTGCAATGATTCTTACACTAGTCAATATTTCGGTTCTGATTAGTAAATAATACAATCGCTACTGCAGTCAACAGTAAAATTAATTATTAAATTATAAATTAAACTCATTCATTCAGGCTAGCCGTCATGGAATGTCACAAAGAGTGTTGATAAATGGGCCAAGGGTCTGCTTGTTTAGCACCAAACACACCCTACTGTGCACATCAGGTTCCCCACTACTCTGAAATCACATTGTTACTTTGATGGTATAATAATACTGTGTTGTGCAGTTACATGTTGCAATTCTGATGTATGTTATAAATGCAATATTTCAATAGCAATACATTTAAGAATTTATAAATTGGAGCTAGCATTGTGGCATAATGCATTAAGCCACCACCTGCAAGGCTGCCATCCCATATGGACACAGGTTAGAGTCCCAGCTGCTCCACTTCCAATCCAGCTTCTTGTTAAACTGGCCTGAAAAAAAGCAGTAGAAGATGGCCCGAGCGCTTAGGCCCTTCATGCGGAAAACTTGAAGAAGCTCCTGGCTCCAGGCTTCAGCCTGGCCCAAGTTTCAGCCATTGCAGCCATTTAGGGAGATTTTTCACTCTATCTCATCTCTTCTCTTCTCCTCCCCTGCCCCAACTCTAACTGCACCTTTCAAATAAGCAAATGAATTCTTTTAAAAAAGAATTTATATATAAAACACACTCAGGATAAAGCAACAACTGTAGACGCATTTTTTTAAAGACAATGCATTTTTAATTAAAAATAAATTCTATAAATAAGAGAGAGAGAACAAGACAGAGTTCCCATCAGCTGGATCCCTCGCCAGATGCCCCACTGTGCCGCCTAGCAGTGACACTGAAATGACGAGGCATACTCTGAGGGTCTGGGAAAAGTCGGAACCACAACCGGACCCTTCACTGCCAAAAGTGGCTGTGTTTAAATCCTTCTCTCTACTGCCCCTCTCCCCATTGGTCTTAGCTTTCCTCCCCGCTTCTCCAGCCCTCTTGCCACTTGCCCCGTTTGTCTTCCCCTGCCCTATTCTTCTCATTCCGGCCCTCGTTCTCCTCCCCATCTTTCTCAGTCGCCCTTCAGCCGCTCCGTTGCAGTCTCTCCGTCTTTGTCTTTCTCGTTGTCGTTTCGTCCTAGCTTTTACCGGCTACTTTTATATCGTTCTCCACCAATCACTTCTCCCTGTGGGTCCACTTGGCGCTACGTGATAGGCCAGTAGCAATGACATAATCACAGCAAGCGCATTAGCCTATCCCTGTGACTTCCTGTTTACCTGCTGGGGAGACCAACTCCACCTCCTGGCCCTGGGCCAGCCGCCATCTTGTAACGGCCCTTCCCAATCCCAGGAGCGGCTTTAGCACCCCCGCTCCCCATACACTGGCCATGCCAGCAAGGGAGGCAAAGCCACTAACTCCACACAGGTCTCCTGCATGAAGGGCAGGGTCTCAACTGCTTGAGCCATCACCTCCCAAGGTTGGCATCACCTCCCAAAGTTGACATCAGCAGCAAGCAGGAGTCAGGAGCCAGAGTACTCTAATGTAGGATGTGGGCTTCCCACCTGGTGGCTTCACTGCTGGGCCAAACACCCAGCCCCACGGGTGTGTTCATCACCACTCCGTACCCTGTCCCATACCTCCCTCCTCCGAGCCTGCAGCCCAGAGCATCTACCACGTGGCCCCAACATCTGTGGCACTGTGCCAGAATCAGTACAAAATAACACTATATTCTTTATCGCTTCAAACCAAAGTAACTGGATTATAAGAAACGTAACATGAGCATCTCACCAGTACCACTGATGCAAACACTGGATGCCCCAAGTTCGCTGCCCAGTGGCTTGGGGAACAACCAGAATGTGCCTCCCCCAAACACAGAGGGTTGTCAAGCTGAAGGCCAGGAAGACACAGATGGGGAAGGGGAGCCATCTGCCCTCTGCCCGCCGTGAGGCAGGACCACAGTCCCTAAGTCACCAAGGATCCTGTCCCAGAGCCTACAGGGGAAAACAGACATGAGCCCTGGCAGCTGCCTTGGACATAGAGATGGAAGCAGAGCAATTGACAGGGACCTGCTTCACCAATCAGCCTTTGTCTGCCCTTTGCCTTCTGCCAGGTTGCCGCCCTGACACACTGCAAGTCCTTTTCCTGAGTCTTGCCAATGCTCTACAAACAGATTTTTGCTGAAGATGCTCCTTAAACTGGAACACAGGTCCCCTCCTGGAGAGCTTATTCATTCTCTGGGTATCTCCTCTACACACATGAAATAAATATGTCAAGCAGCTTCTGTTTGTTCTCTTCTAAATTTGTCTTAGTTTAGTGGGGTCCCTTTCAGTTACAACTTTATGAAGGCTTAAAAAAAGTCATCATTCTTCCTTTACAAAAGTGCAAATTCATCAAAATACCAAACACACTCTAGAGGGGCTTTATGGTTCAATTAAAGAAGTTACAAGCATCAGTGAGGAGCATTCCAGAAATGAGTTTCAGAGACTAGTGCTGTGGCACAGCAAGTTAAGCCTCCACTTACGAAGCCACCATTCCGTATTGGAAAGCCAGTTCAGGTCCCAGCTATTCCACTTCTTATCCAAGTCCCTGCTAATGCTCCTGAGAAGACAGAGGATGATGGCCCAAATACTCAAGCCCCCATACCCATGTGGGAGATGGAATTCCTACCTCTGGACCTTTGCCTCACCCCGTCTTGGCTGTTGCAGCTATTTGGGGAGAGAACAGTAGATATTTATCTTTCTGACTCTCCCTCTCTTTTTGTAATACTGCCTTTCAAAAAAAATAAATACATCTTCTTTTAAAAATCAGTTTTATGTAATAATGCATTTGAAGGAAATCTAACAAAAATGCTAATCAAATTAAGAAATACAGAAAAGAAAGTATCCTTAAAAATGTTAAAACCATTCAGGGTGTAGCTGAGCTGGGCTAGGCTGCAGCACCACCAGCATGAGCTGGAACTAGGGGCACACAAGACCGCACCAGACTACAGCACCCACCAACTAATGCTGAGGTGAGGCAGGTCATGCCAGACTGGGCTGCAGCACCCACCAACACATGTAAGACATGTGGGAGGGAATACGAGCTCAGCAGAGGGGCTGCAGGAGCTCTCCTGCTCCCACTGGTGAACATGAGTACTGGAATGAGGGGCAGACCAGGTCAGGCAGGGATACAACACCTATTGGCCTGCATGTGAGCTGGGTTAGTGGGAGAACCAGACGGGGCTAACCAACTGTATCCATTGGTACATGCATAGGCCAGAGTAAATGTAGGCTGGTTGGGCTTTTTCACAACATCAAATGGTAAATGCTGGGACTGGAGACAAGTCCTGTCAGGCTAGACCACAGAAGCACCTGGAAAGTACAAGATTCGGGGCAAGTAGTGGACCTAAGTAGGGAAACTGTGGGCACCTCTCTGATGGGCTGTAACTCCCACTGGTGAGCACGAGAACTAAGACTGAAGGTGGACCTGGCTACACAGGCACACACCAGTATGAATGTGGGCTGGATAGTGAGATCAGTTGGGTTGAGCCAGGCTTCAACACCCATTGATATATACGAGAGCTGAATGGGATGTGGGACAGACTGGACCAGTTTTGCTGTAAATACAGACAAGCATAAGAACCACGGTTGGGAACCAGCCTGGTGGAGGTAATTGGGGGTCGTTCCAATCAAGCGGTAGTTCCTACTGGTGAATGTGAGGGCCAAGTGTGTGGTGGGCAGGGTGGGCTGGGTCACAGCATCCATTGAACTGACCCAACAATTGCAACTACCAGTGTGTGTGTAGGGTAGTACACATGAGTGATGGACTTAACCAGACCCCGTACTGGCAAACACACACAAGAGTCAGGTCTGGGATCGCCTCAGAATAGGTTTCTGTGGGGATATCCCCAAATGAACAGGTGGACTCAGAAGAACTCCAACCTGGGGAGAATTGCAGGCTCTGTGACCTGACTGTGGAGTGCGTGTGTCAGAACTGGGCCTCCTTACTGGCTAAGATGGAACAGTGAACAGCATGCCCAGATGCCCATGGAGGATATGACAGTTCACTGGGGCCTGCAGAGGACATCTAGTACCATAGCAGAGGAAGGAGGGCAGAACAAATTAGACAACTACCCCAGCCAAGCATTGACAGCAAATATCTGGGCGAATGGGGACTCTAAAGTGGAGTATGCCAGCCAATGGATCTTGAAAGGATTTCCTCATCCTTGGATTGACAAGATAGACAGCATTTCATAACTATCAGAATCACTTAAGTAGAACCTTTGGAACATGCTCTGCATTGGGGACCCTGGGATGATATCGGGTGGCCATGCCCCACCCTTGGGTGCTGAGGCAGCTGGGAGAAAGGGTGAGTCTCCTCTCTTTATTTTCCCCTTCCCCCAGATACAGGAGGAAGAAAAAAACAATCTAGAAACAATGGTCTCACCCACTTTTCCCTTATCCTCAATCCTTCTAACCTTGATGAACTATGTAAACATCATCAAAAATAAAATAAAATAAAATAAAAAAACATTCAGGGTATACTCAAGCATTTTCAAATATAAAATATTCAATAGCCATTAAAAAATAATACCTATATAAGCATACAATGTATTTTAAATGCATGGCCCTACTTGTTGGAAAACCTGTCTACTGAAATGAGAAAGCAATTTATCAGAGAAACCATAAATCAATATAGCAAATATTAATTTTCAATGAAATTATTTCACATGAAAACATTTTAATAATTTATTTTAAGTGAGGACTTTAAAAGCGTGTTGATCTTGCAGACTTGGAATAAATCATAGCTGAGATAATTTATCAAACCTTATGGTCTGTGCTCAAGGAAAATGGTATCCAGGAAAAGTATCTGTGGGAAAACCTATTGTTCATGACTGGCTGGTGTCCCATCCCCCCCACCACTACCAAGAAAGTCTAACATTTCAGCCAGTTTTAGAAACATTTCTGAACTACTTGTAATTTGACACTCAATTACTGTTTTCAATTACCTCTACGTGATGTGATGTGAGCGCAGCAGGTTGCTTAGAGTTGGCTTCCTAAGCATCGCACTTGCTGCTGGACTTGCTTGGGTCGCCTTACAGACACCTGGGATGGAGTGGCTGGGGGGTGCTCTCCTCCTGGCATGCAGGTGGCCACGTACTCGCTGTGTCTTCACACGGTCTTTCTTCTGTGCATAGCAGGAGGGGAGCAAGAGTTGGAATCTTCCCCCTTTCTTAAAAAGACACAAGTCCTTTCAGATTGCGCACTCAGCCTTAGGACTCCATGCAACCTTTACTGTAGGTTTGGCCCTTTCGCCAACTGCAGCTGTGCAGGGGTTAAGGATAGGCAGGAATTTGCAGGGAGGGAATACAATTCAGTTCACAAAAACTAATGCAGATATAAACAGACACAAATCGTTTTTCTGATAATCTGGGAATTGAAATTAAAAGGAGTATCTGAATCCTCATGGACTATAATTCTATAATGCAAAAAAAAAAAGAATTAGAAATTTTATATTCACTTTAGTGTAACTTGTAAGTTGAGAGTAAACTCTTGGGAAATGAAGGCAGGCACTGTGGCACGGCAAGCTAAGCTACCACTTGGGGTGCTGCATCCTGTATCAGAATGTCTGGATCAAGACTCAACTTTATCCAAATCCAGCTTCTTACCAATGTGGACCCTGGGAGGCAGCAGCTGATGGCTCAAGGCCTGGCATCCTGCCACCCACAGGGAGAACTCCACCGAGCTTCCAGCTCCTCACCTGGAGCTGGCCCAGTTCCAATTGTCAATATTTAGGGAGTGAACCAGAGGACGGAGATCTTTCTCTCTTTCTACTGCTCTGCCTTCCAAATAAATCTTAAATAAACCTTAAAAAAAATAGAAACTTAAAAAAAGAATTTAACCTTAATAAATAATATTCCAAGTGTGAAACCTGTGGTTTCCATAATCTTGTAAGAAACGTCTCAGTTAATAATTTAATAATAAAGATAATTAAGCACACAAGGATCAATATAGAAGCAAAGAAATATAATCACTGAGACAAAAATTGTAAGTCCTAAGGTTATTAGAAAATCAGATTATGTAAAATGATTAACTGATCAGATAAATACACACAGACCCATATAATGATTTAAATATTTATAATAATTCAAAGGATAAATTATTAAATGTTCTCATAAATTATGCAAAAGGCACAATGAATGTTTAAGTTGTTTCTATTTATTAACGGCATCCACTGTGTCAAAGCTGTGTGCAAAGCTCTATGGACTGAAAGTGATAAAAAATTAATAACAGCGAAAACATTTCATTACAGGTGCTACTCCGTAAGGACAATCAGGCCCAGGTCCCCATGTACCTCAGTTACACTTCCAGGATGCCACAGTGGCCCCAGTGAGGCGGCCCACTGAGTGAGTGCCGCAGCCAGGGGCGCTTGGGTGACTACTGTTCTACACAGCAAGTTCAGAGCGTGTTGTGCACAAGATTCTTCCTGCGGGCCGGGTGCGGTAGCCTAGTGGCTAAATCCTCGCCTTTGACACGCCAGGATCCCATAAGGGTGCCAATTCGTATCCCTGCTGCTCCACTTCCCATCCAGCTCCCTGCTTGTGGCTTGGAAAGCAGTGGAGGACGGCCCAAAGCCTTGGGACCCTGCAGCTGTGTGGGAGACCTGGAGGAGGTTCCTGGCTCCTGGCTTCAGATCAGTTCAGCTTTGGCCATTGCAGCCACTTAGGGAGTGAACCAGTGGTGGGAAGGTCTTTCTGTCTCTCCTTCTCTCTGTTAGATCTGCTTTTCCAATAAAAAATAAAAATAAATATTTCATTTAAAAATTAACAGAAAAAGTTCTTTTAAAATGTTGTTGTTCCGGGCCTGGCGGCGTGGCCTAGCGGCTAAAGTCCTCACCTTGAAAGCCCCGGGATCCCATATGGGCGCCGGTTCTAATCCTGGATGCTCCACCTCCCATCCAGATCCCTGCTTGTGGCCTGGGAAAGCAGTCGAGGACGGCCCAATGCATTGGGACACTGCACCCGCGTGGGAGACCTGGAAGAGGTTCCTGGTTCCAGGCATCGGATCGGTGCGCACCGGCCCGTTGCGGCTCACTTGGGGAGTAAATCATCGGACGGAAGATCTTCCTCTCTGTCTCTCCTCCTCTGTGTATATCTGGCTGTAATAAAATGAATAAATCTTTTAAAAAAAAAAAATGTTGTTGTTCCTGTTGCTGTTGAAGCCTTGCTTTTCTGAGAAAATCCCAACAAAGGCTTCAGCTCTCAGCTCCTGCCCTCCTGCAGTTAGTTGGAGCACACTAGCTCTCTCACGTCACCCTGCTGGCCATGCCTCCTGCTCCTAGGGCCTGTGCAGACAATCAACCTGCCGAGCCTCCCTGTGCGGCTGTCCAGGGCTCACCATCACATACAAGAACAAGCACCCACTGAGGATACAGCTCACAGTTTCTGGGAGAGGGCATCTCTCTTAGGGCTTGGGGAGAGTCCCCCCACCTGCACAAGCCCGTCACAGACAAGACAGGCATGAAAGTTCTGGAGATCAGGCCAGGGAAAGCCATGGGCCCTAGAGGTCACCCCTCCTCAGGATGCACAGTAATCACCTCCTACCCTGATTGGTTCTGTTATGTTGTGCTAAGACACACATAACCTGAAATTTCCCACTTTGGCATTAGTAATAAGCTAAGCTTCTACCTGCAGTGCCGGCATCCCATAAAGGGGCACTGTTTTGTGTCCTGGCTGCTCCCCTTCCAATCCAGCTCCCTCCCAATGACCTGGGAAAGCAGCAGAGGATGCTCCAAGTGCTTGGGCCCCTCTTCCCACACAGGAGACCTGGAAGATGCTCCAGCCCCTGGCTTTGGACCAGCACAGCTTCATCCTTTACAGCCATTTGGAGAATGATTGAGCAGATGGAAGATCTATCTCTTTCTCTGTGTATGTCTCTCCTTCACTCTATGTAAATCTGCCTTTCAAATGAAAATAAGTATCTTATTTTAAAAAGTTCCACTTTGTCTGATTTTAAGTGTGCAGCCCAACAGTATTCAGCACGTGTACACTGCCTTGCAAGCATTACCATCCCCCATCTCCAGAGCTCGTCCATCTTCCCAGCTCAAACTCTACACCTGCTGGAAAAGCACTTCCCAGTCCTCTCTTCCTCTAGTTTCTGACCACCTTTCCATGTTTTGTTTCTATGAATTCCAGTCTGGGTGGAATATTATAAATGTGAAATTCCACCCTGTCATACGATTCAACTCGTTCTGGGCCAGCGTTATGGTATAGCGAGTTAAGCCACTGCCAGAAACACCAACATCCCTTATGGGGAACAGGTTTGCATCCAAGATGCTCCATTTTCAATCCAGGTTTCTGCTAACGCACCTAGGAATGCACCTAGGAAGGCCACAAAAGATGGCCACAAGTGCTTAAACTCCTACACCCCCATGGGAGACCAGCAAGCTGTTCCAGGTTCCTGTATTTGGCCTGGCCCAGACCTGACCACTGTGGCCATTTGGGGAATGACTCAACAGACGGAAAATATTCTCTCTCTCTCTCTCTCTCTCTCTCTCTCTCTCACTCTCTCTCTCTTTCCCTCCCACCCCTAAGACTCCCTCCTGTAACACTGCCTTTCAAATAAATAAGTAAATCTTTAAAAAAAGATCTGGGTTTGGTTTTGATCATGTCTCCATACAAGAAAGAATTTAAGAATCAGATACAGGTAAATGTGAGCAAGATTTATTGCAGGCAAACAAACTCATGAGACAGAGTTGCAATCAACAAGGATCAAGGTCATTGCTTGATGCGATCTGGAGGCATGGGGGTATCTAAGCAGTGTTTAACTGAATAGTACAATAGGCTGGAGAGGGGCTGACATAGTAGCAGTATGAGCTAATCCTTCACCTGCAGCACTGGCACCCAGCATGAGCGCTGGTCAAATCCCAGCTGCTCCACTTCCCTTCCAGCTCCCTATTTATGGACTAGGAAAGCAGCAGAAGATGGCCCAAAGCCTTGTGACCCTACACTCACAGGGGAGACCCAGAAGAGGCTCCTGGCTCCTGGCTTATGGGTCAGATCAGCTCCAGCCATTGCAGCCATTTTAAGAGTGAACCAGCAGATAGAAGTTTTCAATTTCAATCTCTCTATCTCTCTCTCTCTCCTTCTCTCTCTCTGTAAATCTGCCTTTCAATTGAAAGTAATAAAGACCTAGAGGATAGAGCTTGGGCAGGGCTTGAGTATCCTTCCTGTTTTGGAAATCTCAGAAGTATCATGGCAACAAGCTGCATGGTGTGAGTGGGAGTGTTGGCTAGGGGTAATTTCACTATAGCGAACCAGAGGGCATCACGCGGGTGCAGTCTGCAGCCAGACTGGCTATCTTTAGCTAGTGCCAGTTCTAGGTAGAGAAACCCCAGTAGCTTCTATCTGTACTGGGCAGTGTCTGTGGGGCTGCAGTGCATGTGCTGGTCATTCTCAGCTCCTCCTTGCTGGCCACCTCCCTGCCCACATCACTTCTGCGCGTATCTCCTCAGGAGGTCTTTGACATTAAGGTTAAGGACTTTTCTTAACTCTTTTCGGAACCCCAAACCTCCATCCCACCATCTGCCATACAATAAATCCAATAAGCACTGGATTCTCTGCCTAGGATCACAGGCAACTTTCGTCGTCCCCTAGATGATTCCCACACAGACAAGGACATGCGTCCACCTTTCATTTACTTACTTAGGGGAATCCAGCCCTCCATACGCAGGACAGAGCCCTGACTGCAGCACTCTCACAGTCCAACCGAAATGCAGAGACGGCATCTGTTGCCTTCCTTAGAGCAGCGGCGGAGACGTGCAGGTGTCAGTGGAGGACCCCGGCCATGCCTCCCACACAGTGCCTGATTCACTTGAAGACGTTGACAAGTGGATCACCCTCAGCCTGCTCGCCCTGCAGATGTGCAATGGTTCTGAGCTGATGACCAAAGGGGTGCTGGCTCCAACTCTGTAGATGGGACCCAACAGATGGAGAAGCTGAGTTCTTGCCCAAGAAAGATTAGAGTGGGGTGGGAGGTGGAGAGTTCAGAACTGACCATTCTACATGCTAGGCTAGGGAGGCAGGTTAACGGAGTGCAACTTCCTGCTTGCCTTCCCCACTCCTCCAAACGCCAACTTCCTGCAAACACTGCTTCCTGTAGAAATTAAGTGATTTTCCTATTATTAGCACCACTGAACAGGCACTCTATGCAGATCACAAACAATGAGCCTTTGTTGGAAACACCCTGTTCAGTTCTGAGCCCTGCTCCTTCCACACCTGGAAATGTGTCACATGTTGGAACAATACTGCTTGGGAGGCGGCTGTCGTGTCAGGGGAATGTTTCTCAGACTCCCATGAGCTGGAGTGGAGGAGCTTAGTGGTGTGTGCTGGGGATATGAAAAACCCACAGCCTACCAACCTCATGTCTAAAACGTTTCTTGGATCAGCCCATGATGCTCCAAAGCACAGGCCATCAACAGACATCACTGGGCGTTATTAGTAACAGAATCCTTCTGGGATGTCGGTATTTCTGATTTGCTAACTCCAGTAGGAATCATGAGATTCTGAGCTTTACCATCAGATGTTGAAATGTGTTTCAGACCATTTGCAGGTGTGCCACTCTCTGTAAGAGTTTCAGACATTCAGCAGAAAATCTGAGGCTGCCAAGTTCTACCCTACAGCAAAGGAGTCTGCAACTCACTAGATTAATGTTGATTCTAATTTTGCACAGCCTGAACATGACGGCTTGGATAGGGGCCCTCCCAGGCACTGGCTTTGACGTCTGCTGCCTGCCCCTCCTCTTCTCACTGAATTCTGTTTCCCTCGCCTTCCAACGTTTGTGCTCCACCAGAATCTCAACTTTTAAAAGCTGTGAAGCACTGAAAGGTTCCATTTTCCTCATTCAGGCGAAGGTCAGATTGCATGCACATACACGCACATGTGCATGCGCGTGTGCACACACAGGGAATGAGTGAAGCTTCTACGCTGGGACAAAAACAAACGCTGGAAGCATCATTTGAATGAGCAAAGGATATCATCATCTCTACCCGATCATGACAGCCTGTGTGTTTACGTGTTCTGTGAAAGAGTTTATAAATAGGGGCTGTTAATAATCAATGCAGATTGCTTCCTGGATACCAGATCCTGTGCAAACACCTGCCACGCACCGGCTCCTTTCATTCTCCCGCTCTGCAATGCGGAAATTGTCATGCTCGTTCCAGCAACGGGAAAATCGAGACTCTGAGAGGTTAGGCACCTGTCCAAGGTCACACAGTAAATAGCAGAGTCAGCTAGGCTTCTAAATCATCCTCCCTACGTGCCACAGGTAGACACCCACGGAGACTGCCCTCCTGGAGGGAGACGGGGGAGAACCTGGCAGCTCAAGCCTCAGAAGAGAAGTGGCTGCCCAGGACCCACAGCTGGTAAAGGGTGGCCTCGGGACGTGAACCCAACAAGTGCAGCCGCACAGCTGGTTCCCACACCCCCCTGTGCTTCACAGAGGAACCTGGACTAGTTGCCCCTAGAACAGGAAAGAACAGAAGTAACGTCACAGTGGCTGGGAGAGCCGAGAAAACTGATGGCAAGGACCAAGGCTTAGTACAAAATCACCGACAGTGTGAAGACCAGAAATGTCCAGGGCCAGCCTTCTCACCCACAGCATGTTCCAAAGTCTATGCGACTGCTCATCACTTTGAACTTTTTCTGACTGCCATCATCAGCATCCTCAAGTGAGAACTAAGAACCAAGGAAGTGCTGCTGAATGCTCCAGCACAATGAAGGAAGTGCAAAAATCTTGCTAATTACCCAGGACGTGTTGGCAGACAGCTCTGTCAAATTCCTGCTTGTCTGAATGGATATTCATCAGAATTAATTTACAATGTGGAAGTTTTAAATACTTTTAAATAACTAGGGAAGGGGCCAGCTGGATAGTTCAATTGGCTAATCTTCTGCCTGCATCCCATCTGGGTGCTGTTTCATTTCTGACTGCTCTACTTCCCATCCCGCTCTCTGCCTGTAGCCTGGAAAGCAGTGGAGGACCACCCAAAGCTTTGGAACCTGCGCCCGCGTGGGAGACCTGGAAGAAGCTCCTGACTCCTGGCTCCTGGCTTTGGATCGGCTCAGCTCTGGCAGCCATTTGGGAAGCAAATCAGCAAATGAAGGATCTTTTTCTCTTTATAAATCTGCCTTTCTAATAAAAATGAATAAATCTTTTTTTAAAAAAGAACCCAAGAGGACTGATAATCAGATTTGTTGTGAATTTTCTGTATATTGAATGAATGAAGATAGAAATTGAAGATTAATATGTACATTTACATGATTTCATTTTTGTAAAAGGCAAAAGTGCATTTATCTGTGTTTATATATGCTTGTATATACAAAGGAAAATGTTTCAAAGAATATACTTTAACTTGTTCACAGTGGTAACCTCTGGGGAATGGGATTAGAGGGAAGGGGATTTATGTGGCTGTCTGTATACTGGGTGGGATATTGTGCTTTTATTTCTGTATTTGAATTTTTAATAAATGTGTATTATTTATAATAAAAAAAAGAAAAGCAAAAAAAAAAAAAAGACAAAATCCTACCAGAAATCGTGCTGTTTCTAAAAAAATTGCTTTCCTCAGTTTGATTGATTCAGTTTCTTCACAGGCACAGGAGTCTCTGCCACAGGGCCCTTACTCTCGTGGCTGCCAAAATGCTCACTGGGAATCCATCACAATTACACAACATAATCAAAGTCGCTACCTTTTCCTGGCTCCTGCATCCTGAGCCTGGGGCCCTGTCTTCCAGCAATGGGAAGGTTTGAGGCAAATGCCCTAAATAAACCATACTTCATCTAAAATTTGAAAGAAAAATACCAAGGAAATAACAAATGTGGGTGATACCACACTGTGCACCAGAAGTTTTCCAGTATCCAAGTAAATCTCAAGGATATACACCAGCGTCTCTATCTGTAGTGAGCTCGGGGGCCACACAACACAAGGCGGTAACCATTCAGGGCTGAGCAGGAATGGGCTTGGTGTCTCTATTCTACAACTCAAGTAGGCAACGACTAAATATACTTTCTATAACTAATCACAGCTGCAAATACCCTACTTTCAAAAGACATCACCCTCCAGGATTCCAGGTGAATGAACACACACTGGGAGTCGGGTTTTGATGCAGAACAACAGAAGGGTACTTCAACCGAAGGACAAGAGAGCCAAGGCCCAAAGTGCGCCACAGAATGCTGAGTGTACACGATAACTGGCAGGTGATGGGGAGGTGGCAATAGTGAGGAGGATGGGACAAGCACTGAAGGTCTTGCCGGATGTGCTGTGGAAGCACTGGGCTTCCACCGGGAAAGAAATGGAGAGCAGCAGTACAGGCTGAGAGCAGAGTGCCCAAGAGTCATCTGAGTCCCAGTTCTAACCATACCCTAGGTCCTACCCTCGTGAGGTTCATGCTGTGCCACTATTGAGTTTTCAAGATCCCCATGCTCAAGCCCCATGCCATAGGCTAGCAACTAAAGACAAGTATCCCAGAGCAACAGAGTATTCCCTACCCAAGAGATGCTTCGTTTTTCCCAAGTGGCCAAAGCAAATCAAAACAGCAAATCCAAGTTTTGCTGTCCTGATGATTTGCCAATATAAATCTTTTTCCCTAGTCTTTGTTTCATGACAAAAAGCAATGCCTTCCAAAGAAGAAGGGCCCCTAACAGCACTTTCTGTCCTTTACTGACATACTGTCTGCTATGGGATGAAGAGTTTATGATGGAACCGATTTTTTTTTTCTAGTCTGCATACGTAACTTAAACCCAGGTCTTTCAAAATCGAGAAGCACCTTGCCGTCTTCCACCCTAAAGGGGGTGATGCTGTCTCCAAGGCTCCCATTATTCCAAGGACGTTCAAGGACAAACGAGACCCACAGTGCTCAAGTCTGTGCATCTCCATGCAACAGGCACTGGAGGATTTTTTTTTTTCCTATTTACACTTGCTCTATATAGCTCTGTTTTAAAAGAGCAAAAATGAAGCTGGACAGGATGATAAAATAGTTTTTAAAACAGGAAAGCAAATGGTGATGCCAGCAACTATAATATAGGAAAATATCCTTCGTAAAAATCGTGTATAAATTTCACCAGGAACTATGCTGCCAGTGGAACGATTTTCCAGGAAAAGGGCTATAAGTTGAGAACCCAGGAGGTACTAGCCTGAAAGATACACAGAGAGCAAGGGGTGACCAGCTCATCACACTACAATAGCAGGGAAGGGGCTAATTCTGTTCATAACCTGTTAATTCTTGTTTTACCAAGCCTTCTGAATTCAATCTTTCTTACCCACTTCTCTTGTCTTCACCTTAATTCTATTACATTAAAAATGGGCTATTGGACTTACATCTCATTTCAGGGCCTTTTCCACCACAGAATGCAGTAAAATGAGCTGAACTGTTCTGTCCAGGTATGAATTCCTTGCACTCCACCCCACTTATCCTAGACTGGAATCTCTAGCCATGGGGACCCCAGTCGGGTGGCTTCAACCATCCCACAGGTGACTGCCAAGCTGACTTCTGATTAAAAATCATGAAATCTAGTTAACTGGTCTCTAAACATCCCTTCCACTACTCCACATCATCCTCTTGTTAACCTCCCGAAAGTCTCACTCAGTGATGGCCCAAACCATCAGAATTTCCTCTACAAAACAGATTCATAGTTGCCTCTCACCCACTCTTCTCTGTATCAGTTCCGATTTCATCCCTCATTCTCCCACAGCGTGGCCAAATCTGTCCACGCTGGCTGCCAATTCCACCCTGGAGCTGGATTCAAGATAATTCCTTAGCGGGCGTGCTTTCTTCACCCAAGAATACACAGCCAACAACTACTGCCTAACACACACACACACACACACACTCCCACCCCTTCAAGACTCAGCTCAAGCGCTGTCGCCTGTGGTCACTCAGGACTGTTCACTGCCAGGAAGATTCTCTTAGACCATGGAATTCTGGCAGCGCTTGTGTGTGCCTGGGGACAGTCAACACAGGCAGTGACATTCAGGAGCTGAAAGTCAAGTGCTCCAGGGCAAGTCCTTTAAAATGCAATGTTTTTTTTTTTTTAACTTTCTTTTTTTTTTTTTTATTATTTAACTTCATTAATTACATTGTATTATGTGACACAGTTACATAGATACTTGGGTTCTCCCACCCCTCCCCAAACCCTCCCACCATGGTGGATTCCTCCACCTTGTTGCATAACCACAGCTCAAGTTCAGTTGAGATTCTCCCATTGCAAGCATATACCAAACATAGAGTCCAGCATCTTTAAAATGCAATGTTTTTAAAAACAGGTGAGTTTTGTGTTTCCTATCAGGGACACCACCAAGAACCCAGGAAAATGCCCAGTTTAGATCCCATCAGCTACGGCACGCGCTATCATAGTGACGCCCCAGAAGCAGCCACATGACTGAACATCCTGGAAAGAAAGGATTCACAAAAACATCTGAAATAATGAATGGAAAAATGAAGTCCACTCTTCCCTTTGTTGTTTAAGAGCATTTTACACACATGCCATCTCCTAGCCTCCAAGCGCAAAGACCTGACTGGCTCAGCATTCAGAACAAAAAGTTCCAGGCTACAGGAATCAAGTTTCTTATAACTGCCGGCCATGTCACCTAGAGTCCCCTACTCCAATGGTCCTGTTGAAATATTTCTTTCAAAGACATATTCCCTCTATCCAGCAGGAATCTGATGGATAAAATTTCTTCTGTATCATTACATACATACACATACTTCAAAGGTTCATGGAAATGAGATTTACACATAGTTCAAAAAGTTCATGGCAATGAGATTAAGAGATAAGTT
This sequence comes from Ochotona princeps, assembly GCF_030435755.1. Taxonomy (NCBI): domain Eukaryota; kingdom Metazoa; phylum Chordata; class Mammalia; order Lagomorpha; family Ochotonidae; genus Ochotona; species Ochotona princeps. Next base: position 31,045,503 of record NC_080841.1, on the reverse strand, counting down.
TATTCTGCTGCTGCAAAAAAAAAAATGGAAATTAATGCATAGTCTTCTCATAAGATGCATTTTCCAGAAGTTTTTTTCCAGACCCCCACTCCCCCCGTACACAAGAAGGAAATTCTCTGGTGATTCTTTTAGGTTGGTTATGTTCAAGACCCATCTGCAAGGGTTCCAACTCAGCTGGTTAAGCTGCCACTTGAGTCATCCACATCCCACATTGGAGTGCTTCTCCACTTCCTATCCAGCTCGCTGCTAATGCTCCTGGGAGGCAGTAGATGATGGCCCAAGTACTTGCATTCCTTCCACCCACAAGGGAGAACCAGATGGAGTTTCTTGGCTCCTGGCTTCTGTCAGACAATGGTCCCAGCTGTTGCAACCATTTGGGGAATGAGCCAGCAGATGGAAAACCAATCGATTAATCTCTCTCTACCTTACATGAATAAAAATGTAATAAATCTGTAAAAGAAAAAGATCTCTCACCATTATTTTAGGTTAATAACTGGTTGTTAGCTATATTAGGAAGGAAAAATTCAGTTTTATTCTCTTTAAACTTTAGATTTGTCTGCTTATCACAGACAAATCCTGTGAAAGAAAAGTTCAGCCATACCTGTCTCTACACAGAACAGGACAATATTTGCTTCTAAAACATTGATGATATACTAGCACATTTTAAGGCCTGGCCAGTACAGCAATTTATGGATTCATGTGACAGTTATGAGAAATAAGTATGGGCCAGCGCTGTGGATTACATGTACTGAGTTAAGCCTCTGCCTGCACCACCAGCCTCCCATATGGGCATTGGTTCATGTCCCAGCTGCTCCAGTTTGATTCATCTCCGTGCTTATGCACCTGGGAAAAGCAGTGGAGGACAGCCCAAGTCCTTGGGCCCCTGCACCCATGTGGCAGAGCACAAAGAGGCCCCTGGCTACTGGCTTCAGGCCACCCAGCTCCAGTGGTCATGGTTATTTGGAGAGTGATCAGTGAAAGGAAGATTTCTCTTTCTCTCTCCCTTCATAACTCTATCTTTTTAAAGGCAAAATTACAGAAACAGGGAGAGAAAGTGAAAGATCTTTCAACTCCTGTTCACTTTCCAGATAACTGCGACACCTGAGGCTGGGCCAGTCTGCCCGAGTATCATCACCGTGGTTCTCGCCCATCTTGTGCAGACCCACCCCATCACCCATGAGGAAAAACGCTCAACACCCCAATGTCACACACCCTGTCACTCCAAAGGCGTGAAGAGATACCCGAAACATGCAGCTCATCCTCTCTGCTCTCAGGCATCCCAGAGTCCTCCTCGTACCACGGTAATCTGGACCTGAAAAGTCCATCTCTCAAATTCCAGGCTTACGAGTGACTCAAATGTTATTCCTGAAGATCCTTAGCTGTGCAGATGAGCTAAATGTGACCTTAACAAATCAGCTCTGAGAAAAGAAAAATGGTGCCTGTCACTTTTAAAAAGCCAGCTAGTCAATAACAACATAATGGGCTCACAAGGATGACAATCCTTCTTTCTTTTCCCATGACTCAAACCACGCGCAACAGTGTTATTTCCCAAAGAGCAGAGCAGTCTCTTTCTCTTTAAAGGCAAGCAGGAGGTACCCCTTTTCCCATGCGTTGAGCTCTTCATATCATGTTCTCAAGAGCAGGGAGTGATTTACCATATGCCTGATTATCATTCGTGCCTATCAATTAGTCAAAATACACAGTCAGGTAATCCACCACAATGCAGAGAACTGCGAGAAAGTACAAGGTTTTGAAATGAGACGTCGAAGGGAGTAAAAGAACCTGGACAAAAAAAAAAGCCATTTCCGATCTTTTTCCGACAATGGAACCATCTTTACTTCAAATTACGGGGTTCTGGGTAAAGATGGCAGATTAAACACACTCATTAGCCCACAAAAATAACAGAGACTTGTGTTAAAAGTTAAACTCAGAACAAGGAGACAAAAATCAAAGCACCACGGGAAAGGACGTGGGAGGGCAGATGGATGAGAAGACAGAAGTGACTTTACAGACCCCAGAATGCTGAACCCTAAGCAGGCACCTTGGGGAGTGGTGGTGAAGGTGCAGTTCTCACAGCAGGTCTGTTCAAGATATCGTGTGATTCCACTCACTGCTCCAGCACTGACTCCTACCAGCCCCCGCCCGCCCCCTCCCAGCTGAAGACTAGAGGTTAAGAGGTTAATGCTGGTCAGGGGTGGAGATGGGGAGGAAACAGACTCCTGGGCACAGCTAAGACAGAGAGAGCTTTTAAAAACATACTTATTTATTTTTATTCGAAAGGCAGAGAGAGAGAGATTTTGGAAAGTCAGACATATGGAGAGGAGGAGAGACAGAGGAAGATCTTCCATCCACTGATTCACTCCCCAAATGGCCGCAATGACCGGAGCTGAACTGAGCTGATCCAAAGCCAGGAGTCATGAGTTTCTTCTGGGTCTCCCATGAGGGTGCAGAGTTCCAAGACTTTGGGCCATCCTCAACTGCTTTCTCGGGCCACAAGTAGGGAGCTGGATGGGAAGCGGGGCTACCAGGATTAGAACCAGAGCGCATATGGGATCCTGACGCATGCAAGGCAAGGAGTTTAGCCACTAGGCTACCATGTGGGGCCTGAGAGAGATTTTTTTTTAAGATGTATATATTTTTATTGGAAAGGCAGAGTTACAGAGACGGAGAGACAGAAAGATCTTCTGTCCACTGATACACTCCCCAGTGGCTACAACAGCCAGAGCTGAGCCAATCCGAAGCCAGGAGTCAGGAGCTTCTTCTGGGTCTTCCATGCAGGTGCAGGGTCCCAAGGTTTTGAGCCGTTATCTATTGCTTTCCCTGCCACAAGCAGGGAATTAGATGGAAAGTGGAGCAGTCAGGGCACAAACTGGTACCCATATGGGATCCCAGCATTTGTAAGGCAAGGAGTTATCCACTGAGTGATCGTGCCAGGCCCAAGAGAGATTTTCCAACTACTGGTTCACTCTAAATGACCTCAACAGCTAGGATAAGGGAACCTAATGTCACATGTGAGGGCTTAAATTACCATGTCCCAAGCCTCCCACCCACCCACCCAACCATACCCCCTGGGCTAGGCTGCCGTTTAAAGGACCAGGGGACTTCTTGAAGATGAACAAACTGATTGAGACCTCATCACATCCCTCCCCCCAAATCATGCTCCTCTCAGTTCCTACATTGTCAACCAGACTGGACCCTGCCAGAATCTTTTCTTATATAATCTAATTTAAATGAGACTTTCTAAAGGGCAGGGCAGATGTTTGACTTGGCAGTTAAAAGGACTGGGTCCAAGTCCCTCGTCCACTTCCTGTCCAGCTTCCTGCTAATGCATGCCCAGGATGTAGCAGGTGAGAGATGTAATTCAAGTGCTTGGTCACTGCCACCCATGTGGGAGACATGGAGTGAATTCCTGGTTCCTGGCTTCAGCCTGGCTCAGCCTTGGCTCCTGGGAGGACATGGGGAGTGAACCAGCAGATGGAAGATTTCACTGCTTCTCTTTCTCTGCCTCTCAAATAAAGTTGAAAATTAGCAAATAAAAAGTGGTTAAATAAAAATAAATAAAATTATTATGACAGAAATGGAAATGAGAATGGGAATAAGATGGTCCAGTGCGATTTCTTTATTGTCCAAGGGAAGCAAGTCCTAAGCTAAGAAGAGTAGCAGGTGCTGCTGACATTTTAGTAATAAGGGCTGCGACACAGGTGCTGGCATTGTGGCATGTCAGATTAAGCCAAGCCACCACCTGTGACATCAATAACCTATATGAGCACTGGTTCGATTCCCAACTGTCTTCTAATCCAGCGCCCTGCTAATGCACCTGGGAAAGTAGCAGAAGATGGCTCAAGTAGTTGGGTCCCTGCTACCCACATTGGAGACCCAGATGGTATTTCAGGATCCTGGCATCAGCCTGGCCCAGCCTTAGCCATTGTGGCCAGTATGAGGAGTGAACGAGTGGATCGAAGATCTCACTCTCTCTCTCTCAACAATTTTTCTGGCTCTCTGTCTTTCTCACATCCTCTGTCTGTATAACTCTGCCTTTCAAAAATAAAATAAATCCTTTCCAGAACTGTGCCAGCCCTGGGGTTGGAGAACTCCCAAGTCAGAGCCACAAATCCTATTGGCCCTTCCTAAGTTGAACAATCCCTCCATTCTGTCCAGCTTCCAAAGCAACCACTGCTATCAAGGGGACAGCTTAAAGTCAGTGACATTCTGGAATGCCACCTATTTTTTTTTTAAAGATTTATTTTATTTTTATTACAAAGTCAGATATACTGAGAGGAGGAGAGATAGAGAGGAAGTAGAGCTGCCGGGATTAGAACCAGCGGCCATATGGGATCAAGGCGAGGACCTTAGCCACTAGGCCATACTGCTGAGCCCTGGAATGCCACCTATTTTATACTAGCCTCATCTTCAGGCCAGCTCTCCTCCCAGGCCTACCAGGTAATGGGAGTCAACAATGTGTTTTCCTCTAAGGAGGTTCATACCTCCCTTGTAATGTCTCTTGCAGTACCCCATATGTAGAGATAGATAGGTCCAGCCTCACACAGCCCTGGCCAGGCCTTAACTCCAACCTGATTATTATCAAGCCCCTCCTATAAGTTACTAGTTGCCTTTAAAAGCCTTTAGCAGGGCATAAAGCAACAGCCAATCAAGACTGAGTGACCACAAGGATTTATAGACAGTGTTGTACCTATTTGGGTAAGCCTTCATAAAAAAAAAAAAACTTAATAAATTTCTTGGGGGAGGGGTAATAATGCAATATGTAGATGATTCATTCATCTGTTCCTTCACCTGAAATTACGATTTGGGCCACTGGATTAATACCCTTATATAACCAGCAGAACAAGCCTACTGGGTGGTCAAGGAGGAAGGAATATCTGGTCTTTCAGGAAGTAGAGTATTTGGTACTCATCCTCATCCCTGAGACAACAAAGATGAACCCAGGGGAGAATCCTAGAGCCCCTGAGTTGAGGTTGCTAAGCTCAGGCCTTTCAAGCAGGCAAGGAGTTAGATGTGTTAACTGCTGCCCACAGAGGTGTCTATGTGATGCAATAAAAACACTTTAGATCAAAGTAGGCAGGTACAAAGACATGTTCATACTTCTCATAGCAGACCAGATGACTCTACCACCTGGCTGAGCAAGATTGAAATTTTCAGCCTAACATCTGGTCAGGAAAATTTTTGCTATTTCCCCTCGTTGATCCTATAGCTTCCACATGCTTACTGTTTCACTCTATCCCAGAGGGGTCCAATTCCTTCATTCATTTTGTCTCTAACAGAATAAAAGCCACCCAATTCCTGATGCAGGCCTTGCAACCTATCCCCCTGGATGATCCGATCAGTCCTCTGGACCCCACAAGACAATCTTTGCAAGGCCACTTTCAAACACTATAGGACAGAGAACAAGAGAAGAATACTCAGAAAACATGTCTACGCCCATATGTCAACATGAAGAAGATACAGAAATTGAGATCTTCATCCACATATCCCAATAAGATGATGGGTTACTTCTTTTGGGGGAGGGGAATGTTAAGGAAGCTATGTAGATACTACCCTATGTGTGTAAGAGAAATAAGAAAATAAGAAATGTATGTGCAATCAAACAAGGAAGCAAGTCCTGCAAGCAGGCCCCAGCCTCTCGTCCATCTCCCCTAGCACAAGGTATCCCTGCCTTATACAAAGGAGGTCACCGAACTGAGGGAGTAAGTCAGCTAGTCCAACAAGGTCACAATCAGTGGGATGAAGGAGTCATTTGCTTCTTCAATATGTATGAATCATGGTGGTCAGTATTGTCCAGAGAGGTTTGTTTACGGGAGTTTCACATTCCCAAATTTCCACCTAGACATTCCAAGAAGAGGAAGTGGGGAGAAGAATCGGGGACCCATACTCATGTCCATAAAAACCCCAGACTGAATGCAGACTGGACTCTCAAGTCCTTTGTTGAAATGCCCAACTGATCTATTTGCTGTAAGAATTTCTGTCTCTTCACTTCCTCCAATAACCTACACTAAATTGAAAAAAAAAAACCTCCAACAATTGATCTACTTTCTGTACTTTCGCTTTTCTCTTCCAAAAGCAAACTAATCCTACAAGGTTTATTATTTCATCCAGACAGACTTGAGCGGTGGCATCCAGACAGCAGAACGCCCACATTCATCCAAACAAAGCACAGAGCCAAGCAGAAGCCCAGACAAGGACAAGGTGCACAGCAGCTTTCCAGGAGTCAGGGAGTGACAAAGGCGAGAACACGAAAGTGGGCAGGTCAGACCTGAGTGTGGTGAGGGGCTCCAAGGAGAGCCAAGACACTCTTTTCAGGTGCTCAGTTCTCGCACACCTCCTGTGTATCAGGCTCTGTGCTGGTGGCATTGCCAGGGGAGTAAGAAGCGGACTGTTGTCACGTGATGCGAGAGGGAGGCAGGAGCTGCCCTGGGAGCACACAGTGCCAGCCCTGGGCGCTCACACAGGCCTGTTCCAGGAAGCAGCTTCACATCTGAGGCGTCACAGAGGTGTGAGGGATGGCCTGACTCAGGAGTGAAGGAGCAGGAAGCAAGGGGCAGCGGGGCAGCGGGGCAGCGGGGTAGCGGGGCAGCAAGGGTGGGGCGACCAGGCTGGAGAACTGCAGGTGCAGAGGCTCAGGGAAAGGGTACAGTGTACGGGAGCAGGACCACTAGAACAAAGAACATGAGGAAAGGGGTGCTGGACTTGTGACACCCCCCCCCCACACACACACACACTAAGAGCCCAGGGGCAACCCTAGAATATGCACAGCCTTTGACCTTAAGGGCTGGACTCACATTCCTCCACCTCGCCTTTGCTTTCCATAGTGCCTCGCACTCTGGCAGTGCCCCTGCTCGTTGCCAACATGGGGCTGGTTAGGACACAGGGTTGTGACACGTTGGTGACTCACTGTACATGCTAGACCTTTGAAGCTGAAGTCATAATTTCAATATCTCAAGGAGGGAAAATACTAAGACAGAGAGACACACATTCCAATTCACTACCCCTTACTTGCTAAGGGGAGCCCCCAAGGAGTGCAAAAAAAAAAAATCTACACTAGAGGGTGGGGGAGTGTGGAATGGTCACCAGTTTTATTGCCATCTATTATTCAAAAGAGGAAAAAACTCTGATTAATGGAAACAGCTGCACTTGTTACGTTTCCAAATCTGATCACACTTAGTGTTAGGGTCATTTGCCATGTGAGACCGAAGGAGACCGGGCTAGATGGACAATGTGCCTCCACCATTCGGTTAGCCCTAAATCACCCACCTGTCAGAAGTCCATCAAGGTATCATTTTGCATTTCTTCCATGATCATGGTTCCTTTCAGCAGACACAGCCATCCTGGAATCAGGCAAAGTGGGACAAGGCCGGCAGTGGGGAAGCAGGCAGCTGGCAGAGTGTAGTGAGCTGGCTCTGCCATTTGGGACTGGAAAGAAAGAGCCTGGGCTTGGCCCAAGCACCCCTGACTCCAACAGCAAATCAAGGAGGAAAACTTCTAATCAATTCTGTTTGCCCCTCTGGTCCCACGGGGTCCACTTTCTGACTTTCACCCTGTTCAAATTGGCCTTACTCTTCCATTTGAACTGATTAAAACCCCGGACTGCCAGCGGAAGGGTTGAAGCGTGAAATCCAAGAAGATGTGCAATGTGATTGTCGCATGGGCTCTGGTGGTGGCCTTGACCTCTTCAGGCCAGAGACAGGACAGCTGGATGTAGTCATGGGTCGTTGTCATGGCTACATCTTCCTCAGTCCCTATTTTTGCCATCCTGGAATCCAGAGGCAGACTTCACACTGGCAGGGGCTGCCTCTTCTGCACCACTAGCACATGGCAGGTACTTGCAAACACTTGCCAAGGTTTGAGATCAGCATCTGAGCCTGCCTGTCCAGAGAAGTGCTACAGTGGGCATTTAGTCCAGTGGCTAAGATGTCCAAGCCCTGAGGCAGAGTACCTGGGTCTGATACCAGGTTCTTCTTCCAGTCCCACCTTCCTGTTAATGTAGACCCTAGGAGGCACCACTGATGAATCAAGCAGTTGTTTGGGTCCTTGTTACTCACCTGGAGATCTGGGTTGGTTTCCCAGTTCCCAGGCATTAGAGACATTTAGGGAGTGAACCACTTGGAGAGATTCTCTCTCTCTCTCTCTCTCTCTCTTCCCCTTCTCCTCCCTCCCTCTCTCCCTCTTTTCCTCCCTTGCTCTCAAAGTCCAGAGTGAAAGCATATTAGGGAAAAACTACGAATGGATTTCAAAAGCTTTTGCATCAAAACCAATTTATCTTTGCATTCCTTTTTCCAGAAACTCTTTGAAGTATGAGCGTAATTCACATCACATTGACCCATGTCGATTTGGGAACTTGTTCCTCTCCACCTTCCCACCTGGGAATCCTCATTAGAAAGCACACACTTACCCTAAGATTTTCATTGAGATTCTGTCCTCTCCATGGGGAGACATTTGGAGATGCAGCTCAGCTGCAGGGATTTGGAGGGACCAGATGGCTAGTAAAACAGGAGGTTATTCTCAACCCAGGGCCAACAGGAAAGCTCAAGGCAGAGCCCAAATATAGATTGAAACCTGGTGCCCAACAGTGCAAAATTAGAAACTCCCTTGAACCATCTGGCTCATGGAAATAAATACCTGTCTGTCCAAGCCAAGAATGGAGGGACCTCAAAGCCCAGCTCCCTTCTCTCAGACAGCAGCTGCACCATCCATGGTTCTGGCCTGGGACACAGCACCTGTGCCATCAGTACCAAGCAGAGATGTCCAATGTGAGCCAATCAACAGAACCCACGCCAATGGTTCCCCGTCGGAAGGATCTGAACATCCTTTGACATCTTTCTGATTCCAATGTACACTTTAGTATCCTCTTCTCTGCACTGAATTCCTTTTCATGTGTCCACGCAGGACTAGAACACACACAGATACACACACACCCTATCTGAAATGCCTCCTACCAACTCACCCATAATGGTCTTTCCTTCCCTCCATCACTTGACTTGCGATCCTACTCTGCCTCTCTCCTACAGTGACGGGATTCATCTTTAGAGCTCTATGCAAAGTCACCACCTCTAAGCACTGCTAAATATGCTGTCCCTGGCCACATCGGTGAGCACCTTGGACTCTTCTACCTAACCCCCCGAGTCTGGCCATCACGTGGCCCTGAGATCATCCCTAACATCCACAGGCTGGCCTTGTGCCAAGCCACCCTGACCTTGTACCGTGACTATAGAAGGAGTAACCAGACTGCTTTCTTCAGTTGCATCTTCATCTGTTGGCAAGTAAAGAATGAACTGCGGTCAGCAGGGTGATGGGAAAGAGCCCAGGAAAGGAAAGACAAAGGGAAGCTCCTTTAACTGCTTCCTTTTCTCCACCATGCAGAATTCTTGTTAAAGAGTAAGCAAAACAGGGCCAGTGCAATAACCTAGTGGCTAAAGTCCTCCCCTTGCATACCCACCATATGGGTGCTGGTTCATGTCCCGGCTGCTCCACTTTCCATCCAACTCCTTGCTTGTGGCCTGGGAAAGCAGTCAAGGATGGCCCAAAACCTTGGGACCCTGCACCTCATGGGAGACCCAAAAGAAGCTCCTGGCTCCTGGCTTCTGGCTTCAAATCAGCTCAGCTCTGGCCATTGCAGCCATTTGGAGAGTAAACCAGTGGACAAAAGATCCTTATGTCTCTCCTTCTCTCTACAAATCTAACTTTCCAATAAAAATAAATATTTTAAAAGATTAAGCAAAATGATATGTAAATAGATTCAGCAGGCTGCTTTTCAATTTATTTTTTAAATTGTTATAATTTATTTTTTAAATTGTACTGTTAACCCTTTCACAAGGCAACGAACTGTGTGAAAAATTTGAAACTTAAAGTCACCATTTGTATACAAAAATCCCTTAAATAACCTAGAACCGATGCCACCCATGTTTGCATCAAATGAGCCACTTCTCAGTGACACAGCTGCTGAGTCACTCAAGTCCATCCTGTCCCCTCCCCTCCATGGTGACTAGCACAGGTTTCAGAAGGTCCTGCCATCCATTCTACTTATCCATTCTCTTTGACCCTGAACTCAGCCGAGCCTTCTGTCACTCTGAAACTGAAGCATGACCCTCTTATACAAAGATCTTCCTACTCTCTGTTGTTCTGGGTCCTCCAAAAAGCAGGTGCAAATATGGGACTCAAGCTATGCAGTGGGAGAGATACTTCCTGCGTGACCCCATGAAAAGAAAGAAGACTGAGTAGCAGGTGCTTCAGACCCCTCTGCAGTTCTGAGACAGTCCAGGTGAGCTGGTGGCAGTCATGTGACTGTAGAACCCAGGTTCTCCATCAGAGGAGTCCACGCTGGGCTAGCACACTCACCGTACTCTACCAAGAATAGCCCAGGGGAAATGCAGCCTCCGCAAAATCCTTGGAGTAGTGGAGAAGAAAGAGACGGGGTCTCCTCAACAGAGGTTCTGTGAAATGATTATACATCGGGAAAGAACCCTGGAACCCGACTCCCTCTCACCACATTCCAATCAGGAAATGAAAGACAAAAACGTCAAAATTTTTAGAAACGAACACAGCTGAAATCATGACTGTGAAAAGAAATCTGTAAACCATAAAGAAAAAGAGATACATTAGATAGGTTAAGAATTTTATTTGTGTAAGACTGATGGGAGAGCAGAGGAGAAGGGAGGGAACTTGAGGGAGGGGAGAGGGAGACCCCAGCACCAACTAAACTGTATCAAAACCAATTTTAAAAAAAGAGTTTTTATTTGCCAGAATTAAGAATTTCTGTTTTGATAAGCAGAAGACAGTGAAAAGAGTGAGAATTGAGAAGAGACTTACAGCTCATTTTTAGATTGCATGCGAAACTACTAAAAGTTAAAGTAAAATAGTAGAGAACCCAGTAGAACAAAGATGAAGGGACCTGAACAGGTGTTCCGGGAAAGAGGATCTCCACATGTCCAAGCAACGTGAACAGATGCCAAATGGCATTCCTCATGAGAGAAGCACAAATTTAAACCAGACATCACTAAATACTGCCCTGATGGGTACAAAGTGCTGGAACGAATGTGGAGCCGTTCGAGTTTCCATGTGCTAGTGAGCAGTGTGCAACTCGGTTCAGTTGCTTTGGAAAACTTTTGCACCACTTGTGTTAGCTGCATATATGCTCACCCTCTGTCCTAGTAACTCCACATCCATATATCTAAGTACCTGGAAGATGTTTTGTACAATCTGCATGCATGAGACTGCTCAAAGCAACAGTACTCATAGGTATTAGTACAAGTGACCACCAAGAACGAAATGGATGAGTGTGCTAGCTTCATTCCTTGGCATATTTTAGTCACAAATAAAGCATCGAAGCTACTCAACACGATGGATGGATTTCAGATAAAATATTGAGTTGCACATACTTCACGATCATCTGATGCTGGGGTCCGTGCAGTAGGTGTGAATAACATGAAGGTGTGTAGAGAATAGCTCCCTTGCTTGGCAGGGCCCAGGGGAGCTTCCAGCTGTTTGGCAGGGCCCAGCGGATTTCTCTCTGACCACCTTGACACAGTTTCACCCCCTTTTTTGCATGGTCATTCAACCACCCCACTAAGAATTTTGTAATCTATTGAGGCATTGTTTGCCCCTGTGAGATGGCTTTTGCAACCAACATGAGCTTGAGAGTTAATGTTATCAATAATGTCTTGGTGAGTGGGTCTTAAACTGCACACAGGAGTACAATTAAACCCATGCTGTTTCTGGACACCTTACTGTGAGTCTTCCCATTGCCCTGAAATCTGGCCCAGACATTTAGCATGCTTTCTGGGAAATGGCTTGCTAAGAATTTTACAAACTGGGCCCAACAGCGTGGCCTAGCAGCTAAAGTCCTCGCCTTGAATGAGCCGGGATCCCATATGGGCGCCAGTTCTAATCCCGGCAGCTCCACTTCCCATCCAGCTCCCTGCTTGTGACCTGGGAAAGCAGTCGAGGACGGCCCAATGCATCGGGACACTGCACCCATGTGGGAGACCCAGAAGAGGTTCCAGGTTCCCCGGCTTCGGATCGATGCGCACCGGCCATTGCGGCTCACTTGGGGAGTGAATCATCAGACGGAAGATTTTCCTCTCTGTCTCTCCTCCTCTCTGTGTATCTGACTTTGTAATAAAATAGATAAGAGATCTTGCATCCGATGATTCACTCCCCAAGTGAGCCGCAATGGCCGGTGCGCATCGATCCGAAGCCGGGAACCTGGAACCTCTTCTGGGTCTCCCAATCGGGTGCAGGGTCCCAAGGCTTTGGGATGTCCTCGACTGCCTTCTCAGGCCACAAGCAGCGAGCTGGATGGAAAGTGGAGCAGCCGGGATTAGAACTGGTGCCCATATGGGATCCCGGGGCGTTCAAGGCGAGGATTTTAGCTGCTAGGCCATGCTGCCGGGCCCAAATAAAATCTTTTTTAAAAAAGAGAATTTTACAAACTAACAGAAGTGATGGGAGTATGGGCTAAAACTGCTATAACAAAAAATACAGCTACTGTGACCATAAAGGCTATCCTGTTACTGTGACCCTAATGGCTGAGCTTGCAGGCCCCAGACTTACTAACCAATACATAATTCAAGGTAGGGGTCTGATTTTCACAGGCGGCGCTAAGGATAGAACCAGACCTGAGGAGAGCAGGTGGGGGCTGGCAAGCCGAGATAAACAAGAAATGTGGCATCCTCCCTCATTCATCTGTCAAGCTGCTGTAAATTGTGCCCCCCTAAAGAAAACTTTGTAATTATACTGCTCGGGGCCGCACTCTGCGGTCGAGTGGATGCAACACCATGACATAAAAGGTCTGTGCCAGGGCTTGTGACTGCTTCTGTATAAATAAAGCGGACAGCTTTCACGCAGGGTCCACAATGATCTTGGAATTTTAGTGGTCTGTTTCTATTCTCTCTGTACACCTATCTCACGCACCCTTCTCAAGGTCTGAACTCAGCTGGAGCTGGACTCCAGCAATCTGAAATTCAAAAATAGACAACACTAAAGCTGTGGTGCTTACGGATTCATTCATGAGTGGTAAATCTATTGGAGGAAAAATACAAGGATATAACAACTCTAAGAATCACAACAGTGGCTTACATCAGGGGACAAGCAGTGAAATTGAGAGCAACTACACAGGGCATCTATTAACAGCTTTTGATCTGAGTATTCACTTTGTAACTCAGAACACCACATTCTACGGTAGTTGTGTTACATTTCACAACTGTTCAAAAAAGGATTTCTTTAAAAAGGAAAAAAAAGAGTAATACATACAGACCTAGTTCTAGCTTACCAAATCCAACAGGGAATCTGTAAAAACCCTAGAAAAACAGGAAATAGAAGTCCTACCTATCGCAAATAAGCTAATCTCACCACTTGAAAAACCCTACCAGAAGCAGGTAGAGAAGGCATTCCTAACAGAAACACCCTGCGAGAGCCCCCACTGCTGGATGCAGGTCCCTGGCAGGGACCGGCTTCCTCCTGTCAGCCGGCTGGCACACGTGATTGGGAGAAATGATGACATTGTGACTCTTGTTGGCAAAAGATGACTGATGGCTTATTTTCCCTCAGTGCCACCTTGAAAAGGGTGCTTTGCATATTCTGATAATTAATAGATAAACTGGCAGGCACTTTTTCACCAAAAGACTTTTATTTCTTAATTAAAATGACACGCAAATGTTAACATTTATTAATTATCTCAGTAGTTCATAGCAATGTAATTAACTGACTTTTTATAACTGAAAAATGATCCTGCCGTCTTCCGGAAGCTGCAGCATTGAGTCTAACTGAAACAGGAAGCCCACAAAACAGTTCTCCTTTCACAGTCTCCCTCCCAGCATCCTACATACCTGGGATGCAGCCCTGGAGGCTCTCACAGTTCCTCCTGACCTTCTGCACATGCCCTTTCCATGGGACTTTACCCACTGCTCCCATCCAAAGGTGGGCTTTCAGGGCCAGCATTTGGCCTAGTGACTAAGACGCCGACCTCTCACATCTTGGGTCACTTGAGTTCCCGCTCCACCTCCTGATTTCAATCTGCTGTTGGGGCAAGTGTTGTGGCGTGTTGGCTTAAGCTACCACCTGCAGCATCAACATCCCATATAAGGGCAAGATTGAGTTTCCAGATCCCAGCACTGGCCCAGCTCACACCCAGCTCGGACACTGCAGGCATTTAGGTAGTGAACCAGCAGTTGAAAACACTCTCTCAAATAAATACATTAATTAATTAAAATGTTAAAAAGAAAGTGGTGAGGCCTTTTTTTTTTCCCACCAGGGTTTACTAAAGAAGAAAAATGGTGGGGAGGAATGTATCACATTAAAATTGCCAAATCTCAACTGAACTTGAGCTGTGGTTATGCAACAAGGTGGAGGAATCCACCATGATGGGAGGGTTTGGGGAGAACCCAAGTACCTATGTAACTGTGTCACATAATACAATGTAATTAATGAAGTAAAAAATAATAAAAAAAATAATAATTCAAAAAAAATTGCCAGCACATGGCAACAATAAAAATTGAACCAAGCTTAAGTTAGGTTTATTATTATTCTTCAACTCACAGAAGACACACCCTCCTCCTGCACTCAGAAGTTGTGCTCCCTCTGTGGTCCTCTCCCAGCTGGTGTGCCCGTCGATCTAGATGGCACCAGACTGTGGAGAACACAACACTTTCCAAGCTTTGCTCTCATGATGCTTTGTGGATTTTGCTCTAGCTCTCTTTGAACCTGAGACCATTGCGTCAGGAAGTCCAGCCTCGTCTCTCTAGAGATAAGGGCACACATAGAGAGAGCAGTGATCTGACACATGAGCAAGGTCATCTGAGAGCACCGGGCTTGGTGAGGCCATCAGATGACCACTGCCACATGGGGGACTCCAGTGAGACCACAGAAGAACAGTCCAGCTGAACTCAACCCAAGTGGGGCACCCACAAATATATGAGCATTTCAGTGGTTGTCTGAAGTTCCCTAATTGGGTTCCCATTCCAGCTCTGCCTCTTAGCTGTGCGACTATGAACCAGGTAGTCCATTAGGTAAGAACCCTGACCACACCTTCCCTAGATGGCTGCGGTGAGGGCAGAACGGGCCAATGTCTAGGGATTGGGTGAAGGCACAGGAGCCGAGGCGAGTGTGAACACGTCCCAGAGTAGAAGGCTAGAGCTGGTAGAGGATCCCTCAACTTCTCTTACGGGAGGGGAGAGAGGGAGAGAGGAGAGGGGATTTTGTGAGGTTTTCTTTGAGAAAAGCACAACTTTGTGCTTCCTTTCAAAGAACGCACCAACCATGTTTGAGGGAAACCCTCTCCCCAGGCTCCCGAGGCAGCCTGAAATCTAGTCCAGGGTTTAGGAGAGCTATAGCAGCCAAGCAGAGAGCTGCAGCAGGGGTTCTGGTCAATCCCCTGTGAAAGGGGCAAGGCAGGGGGAGGTGTAGGAAGAAGGCTGCAAGGATATTGCAAGGCAAAGGGACGGCTGGATGAGGCCATTTTCACTCCTACCTGGGAAGATCTCTTAATAAGGTGCAGGGCCCTCCCTGGAAGGTGACACTGGGGAGTGGATGCTGGAGGTCAAGGACTTCAGGAGCAACCACAGCTACAGGTCCACTTCAACTCCAGGCGGGGGGAGAGGACACCAGAGTGTCCGACAAACTCACTGGAGGGCATTCATGAGAAAAAGCTCAGGTTCACACAGCCACCACTGCGAAACAGCACCTATGAGGCAGGTACTGCTGTCATCACCTTCCGAACAGAAATAAAGGCTTAGAGAAGGTGAGGGGGTTGCCTGCTGTGAGTGTCAGGGCTACAATGAAGATGGCTGACTCCCAGAGTCTATTTAGCTCAATTGCTAAATCCTTGCCTTGCCAACCCCAGGATCCCATATGGGTGCCAGTCTGTTCCTGGCTGCCCCACTTCCCATCCAGCAACCTGCCCGTGGCCTGGGAAAGCAGGTGAGGATGACCCAAAGCGTTGGGACCCTGCATCCACATGGGAGACCAGGAGGAGGTTCCTGGCTCCTGGCTTTGGATCGACTCAGTTCCAATCACTGGGACCACTTAGGGAGTGAATCAGCAGATGGAAGATCCTTCTCTCTGTATTTCTGCCTTTCCAATAAAAAAAAAATAAATAAATCCTATTTTTAAAAAGCAACAGGCAGGGGCAAAAAAGTAGAGAGAGCTCTTACACTCTTGTTCGCTTTCCAAATGCCAGGAGCCGGGATCTCCACCCAAGCTCACCATGTGGGCAGCTGAGATCCAAGTATTTAAGCCATCACCTGCTGCCTCCCAGGATACACATCAGCAAGAAACAGGACAGAAAGCACAAGCCAGGCCCTCTGCCATTGAATGTGGGCTTCCCAAGCAGTGTCTTACGGACTCAGCCAAAGACCTTCCTTCTGAGCCCATTCTCAATCTATTCTAGGCAGAAGCCATGATGACGAGGTACAGAGACACCACCACAAAAACAAGATGGAGAGATCCAAAACGACAGAATAAAGGTTTAAACTTGACAGGTTCTCCACTATCCCAGGAGAGGAAGTGGATGTTCCTGCAGGCCAAGAGTTATGAGAACTGGGAGCGCTTCAGGAAGACATCAATACGCAGTGCTCACTGGACCGGATGCTTTGTCCCCCACATCAGTCGTGCCTCAGCCCCTCAACCCCACCCTGGCAGGTAGGAAGCAAAGCAGGCTATGGCAGCAGGGGCCTTCCACCCACCTCCCTGGTCAGAGGTCCATAGTCCACCTGCCCGGTCCAGGGTGAATGGCTAAGAACATGCCAATTCATTCATTACATCACTGGTCTCAGAGCAGGGCCAGGGAAAGGTTGGAGACCGGAAAAAAAAAAAGTATTGGCTCAAAATGACAAAAAGAACCTTGCAAATTCATAATCAATAAATGGTTAATTAAATGTCTGCAAAAGTAACATGATGCCAACCACACTGGTTAAATTAATATCCATCAGGATGCCATGCCATCGGAAAACAATCTGTAGATTACGTTCTCTTTCTTCACAAGGATTCCAAGGGTGAATGAGAAATCACAGCAAATTGAAAAGTTGCTCATAGCTGGATTGTCTCAACAGCAAAATTGGCTTTTTTTTAATCCCCCAAAATATTTACAACCAAACATTACATTTTATGCAGCTATTTTTTCCCCTTAATGACGTGGGCGGTAGGGTGGCCTCCTACAGAACAGAGTCTCTGGAATCTTTCAAGAGTCCTGCAGGGTCATCCTGAGCAAGTCAAGAGGAGCCATTCCAGCCGCCAAGGAGAGCAAGGGCTCAGGGTTAGGACGTTGCTCCATGTGGGAGTACCCAGGTGCACGAGGGAGCCCTGGTGCCTTGTGCCAGCTTCTTGAGTCACTACCCCCTACAGGGAACACCCAGATTGTGCCCCTGGCTCCTGGTTTTGAGCCCCCAGGTTGTTCTGGGCATTTGGGGGGTGTGACGCCTAAAAGGTAGTGTTAACTCTTTTTAAAAAATGCATTTTTTTATTGGAAAGGCAGTTTTAGAGAGAGAAGGAAATACAGAGAGAAAGCTCTTCCATCCTCTGGTTCACTCCCCAAGTGGTCGCAACAGCAGAGCTAACCCAACCCGAAGCCAGCAGCCAGGAGCTAGGAGCTTCTGGGTCTCCCACATGGGTGTAAGATCCCAAGGCTTTGAGCCATCATCATCATCATCTACTATTTTCCCAGGCCACAAGCAAAGAGTTGGATGAGAAATGGAGCAGCCAGGAACAAACCAGGGCACATATGGGATCCCAGGTTTGCAAGGCAAGGATTTAGCCATTAGGCTATCGCATCAGGCCCTAGTGCTAATCCTTAACTGCGCATACAGGCAACACGTTTTCTGACTGTGCACAACAGGATTTGAAGTCAGACTTTGACTGGTCACGCTTTACCGTGTGACCTAAGGCAAGTGGCTCCACCTTTCTGAATCTCATGTCCCTCATCTGGTAAATGAGGAAACTAAAAGAACACACTTTAGAAGGTGTTGTGGCGCAGAGTTACCCTGCCACAGGAAGTGGCACCCACATTCTGGCTGCTCTGCTTGTGCTAATGTTCCTGCTAAGGCTCCTGGGAGACAACAGATGATGGCTCAACTATTTAACATCCTGCCTCCCATAGGAGAGACTCCAGTGCAGTTCATAGCTCCTGGCTTTAGCCAGGCCCATCCTCAGCTATGGCAGCCATTTGTGGAGTGAACCAGCAGATGGAAGATCTCTGGCCTCTTTCTGTGTCTCTCATTGTCACTCTTTAAATAAACTTAAAAACATTTTTTCATCTTTAAAAAAAGGATTGAGGGTGAGCAGCTGCCATGTGGCCTGGCCCTGTGCTCACAAGGGCCTGGGGGTATGGGCTTGTGGGGGCCTGGAGGATGCTGCCAACATAGGTGTTGGGGGACCTGGGTCTCATGTCCAGCCAGGCAGAGAGAGAGCCTAAGGGTTTCCTCACGTGCAAGGTCCATGGATTGGTCTGGGAAGGAGGGAAGGAGATGTGTGGGAGGGAAGACCACTGAAGGAATACGCTGTAGGGAAGGAATGACTTCTAAGGGACTCTAGGCCACTGTACTTACCTCGCAGGTAAGCGAAGGGGCTAAGACTGAGAGGTTTGGAGGGTGGAACCCACAGGACTTTTATAGGTCAGACAGATATACTAGCCCATGTGGGAGATCTCAACTGGGCTAGTTAGCATGGATCACAGCAGACCACCACTCACTGGAGTACACTAAAAGCTAGGGGCCTGCCTGGCAGGGCTGGATCACAGTACCTACCAGTGAGAGAACAGGACATGGGTAATGTTAGACTGGGCCATGACACTAACCAGCATGTGAAAGAACCAGATCCTGGGACAGATTCTATGAGGGATATGCAGGCCCATCTAAATGGAACTACAATTTCTGCTGGTTTGCTTAAGAGCTGGGGGTGATGACAGGTTGAGCTAGGCATGACCATAGAACCCTCCGACACTCATGGGTACTGGGGTTGGGAATAGGCTGGGCAGGTCCAGCTGCAGCACCTACAGGCGCACCCAAGAATAGGGTGTGGGGCTGGCCATGCCACAATATTCATCAGCTCATATAAAGGCCAGGGCAGAGAGGGCAGACCATACTGGGTAAAGGCCTAGTACCTGCCAACACATGTAAGATCTGGGTCTAGGAGTAGGCCAAGTGGGGGAACTTGGGAAATTCCCCTGGTAGGCCACAGCTCCTGCTGGTAAGCATGTGATTCAGGCCTGGGTGTTGGTCGAGTGGGGCAAGGGAGCACCATTCATCCACAAATATGTGGACTGATTCTGGAGAGGGGGCAGACCAGGCATGGCCAGCCCAACCTGAACTCTCTGGCATGTGCAGGAGCCAGGATGGAATGTGGGTCATGCCAGGACAGGCTATCATACCTACAGTTTGTGTGAGCTAGGGATGGGAGGAGTCTGGGCAGGACTAGGCTGCAGCACCTGCCAATCAGAGTTGGGACTGGGGATAGGCTGGGACAAATCAGGCTAGAGCATCTGATGGAAAAGCAAAAGATGGGGGATGGGCTATACTGAGCTGGGTACAGCAACCTCTGGCATGCAAGATCTATGGCCGGGAACAGGCCTGGTTGGGAGCTAAAGGGATGCTCAGCTGGGTTGTGGTTCCCATAACAGCCAAAATGGGGGCAGTGTTCTGGGCTGGACATAACTGCAGAAAACCATCTCTCCCCACTCCCCCCTAGCCACACTGCTGGATCGTTTTGTATTTTTCCAAGGTCAGTGTGTGCAAAGGCAGAGATGCTGCTTCAGTTAGCTTTCTCCTTGTCAAGGTCACTGCCATGTGTGCCCAACAGAAGACTGGAGAGCATTCAAGGTCAGGGGCCAAGTAGGAGTTGAGCAGAGAGCTGGAAATCCAAGACATGTGTCCTGCTTTCAGAATGGAGTCTCTTACTCTGTATAGATGCTAAAACAGCTTCCCTGAATCCTGGTGAATTGTTTTTGGCTGTGTAGATAAAAAAAAAAAAAAGGAAAAACTTTGTAGAGCTATACGAGAAATCCTCAAGAAACTGAAGAGTTGATCCTCAGTGAATATATATGGCACACAGAAATCTGAAGTGTCTGAATGCGAAGTGTTTTGTAGGGCAACAGAGGATCAAGATCAACTCTCTGGGAGGTGGGAGGGAGGGAGGAAGGAAACCTAGAATCAAAGAATTTTTAGTATAAACTTATTTGTGTTTAAAAACTGAAAAATTTGGGGCTGTCATTGTGGCATAGCTAGTAAAACTGCTGCCTGCAATACCAGCATCCCATATGGGTGCTGTCTCATACCACAGCTCCTGCACTTTCTATCCAGATCCCTGCTAATGGCTTGGGGAAGCAGTGGAAAATGCCCAAGTCCTTGGGCTCCTGCTACCCTGATGGGAGACCCGACAAAGCTCCTATTGGCTTGGCCGAGCCCTGACTACTGTGGCTACTGGCAGTGTGTGTGTGTGTGTGTGTGTGTGAGAGAGAGAGAGAGAGAGAGAGAGAGAGAGAGAGAGAGAGAGAATCAGTTGGTGGAATATCTCTGTCTCCCTCTCCCTATAACTCTTTCAGATAAATAACTTTAAAAAAAAAAACTTTAAAAAATATGAAAAATCCAAACCACTTTTATATATCTTGCATGTGTAAACCCACAGAAAAAAGATCTGGGTGGCTGCACAGCAAGTTATTTGCAGTGCCACTCCTGATAGAAGTGTGTATTTGTCATAGGATTTGTTTCATTGCTGCATTTTTTCATGACTATAGTGAAATGCCTAAGGCAACGAGCTGTATGAAGAGATAAAGTTTTTGTTTTTAGCTCTTAGTTTTGAAGTTTCAAGTCAAAGATTGATGACCTTACTGGTTTGCCCACTGAGAAGGTGGATGGTGGATGCCAATAGCACAGGGTATATTAAGGGCAAAAAAAATCACATGGCGAATCAGGAAGCAGAGAGACTGGGACAGTCCAAACTCAGGATTTATTATTATTATTATTATTATTATTATTATTATTATTATTATTAGATGATACAGTTCCATAGGCTCTGGGATTTCCCTTACTCCCCTCCCCCCACACACTGATTTTCCCTGTATTATTACAATAGTATACTTCTTCATAAGCAGTCATAAATCCATCATTGCAGGCATGGAAAATGGCAGAGAGCCCAGCATCCTATTGTCAAGATATATTTAACAGTTTCATTGGGAGTCCATCTTTGATTTGGAAGTAGACATAATTACTGCTTTTTTTCCTCACATCTGGATATGATGGTCTCTATTACACAGTTACTATACATTCCCTTAAATGAAAAGCCACAAAACAAAATCAACAGGAAGAAAAACAGAAATTTGCAATGAAAGCCATGAAGTTAAATAACATGCTACTGAATGACTAATGTGTTACTAAGAAATGAAAAAGAAAATCAAGAACCTTCTTGAGGGCCCGGCGCCGTGGCCTAGCAGCTAAAGTCCTCGCCTTGAAAGCCCCGGGATCCCATGTGGGCGCTGGTTCTAATCCCGGCAGCTCCACTTCCCATCCAGATCCCTTCTTGTGGCCTGGGAAAGCAGTCGAGGACGGCCCAATGCATTGGGACACTGCACCCGCATGGGAGACCCGGAAGAGGTTCCGGGTTCCCTACTTCGGATAGGCGCGCACTGGCCCGTTGCGGCTCACTTGGGGAGTGAATCATCGGACGGAAGATCTTCCTCTCTGTCTCTCCTCCTCTCTGTATATCTGGCTTTGTAATAAAAAAAAAAAATGAATAAATCTTTAAAAAACAAAAAAGAACCTTCTTGAAGAAAATGATGTTGCTGTATGATCTATGAGTCAGTGAAGAATTTAATATGAGAAAAAACTGTTTTGAAAAAATAAAACTAAAATCAAAAACATCAAAGTCAATGAGATACAGTTTCTGCTGATCTTTATTGGTAAGATGTGTCTTCCACAGGTAACAGATGGACTTTGTTTTTTAATCCAATCTACTAATCTGATGTTTGTTTGATTAGTTTAAAGCATTTACATTCAGGGTTAATAGGAATAGGTGGTAACTTGGTCTTATCATTTTAACAATGGGTTGTTCATTGTTTGATTTAGTCTTCTGATGTAATTTTACTGGAATATTCTTCACTTTTGCCTTTGGTGGGTGCTATTCCTTTTCTCTGTCAAGAAAACATCTGTAAGTATTATTTGTAAGGAAGATCTGGAAGAGGCAAATTCTTTGAGCTTTTCTTTGCTGTGGAAGAATTTTATTTCCTTTTCAAAGATAAAGAAAAACTTTGCTGGGTATGTTATTCTGGGCCAACATTTTTTCCCTTTTTGATTCTGGAATATGCCGCTCCATTTTCTGGCCTATAGAGTTTCCTGTGAGAGGTCAGCTGTGAGTCTGATTGCCATTCCTCCATTTGTCAGATTATCTTTTCCACGTGCACATTTAAGGATATTTTCCTAATGTTCAGTTAAAGAAACCTTGATTATCATGTGTCATGGTGAAGATCGCTTTTAGTCAACCCTGTTGGGAGTTCTATGTCCCTCCTGTATTCTGATTCTCAATTCTTTCTCCAGATTAGGGAAATTTTTCATTATTATTTCATTGAATACATTTTTAAACCCAGCTTCTCTTTCTGCACCTTCTGGGACTCCCATAACTCTTCTATTTGGCATTTTAATAATGTCTCTCACTTCTTGAATACTCTTTATTAGCTTGACCCAGCTCTGCTTCTAATTTTTGTTTTTGTTTTTTTTTGTATTTCCCCATTGTGACAAGAAATATCTTCCAATTCTGAGATTCTTTATTCTGCCTCATTTGTTCTATTTTGGAGACTTTCCACTGAATTTTTAATTTGCTCTATTGCATCCTTCATTTCCAATCATTCGGCTTGATTTTGTTTCAGTGTTGCTTTTTTCTTTGTGAAATACTCCTTAAATTCCGTGAACTACTGTATGTGCTTCTTGTTGCTGACGAGAAGCTTTATAACGAATTTTATGAATTCTGTATCCCCCATTTCTTCAATGTATTCTTCAGTTAACTCTGAAGTTGGCAAAGGATTTTGCTCCTTTGCAGGGGAGTCTTCAGTAATAGTCATTGTGGGGCCCGGCGCCATGGCCTAGCAGCTAAAATCCTCGCCTTGAACACGCTGGGATCCCATATTGGAGCCAGTTCTAGTCCTGGCAGCTCCACTTCCCATCCAGCTCCCTGCTTGTGGCCTGGGAAAGCAGTTGAGGACGGCCCAAGGCTTTGGGACCCTGCACCCACATGGGAGACCTGGAAGAGGTTCCTGATTCCCGGCTTCGGATCGGCGCGCACTGGCCGTTGCGGCTCACTTGGGGAGTGAATCATGGGACGGAAGATCTTCCTCTCTGTCTCTCCTCCTCTCTGTATATCTTACTTTGTAATAAAATAAATCTTAAAAAAAAAAAGTCATTGTCACATAATACAATGTAATTAATGAAGTTAAATAATAAATAATTAAAAAAAAAAAGTCATTGTGCCTCTGTCTCTTCTTTTGTTCGCAGTCATTGTACTTCGGTTATCAGATTCTTCCCCTTAGGGCAGGTGTCTAAGCTGTGTCACCCAAAGGTCTATACTTGGATTTACTTACTGTGTTTGGTACCCAGTTCTTTGTTTGCAGTCACTTGTGCCACTCCCTCCAGCAAATTTCAGCTCTGGGCTCTTGTGTTAAACTTTCACCACAATCTCTGTAGCCCCAGCTCCTGGCTCACCACTTTCCACTTTCTGTAATCCTGTGCTGTGGCTGCACTGTGGTCTGTACAACCTTTCTCCCACTTGCAATTCGAGCAGTGCCCAAAATTAGAGATACACCATGTGTCCTAAATAACTAGGTTGTTGGTGGTGCTGATCTTACGGAATCTGCTGGCAGTTAGATCTGAGGGCTACTGGGACCTGTTTTGACCCATAGGATCCCTAAGTCAGTATTATTTTCCCTGTGGGACCAGTGAATACACTGAGCTAAAAGTGAATTAGCTCTCAGCTCAGCACATGCGCAGCTCACTATTGTCCCTCCTGTTTCACAGCCTTTGCCACACTGTACAAAATAGCGCCTGAAGTGCCACTCATGGAGTTCTGGATCTGCTGGCCATCAGGTCTAAGGGCTACCCGGACCTAATTTGGGTGGAACCTGTAGGATGCCATGTCAGTGCCATGCACTGAGCCAGAAATGAGTTCGCTCCCAGCTTAGTGCATACACAATCCTGTCCCACAGACTTTATCTCCGTACACAAAATGGTGCCTGATTCGGCTTTGGGGAGGGGGGTCTGGACTGTGAAATCCATCCTCTTCCCTCACTGCC
This sequence comes from Ochotona princeps, assembly GCF_030435755.1. Taxonomy (NCBI): domain Eukaryota; kingdom Metazoa; phylum Chordata; class Mammalia; order Lagomorpha; family Ochotonidae; genus Ochotona; species Ochotona princeps. The sequence continues at coordinate 31,021,235 of NC_080841.1, read as the reverse complement.
TGTTTGAGATCTGCTGCTGTCTCTGCTCCTGGTCAAATCAAACAAATCAGAATGGGCAGTTCTTTCTTGGGTTCACCTGCTGAGCTCCTGGTGAACTCCCCTTTCCACCTGGCTCTGTTGGAGCTCAGCACACCACTCACTGACTGCCATTGGAGTATCTGGTCACTGCAACACCACACTGTTGTCTCCACTGCTCTCCTGTGTCCATCAGTCTCCAGGTGCCCTTATGCCGTAGGCCTGTCCTCTCCTATTTCCTGGACTGTGTCCCCTCTACTTCACCTTGGATAATGATTCTCTGTTTAAACGTGTTCTTACCCTATTCTGCCATCTTGATTCTCTCAAACTGAGGCTTTATAATAATCCTCTTATAAAAGAATCAACTCAATGACTTGTAAGGACATCTCACCAAGCCCCACCCCCTAGAGCCCAACATAATTGCATTAAGTTTCCATCCACTCAGTATCATTAACTTTGAGGACTGAACTCCTGAATTCAAACTATAGCAGGTGCTGCAGCAAGAGAACAGCAGGGGGCAGAGAATGCTAACACCTGGAAAGATGCCCATGATCTAGAAGGAATGACATTCAGTGAGGCAGCTGGGTCCCTGAGCCTAGAGCCAAACTCGCAATACAATCGCACCCCTCACTGGAGGTCTCCCAACCAGACTAAGATGTAAGAGTGAGCAGCAAGAAATTTTTGCCAGGCATGAAAAAAAAGACAATCTGCATCTTACAAGCTAAATAGCATCACCAGGCAAAGATGGCAGGAAGTAAGCCAACTGGCCAGAGGCCCACCTAGCCAGAAGGGCCAAGTGAGCTCCTACGCATGCTCTTAAAGCAAGCACATTTTCACATCTCTCTCCTACTGAGTAGCTGAAATGGTACAAGTCTCAGGAGAGTCTGCACTCAAGCTGCACCTGTGCCGTACACTCCATGTGCACAGTGTCTGTGGGCTAGAGAACGTCTCAGACTCCATCATCAGACTGAGTCTCTTAGGGAAGCCCTGGGAAACCAGCATCACAGGGTCCCCCTACATTTACACCACTGAGTACTGAGCACTGTCTTCAGCGATGAACAAGGAACAGACTGCCCTCCAGGAGCTCACAGACTCCCAAAGAACAGTTTGGAGGTCTAGGGCTATAACACCAGGAAGTGCAGGGAATTTGGGAACACACAGTGAGGCGTCTAAGTCAGTCTGGAGTGGAAGACGTGACTGTCCCTGAACAATCTTAAAGGTTGAAAAGGGTTGAACAAGGGACAGAGCCAGAGGTGGGGGGCTTGAGTGGGGAGAAAGTACCCCAGCTACAAATGCTCCTGAGGCATGGCCCCACCCAAAGGGAGGCAGGGGAAAGACTAGACAACAGTCCCTGTACAGTACCCAACACTGGGCACTGCCTCCCTGGGCTTTGACACCGAAAGTTTGAGCTTCACCTGAAAGACCACAGGCAGAAGTAAAAAGCATCTAAAGAGACCTGGGACTCTGACACATGCTGAGCAGTCTCCATGCTCACTCACGGAACACATGACATTGAACCTGAGTGAGCTTGACCTGATGCTTCAATCTGTACTTCCATTCTTTAACAGCTCCCCATCCCTCCAAATCACACCCTTGTGGTTTCAGTCACCCATGCCTGGGAATAGAGAGGAGATTCAAGTTTCCAAGTCCTACTTTTTCTGTTTGTTTTTTAATTTTGTGACACAGTGCCATAGACTCTGGGATTGCTCTTACTCCCTCCGCAAATTACCCCTTTCCCCCAACCCATTGACTGGTTTCCCCTATATTATTAAAATAATATAGTCCTTCATTAACAGTCATAAATCCATCATTCTGCTATTTGTCCATCCTGATATTGCAGGTACAGAGTCCAGCATCCTATTATCAAAATATGTTTAACAGTTTCATTGACAGTTCATCTTTGATTTGTAAGTAGAGCTGTATACTGCATTGTTTCCTCACATCTGGATATGACAGTCTCCATTACACAGTTACTATACATTCCCTTAAATGAAAAGCCACAAAACAAAATAACAACAGGAAGAAATTTTAAAAATTAACAATGCCATGAAGCTAAATAACATGTTACTGAACAATCAATGTGTCACTGAAGAAATGAAAAAGAAAATCCAAAACCTTCTTGGAGAAAATGATGCTACTGTATGCAAGTCCTGCTCTTTTTAAAAATACATGGAACCTGAGGTTACGACAGAGCATTCCAGCTACAAAAGACAGAAGGAAAGGTGGGCATTTGGACTAGCAGCTAAGATATCCATGTCCGTGTGCCACATCGTGGCCCTGATCTTCACTTCAGTTTTCTGCTGCTGGGAGGCAGAAGTGATTTACCAGGTGCTTGAGTCCCTGCCGTTCACGGAGGCGACCTGGATTGAGTCCTTCTGCTTTCATCCTGGCCTTATCCAGGCTGTTATAGGCACTGGGGGAGTGAACCAAAAAGTGGGGGGAGGCTTTAGGGGAGGGGAATCCCAAATCTAAAAAAAAAAAAAAAAAGGCCAGGGAATCTTTTTATTCCATTTGACAAGTACCTACTGGATAATTTCTCTAAGATGTGCTCAATACTAAGTAGAATGCACTTTCTCATGGGAAATCTCTCAAGATATTGACAGGCGGGGACAGTAAGACTACTATTACAAGACGAAATAAGTGGAGTAAGACAGGAACAAGTCACAGACGACAGGCAGGCATTCATAGGAAGAAAAAAATCATTGTCAGAGAGGAAACTGCAAGGCTTCCCCTCACAAAAAAGAAAAAAAATGAAAGACAAAAGCTCAAACTCAACTCCTGATGGATGAGAATCAACATGCATAAAAAGGAAAATCTTAAAGATATTTCTAGAATCAACAATAAATACATAAGCAAGCTCATATAATACTGTTACAGATCCAATGCTGAAGCAGAGAAAAAGATGTAAATGTTGGAGGGATCAGGCCAGCAATGAAACATACTTAACAAGAGACAACGGACAGTGATAGGCAAGAAAGGAGGCTGCCTTGGCACACAGACCGCAGAGAGCATATCTCTATGACGGAGACATGCCCACGCCTGACGTCTATACAAAACTGAAGAGTAAAACTCACTTTGCACAATTGTTTTGCTGTCACTGCACGAGAATCTAGAAGCTTTACATTCAAATATGACCTGCTTGGGACTGCCTTTTCCGCCACAGAGGGCTAATCTACCAGTTGAAGCAGACGTACTCCATTAGCAGAGTACTGGTTTCAGTCCCAGCTGCTCTGCTTCTGATCCAGCTTCCTTTCAATGCGCCTGAGAAAGCAGCAGACGACAATCTAAGTACATGCATCCCTGTCACCCACTTTGGAGACCCAGCTGGAGTTTCAGGCTTGCACTTTCAGCCTGGTTCAGCACTCGCTATTGCGAACATTTGGGGGTTTAACCTGCAGGTGAAACATCTGTCTCTCTTGCAGACCAACGCAGTGGCCTGGCAAGCTAAGCCTCCTCCTGCAGCACTGGTATTCCACATGGGTGCCCATTCAAGCCCCGGCTGCTCTGTTGCTGATCCAGCTCCCTGCGTGTGGTCTTGGGAGGGCAAGAGAGGAGGATGGCTCAAGTCCTTGGACCCCTGCACTCACGTCAGAAACTAGGAGGAAGTCCCTGGTCCCTGGCTTCAGATCGGCCCAGCTCTTGCCAATGTGACCTTTTGGGGAATGAACCAGTGGATAGGAGATTTCTCTATCTCTCCTCTCTTTATAACTCTGCCTTTCCAATAAAAACAAATAAATATTTTTAAAAAGCTATGTTTTTCTCTGTCACTCTGTTTCAAATAAATTTATCATTTTTTAAATAAATAATAAAATTCTACCTGCTTTGTATATTTTGTAATTGGTACACAATACACTACTAGATATAAATGTAGGGAAAGAAAATTTCTATCACAAATGAATAAAATAGGTGCAGCAGCCTAGTGGCTGGAGTCCTCACCTTGTACACGCCGGGATCCCATATGGGCGCTGGTTCTAAACCCAGCAGCCCCACTTCCCATCCAGCTCTCTGCTTGCAGCCTGGGAAAGCAGTCGAAGACAGCCCAACACCTTGGGACCCTGCACCCCCATGGGAGACCCAGAAGAAGCTCCTGGCTCCTGGTTTCTAATCGGCTCAGCTCTGGCCATTGTAGCCACTTAGGGAGTGAATCATCAGATGGAAGATCTTTCTCTCTGTCTCTCTTCCTCTCTGTATATCTGACTTTCCAATTAAAAAAAATGAATCTTCAAAAAAATAAGGTTAGGCAAGACAAATGTACTCTGAAGAAACTGATCCATTCTGAGTGTGCTGAGGCCAGAAAGAAACTAGGCCATGGTAAATGGCACAAGCGCCTTACCGTCAACCACAGACTCTACACTGACAAGATGAATAAAAATAATTCCAGAATTCACATTCAACGGTATGCAGCAGCTGACAGTTCAAGTTGTTATATCTGCCATCCACCATGGGAGCCCTAAATGGAGTTCCTGGGCCCCAGCTTCAGCCCAGCCCAGCTCCAGTCCTTGCAGGAATTTGAGGGCATGGGGTGGGAGTTCTCTCTCTCTTCATGTCTGTCTCTCTGCTTCTCAAATGAATTTTTTTAAGATATACTTATTTTTATTGCAAAATCAGATATACAGAGAGGAGAGACAGACAGGAAGATCTTCCGTCTGATGATTCACTCCCCAAGTGAGCGTAACGGCAGGTACTGCACCGATCCAAAGCCAGAAGCCAAGAGTTCTTCCAGGCCTCCCATGGGGGTGCAGTGTCCCAAGGATTTGGGCCATCCTCGACTGCTTTCCCAGGCCACAAGCAGAGAGCTGGATGATAAGTAGGGTTGCCGGGATTAGAACCAGTGCCCATATGGGATCCCGGCGTGTATAAGGTGAGGACTTTAGCTGCTAGGCCACAGCGCTGGGCCCTCAAGTGAATTTTTGAAAGTAATTCATCAATTCATACATGGAGAACTCAAGGAATATTTAAAAGGGAAAAAAATTAGTTGAGAATGTGGCAAGTTAAGTCACCATTTAAGATACCAACACCCTATATCAGTGCCTGGGTTTACGTTCTGCCTCTACTTCCCGTCCAGCTTCCTGGAGTGCACCCTGGAGGCCAGATGATGGTCAAGTACTTTAAACCCGTGAGGGAGATCCAGACGGAGCTCCTGGTCTCTGGTTCAGTCTCGCCCATGCATAACTATTGAGGGCATTTGGGGAGTGAACCCACAGATGAAAGATCTCTCTCTCTCACTCTCTCTCCTTGTCTTTCTGTCTCTCTCTCTCTGTCACTCTGCTTTCAAATAAAAATAAATATATTAAATGTGACTTCATGTATTTAAAAAAACTGCTAATTAATGATTTACATTTAATTAATCATAAACATTAACTGATACTGAAAGCTATAAACCATGATGGAATTAATATAAATCATGAAAGACTCACACAATTTTTAAGTAATTATTTTGTTAATGCTGGCATAATATCTCAACTGGTTAATTCTCTGCCTGCAAATACCAGCAGCCCATATGGGCAGGGGTCAGATCCCAGCTGCTCCACTTCCCATCCAGCTCCCTGCTTGCAGCCTTAGAAAGCAGTGCAGGATGTCCCAGAGCCTTAGAACCCTGTACCCATATGGAGGAAACAGAAGAAGTTCCTGGCTCCTAGTTTTGAATCAGCTTGGTTCCCCCGGTGTGACCATCAGGGGAGTGAACCAGCAGATGAAAGATTGTCTCTATCTCTCCTCCTCTCTACAAATCTGCCTTTGTAATAAAAATGAATAAATCTTTTTTTTTTTTTTAAAGATTTATTCATTTTATTACAGCCAGATATACACAGAGGAGGAGAGACAGAGAGGAAGATCTTCCGTCCGATGATTCACTCCCCAAGTGAGCCGCAACGGGCCGATGCGCGCCGATCCGATGCCGGGAACCAGGAACCTCTTCCAGGTCTCCCACACGGGTGCAGTGTCCCAATGCATTGGGCCGTCCTCAACTGCTTTCCCAGGCCACAAGCAGGGAGCTGGATGGGAAGTGGAGCTGCCGGGATTAGAACCGGCGCCCATATGGGATCCCGGGGCTTTCAAGGCGAGGACTTTAGCCGCTAGGCCACGCCGCCGGGCCCAAAATGAATAAATCTTTAAAAATAATAATTGTATGATAACATATTGGGGGAGAAATTTTCAAAATGTGCAAAACACCAAAGGGTAGTAAGAACAGATAGTACCTGAGCATATGCTTTTCTTATCACATGATCATGGTTCATTTATGAATTGATTAGGAACTACAAGGTAATTCCAAACTTCTGCTTCTAGTTGAGATGGATTAACAAGGGCTAATCTTAGCATCCGCTGAAACCAACTAAAAAAAAACAGGAAAAACATATAAAACAGTGATTTTATATGGTTCCAGAGAGAAGGAAAACAGTCTTACATTGGTCCCCCTTGCTGAATGGCAGAGGGACAGAGAGAGCTCTCATCAGCAGGTTCCCTCCCCCGATCCTCGCATGGCCAGGGCTGAGCTGGGGCCCATGCCAGGAGCCAGCAACACAACCCTGTTCTCTGACATGGGCGGCAGGGACCCAATCAGTAGAGCCATCCCAGTTTCTTCCCAGGGCCTGTGCTGGCAGGAAGGTAGAGTCAAGAAACAAACTGGGAAGTGAACCCAGGTGTTTAGTCTTGGGATATAGGGCTGTAGGCTACATGCCCACTTACTTTGGAACTTTGAAGAGACTCGCCAGGCTATGGCACAGAAAGACAAAGGAGAGCCAAGTGAAAGCCCGCGGTGTCCCTGCATTTAGGACCCTGATGTGGGCACAGAGGAAGGTCAAGGTGGCTGTGACCACAAAACAGTGCACCACAGACAAGAAAGCTGCAGAGGGAAATCCCCAGAGACCACAGGGGTCCTCACTGCATCCTTAGCTGGGTGCTGACCTGCATGTATGCGTGAGGAAACTGAAGGCTGTGAAGGTCACAGGAAAGGCATGGAAGAGTCCCCATGAGGCACACCCCAACAGGAGCGGTTCCCGTGGCTACCAGCCAGAGTGAAAGCCTCATCAACGCCGGGGCATCTGCACAGAGGCACAAGTGCTCGGTGTCAGTAACCAGGATTGAATGCTGCTCTGGACCCAAAACTAATGTTAAACCTGAGATGTGCAAGAATGAAACTTTCACCAGGTAACCAGGCACATTCCAGTCAAGCTCAGTAACGGGAGCCCCAAGCACACTGAAAATGTGCATTATAAGAAATAAGGACCATTTCAAAGATGTTTTGCACCAAAATCAACATATCTTTTGTTTCACTTTCCCATGAACTGTGTGAAGTGCCCTTACATTTAAAGGAAACACAAGAGTACCCAAGGCCCAACATGTAAAATTCCCAATGTCTTTGACATTCAATCAAAAATTACCAAGTTTTGTCTTCTCTCTTTCTCTTTCAAATAAGTGTTTTATATATATATATATGATTTCAGGTTTAGATCCAAAGCCCTTTATTTAACTCAAAAGAATTTTTTTATTGATTACATTTCGTTTTGTTACACAGTTTTATAGGCTCTGGGATTCCCCCAATCCCTCCCTCTGCCCTCCCCCCATGGTGGATTCCTCCACCTTGCTGGAATATTACAGTTCAAATTCAGTCAAGATTCTTTCATTGTAGGCATATATCAAGCACAGAGTGCAGCATCTTATTGTCCAGATACATTCAACGGTTTCTTGGGGAGACCATCCCTGGTCTGAAGGCTGAGCTGGCAGAATATCATCCCGACCACTTAAAAGCCCCAACATAACATCAACGACAATTTACAACATTATGGAGTTAATTGACATGGTATTGAGTAACCAATATGTTAAAAAAAAAATGCAGGTTCTTAACCACATCCTGTGATTACTTCATTGACATTTCAATTTTAGTTTATATACAACCGGCTTCTATCCACCTTAAAATGGCTATAGGGTACTATTCAGCTGTCTCGTGTCTATACCATTTTAGTATTTCGCAGTTTATAGTGTTGAAGCATAATTTTTACTGAACTTGGCAGGTTTTAGGGTAATCTAAACTGGCTTATAACTCCAACAAGGCATATGTCAACAGTTGAGGTGCAGAACAGTTTTAGGAGGGGTGTGCAGAGAAATCTTCAATGCCTTAGTGAGGAGTAACTAATCTTTGTGTCCTACCTAGTTATGGTATATGTGGGTCTATGCTGACCATTTCCTGTCTAGTTCTAAGCTTTCCTTGTTGTTCTCTATTTGTTCTAATTTATTATTTTATTAATTAATTTATTTATTTTGTTTTACTTTTTATTTTGTATTTATTTTTATTTGTATTTATTTTATTTGTATTTATTTTTATTTTGTATTTGGTCTCCAGGGAGCACACATTCTATCTAGAGGGGACAAGGCACCAAAGCAAGCTGGGGCATTTGGGATGAATGCTGCCTCCCGGAGAAGGGCACCCCTCCCTCACAGAGTGAGGTTCTACGGTTATCAGGGCCAGCAGGTTCTAAGGAGAGCACAGTGTGACAGGACCAGTGGTCCTAACAGTCTCACATCCACTTTGCTGTTCCAGCCACTGTGTTGTTGCAGCTGGATCTCATGTTGATGGATCAAGCACTGAGCCCCTCAGAAAGTGATGCCAGTCAAGACCATAAAGGCAGGCAAAACAAACCATGCCTGTCTGGCACAGCTAACACAAACCACTGTGCGTTCCATGGTAGAAGGGGTCCAGAGCAATCAACCTGAAACCAACTGGCTGGTTGATCTTCTCACAAAACAATTCCATGTGAAGTGTTCAGCATAGGTCTCCATTCCTGGAGACTGGCATCATCTAGACCAGGCTTGGTGTATGACAGTCCAGGTACCCATTGTGCCAGCACTGAGGCAAGCAGTGAAACAGGCCAGCTGGCACCAACTTGCCAAGCTATTCTGCTAATAGGTTGTTAAATACTGCTTCGGTAGTGGATTGTACGAGTCAGACCTCAGTCAGAACAACATTTGCTACCTGCCCCTTTCCTTTGCTGCTTCCTCTTCAGGTAAAAAAAAAGGGGGGGGGCTTTTTTATTGGAAAGTGAAATACACAGAGAGAAGAGACAGAGAGGAAGATCTTCTATCTACTGATTCACTCCCCAAGTGGCCACAACAGCTGGAGCTGAGCCAATCCAAAGCCAGGACCCAGAAGCTTCTTCCGGATCTCCCACGTAGGCACAGGGTCCCCAGGTTTGGGTCATCCTTCACTGCTTTCCCAGGCCACAGGCACAGAGCTGCATGGGAAGCAGGACCACTGGGACACAAACCATGTGGGATCCTGGGTATGCAAGGTAAGGACTTTAGCCACTAGGCTACTGTGCTGGGTCACTGCCCCTTCCTCTCACATGGAACCCTGGGAACACATGGGGTTCCCAGAAATTGATTTTTACTCTCCCACCAAACAGAACGACCCTTGAAATGTCAGAATATTCTTTTTTGCCAACAAGCAGTTACTCAAGTAAATGAAGGAAGACTGGGAAATCATTAAATACCCCCATCACGGTGGCATAGATCTTGCTGTGACAAAATCCATGGGGTCCTGATATCTCCATTAGTCGATGTTAAGTCTAAAAGCTGGGTCACATCTAGAAACTGAGCAAAGGATGATGCCATTTTTAAAATGTGTTTTGATTCATTTGAAAGCTAGAGAGAATGAGCAATAGTTCCTTTCCATTGGTTCACTCCCCAAACACCTACAATGGCTCACACCTGGAGCTGTATTAGAAAACCAGGAATTCAGGTCTCCCACAAGTGTGGCAGGAGCCCAGTTACTTGGGCCATCACTGCTGCCTGCCAGCATCTACATTAGCAGGGTGATGCTGGAGGCAGGAGCCAGAAGCAGGTGTAGAACCCATGCACCCTGCCATAGGATGCAGACATTGTAATCACTCAATAGCACTCTTCTGTTTTTTCAAATTGTGACCACTGTCTTCAGGCTGCTGGTATCCATTCTTGATTTTCTCCTTGTTTTTAAATACTATTTAATTACTTACTTATTTACTTGAAAGGCAAAGTGACAGTAAGAGAGAGAGAGCACGTGCTCTTTCATCTGCTGACTCACTCTCAAAATTGCCCTAATAAGTGGAGTTCAGCCAGTCTGAAAACAGGAGCCAGGACCTCCATGCAGATCTCCTACATGAATGATAGGAACTCCAAATACTTGAGTCATCATCTGCTGCTTCCAAGGCACAAGAGCAGGGAGCTGGACTGGAGTTGGAGTGGATGGCCAGTACATGGATCTGATATACAAGAGGCAACTGAGCTCCCTGTACCCCAATACCAACTCCTTTAATTTGCTTTGACGCTGCAGATACACACTGTGTGATATGCCTGGCAGACCCCTCTCTTGCCCCTAGGGACACTGTGTTCTTTTTTATTTTTTTAAGATTTATTTATTTTTATTGGAAAGTCAGATACACAGAGAGGAGGAGAGACAGAGAGGAAGATCTCCTGTAGCTGATTCACTCCCCAAGCAGCCACAATAGCCAGAGCTGAGCTAGTCTGAAGCCAGAAGCCGGGAACTTCTTCCAGGTCTCCCATGCGGGTGCAGGGACACAAGGCTTTGGGCTGTCCTCAACTGCTTTCCCAGGCCACAAGCAGAGAGCTGGATGGGAAGTGGGGCTGCTGGGATTAGAACTGATGCCCTTGTGGGATCCTGGGCATGCAAAGAAAGGACTTTAGCTACCAGGCTACCATGCCAGGCCCTGACACTGTGATCTTTTAATCAACTCCATAGTGCCTCAAGGGTCAGGCCTTAATGGCTGTTACTCTGACCCTGTTTCTCACTGTGATAATAACACCCCCCCTTGCTTCTGATAAGCAAGTACCACGAGCCAGCCTATATGATTTGATGGTCCCGTCATCTTCACTGCTATAAGAGAACCTTGTCCTGTAACGGTATCTCCTATTGATATGGCCTTAGGCAGATAGTTCAGGGTCACTAGTTCTGAGCTACACCTCCCCCCGCCCCATGTAATGCTTTTTGCCCACCTGTGTATCAAAGGAAAGCATGGCATCATTACCTGGTACCTGAGTGGGGGGAGGAGGGGTATGCTGCCTTGTTGCATAAACACTCCCCTCTCAAACCCCTTAAAAGCCCTCGTCGGGGAGGAGCTCATTCTCTTGGTCCTGTGCTTCATGCTTGTCACTCTCGCATCGGCTGTATCTCCAGCTCCAGCTCTTGGCCTCCTGCATACCTGCTTGCTCTCCCGCTTCCCAAGGACAGACTGCAAGGACAGAGGTAGCAATCTCTTTCCCTTACCTTTTTGCTTTCTAGCTCACTCTCCCTGAACATGGACCACATAAGCCTGTACTCTTCACCTTCTGAATAAACTTTACCACTTGCTTAAGCCGTGTCAATGCCTGTGTTTAAAATGCTTTTTAAATAAGAAGCAAGAAGCTAGAAAATAAATATCCAGCCCAAGGCTAGACCACAACACTGCTGTGTCAAAGAGAGGTACCACGGAGCTTGGCAGGGACGTGCAAGGACTCCTGCCTCTAGCACCTTCCTTATTATTGTTTCCAAACCTGTGCACTAAAGAGCAGTCATCAGTGAATTTTTCAGTCTTAGAGAACTTTCCCTCCAGCATGCAACCTCATCCCTGAGCACTTTGAACCCTTCTTTCACTGCCAACAGCAGCATTTTTGACATTCCAACCTCACTTCACACAAGCCACTGCTTTTCCAAGCTTCAGAGAGCATGCTAGCAACACATCAGCACATCCCCCAGAGGCCCCACCAAGGGAAAGCAGTCTATGTTGGTACACTACCATGGTCCAACTTCATATTCTCTTTTGATTTGAAACTCTCAGCATCTGGTCCCAGCCTCACTCTCCTGGCTCTTACCCATCTGCTCCTGGGGGCTTACACGCCCCCTGGAACACAGTGCCTGAGCCACCACAGGAGACCTGATCCTTCCACAGACAGGCATGCCACGGTTCAACCCCCATCTGTTGAAGAAGGAGGGAGTTCCAGTTTCAACAGAGAGCAGGCCACTTCTGTAGGCTAGAGGGTTCAGAGGAATGTAGAAGTTCAAGATCTTGTCCACCCACATGTCCACCACTGCAGATCTCAGAGCTGCACTTTGCTCAGCTCCAGGCCCCAACCTTGGAGCAGCAAATTGCCAAAGCTGAGAATTCTGTCTCCCCTGAGACACTGCCCCTCTCATTAAACTCTGAGCTGCACCCGCAGCTTCTTCTGCCATCTGGCTGCAGGTTGACATTCAGGCCTTTAATCAGTAATTAATCACCCCTAGCCTGCACTGTCTTCCTTCAGTGCATTAATTGGTCCCATCTACAGACATCCAATTCCATGGGGTCATGTTTTAAAATTACCATTTGCCCTGAAATCGGTGCAACTGCCACTGCAGTGTGAAATACTGGCTTCATACATGGAAGGATCACAGAATGTAACATTATCAGATGGTTGGATGGACAGAGAAAGTGATGGGGTGCTGCTGGACCCCATTACGATAACCTGAGAAATGGCTCAGCTAATACTGAAAACCACTAGCATTTCCCAGCCAAGCATCTTCCTTTAAGGAGAGTACTACACAAACTTTAGAAACAGAACAGTTAGTTCTTTGGGGCCATCTGCATTATCAGTGACAATAAATCAGTAGAATCACAAATGAAATGGACAGCCATGGCCAAACATGACTAGGAGACACTACTGAAAATTCTACCAGAGGGGGACACTTGGCAGAGATACCATTTGGGATGCCTGCACCCCATGTTGTAGTACCTTGCCGGAGTCCAGCTCCAGCCGAGGTTCGGAACTCGGGAAGGGTGCGTGGATGAGGCGTGAAGAGAGAAAGAAGGAGACGGACCACCAGATTCCTTGATCGTAGTGGACAAAACGAGAAAGCTGTCCGCTTTATTTATACAGAAGCAGTACAAAGTTTTTTCTTAGGGGCATATTAACATAGCTTCAGGGGGGCACAATTTGCAACTTCCTGAGAAAGGATTGAGGAAGGATTCCACATTCCTTGCTTATCTTGGCTTGCCAATCTTCATCTGCTCTCCTCAGGTCTGGGCTATAACCTAGGCGCCATCTGTATCAACCAGACCCCTATCTTGTATGAGTTAAAAGGACTGGGGCCTTGTTCTATGGGGATCAGGATTATTGACATTAGTTGGCCATAGGTCTGTAAGCTCACAGTTTGTTAACCAAACAAGTAAAGCAAGGGTAAAAACGGCGGAAAGAATTGCAGTTAGCAATGAGCTAAGTTACTCTATTTAAGTTTCAACTCTACAATGGGTGAGCGAGTGTTCCCAAAGACAATTCTACAAATTGTTTCAGTATTAGGCAAGGCATTATCCATTCCAACGTTGCAACCAAGAGTTTTTCAGTAGACAACACATCTTATGCAGTAATACACTCCTAATACAATTCTTGTTCTACAACTTATCTATCACTAAATGGGAGAAATACATCAAGAGAGAAAAAACATGAAGATCTAAAACAAAAAGTTATAAACATTACATTCCTCCACAACTGCAGGCTTTACAACTTCATAAGTGATCAAACAATAATCAAAAATATCTCTTTATGATGTTAGTGAAATCACCCTATATTTCCTCTAGCTAAAAATTTATGAAAACAACTAAAACAGCTACATTTTCTATATTCTAAAGAATTGCAAGGACAGGCTAACCTTTAAGACCACAGTAACTATATTTTTTGCCTTAGCAGGATAGGCTTCAGGGTTACAGTAGCTATATTCTTCGTCATAGCAGTATGGCCTTTAGGGTCATAGTAACTATATTCTTTGTCATAGCAGAATGACCTTTAGGGTCACAGTAACAGGATAACTTTTAGGGTTCCTCTTATCAAGCCATTCCCCAGAAAGCATGATAAATATCTGGGCCAGATTTTATGGCAATGGGTAAACAGCACAGGCTTAATTATACTCCTGTGTGTAGTTAAAGGCCCACTCACCAGGACATCCTCAGTAACATTAACTCTTAAGCTCACGTTGGTTGTAAAAGCCATCTCACAGGGGCAGACAATGCCTCAATAGATTACATAGTGGGGTGGTTGAGAGTCCATGCGAGGGGGAGTGAAAACTGCGTCAAGGTGGTCAGAGATGAATCCACTTAGCCCTGCTAAGCAGCTGGTAGCTCCCCGGGCCCTGCCAGTCAGGGAGCTGTTCTCTTCACACCTTCGTGTTATACACACCTACTGCATGGCCTCCATCAGTACCTGGTTCAAGTTTCGGCTCCACTTCCATTTCAGCTTCCTGCTAATGTGTGTCTTGGGAGGCAGCAGGTGGTGATAAGTTGAGTAGTTCTGTCCTGCTAGTCACATGGAAGACCTGGGTTTAGTCCCCGACTCCTGGCTTCAACCTGGCTCAGCCCCAGCTTGCTTTCACACCTTCTGTCTCTGATAAATAGCTGGATAATTTTATTACTTAATTTTAGTAATTTCAGTCAGAATAACTGTCCGTTCAGATCCAAAGGAGATCCCGTGGCTCAGATTTGAGGCCTAACTTCCTCACACCAGGCCCTGAAATACAGTAGGTTGTAGGCACCTATGTCACTCGCACCACCACTTCTAGCAGAATATTTTGCCAGGCTGGGTTTATGGCACAATTACCAGGTAAAGCACAAATATGGGAAAGGGAAGGATTTCTTCATATGGAATAACTTCTGTTACTGTGTCCAGATAAATCCAGTGTTGTCAGCACTCCCGAAATTTCCTCAGTCATTTGTCAAATTGCCAAGGAAGCTGGGATGGCTCCCATGTTAGGAAACCTTTCTGTTCTGGAGAATCCTAGCCCTGTTAACCTAGCCTCTTGGAAATGACGGACATGGGTGTGCCACTTAGCTAGTCACCGTCTCATCACTATCCATTACTACTTCAAGCATCCTAATTATGTGACTCAGTGACTTCCTTCTGGCTTCTGATTATTACATGTTTTGTTGCTAAAAATAGGTGTGCTCCATCCAGAGCCCTGCTGTGCTCAAAGTCACCCCATCACTGTCTCTTTGGGCCTGGTGTGCATTGAGTGTCCCCGGAGGGCAAAAGAGTGTCATGAGTGCACCTGTGTTTAGCTGCCACAGTCAAGGCTTCTGCTTGACCTGAGGATTTCATGCAAATGGGAAGACATGCTACAATTCCCAAAGGGCAAGGGGAATGGGTGCCTCTCTGCACAGCAGACTGAACAGGGGGCATTTATATCATTTGTCTCTGGGATCTATATTCAAAAATATGCTGTACTGGGGCTGTCCTGCAATGCCAGGATCGCAGACCTGCGCTGCTCACACCTGCTCCACTTCTCATCAGGCTCCCTGCTAACATACCTGAAAAAACAGTAGAAAATGGTGCAAAGCCTTGGGGCCCTGCATTCATGTGGGAGACCCAGAAAAAGCTTGTAGATTCTGGTTTCAGATTAGCTCAGCTCCAACTATTGCAGCCATTTGGACAGGGAACCAGCAGATAGACGATATCTCTCTCTGTAAATCTGCCTTTCAAATAAAAATAAAAATTTTTAAAAACGTACTGAAGCCTGTGACACACTAGAATCCCAGTGAGGCTCCTCCTTTTTCTTTATTCTCCTAGAGCTGTAGATTCCAACTCCGTCATACCTCTGAATGCCTCTCCAACCATCTCCCCAACACTGCTCAGGTTCAGCTTTCATTCTCTCCCAAAACTTACAATGGGCTCTGGTCTCAAGCCCCAGTGCCCCTCTTCTGTAATCCATGTTAAATGATGGCACCAGTTTGCCATCTGGAAGGCAAGCAGCATGGGAGAGCACAGATGCAACATCTTACCACGTTCTATCATTCATTTTTGTTTCCAAACCATTTCCGCTCTTACCAAAACCCCCTGAGAACAAGCGAGGGAGATGATGGGTTAACATATTCAGATTTTGTTTTGAGAAGAACTTCCACAAAAGAGACACTCAGATAGACAAGAAAGAAATAAAGCTTAGTTTTATGGACTGAATTGTGTCACCCCAAAATTCATGTATGGGAAATCCCAACCCCCAGTTACTCAATATAAGACTCCATCTGGGGCCCAGCGCCGTGGCCTAGCAGCTAAAGTCCTCGCCTTGAAAGCACCGGGATCCCATATGGGCGCCGGTTCTAACCCTGGCAGCTCCACTTCCCATCCAGCTCCCGGCTTGTGGCCTAGGAAAGCAGTCGAGGACGGCCCAGAGCACTGGGACCCTGCACCCACATGGGGGAGACCCGCAAGAGGTTCCAGGTTCCCGGCTTTGGATCGGCACAGCAGCGGCTGTTGCGGCTCACTTGGGGAATGAATCATCAGATGGAGGATCTTCCTCTCTGTCTCTCCTCCTCTCTGTATACCTGACTTTGTAATAAAAGTAAGTAAATCTTTAAAAAAAAAGACTCCATCTGGAAATACAGTTGACCCTTGAACAATGTATGGGTTAAGGGAACAGACTCCTGCACAGCTGAACATTCACACAAATTTTTTTTAAATTTATTTTTTCAGTTATTTGAGTTATAGAGGGAAAGATAGAATAAGAGAGAAAAATCTTCCATCTGCTGCTTCACTACCCCAAATGGCCACAACAGCCAAGTCTGGGTCAAACTGAAGCAAAGGTCTCTCCCAAGGGTGCAGGGAGGAGCCCAAGGACTTGGCCATTCTCTGCTGCTTTCCCAGGCTCATCAGCAGACAGCTGAATAGAAGTGGAGCCACTGGGACTCAAACCAGAACCCATATGGGATGCTGGCAATACAGTCGGTAACTTTACCTGATACACTACAATGCTGGACCCCAGTACATAATTTTTAATTCCCCAAATATTCAATTACTAATACTCTGCTGTTGCCCAGTCATTGCTAATAACATACACAGTACATAGCATATAGCAACAAATTTTACCTTTTACCAGAATATACAATTTATTGCAGAGACTAAGTGTTCATACAAGGATAACCACTTCATGTGATTTTGTTTGGTTGTTATCTATTTTTATTGAAAAGGCAGATCATATTTATGGACATAAGGAGAGACAGAAAGATCTTCCATCCTCTGGTTCACTCCCCCCAGTTGCCACAATGGCCAGAGCTGAACCAATCTAAAGTCAGAAGCCAGGAGCTTCTTCTAGGTCTCCCATGCAGGTATAGAATCCCAAGGCTTTGGGCCATCCTCTACCGCTTTACTAGGCCACAAGCAGGGAGATAAATGGGAAACAGAGCAGCTGCATCATGAACCGGCACCCATATGGGATTTCAGTGTGTGCAAGGTGAGGATTTAGCATTGAGTCATCACAGTGGGTTCCCTCACAGGTATTTTAAGTGGATCCCCGAAACCCTGCAGCTCATCAAACCATAGCAAGTGACACCAGTTAACTTTACATAGTTATAATTCAATACTGCATTTTGGCATTTGTTTACATTTCTTCCCACTGCAAATAGCAGCAAAGATGTTTAATTTGTACATAATAAGTTTGATGAATGTTATCCTTTTATGATAGATTTGCACTAACTTTATTGTAGCAAATGATAAAACAGACCGTTATCTACATACATTTTATACATTTCTAATGTAATTTTGTAATTGTCTCAAAATCTACATCATGCAGTTTGCCTGCAGGTTTCAAATTGTCACAAATTTCTCCCCCACACAAAAAAGTCCACCTGTGAGTGAATTCACCAAGTCACCATAGGCTGCCTGGCTGGATAGCTGGGTCCAAGTCCTGGTTCTACTTCCAATTCCAGCTTCCAACAGTGAGCACCCTGGGAGGCAGTAGATGATGGCTCAAGTACTTAAGAGTTCTATCATCCACATAGGAAAGCTGGTTCTGAACCTGAGCTGCTGTGCCCTGACCTGGTGGAATCATGCCACCCTCCCCGCCCCAAACTATTGTGCAGAGTTGCTGCTTGCTTGGTTTGAGGTTTTTTTATGACAATAAATACATATTGGCTGCCTTTATATAATGGTTAAAGGGAAAGTCAACACAGTTCATTAAAAGAATCAGGAATCGGGCACATAGTTTTCTTGTTCTAAAGGAGAATTTTATGCTGCTTTCAAGTTGTTACTAGAAAATGTCATTTAAAATGTGGCTCTTGTGAATGCTTGCCACTTTTAGTGATGTTTTGAAAAACCACATCTCACACATCTTAAAGGAAATTTAACATCGAAGTGAACAGGATAGCCATGAGACTCAAACAGCCATGGAACTAACAGGAACACTGAACTATCATCCAGCATTTCAACAAAAATCTACTGAGGACTAGTGTGTCCAGACATCACACTCAGTGCTCATGGCATGGATAAGTCCAGCCACCCAGCTCTGCCCTCAATAAGTCCTCACTGAAACAGGCACACAATAGCTATGATGAGACTTAATACGTGCAACAAAACCTTGCTCTAAAATTATCTCACAAAATAGCCGTGTTGGGTTTCTCTATAAAAATGAACCCAGAGTTTCTATCAGGGTTTCATTATGTGGACATGACTGAATGAATGCTCATGTGACTAAAGAAACTGCCAGCCACAGTCCCTCCCTGGAACCCCCACGGTCAAGCTGATATCAGGTAGGTCAAAGCCACAATCCTCTAATCACAGGATGGGTCGGTCTGCCTACCCACAGCCTGAATCACCACCTCATTAGCAGAAACTGTCAGGATGCACCTAACAAAGACACTCCTATTCTTGGGAAATTCCACTGGTTTTAGAAGCTTTCTGCCAGGAACTCAGGACAATGACCAGATTCTTCACAGTAAATTCATTTTAGAGGTTCATAATCTGGATTAAATTTTAAAGAAATCATTGCAGCTCCTACACGGACTACAGGAGGCAAGAGTGGGAGGAGCTTGTGGTAGCAACCAAGTTATATCAGGGGGTCACCTGGCTGCCTTCTGGCTGCTGAGCTCTCAATCTTTAACCTTTCAACGATTGTATGAGTTATATAATGTCCTTGTGATAAGTATTTTCTGCCTAAGCTAACCAGAATTGATTTCTACTGTTTTTCTACCAAAAACTCCAGCTATAGTGCACCCGGTCTTTTCCTTTCTACCAGTAGGTTTTGTAGTTTATTTTCCATAAAATAGAATGTGGCTGATCCACAGTTCCAAAGTTACATGTTCCAGTTCCTGACACCCACACTGCTTTTCAGTGCCATTTCCAAACCCTACAGAAAAGAAAGAAAAACTCAATCCATCCCATTTGGGTCACGAGTACTGTCTTAGCTCAACCACGTGTGACAAGACAGGTAGCACCAAGTTCTGAAACATGGTGGGTAGGGTCTCATGTGCCTGAGGTTATAAGCAAGACTGACAACTTAGATATTGTTTACCACAAATAGGTGGGATTCAGATAGTCCAGGAGTATGATTTTCAAGAAGCAAAGCATGAGTCTATTTTGCACACAAAGGATGCAGTGGCTATGGGTTTTGTTATGTTTTGTTTTGTTTTGTTTTGTTTTGTTTTCAAACAGCAAGTACCTAATAGGAAATGGGAAAGACTTGGGCTTAGGCAGGAAGAATTAAGGCCTATTATTAAGGTCTCAAACACATGGCAGAAAAGCTTCAACATGTGTAGAAAATTTGAAGCCTTTGAATGTTTCCCCCCTGGGGAAAAGTCCGACATAGTATGCTGTTATTTGATTTTATTTATTTGAGAAGCAGAGAGACAAACAAGACAGACATAGAGCTCCTATCTTCTAGTTCACTCCCCAAATGCCCACCAGGGTGAGGACTGGGCCAAGCAGGAGCCAGGAGCCAGGAGCCCAACCCTGGTCTTCCAGATGGATTGGCAGGAACCCAACTACATGAGCCATCACCACTGCCTCCCAAGGCCCCACACTTGGACTTGAACCCAGGCATGCTGATAATCTCATATTCCCAATTTCTAAGCCAAATACTCACTGATGATAAAGCATTATCTAAGCTATGGTAGCAAGCTAAACTACTGGGGTCATGGGTTTGGGTGGACATTGGAGGTGATGAAGAATGAGGGACGGGTACAAATTTTTAAAAATAGGATATGATAGCTTTCTTTTTATGGAAAATGAAAAAAACAAATGACTCAAAATTTTGCTTTGACAAAAGTCAAAGTGGCTAATGAGAAATTAGAGTGATGCCTAAAGCATGCTTTGTGAGTGAGCCACACTGAGTTCCACCTGTGCTTTGTCCCTGAGAGCCTGTTCCCTTGAGGGCAATAGCAGGGCCTGTTGCTGCACAGAATTCCCAACCGCAGGCAAAGATCTTTTTCCTTCTTTAACGGGGCTCATACATTTTGGCTGGCTCAGCACAGTCCAGTCAATTCAGGGAACTGATTTTTCCTTTGCCAGTACACCCTCCATAGAGCCTTGTTTTGCCTCTCATCTAGCTTCTGCTCAATGATCTCAGGAAAAGGACCCCCTTTGGGGTCCCCCTCCCCCATCTTTCCAATTTTGAGCCAATCAGAAATGACCCTAATCATGAATGATGACTTTAAAGCAGTGCCAGTAATCCAACCAGATGAGGAGGAAAAAGAAGGCTACACATTTGGAAGTGTGACTTAATGTCATAAAAGACCAACAGCACCACAGTAAAAAGCCTTGGAAAGGACCCAAATTTCCCTCCTGAGTCTCCCCACAGTACTCATCCATAGTCTCATCCTTTAATTAAATCTGCTTTTCCTCAGGCACTATCATTTAGTGAAAAATGAAAACCTTTCTTCATAAATTTCAGAGATGGGAGATTAAAAGACTTACATAAATGCTAATATTGCAATGGAAATGTTTTCTTACTACATTTGCTTGCAAGTATACCATATGGCATCAATATTATGAGTTGAAACGGCTTTAGCAGGCTAGTCTGGGTACCCTGCCACATTTATAACGGTATTTTTACGAGAAACGGCATTCTATGTTCAAACAAACAGACTTTCAGGCTGATTTCTGGAAATTCCAGTTTTTTAAAGTTGCACACCACTTAACTCAATCAAAGGATTCTAATGAGGAAAGAAAAATTATGTAATTCTTTTCAGTATAGTAATAGAGAATTCCAACATGCAAGTTCAGTGCAAATGACTTCCTTTTCTCAATATTTAATTGGTTTTGGGAAGCAGCCAGTTCTCTATTTGTTTTTTTTTAAGCTGTTATGAATTCTGCCAGCTCAGAGTGAAAAAAGCTAAGCTAGATGTATGGGTTTTGCTGCATGCATTTTCCAAATATATTTATTAATGCTGCTTAAGTTATCCTCAAAGCTGAGTGTCCCTCTCAATTCCCAGCATCTTCTCATGGAATTTAGCACCACGGTCTCACTGGTATTGTCCATACAGCCAGATGCAGCTGCACTTATTTACATATTTTTAAATGAATGAAGCTCTCCACTTGTTGCCATATTGGAGAGTCTAGAACAGGCACACTTAAAGTCATCCACACAACTACATCCTCAAGGGCGACAAATGAATTAGCCCCACTCTGTAATGGCCTTGATTTTCAAGAGAAACATTTGCATGAAAATGAAGAGCTGAGGAAGTCTTTATCATTAGGTGACAGACACATAACAAACTGCATTGGTTGTGTTGCAAGCTCCCCACTGAAATTTCAAATAAGGGCCATAAGACAAAATCACAGGGGTGAAAGGGAATGAGGGAGCCGTATCTGACTTCCCATTAACTACTTCCCCCAGAAACTACATCGTGTGCTTTTGAACTTTTGGCTGTAGTGAAGACTAGCAATTCTGAAGCTCTGATTCAAGGTCATCCTCATTTTATTGTACAATGTGAAGAGCATCCATTCATTCATCAGTACTTATTGAAAACCTACTACAGGGCCCAGCGCAATAGCGTAGCATTTAAGGTCCTTGCCTTGAACGCACCACTATCTCATATGGGTGCTGGTTCTAATCCTGGTAGCTCCACTTCCCATCCAGCTCCCTGCTTGTGGCCTGGGAAAGCAGTCGAGGATGACCCAAAACATTGGGACCCTGCACCCACGTGGGAGACCTGGAGGAGGTTCCTGGCTCCTGATGGGCACAGCACCGGCCATTGTGGTCACTTGGGGAGTGAATCATCGGACGGAAGATCTTCCTCTCTGTCTCTCCTCCTCTCTGTATGTCTGACTTTCCAATAAAAATAAATAAATCTTAAAAAAAAAAAAAAAAAGGAAAAGAAAACCTAGTACAACTTGAACGACTGTAAGCACTGATAAAGATGTATAGCCCATTGCCCAGAATGCCAAAACTTTTGGCCCCAGTTATGAGCCAAAACTCCTTGAACAAGCATAAAAACTTAATACCCTTGAGCTGGCATTGAAGCGCAGGGGATTGTGGCTCTTGCAATACCAGCATCATACATCAGAGTGCTGGTTTGAGTTCCAAACCGTTCCACTTCTGATCCAGCTCCTTGAAAATATGTAGCTCAACTACTTGTACCCCTGCCACCCATGTGGGAGACCTGGATAGAGTTCAAGGGTCTTGGTTTCAGCCTGATGCACTCCAGCTACTGCAGGGATTTGGCCAGTGAACTAGCAACTCAAAGATCTCTCTCTCTCCCTTCTCACCCCCATCCCCATTACTCTAGCTTTCAAACAAATTCATGAGTCTTAACAAACCAACAAACAAAAAACCCACCTCTATATCCCAACCCACTTACTGCAGGTAAATCCAAGAAAAACTTGCCTTTCTCTTGCTACGCCCCCTAGGGCAAGCTGCCGCCCTTGTGCAACAGGCCTTCAGATGACTCACACTGGTGTTCAGTGCTCCTTTCTTTGGCAGCCCACACTGGAGGTGAGTCCAGCTGCAGGTTCCGAACACAAAGCAACATCTGAATGGCCCTTTTCCCATTGCCATCTGGCTCCCCCCTGGTTCTCACGCTTTGCAGTTCCCTACAGAAACCTTTGAGGTCTGAGGCTCCATCACCTGCCCAAGTTTTTTTCCTGATCTTTCTCCCCACCAGCCACAATCCACCTCGGTGCTTTTCCTGGATCACGTGATTCTTTTTAACCCCATGCCAGGTCATGACCTTTCTTGCAACAACCCTTGGCATCCAAGAGTGTAGGATCGCTATTGTTCATGCCATATTTGCTGGGTTTCTCATCTCTATTTGTGCCCCAGGGCCTTAGAACATGAAAAGGATCTACATTACTTTAAAGATTTATTTGAAAGTCAGAGTTACAGAGAGAGAGAGAATATCTCCCATTTGCTGGTTCACTCCCCAAATGACTGCAACAGCTGGGGCTGGGCTGTCCTAAGCCAGGAGCCAGAGCTCCTTCCAGGTTTCCCCTATAGGTTCGGGGGCTAAGCACTTGGGTCATCTTCTGCTGCTTTCCCAGACACCTTGGCAAGGAACTGGATCAATAGTGGAGCAGCTGAGACATGAACAAGTGCTCATATAAGATGGTGGCACCACAAGTGGTGACTTTATCTGTGATGCCATAGCATCAACCCCAAAAGAATCTACATTTGAACCTAGTATTAAGAGACAACTAACTTTCACAATTTAGAAAAATGTGCTACCAAAATGCAAATGTGCTTCAAAGATGAAAATTTCATAACAGACACATCCTTGAAGAGTAAAATCAAAGTTGGAGAGAGAACGGCTATTCCTGGCTGGCTCCCAGGCCCATCTGGCATTGTCAATCACATTCTCCAGCCCTCCTCTGTCTGGGAGTTCCACTCTCTCCTGCACCTAAGCTGCTAACCTGCATAGTCCGCAGCCACAAGCTTCCTTACCTCCAGCTTCTGACTGGGAGAAGCCAACAAAACACAGAGGAAGGACAGAGCAAGATCAAGCATTCGACCCCCTGGCTCCCTCCGTGCTTCACTGCAGGCAACAGTGTTCACCTGCTACTGTCCACAGAAGGCCTCAAATCCTGCTGGGCAACCATACAGTTGCCATCCTCCTCAGCTCCAGAAGGAACTGCCCCTACCCTCCTCCTCCAAGCCTAGACATGGTGACATGGTGACGACACCCAATGCTGCTAAATCCTAGTTGGTAGCAGCCATCCCTCACCATCTCTGCAGGTCCCCCAAGCCCTGTCCACATCTCTGTGATCTCCCCTTATTAAAGCCCCCTCACTGGGCCCAGTGTGATGGTCTACTGCCTAGATCTTCACCTTGCATCCACCGGAATCTCTCTTGGGTGTCAGTTCGAGTTCCAGCTGCTCAATTTCTCATCCAGCTCCCTGCTTGTGGCCTGAGAGAGCAGTGGAGGGCGGCCCAAGGCCTTGGGACCCTGAACACATGTGGGAAACCCAGAAGAGGCTCCTGGCTCCAGGCTTCTGATTGGCTTAGCTTCGGCCTTTGCAGCCACTTGAGGAGTGAACCAGTAGAAGGAAGATTTTCTCTGTATCTCCTTCTTTCTGTAGATCTGCCTTTCCAATAAAAATAAAATAAAATAAATTTTTTTAAAAAGTCTCCCCATTTACAGTCATATATCACTTTACAATGGGGAACTGCACCCTAACAGCATCACAGAGGGGACTATCATACACCAAGGCTGCAAGGTAGCTACCACTGTATGTGCTGTCAGTGACCAAAGCACTGTAATGTGGCACATTTACATTTAAGGCTGTCCTGCCACACAAGGTCCCCTTCCAGGACATGCAATGCCCAGCAGCCCTGCAGACACTCTAACATGCCACCAACATTAGTTAAGACCATGAGGATTCATTTGTTTGCAAAGTTAGCCCAGTAGAATACAGGAATGCAAGAAAATGAAACCTCAGACAGCTAAACATTGACAAAAGGGACAGTGCACTGGTTTTCCTGGGTGGCAGGCACTCAATGTGGTACCCTGGGCAGCTGACAACAGACATGCATTTTCTCCCAGCTCTGGTGGCTAGACACCTGTAAGCTGGGTGCAGGCAGGGCCGTGCTTTCTCTAACTTGTATGGGAGAGATCCCTCTGGGACTCCTCAGGCCCCTGATATCTGCGAACGCTCTTTGGTTTGCCAGGTGCCAACTCCACTCCTCCAAGTTTCCAGTTTCATCATGAGAAGTGGTGATTCCAGCCTTCTGTTTTCAGTTGATCATGAGAAACTGTAGAGAAACTACCTGTGCTGCTCCTTTGGGCGTTTTTTCTTATGATGAGCAGGCTAGACAGCACTGCAATTCCAGCCTTTCGGTGGGTTTTGCCTGCACCCTCTGATTAACTATTAGCTGCTGTTCTATTCTTTTTCCTTAAAAAAAAAAAAAAAAAAAAAAAACTGTGCTTAAAGGATTCAACCCTCATAGTTTCTCAGGTTCTTTTTCCTCCCTTAGAGCCCCCTTGCTGGTTGCCATGGTCAGAGGTTTCCGATTTAAGTTACATCTTGCTTTGCTCACTGCTTTGTCCACATGGAAATTCGTCTTTGATGTGAAACAAGAACCGAGGTTGACTCCTTCATATCTTTTTACCTGCTAATTGCTTGGCACCCTGACTAGATCCAGTTTCAATCAGACTCCAGCTAAAACTGATTGTTTTGCCAGACAGGTGAGCAGGAGGGGTGCTCTCACTTCTGAAAACCTCACTCTCCTCCCCCAGTAACTTTGCTTCTCTCTAGAACACCAGGCCCCTGTCAGCGAGTTACAAGCAATTAGCATGGCTGTGGGGCTTAACACTTACATTAGACTTGCTGACTAGGCTAGAACAACTCCCTGGAGCTGAGACTCTGCTCCAACCTCTCTCTCTCTGTCTCGCTCTCTCTCTTTGTCTCGCTCTCTCTCTGTCTCTGTCCCTCTCTCTCATGGAGATTGGCCCTTCGCAAAGAACAGGAAAAGGCCCTGGCTTTGTCCAGATTTACTCTACCAACTCCATTGTTGCTACTTCCTATTTAATACACACACATACACACACGCGCATATATATATATATATATATACATATATATATATATATATATATATATATATATATATATATATATATATATATAGTCTTTTCTGAGACCACAGGCCTGCTGTTTGGGTGTATCAAGCTGGCAAACAGTATTTTTAACAGCCATTTAATTTTTTTTATAGAATTGAGGTTAAAAAATCTGAGAACATCTATAAACAGATTTAAGATCTAAAATCTTTAAATGTCAAACTATAAACTTTAACTTTCCACTGCTTGGGCCCGGCACAGTGGCCTAGTGGCTAAAGTCCTCACCTTACACGCACTGAGATCCCATACAGGCACCAGTTCTAATCCTGGTAGCCCTGCTTCCCAACCAGCTCCTTGCTTGTGGCCTGGGAAAGCAGTCAAGAACAGCCAAAGCCTTGGGATGGGACCCTGCACCCGCGCGGGAGACCCGGAAGAAGCTCCTGGCTCCTGGCTTCAGACTGGCACAGCTCTGGCCGTTGAGGTCACTTAGGGAGTGAATCATCAGTCAGACGCGAGATCTTCCTCTCTATCTCCATACACACACACACACACACACACACACATATATCTGACTTTCCAATAAAAACAAATAAATCTTAAAAAAAAAAACACTTTCCACTGGCTGGCCCCAGCAAAGCAACTCATCACTTAGGTAACAAACTTTACACATGGACAAAACATGTTGCATCTCCTCACCTGACATTTCAGATCTTTAAGCCATCTCCCTTAATTAATTATGAACATAGTTTCTATCTAATTCCATGCCATTCATTTGTTCATTGAACAAAGGATCAAATTGCCTATTATTTGGCTAGCAGCAGTATGGGTTGAACTGTGTCTCAAAAAACCATGTTGACGTTTTAACCCTTAGTATCTGTGAATATGACCTTATTTGGAAATTTGACCTTATTTACATGTCATCAAGTCAGAAGGAAGTTGGGGCAGACCAGACCAAGCAGGCTACAACACCTGTGGGCCTCATGTGAGCTAGATCAGGGAAAAGTCAGGCTGGGCTGACTGTTCCTTCTGGTGCAAGCATAAATTAGTGTGGGTGAGGGTTGGTTGGGCTTTGCCACAGCATCAGCTGGCAGAGGCTGGCACTGGGGGTTAATTCTGTCAAGTTAAACTCCAGAACCACCTGGGAGTGACCCAAGAGGGAAATAGTGGGCACCTCCCTCTTGGGTTACCACTCCCACTGCAGAGCGTGAAAAACAGGTCTGGGATGAACTAGGCTTCAATGCCCATTGACATGTACGAGAGCTAAATGGAATGTGGGAAAGACTGAACAAGTCTGCTGTACATACTGGCAAGCATGGGAACCAGTATAGGGTGCAGGCCTGGTGGGGGTTTTGGGGAATCACCCCAACTAGGCTGCAGCTCCCACTAGGTTTGCGGGAGGGCTGAGCATGAAATCACTCTTCTTTCTCTAAATCTGCCTTTCAAATAAAAGCAAATAAATATTTTTTAAAAGTTTTCTTCTTTTTTAAAGATTTATCTTATTATCTTTATTGAAGAAACAGAGAGAAAGATCTTTGTCTGCTGGTTCACTCCTCAATGCCCAGAGCTGAGACAATCCAAAGCCAGCACCCACGAACTTCTTCCAGGTCTCCCACATGGGTGCAGGTCCCAAGGTTTTGGACTACCCTCTGCTGCTTTCCCAGGCCACTAGCAGGGAGCTGGATGGGAGGTGGAACAGCTGGGATACGAACCAGCACCCATATGGGATCCTGGCAGATGCAAGGAAAGGATTTAGCCAACAGGCTATCACGCCGCGCCCCCACCCCCCGAAAAAAAGGTTTTGAAAACCAAGCTACTGCTACTTACCTGCTCTTGTGACTACATTTTATTATCTATTCCACAGTCACCATATATCTTGCAAGCTAGAGCTCAAATTCAGAATCCAGCTGTTTCTCTCACCTCCGCCGCCATCACCCAGCCATGATCCACCATCACTTCTCACCTGTCCGAGCCTGTGCTAGTATGTGTGCTCCCCCTGACTTCCTACACCTGACCATGTCACAGCACGTTGCCCTGCCTCTTCAGATCTTCCATTGGCCCCACCTCAGCACCCACATCCCCAATCCCATTGTGCTCAGCCTCTCCTTACTCTCTGCCCTTGTCTTAGCCCTGGACATGGTCTCTGTGCGCCCCTCATGCACATGTCTAGAATATGTACACTCCCCAGATAGCCAGGGAAGGATTTACTCATCCAGCCAGGATGGAGAATGGAACAATGGAGAGGAGAAGAAAGGAATGATAGGGGAAATGCTGAGTTTATGGTCAGAAATGGAGGGTTCAAGTTCCAGTCCTGCATGATGACACTGTGTGGTTTTCAATGTCTTGGTTTTCACATCTATAAAGTGTGGACAACCATCCCTAAATCATGGGCTTGCTGAAATACACATGAAACTGTAATATGAGAACATTTCATAAGCTCTAAAGTCTGCAACATGCAAATGTTAGTTAACACTGTTGACTTACAAATAATTACATTTCAACAGCCAAAATGCAATTTGGGACTATAATTATGGGACTTAATTGACTCCATACACAATAAATAATTGAAGGATCACTTGAAAATAGAGGCACATGGAAATTCTACCAACCAAATACACTACTCCCTAACTATTAATGCAGACATGGTCTTACACTCTTATCCCATCCAGTCTTCCTCCTGCAAAGGATCTTACCCCAGGCTCTGGAGAACGGCAGGACATGTTAGAGAGAAGCTTTGGCCAGGTTCTAGACTTCAGAGATGTGCAACTCTGCTGCCCCAGAAAACAGACTGCTTCCCACACCCCACAGCACAATGCGGCCAGTGCACATAGCAGGTGCTCAGAAAACAGGCTGCTTTTCCCACCCCACAGCACAAGGAAGCCAGTGCACACAGCAGGTGTCTAGCAATGCCAAAGGGGCTTCCCTCCAGGGTTCTTCAGATTCACTATGGCCAAAACCGCCTTGGCTTTTGCACTTACATCAGCATGCCAATGTTACATTTATTTATTTAAAGCACAGAATGGCAGACAGACTGAGAGATCTTATACCCAGTGCCTTGCTCACCAAATGTCCACAACAGCCAGAACTGGAAACCAGTAACATCATCCTGGTCTCCACACAGGTGGCAAAGATGCTAGTACTTGGGACAGTATCTACTGCCTTCCCAGGTATATTAGGAGGAGCTGAATTGGAAGCAAAGTAGCTGGGACTCAAACTGGAACTTAATATGGCATGCTAGCATTGCAAACAGCTGAATCTACTGTACCAAATGCACACTGAGCCCATGTGCAGATATTTAGAATCACATCCATAACTATGTGCCCATCCCCTTTTGGGAAAGCATGAAGGTAGAGTTCGTGATCAGACAGAAAGAAGTATTTGCAGCAGGTTAAGCCTAACAACGGAGATCAAAGAAGTATGCCAAACATCTCTTCTTTTTCCCTATGGAGAAAACACAGGGAAATAACCTTCCCTTCTCTGCCTCCCTGCCTCTCTGGCCCTTTAGTTTCTGCTGCCCTTCCTGCCGCTCATGGGTGGCACATGAGCTGCACCTGGTAGGGCATCACCAGCTCACTGCTCTTCTGGGTCTGTCTGGACAGACACTAGGTCACTCTGAGGACTCACACAACCCTTTCTTCTTGCTGGTATCAACCACAGTGACAGTACTCCCGCCCGCATCAAAGAGGTGAGGGTGTCCTTGCTCAGCACTCCATGGAATGTTCAGTCTGATCCACATCCTAACGCAGTCATCTCTTCTTGTAAATATGCTGATGAATGCTGGCAGGTTGATGCAGATGGATGTCTCAAAGTGGAAGAGCTGCTCCTCTGTGTCCCAGAGGCCACCAGGACTTCAGCAGAGCACAAAGTGAGAACAAAGCCGAACAGCTGCTCTGGACCTAATGGAGCTGGCAGCCCTGGCTCAGGAGGCCATCTGACCACCTGACTCACCTTCCCTTACTACTTCACATGAGAGCAGGAGGAACTGCTTGAGAGATGTGTCCTGGATGACTGCCCCTCAGTTCCCATCTCCCCACCCCTGGCTCCCAGACCATGAAATCGATGCTGTCAGCAACCTGCCTCCCTGAGACATGTGGACACTCTCAGGAAGACAGCCAAATATCTTAAATTCTGGTTCCAGCTTTAGCCTCCCAATGACCATGAACAAGCATCTGTGAGAGGCAGGGAATTTGGGGTAAGTGCCACACATGGATACAATCACATCAAAAACACATCATCATTTTAGAAAAGCTGGAAATATAAAAGAAAATCAGATTCCCTATAAACCTTATGGCCCAAAAGATACTCACCACAAGCATCGCACATTTTCCTTCTAGCCTTACACATGTGTGCATTTAAATGTAGCTACATGTACCTGTGTATCAATGGACTCCTACAAAGGGTCTCTATAAAGTTGTGGGGAATGAGAACTGTGAAATAATTGTGCATGGACTTCAAAATGTTTTGCACCAAAATAATCTCATCTTTTTTATTTCAATGTTTTCAACAGTAAGTGGAATCTTTTGAAGAATCTTCGAGTGTGTATGTATAGGGATATACAAAAACAAATGGCTTTTATAACCTCTATATGTTGTATCCTTTATGTCTTTATTGACTAATGATGCATCATTGTATTAAGGTCAATTTTCCATGATTATACAAGTCTTTTTTGGGAACTGTTTTTTGTGTGACATTCTCTGTAACACTCCATCCTGGACTCTTAGTCAAATCATGCAGCGCCGTAAATACCAACGGACTTGCTGGGAATGAAATGTTCATCACACAGCATGATATCTGCACGTGCCGGTTCCTGTTTTAGGGTCTGCTGCCTTTGTGACGATCACCAACACTTCTTATTTTATTCAGCAGCCATTTTACTGGTGCTTTTGTGACATGAAGAAGGTGAAGTCTTCTGCAGTTAAGAGAAAGTGTGTTCCCTGTTCGGGAGTTAAAACCTTATCTTAGTGGCTCACAGGATTCCTTGAACAGATGGGTAATAAATAGCTGACTGTTTACACTGTCAGGCACAACACTGACAACAAGCTAGAGCACTCTAGTGCCCCTCCCCTAGGCAGTGCCAGCTCTGGGTGAACCTGTGGCAGAATTCATCTCTGGGTCCCTCCAGGTACCTGCCCATGTGCACTTGCAGAGAGTACTCGTGATCAGGAAGGGAGGCAGGCAGTGAGTACCTAGAGAAGCTTTCAGCCACTGGCCACTGAAGGATGCTCATATTCTAAATCAGAGTGTGTGGAATTGATGGCTTGGATGGAGTTCTGGGCTCCTGGCTTCAGTCTGGCCCAACACTGACTGTTGCAGGCAGGCATTCTGGGACTGAACCCAGCAGGTACAAGCGCTCCCCTTCTCCTCTCCCTCTGCCTTTCAAGATGAAACATAGCAAATAAACATTAGGAAAAAGACAGATTTCCAAGCCATTGTCTTCTCATTTAGGTAAGAAAGGCTGCAGGGTGCCAAACACATGCGAAGCTCAGGGAGGGTTTATGCATTTCTCATTGCTGAACTTGACCCTGGGACTGTCAGTTCTGGGTTTCAGAAACCCAACTGATATGGCCTCAAGCAAAATGTAAGGTGTTTCTGCTTGTTTCTTTGTTTGTTTTTGGTGCACTGAATTAAAAGGTAGAGAAGCGCAGGGAGGAGAACATCAAACTTGCTCCTCCCCCACCTTCCATTTTCATTTCTGTGGACTGCATGTTGGCAGACATTTCCCATGCAATAACAAGGTGGTCCTGAACAGCTCTGGCTATTCCCAACATCTTGAAGGAATGGAAAGGGGGCTTCTCTTTCCCAACAGAGTTTTCAAAACCTTAGGAACTGGCACAGCAAGTTAAGCTGCCACTTGGGTGGCATCCCTCCCATATGGATTGCCTGGGATGGAGTTGTGCCTTCACTTCTCACCCAGCCTCCCGTTGAGACACACATCTTAGGAGGCAGCAGGGGACGGCTCAAGTACTTGGAACTCTGCTGCCCACTTGGGAGACCTGAATGCAGTTCCTGGCTCTGGGTTTCAACCTGGCCCAGTCTCAGTTATGGCAGGCATTTAGGGAGTAAACCAGTGAATGGAAATTTCCCTCTCTCTGTCACCCTACCTTTCTAATTAAAATAAATAAACTTTTTTTTTTTTTGAAGCTCAGCAATTGAATCCCATAGCATGGGATCCTGGCTGGGCTCACTTGCCTCTCTCTAAATCAACTTTGGTCACAGAAAGGGGTAAATCACACAGTCTGAGAGCTGAGAGAACCTGTTTCCCCAGCAGAAAATCAGGCTGCTGTATCATAAAAGGAAGATGTTGCTACTTGAAGAAAAAATAAAATGAGAACACGCATCTATCATTCCCCTCTCTAGAGGTTATCTATTCATTATTATCTACCTATTATGTCATTATCGATACACACCATTGCTTCCATTTGTGTGACTTCAACAATCCCCATAACCTGACAGGAGGCAACTATACCTAAAACCCAACTCATCGTCTCTTCATGGATAACTCAAAATCATGCCCTGAAGACCACAGTCTTGAGGTCTTGCAGATTCCTCTCAGTGGGATCTGGTGAGCAGTTCCATTTTAACATCTTAGAAACACCACCCCCAACACACCCAGTATACAAGAGAAAAGAAGAGATGATATCAGAATTTCCCATTTGGGAATGAGAAGGGGAAACAGAGTGCAATCACGGGTCCTTTACTGCGCCATGTTGTGCTACAAAGACAGCAAGGACACATACCCTTAGCAACAGGGTGAGGCCCAAGACAAGCCTATCCAATTACCTTGGATCTTCTCCTAGAAGGCCACTGTCTCCCATCAGCACAACAGAGACAGGAGCCTGGAAAGGATCTGACAGTGGCCCACCTGCAGGTGGACGGCCTGAGGGATGAACAAGACCCAGGCC
The DNA here is from genome assembly GCF_030435755.1 of Ochotona princeps. Lineage (NCBI taxonomy): Eukaryota > Metazoa > Chordata > Mammalia > Lagomorpha > Ochotonidae > Ochotona > Ochotona princeps. Next base: position 30,988,576 of record NC_080841.1, on the reverse strand, counting down.
CTCGTTAGTCATCCTGGGAGATTTCAGGCAAAGCAGCTCTCTAAGAAGTCCAGTGCTCAGGACTGTTTCCGTCAATTTGCATCTGGTCATTTCATGGTATATTAACCAGCGCTTGAGGCCCTGTCCTACATCTTCTAGACACTGGCCTGAGAGCTCTGTTTCTCTGCAGAGGCCTCAGGTCTCTACCCTTGGCCTTGGGCCTGAGCTGCAGGGTGGGGAGGGTGGGCACTTTGTCCCCTAATCAGTGGAATTCAAAACTGGGGAGATTCAAGGCTAACCTGGCTCTTGCCCTACTGCACAGGATAATTACCGTTCTAATGAGTCACTGGTTTGTTTCCCACTGCCACCTCTATTCTTCCACAGTCTATACTTATAAGACTTTTCAAATTCTTGCTGACATACAGCGGACAGGGAAGTGCAGAATCTTGCAGTCCCAAGCTCCTCCTCCCATGTGATTCTGATTACAGAGCAGTAAACAACCAGTACCTCCCCGACTGCTGACATTCACAAGCTAGCAAGGCCTGGACAAAGAATTAAACCCAAATAACTAAATAACATTCAATGAACTAGCACAGCAGAAGACAATCTGCTTCCAATCCCCAAACAGGCACTAGCAAGATCGATGCACAAGACAACTCAGCAGTGGGTGACTTATGGTTCAGGGCTGGGGAGGGGTGGAATAGGGCAGAAATAAAACAGTTTCAGAATAAACATGAACTCCTTGAATTGGAGTCCTATCAAAGATTAAAGGTGACTCGTCGTTAACCCCGATCTAAGCCTTACATCAGGACAGCAGAAAACCAGGGAAATAAACAGAAGCCCCGACTTAGCCAACATATTCCTGAGACAGCTCAAACCAGGTGAGAGGGTCTCCTGTACCACCCCATGCTACCCCATCCTCTCTCCCATGGAGGCACCACATTCAGCAACCATATGAAAGAGAATTAGGAAGGAATGGAGAGAAATGAGTATCCTAAGAAATGGAAAGAAGAATTTGCATGTAACCCAGCCTATTCATCTTCCTAGCTTATATCATATACTTTCACAAAAATAGAACTTGCCAGCCAGGATTAGTCCTGTGGATTAAATTCCCTGCGATCATTTTTCCTGCAGTGAGGAAGGGCCCGACAGAAGACAGAAACAGAACTGTGTGGGACTGTGTGTGGAAAAGCCAGTGCCCCCCGCCCCAGGGCCCCATGAGGCAAGACATCAATTACCCTCATATAGGCACTGGTATCTTCCACCCTGACCATCTTCCTGAACCTGCCTCAAACTGGGTCCAGTGCATACAGTGACAAATATTTGTCCTTGCGGCTTTAATTGGTTAGATTTTCTTTTCTGTGACTATTCTTGGTTTTTAAAGCCCCTGTTTTCCTATCTGAAATCCTTGGTCTCCTCAATTCTTTGTTATTGGAAATCATAGCCTTCCTGGGGCTTGTGGTCTGTACCACAGTGTAGGACAGGATTAAGCTAACTCACTACCAGGGTATCAAGTTGCCCCATCAGTGACATCAAAGATCATAGCTCCCAGAACAAAAACATCACACAGATCCCCAGTACAATCAACACAGGGGGCACTGATTTGAGCAAAGGGATATATCCTCCAAGCCATGAGGAGCGGAGCTCAAGCAAGAAACACTGGCAAACATGTCCAATGACAAATTCCATTCATTATAGATACCATTTCCTGGGCACCTCCCTCGCATCTCCGAGCCTGGAGTCAGGCAAGTTTCATCACCACATCACAGTCATGATTGGCACTTCTTCAGGGCTCACTAAATGCCAAAAGCTGCACCCAGCGTGCTACAGACTTGTCCTGCTGCATTGTCAGAAGAGCCCAGCACCGCAGTGGGTACTGCTGCTTTTACAAGCAATGAGACAAAGACGGCAGAAGGTCGTTTGTGGAGACCATGCATGGTTCCGAGAGATCTAACCCATAGTGCCAAATCTGGGTCTCAAGAGATCCCCTTCCTAACCGCTAAGCCCACCCTTCCCCCCGCACGAGACATGAGAAATGAAATCAGAATCCAAAGGCCAGTGGCTAGCACTCCTTCATGAGTCATCTCTTTGGTGCTGAACACTTGTTTCATATCTCTGAACCCGAGCTTCCTTGTGACAAAAAGAGGCTGGTTCTCCTGCCCCACATTTGTCACAAAGTTGTCACGGTGACTACAGGTTCCCACCTCAACTTGCAGTCCCCCCCCCAGCATTTTATATTCAATAAATGTGGATTAAAGGAACACTGTACCCAGAGGCACTTAGAAAGCTGTTGCACGTCATAAAGTATAAGTATATGATGAGATTCATAAATTGCTACAGCCCATGGCCACCTATGCTGAGGCCCAGCTCTGCTGCTGTGGCCTCCCCAGGACTCCAAGTCCTCAAAGGAACACCCCTTGTAGTCTTCCAACTCCAGTAAAGAATCATGCTGAGGGCCTGGCACAGTAGCTTAGCGGCTAAAGTTCTTGCCCTGAATGTGCCACTATCTCATATGAGTGCTGGTTCCAAACCTGGTGGCACTGCTTCACTTCCCATCCAGCTCCCTGCTTGTGGCCTGGGAAAGCAGTCACAGACAGCCCAAAGCCTTGGGACCCTGTACCCATGTGGGAGACCTGGAAGAAGTTCTGGGCTCCTGGCTTTGGATTGGCTCAGCTCTGGCCGATGCGGCCACTTGGGAAGTAAATCACGGATGGAAGATCTTCCTCTTTGTCTCTCCTCCTCTCTGTATATCTGACTTCACAATAAAAGTAAATAACTCTAAAAAAAAAAAAAAAGAAAGAAGAAAGCTGAGTATCCACTCCCCCAGAACAGCTCCAGGTCACTCAAGTTTATGATGAGAGAGTTTACTGTGGAACTGGTAATGTGGTGTAACCGGTAGGGCCATTGTTTACAATACTGACTTCTCATATAGGCACCATTTCGAATCTCAATCATCCCACTTCCACTACAGCTTCTTGCTAATGTATCTGAGAAAGCAGTGGAGGACAGCCCAAGTACTTGGGCCCCTAAACCTACATAACAGACCTAGAAGAAGCTCCTGGCTCCTGGCTTCGGCCTGGTCCAGCCCTGTCCATTGTAGCCATTTGAGGAGTGACCCATGAACAGAAGATCTCTCTATCTCTCCTCTGTAAGTCTGACTTTCAAATAAAATTTATCAGTAAGTCTTCAAAAAAAAAATCTGCTGTGTATTCCCGAGCTCCTAACCCCCAGTGACTCACACCATCCCCTAGGCCTAGCATATACCAACTTAGCATCTTTGCAGGTTGTCATAACATCGTAGTGTTTTTCCAAAAGGAAGATTTGCTCTAAAACAAAAGGAATAGGTTTTCCCCCAAAGAAAATGCTCTGAAAAGCAAGGCACTGGACATTGATATAAGCAAGCCTTGGTGGGGCCACCATAAACCCAGGCCCAGCCTACAAAGCCACTGCATCTGCCTCCCAGAATCCTGGGTTATGAGACAGCATAGCTGAACTGCCTCCCAGTCAGACATTAGCTACATACACACCCCCCCCCCGAAGGTCCTGAGAACACGGCTCCCCTCTGAGGTGTGCTCTGCCCCTACTAGCCTGGCGACTCAGGGATGCAGGCTCCATGAAGGCTTCTCCCTGGCACCAGACACATCCTCCCTCACGTCAGAACCAGGGCTGGTGAAAGCCCCCCCCCCCCACACACACACACACACTCCACAGCCAGAACAGTCATCTGGCCCGCTTATTTTGCAGGCTGCTCCAGCTCCAGGGTCCAGGTGAGAGCCCCCACCTCTGTACTCTAAAAAGAGCTCTCGACTTCCCAGTCCCTGGAACACCAGTGGGACTGAGGCAGTGGGTGGAGCCATCTGGCCTGATACCTTTGTCTCCCCAAAAAAAACTCGGAAGAGGCCCGGGAAGGCCCCCCAGGAGCACTCACCGCCTGCAGACAGATTGTCTGACAGGAATGATGCAACCGTGGTAGAGGCTAGGGGAATGTGCTGCAGGGTTTGCAGTCCGCCCCATCTGTTCAGCACTGCTCTGGCCATGGCAGGCACCGAACAGCTCACCAGCCAGGAGCCAGGTTGCGGGAAGAATCTTTAGGGACGAACCAGACCCCACTGTGTGGGGGGCTGCCAAGGGCTTCCACAGGCTCAGAACAAAAGCCAAAATATACATGACCCCTCATGCAACCCACTGATTCTGAGGTCCAAGAACTTGCCAGCCCTGGCCCTGAGCAGCGCTCAGGACACAAAACGATAGACAAGATACCACAGCTGCCCTCTGCGGGTCACAAGCTCCTGGGAAGCCCATGACTGCAGCTAAATGGGGGCACACTGATCTGATGGCCAAGAAAGGCTAACTCTAGCTGGACTGTGAAGGGCTTTCTATGCCAAGTCAAAATGCTTGCATTTTATCTCTACATTTGTGAGGCACAAGACACGATCCAGAGTGCACAGGAAGAAAATACGAACATGTTTCATCTTCATACAATTAAATACATAGGCAAGTCAGCTTTGCTAATATCTACCATGTGTCAGGACTGTCACTAGGATCCCTCATTAGCCGTCACAAGTCATCCAGGCTTCAGAGACATCCCAGCAGGAGGTTGGGCGAAGAAGAGCAGACGGTTCATAGTGGACAGAGCTTGACTATGGCTCCCTTGAGTACACAGTGACCCGTTACAGACAAGCCTGGCTTATGCGAAACTAAGAGAGAACTTAATTTTTAACTAATCTAACTATCCCCAAACAGAGAAGTGGCTCAAATATTTTTTTCTCCCAAAGAGAAACTGTGTGTGAGATGATTGGCCAAGATGAGTACCTGACAAGTTCCTAGCCACATTAGGAGGGAAAACAACAACAACATAATCAGATCTCAAAAATCAGCCAGAAAGTGAGTGAATTACCAAGAAGCTTACTTGAAACACAGCTTTGCATAGACCAGTGATAATAAGGGGTGTGATCCTAATGTAAATTGTGCTCAAGACATTAGCTAATGACAGTAATGAAGCCACTGCAATTAACAAGACATCTAAGAATCCTGTTTACTTATCTTCACTGAGGTGCTTTTTTTCAAATTAATATTTTTGCAGGCTTCATGATGAGCAAAATACACTGGTATGGTAATGCATGTAGAAAACCACAAACAAATGAGACTTAAGGACGCCTGCTGGGAGTGCACACACAGCACTCTCCACAGCCCACTGCTGGGAAGCCACCCTAATAAACAATGCAACTCAGAAATGGCCTCGACCCTCATCCAGGCCCTACTGTTCTTCCTAAACACGTCTTCAGCTTTCACCCCCCAGCGACAGACAGAAAAACACTCAAAACAGAGGCTCTCGGGAGCTGGTACTGTGTGGCAGAGACTAAAGGCGCCTCCTGGGACAGCTACATGTGTTTCAGAGCATCGTTTGTCATGCTCAGGAGCTGTCACCTGCTCCTGCATGCTGAGAGGCACCAGGCGATGAGGACGCGCGTGGTTGGGCCCTGCCACCAACCTGGCAGACCCAGATGGACTCTGGGCTCTTGGCTTTGGCCGGTTCAGCCCTAGTTGTTGTAGGCACTGGGGGAGCAAATCACCAGATGGAAGAGATCCCTTTCTCTCTCTCTTTTATACTCTCCCTCTCTCACTCTACCTTCCAAATAGATGAAAATAAACATTTCTTTAAAAGATTTCAAAACACAGTGGGGAAATGGTTGCCTTCTTCCAGCTTCATCAAAAAACATTGATCCTTCCAATCCAGCTCACTGTTAGTGCTCCTGGAAAAGCAGCAGAGAATGGTTGGAGTGCTTGGACCCCTGTTCCTATATGGTGATCTGGAAGGAGTTCCAGGCTCCTTGTTTTGGTCTGTCTCAGATCTGGCTTTACAGCCATTTCGTTTTGTTTGTTTGTTTGTTTGTTTGTTTGTTTGTTTTAAACATTTATTTTTATTACAAAGTCAGATATACAGAGAGAGGAGGAGAGACAGAGAGGAAGATCTTCCGTCCGATGTTTCACTCCCCAAGTGAGCCGCAACGGGCCGGTGCATGCCGATCTGATGCCGGGAACCAGGAACCTCTTCCAGAACTCCCATGCGGGTGCAGGGTCCCAAGGCCTTGGGCCGTCCTCGACTGCCTTCCCAGGCCACAAGCAGGGAGCTGGATGGGAAGTAGCCGCTAGGCCACAACGCCGGGCCCTTTACAGCCATTTGCGGAGTGAACCAGAAGATAAAAGGTTTCTCTCTGTCTCTGTCTCTCTCAGTGTGTATGTCTATCTATAATCCTTCCTTTCAAAAAAAAATTTTAGGGCCCGGCGGGGTGGCCTAGCAGCTAAGGTCCTCGCCTTGAACATATGGGCACCGGTTCTAATCCCGGCAGCTCCACTTCCCATCCAGCTCCCTGCTTGTGGCCTGGGAAAGCAGTCAAGGACAGCCCAATGCTTTGGAATCCTGCACCCATGTGGGAGACCTGGAGGGAGTTCCTGGCTCCTGGCTTCAGATCGGCACAGAACCGGCAGCTGCACTCACTTGGGGAGTGAATCATCGGATGGAAGATCTTCCTCTCTGTCTCTCCTCCTCTCTGTATATCTGACTTTGTAATAAAAATAAATAAATCTTTAAAAAAAATTAAAAAAAAAATTTTAAGATGCCAATAGGAGACACCATCGTGGCACAGCAAGTTGAGCCACAGCCTGTGGCACTAGCATCCTACATGGGTGCCAGGCCTCCAAGCACTCAAAGGGACACCTCCTGTGTCTTCCCACTCCAATAGAGAATCCTGCTGGGTCTCCACTCCCCTGGGACAGCAACAGATCATCCAGGTTTGTGATGAAAGAGTCTAGAGCGACCAGCACTACAAAAAGGACAGCCAGTAGGGCCACCACCTGCAACACCAACACCCCATACAGATGAGCCAAGTTGTTCCACTTTTTTTTTAAGATTTATTTATTTTTACTGGAAAGGCAGATACACAAGAGAAGGAGAAATAGAAAGCAAGATCTTCCATCCACTGATTCACACTCCAAGCAGCCACAATGAATGGAGCTAACCTGATCCAAAGTCAGGAGCCAGGAGCCAGGAGCCTCTGGGTCTCCCACATGGGTGCAGGGTCCCAAAGCTTTGGGCGCCCATATGGGATTCCAGACCATTCAAGGCAAGGACTTTAGCCATCACGTTATCATGCTGGACCACTGCTCCACTTCTCATCCAGCCCCTGGCTAATGAACCTGGGAAAGTAGTGGAGGATGGTCCAGATACTTGGGCTTCTGCAACCCACATGGGAGACCTATATGAAAGTCCTGGGTCAGCACTCACTACTGTGGCCATTTGGAGACAGAACCAACAAGTGAAGACTTTCTCTCTCTCTCTTTCTCTCTAATTCTGCCTTTCAAGTAAATAAGGGGCCAGTACCATTAGACTAAACTTCTACCAATAGCACTGGCATCCTATATAGATGCTGATTTGAGTCCCAGTTACTTTACTTCCCATCCACTTCCTAGTTAAGGTCAGGGAAAGCAGCAGAGGATGGCTCAAGTCCTTGAATCAATGTGGGAGACCTGGAAGAAGCTCCACGGTTCTGGCTTCAGATCAACTCAACTCTGGTCATTTCAGTCATTTAAGGAGTAAACCAGCAGATGGAGGACCTTTCTCTCTCTCTGTCTCTCTAACTTCACCTTTCAAATAAAAACGAAATACAACAAAGCTTTAAAACTAAATAGATTAGGGTCCAGCATTATAGCATAATGGTTAAAGTCCTCACCTTGATACACCGGGATCCCATATGGACGCCGGTTCTAATCCTGGCAGCTCTGCTTCCCATCCAGCTCCCGTTTGTGGCCTGGGAAAGCAGTCAAGGATGGCCCAGGGCTTTGGGACCTTGCACCCAGAGGAAGTTTCTGCTCCTGGCTTCGGATTGGCTCAGCTCCAGCCGTTGAAGCCACTTGGGGAGTGAACCACCAGAGAGAAGATCTTCTTTGTCTCTCCTTTCTCTATATCTGCCTTTCCAATAAAAATAAATAAATTTTTTTAAAAACTAAATAAATAAATGGTTTTTTTTAAAGATTATTTTTATATTGGCTGATCCAAAGCCAGGAGCCAGGAGCTTCTTCCAGGTCTCCCACACAGATGTAGGGTCCCAAGGCCTTGGGCCATGCTTGACTGCTTTCCCAGGCCACAAGCAGAGAACTGGATGAAAAGTGGAGCAGCTGGGACATGAACCAGCACTCATACAGGATCCCATGCTCGCTAGGGGAGGATTAGCCAATTGAGTCATTGTGCTGAGCCCAAATAAAGATATATATATATTTTTAATGCCAGTGGACTACTGTTTTTAAACACAACAAGGGGTACATAGCATAACAACATATGAGAAAAACCTCTACTAGCAGATCCTTATCTGGTGCCGGGGCCTGAAATTCTATGATGATTCTTGTCTCATACACATACAAACTAAAGTACCATAAAGTCTTTCCAGCAGATCACAGGAGGCAAACCAGCGCATCCCAGCTCTGACAGACCGTCTGCCCCTCCTCATCTCCGGCCCGATTTGTGACGAACAAGTGCAGAGCACAAGATGAACCAAGTGGCTTCTTGCCCTGACAGCTTCTGCCGCCGTTGGAGGCAAGGTCAGGGTTAGAGCTCTATTTGTTTGTTGCTTTACTAAATAATGCTCTCCGTTGCCACGCCACTGTGGGAATCTAAACAGCTTACAGAAAGGGTGGTGAGCTAGCCGACTATCAGGAACTGTCGCTGTCACTCACCCGGACTCTCGTCTCTCCAGCATAACTGTGTGGGTTTGGTGCCCCCTGCTGTCCCTTTCTCTTGTCTGCCAGAGGCGGACATACCATCCATGGAGGCTCAGGTCACCGCCAGGAGCCTGTGACAGCTGGGCGAGCCACAGTCTTGCAGACACGCATCTGAAAAGTGAACAGCATGTAACTCAAGACAACAAGGAAAACAAATCCAACAAGGCAGTTCTGAGTCTCCCCCTCCCACCCATCACTCTGAATTCTTGTGCAACCAGAGGGACAGCAGCAGGACCTGGGAGGGACAATGTACCAGCCTCCTCATCGCAGCAATTGTCTTCTGGGTGCCCTGGAAACACACTAGCTTTGGCACCTACCCTTCAGTGCATCTCAGCTGACACTGGGAAACAGGCCCAGGCATTTCCATCATTTCTTCAAGAAGCAAGTGCTGAGCCTCTCCACCAAGCCAGGAGGCTCCAGTCATGGGATAGAGGCCCACAGGCTGGGGACACAGGCCCTGCTCTCAGATGCCTTTCTGCCTAGAGAGGGGGGCAAAAAGCGAGAAAATGACATACTATGGTTAATAACATGAGTTACCATTTCTCGATCCTCCCACTCTGTCATGATTCCCAAGGTTAACAGCAACCTAGAGGCTACCAATTACCATGGTACAGATGGACACAGGGCAGCACAGCAGGGGCAGGCCGCCAGCCTGGCCGAGCTCCCTGCTCTGTAGCTTGGTCTTCTGGACATATGGGAAAAATCCATCCATCAATCGATCCGCTCAGACACACACACAGAGCTGCACAGGCAAGGGAAGCCTCGCACACCACGGGCAGATGGATGGGCATGAGGGTCATGAGGGGCATGAGGGGTGTGGGTGGCATGGGTTGAGGGCAAGACAGTGTCTTACTTCATCTGCTTCAAAAACAAACAACATTTGGGCTGACACATGGCATAGCAAGTTAAACCTCTGCCTATGGCACTGGTATCCCACACAGGTGCTGATCCAAGTCCGGGCTGCCTCATTTCCAATACAATTCCATGCTAATAGCCTGGAAAAGCAGCAGAAGATGGCCCAAGATGACCAGGAGAAGTTCCCTGGCTCTGGACCAGTCCAGCCCCAGCCACTGCAGGCATCTGGGGGTGAACCAGGACATGGACGACATCTCCCTGTGTCTCTCTCGCTAATAAATCTTAAATTTCCCTGTGTCTCTCTCGCTAATAAATCTTAAAAGCAAAGCAAAGCAAAACAAAAAGATTTAAGGCCCACAAATACCTCATAGAATTATGTGAGAAGGACCCGGCGTCGTAGCCTAGCAGCTAAAGTCCTCACCTTAAACATGCCAGGATCCCATATGGACGCCGGTTAAAATCCCGGCAGCTCCACTTCCCATCCAGCTCCCTGCCTGTGGCCTGGGAAAGCAGTCGAGGACGACCCAAAGCTTTAGGACACTGCACCCGCGTGGGAGACCCGGAGGAGGTTCCTGGTTCCGGGCTTCAGATCGGTGCAGCGCCGGCCATTGCGGCTCACTTGGGGAGTGAATCATCGGATGGAAGATCTTCCTCTCTGTCTCTCCTCCTCTCTGTATATCTGACTTTGTAATAAAAATAAATAAATCTTTTAAAAAAAAGAATTATGTGAGAAAAATACTGTTAAATGCTAATGAAATTATTCACTGTAAAAACTGCCAATATTTGCTCATTTGGGTAGATGAATACACGGTTTTTCATTATCTTATTCTCTGTAGTTTTCAAAATTCTCCTAAAGCATATTTTTTAGGAAGAGACAGACACTGGGAAGAAACGAGTGTTCTCCAAGGATCTGAATGTGAAATCACAAACAGCGGTTTGCCCACTTAGCAATCACATAGGAGCCTGCCTAGGAACCCACTCGCGTATTCAGCAGCTCGCATCTGGGGATCTCTGGGCGCTTCACAAACACCAATTAACTGCTCCTGTTGCTCCCTGCAAGATGGAGGTGTGTTCTGCAGACTGTTAAATGGAGTCCGGGGAAAGCCAAGTGTCTGATCTCACATTGCGCTGTGAGTTACAGACTGAGCTGAAAACATAACTTTACAAGCAAGACACTCAGCCCCGTGGCCCAGCCACAGCTGCAAGGGCATCTCATAGAGCGGAGGCGACTCACCTCCACCCCCACAACACTCATCCGCTCACCTTTGATTTAACACATCCAGCCAGGTTTTTCTAGAAGAAATGAAACCTCTCCTCTTCCCCTTCCTGTCTTCCACCACTCAGGAGACACAGCCCAGGGTCAGTATCAGAGCCAGCACAGCAACTGTGTACTTCACTTTTCTCAGGAGTGAGCACTCTCCTTAGGACGCCCACATCTCACACAGGAGGGGCTGGGCTCTGTTTCTGATTCCCACTCCCTGCTAATGCACACGCGGGGAGCCAAGAGACGACCCTTGGATGTCATCCACCCACGTGGGACATCAGGAAGGAGTTCCTCATTCCTGGCTTCCACCTGGTTTGCAGGAAATTGGGGGAAATGAACCTGCCAATGGAAGAGGCAGAGAGAGAGAGAGTCAAATAAAACGAAAATAAATAAATTAGAACTAAAATGCAAGCAAGAGCAAATCCCCTTTTGGAGCAAACTCTTCCTGTCGTGTGATCCTGGAGCTCAATTCCTCTTTGAGCTCCTCCAGGCTACCCACATGATGGCCAAGGCATCTAGGCCAAGGGCTGACCAGGACACTCACAAGGTCCCAGCCTGATCTTAGTCTCCCAACTGGCCTCCATAGTTTCCAGCTACTGGTGGTGATTATTCTACATGGTCATGTCATGTCCCCGCTGAAAACAGGACCACCACACTGGAGGAGAGCTAAAGTCCTTTGCAGAGGGCATGGGACAACCGGGACCCCTCTCCTCCTCTGTTCCCCCTCTTGTAAACAGAATGCCATGGAGGTCGGCCTAGAGGAAGAGGCTGAGGTTCAGTCACCAAGTATAAACAAGGTAGGATTAGAAGCCAAGGCCAGCAGTGAAACTGAGAGGAGCCCACAGGAAGCGGGTTGAGAAAAGGCCTGATATGGGCCCACAGCAAGTGGCCTATGTGGCTCCCTCTCTGGGTCCTGTGGGCAAAGGCAGGAAGGCATTTGGGAGGACACACCACTGCCTCCCAAGGGGAAGGGGCTTTCCCAAGTGGGGCAGCCACGCCTTGCTGGTACAGTCCCCTGGGACCCTGAGGAAGGAAGGACCCTGCTGTTGAAGAGCCAAAGAGCTGGGCTGAAGTACCAGCATGATGCAAGCTCCCTCAAGCTGTGGGACACAGAAGGCCAGAGCCTGGGGAGCCGGGAAGTACTGCCTGCAGCGCCCACATCCCATATGGGAGTGCCTGAGTTTGAGTCTCAGCTTCAGCTGTCTGCTAATGTGCATCCTGCGACACTGTAGATCCCAATCCAAACCTTTTGTCTCTGGCACCTGTGTCAACCAGGAAACGTTCCCAGCTCCTGGCTGCAGCCTGGCCCAGCCCCTGGCTATTGTGGACAGTTGGAGAATGAACTGGCGAATGGAAGGTCTCTCTATGACTCTCTTTTTCTTTCTGCTTTTCAAATAAGTGTACACAACATAAAATTTTTAAAAAGAAAGAATGAAAGAAGAAACGCCAGAGACTGAGACTGAGTGCCCTTGTAACAGGCCTACACGCCCCCATCCAACTCCTGAGTTTGGGTTCATCTGCGACCAAGAGGGAGCATAGAGGCACCCCTGGGGAGCCATGCACCAGGTCAGGGTATATTAGAGGAGCTACTCTGGCAGCTGCCACGGGGCAAGGAAGAGGATGACAACAAGAGTCCAAGGCAGGATAAGTCAGGGAGAGGGGGCTGAATGGACCTGGGCACTGGGGTTCCCACAAGGACTGAGGATATGAACAAGAGGCAAGTGAGGAGCTGAAGGAGACAGCAGTAACTGCAGGGAACACTCACAGATACAAAACTGGGTTTCTATTTACCACGCGTTGCAGTAGACAGAACTGGTTACTCCTCTCAACACATTTTATCTCCAGGTTCTGCTAAACTGTGAGTTAGACTTTGCCACAAAAATCTTACATGGTAGGGCCTGGCAGCATGGTCTAGTGGCTAAAGTCCTCGCCTTGAACACCCCGGGATCCCATATGGGCGCCAGTTCTAATCCCGGCAGCTCTACTTCCCATCCAGCTCACTGCTTGTGGCCTGGGAAAGCAGTCGAGGACGGCCAAAAGCTTTGGGATCCTGCACCCGCGTGGGAGACCTGGAAGAGGTTCCAGGTTCCTGGCTTTGGATCGGCGCAGCACCGGCCGTTGCGCTCACTTGGGGAGTGAATCATTAGACGGAAGATCTTCCTCTCTGTCTCTCCTCCTCTCTGTATATCTGACTTTGTAATAAAAATAAATAAATCTTTAAAAAGAAAAAATCTTACATGGTGGCCCTGATCAACAGGCTAATTCTCCACTTGCAAGCACCAGTATCCCATATGGGCACCAGTTTGTGTCCCAGCTGCTCCATGTCCCATCTAGCCTCCCAGTGTATGGCCTGGGAAAGCAGGAGTGAACCATCAGATGGAAGGTTCTTTCTGTCTCTCCTTCTCTCTGTAAAACTGTCTTTTCGATAAAAATAAATATTTTTTTTAAATCGTATTAATCTTTGAACCTCCAGGGCTTAACAGTGTACCTTCTCCCTACTAAGAGGTGCTAAATAAATAAGATATGATTGGCTAGAATGCAGAAATATTTATACCTACAAAAATAGAGCTGATGATGCTTCATCTGAACTGCTTGGAGACAGAAGTGTTTCAGATTCCACAATTTCTTGGATTTTTTAAAAAATATTTGCATAGAAAACGAAATAATCCAAAATCCAAAAGTTTTGAGTGTGTTGTTGGCACTAAGCTTCCGATTTTGGAGTATTTCAGATTTCTCGGCTTTCAGAGTTCTGCAGACATGCCATGATGACTAATCCTACTGGGTTAGTGCAAGGAGCTGCAAGTTACCATCAAAGCATATTTTATAGGCTGCATTTAATATGAAGTTGTTGAGGTTTTATAAGAGGAAGAGTCATTTGAATCAGAGCTATCCTTGGAAAAACTAAACTCTCCAAGATGTGCTTAATGGATTCAAGCAGGGAGCAGCTAGCAGCGAGGTCAGGAAAGCCACATCCACATTTCATCTTAAACAGTTTCTGCCCAGAGTGTCACTAGTGGTCCACGGCCACATTCTACAGATGTAAGCTAACTCGCTTCCCTGACCATTAAGTGAAAAAAAAAAAAAATCACATCTTAGGAATTTCAATTAAGTCAGACACAAATGCAGTATAAAGGCAGACTGTGCTATTCAAGATCCAAATATTTCTGTCTTTGCTGCTAACATCACCTCCTCAGCTCCCCCAGAGCGGAGCCTGTGCCACACTGAGTATGAAGAGGCCCACATCTGGCTTGAATGATCATTGTCCATAGACAGAAACTTATCTCCAGAACTGGAGAAGGAAAAGTTTGTTTCAGGGGAACAAAGAGAAAGATGCATTTTATCTCAAGCCATCTTGCTTCGATTTTATAAATCTCCCCCCTGCCAAATACATTTCAGGCCTAGTTTCTTACAAAGTTCACATGTCCCAGAAAATGGGACTCCCAAAAGAAAATGCCTCCTATGGATCACCCTGGTTTGGCAGATGGCCTCTTCTGATAACCAGCAAGATGGACTCTGCTCTCAGAGGGGAAAGCCTGCAAAACAACCAAGCAGTGGTCCATGCTACTCAGAACAGCTGAGCATCGCCTGTGTGCATGGAATACGGAAAAACAGCACTCCCAAGCAGGGACCAGGACCAGTTTGTGTTCACATCACTACAGTGCCTTGTGCAGAGTCCACGTCTCTACATGAGAACACACACTTGCATATGACCAGGTTTATGAAACATCTCAATTCCTGAGGAATACCCTGGGAGAAGGCAATCCATTCATTTTCAGAGTAAGGTGCTTAGCTGCAAGTGGACAACTAGCCTGCACAACAGCTTGCAAACTGGGGAAAGTTACAAGCAGCCAGCTAGCATAACAGCGAGGTCACACCCAGAGAGCTCTTAGGTCACACAGGTGGGCCTAAGTGGCCGACACAGCTGAAGCAAATACGGGAAGATTGTTACCCAGCAGTACTAAGCCAATGAGCAACTGGGGAGGGGCCTGTGTGCCAGGGAATAAGTCACTTGCTGAAACTGCACCGGCTGTGCCCGCCTGCCCACCAGGAACCCTCTCTTGCAAGATCATTAATGAAGTATCCCTCTGCACCTCCTGAGCCTGATCCATCCTCGGAGTGGACAGGTGACACTATTCCTCACATAATCATCAATATGTCTCCCTACTATGGAAAATTTGTGGGGTTTCTGCCAATCCTCAGGAGTCCAACCACAGAACATGACACCACTTGCCTGAGACATTTGTGTTAGTGCAGCAGAGATAAAGGTGAGTTTTGCAGCTTGAACTATGTTATGCTCAATGCCTTTCGGTTTCACTATGAACCTCTGGCTGACAACTCACGCTGCAGCACCAAATACCATGTTTCATGTGCGAGTATATGTGCATGTATTTATACATTATGTGTTATAGACATTTGTTTTATATAACACACACATATGTATATACATATCGAAGAAAGTCACAGATACAGGCAGATTTAATATTTAAGTATAAGTGATTATATGTCAGGCACTATTTTGATCTTTAAAAGTATTCACTCATTTAATACAATGCTTATAATCCCAGAATGAAGCTGCTTTTTATTATCCTCATAAACAACTTTATCTGAGACATGGAGAAGGTACGTGACTATTATGTGACACAGAGTTACAATTAGAACCGAGAGGGCCCGGCAGCATGGTCTAGCGGCTAAAGTCCTCAACTTGAACGCTCCGGGATCCCATATGGGCGCCAGTTCTAATCCCGGCAGCTCCACTTCCCATCCAGCTCCCTGCTTGTGGCCTGGGAAAGCAGTCGAGGACGGCCCAAGGCTTTGGAATCCTGCACCCATGTGGGAGACCTGCAGGGAGTTCCTGGCTCCTGGCTTCAGATCGGCACAGAACTGGCAGCTGCACTCACTTGGGGAGTGAATCATCAGAGGGAAGATCTTCCTCTCTGTCTCTCCTCCTCTCTGTATATCCGACTTTGTAATAAAAATAAATCTTTTTTAAAAAGAGAGAGATTAGAACTGAGAGTCGTGTGTTTGGTGGAGCAGTAAAATTAGTTAAGCTGCACCTTGGGAGCCCTGCATCTTGCACCTGACAGGCAACAGGTGATGGCTCCAGCATTGGGGCCCCTGCCAGTCCTGTGGGAGACCTGATGGAGCTCCTGGCTTCAGCTAGCCACAACTCAGGCTTATTGTGGGCATTTGGGAAGTGAACCAGTATAAGGAAGACCTATGCTTGCCTATCCACCTTTCAAATAAAACGAAAATATGAGTTTTTTTTAACATTTATTTATTTTATTAGAAAGGCAGATGTACAGAGAGGAGGAGAGACAGAAAAGATCTTTCGTCCAATGATTCACTCCCCAAGTGGCTCCAACGGCCGGTGCTGCGCCAATCCAAAGCCAGGAGCCAGGAACTTCTTTCTGGGTCTCCCACATGGGTACAGGGTCCCAAGGCCTTGAATCGTCTTCGACTGCTTCCCCAGACCACATGCAGGGAGCTGGATGGGAATGGAACCGCTGGGATTAGAACTGGTGCCCATATGGAACCCCGGCGCATTCAAGGCGAGGACTTTAACCATTACACTATCGTGCTGGGCCCGAAAATATGAGTTTTTAAAAGTAAAAAAAAAAAGAACTCAATCTGTGTCTTTTTGTTAAAGATTTATTTATTTTTATTAGAGTCTCAGATATACAGAGAGGAAGAGACAGAGAGGATGATCTTCCATCCACTGGCTCACTCTCCAGGTGACTGCAACAGCCAGAGCTGAGCTAAGCTGATCCAAAGCCAGGAGCCAGGAGCTTCTTCCAGGTCTTTCAGGCGGGTGCAGGGTCCCAAGGCTTTGGGCCATCCTCCACTGCTTTCCCAGGCCATAAACAGAAAGCTGGATGGGAAGCAGGGCTGCCAGGATTAGAACTGGTGGCCATATGGGATCTTGGCAAGTGCAAATTGAGGACCTTAGCCACTAGACTACCACGCCAGGTCCTCAATCTGTGTCTTAAAGGTAATATCACACCTCACACTGCTTTCCCAGGTTGCTATAATTCCCTATTTAATTTATTTTTTTCTTTTTTTTTTTTTTTTTTTTTTTTAAAGATTTATTCATTTTATTACAGCCAGATATACACAGAGGAGGAGAGGCAGAGAGGAAGATCTTCCGTCCGATGATTCACTCCCCAAGTGAGCCGCAACCGGCCGGTGCGCGCCGATCCGAAGCCGGGAACCTGGAACCTCTTCCGGGTCTCCCACGCGGGTGCAGTGTCCCAAAGCATTGGGCCGTCCTCAACTGCTTTTCCCAGGCCACAAGCAGGGAACTGGATGGGAAGTGGAGCTGCCGGGATCAGAACCGGCGCCCATATGGGATCCCGGGGCTTTCAAGGCGAGGACTTTAGCCGCTAGACCACGCCGCCGGGCCCATTCCCTATTTAATTTATACTCCAATTCAAGGGATATGCAGGGGCTTAAAAAAATCCAGACAAATTCAGATTATTTTTAAATTCACCTTTCCTTGGACTTTTCGAAGCCCTATGGCATGCACTTGTGGCTATGACTTTGAGCAGCCTGCTTCTCTAGCGTTATGAGTAAGAACACTGCTCATGCAGCTAGTGGGTTCCCGGAGAATCAAGCCACAGTCACACTCCCCCGAGTCCAGTGCTGGCCATCACCTGACTGCTTCGAATCCCAGTCAGAAAAGGGTCTCATACAAAAACAACCAATTCAGTTTCTGGCTCCCCTTCTGCTCTCATGTTCTTACCGCAAAAGGTTTAACTGGAGACAAAGCAATCTTGGTCCTCATTCACCCTTCCCCCTTCCATATGTACAACAGAGTAACCCAGGAACACACAAAAGCAGCAAAGCCACCACCGGCCACAGACCTTGGACTACTGTGGCCAGGAGCAGGGCAGAAAGAGCAAAGTCCTGGCGCCTGGCAGAGGGGCCCAGTAGCCCGAAGCAGGGGCAAGACAAGCCTGAACCTGCTAGTTTCCTTCCTTCGCCCAACTCTCTTACATTACAGGGCTCTTTAGACAAAGAGGAGTGTCTGTGTGTGTGACTGAGTGTGACTGCGTGTGCTGAATGAGAATGAGGACCCTGTCCTGGCGCCTCTGGCCGCCACCATGTCGCTGCCAAATTTGGGGTTTAAGGAATTCCCGAGAGGGGTTTATCCTCCCCCACCCACCCACCAAACACCCCGGTCAGGGAGTCAATCTTTAAAAATCCCCATAGTTCAAAATTCTAGAAAAGTGACATTATTTTTAAACCAGAAAACTGCCCGTGGACCTTGGGCACCAAAATCAGCCCACACTCTGGCACCCTTTCCAGCTGAGGGGAGGGGCAGGAGCGCTCTTACGGTGACAAACATCTCAAGAGAAACAGTCAAACCCGCTGTGCGGCAGGTCCAGGGATCAAAGTGCTGCTTCAGTGAAAGCTCTGGCCGGCTCCAGCTGCTCTGCGCCTCCGGTTTATTTTTTTTTGTAATCCACTGGCATTTTACCAAGTTCACTGAACACTAAGGGTTGGTATGGTGTTGGGGTAAACCACAAATAAAACTAAAATGTAGAATCTGTCTGCAAAAACAGTGAAACTGAAAGGTATGACAACGGAAAAACAACAAAATAGGATCTGGGCTTCAGACAGACTTGAGTTTGACTCCCTTCTCTAGCAGTTGCACTATCCAGGTCATGTTAATCTCTCTTGAGCCCTAAGATTTTCTCATTGGTAAAATGAGGATAGGATAATTATGCCTGCCCCAGGAATTTGATTTTCTTGCGAAAGTTTAAAGAAGATAACACGGAGAATTGCGCAATGCCATGTAGGATAGGTGTTCAATAAACAGAAATTCTTCCTGGTGAAAAAGAAGAGCAATATGCCATCATTGCAACCCAACACCATTCTGCAGATACAGAGATCGGTTAACCAAAACTGGGGAGGAGGGTTCTTCCCCCAGGCACTTTACTGTGTACCCAGTATGAGAGGGCTTCAAAAAGTTTGTGGAAAATGCATATTTTGAAAAAAGAAAAAGCATGGGTTTCAAAAATTTTGCACCAAAAAAACCCTCTTATTTTTTAATTGCAAATACTATCATACTTGTACATGAGAGTTCATGTTATGCTAAGAAAAGCTAACACATAAACTGCTTTTAAACAGCTTACAATCAAGGCAGGGAGGCAAAATGTCCATATTAAACACTCAATGGTGTTAAAAAAAAATCCTGAGCCTGCTGTAAGCACCTATCATGTGTCGAGCCTCCAGCTGGAACAGGCTGCATCTGATCCTGCTAACAATCCAGAGGTGGCTGCTGCTGTTTACCATTTCCCAGATAGGTAAACTGAGGCTTAGCAAAGTTAAACTGCTCACCCAAGGTCACAGAGTTCATCTGTGGGGCTTTGGATTGGAGCAGTCTGGATCCATAGGCACTGGCATTTGGGCAAAAGGTTAAGGTGGGGCTGGGCTGCTGACACGTGACTTCTGAGTTGGGTTCCGAAGAAAAAACTGGATTTGGAATGGCAGAAAGGAAGGGCTGGGAGGCACAGGAGCAGTCCCTGAAGGAAGAGGCAGAAGGGACCGTCCTTGGGGGAGACAAACCGGAGCAGGATGGCTTTAACCTGTCCTGCCTGGGGCCCAGAACTCCATCGGGTCCACCTGTCCATGCTGTCCTACTTAGAGCAGGGACATGCTGCACTTTACACAATTCACGCACAAAACCGGCCTGTGCAGTGATGTCAGCAGGCCACCTTTCCCCACCAGCGTGAGGGGAGCGCTGCTCCAGGCTGCTTCCCCACAACCTCTCCCCATGACACTGCAGAGACCAAGCCTGGCTGAGCCAGGTCTACCTCCCCGGAGGCAGGGTTCTGAAGCCTGCAGGCCTCTGAGCAACCTCAGGACACGGCAGGGCAAGCACCTGTGCCCATTTTTCGGAGAAAGAAACCCAAGTCCAAAAAAGAGAGAGGAACCTTTAGTAGTTCACTAATAATTAAACAAGATGACACTGAGTCCTGGCCCCACCCACCCCGCCCCTGTTTGCCTGCCCGCGGAGCCCCTTGTTATTCCACAGAGCTGGCACAGAGGGCTGGGCCGGGCTTCCTGTCTATCTCGCGGCCACAGCTGTCCCGTCGCCAGGGAGAGTCGCCCGCCCCTCCCGTCCTGGGAGGGCTCCCCCTGCTAAACAGCCGGGCTGCCGGGATGCCGAGTGCCGCCCAGGGTTGTGCGAGGATAAGATTAGGAGAGGCGGGGCCATGAGGCTGGACCAGATCCCACACCAGGGCTCCCCAGGGCCTCACCTCAGCTGCAGGCCATGGGCTTACCCCTGGACCGGGCACTGGGCCCCCAGGCTGGCTACCCCTGGGGTCACAATAGAAGGAGCAAGGGAAATGAAAGGGAGGAGGCTGGCAGAGACAAAGGGCTGGAAGAAGAAGCCACAGGAGGGAAAGTGGAAGAAAGAGGGAGGAAAGGAGCCCTTCCCCGGCTGGCTCTGAGTGGGGTGGACATTCCGGCCCAGGCTCCGCGCAAGCCAGGCTCATGGCGAATTGCATTCCACACAGCTCTAGTGCGCTGGGCTCTAAAGAGCGCCTTGGATTTCACCACAAAGTCAAGGCCATCATCTCTCACCTCCTCCCCACCCCGCAGGCTCCGGGGGCCCCCACCTCTCCCTGGGGCTGCTCTCTGCCTGGCTCCCAGCGGCTCTTTGCTCGCCGTCCCTCCGCCTGCACCGCACCTGAGCCCGGCTTGCGGCAGAAGCCTCCAGCCCACACTCTGGCACCGTCTTCCTAGGCCTTGCCTTCAACCTCTCCATCTTTCTGGCTCTGTCCCTCGCCATTCATACGGTGTCTAAACCCACCGCTTCCTTTCCGTGGTCAGAGAAGGGATAAAGGCTTTCCTTTGTGTTTGCCAAGGTTTCAATGACTTCTGAACACACCAGGCGATGGTGGGGGGGGGGAGGGAAGAGGACCAGGAAAGGGCTACGGCAGTCTTTTTTTTCCAGATGATTGTTTATGTAAAACTCGGCAGGGCCTGGCAGTAGCGGCTCACTGGGGAAAGAACCCCCTCACTTGCCCCTGCCTCTGTCACCCCCTCCCCCCGCCGCTCCCCAAGCTGGGCAGCCTGGGCAGGGTGCTTCCTTGTACTCACCAGAGCCAAGGCCTCTGCCTTCCTGCACGGAAGAAGCTTTCAACTCCAGCCATCTGGCTGTGCCTGTCAGCAGTGTCAGGCTTCTCTGTCCTTGGCCATGGCCGCAACCCCACTCCCCTACCCCAGCTCTATCCCCTTGAAATTTTCCTAGGGGACCACCCCAGAGAACCAGCCCTGCTCTCACCCAGCATCTGGGACCACAGTCTCACATGACTGACTTTGTCCTACCAGTTGTCAGTGGGCCTCTAAGTTTCAATGGTCCGGTACAATGACTCTGAAGACCCCAAGAAGGCAAGGAAGGGCCTTGGTCTCCAGGTGCTACGCTACAGCCACCCTCCTGGATTCTGTCCTAAAGGAAGGCTTTTTGGTAAAACTTCCCCCAACAAGGCCCAGAGCTTCCTCTGGGCACTAGCCCCTGCCTTCCCCACCCCCTCCTCTCTTCACTCTTCCACGGGCCCCTGAAGCTGGTCAGGAACTCCACCCCCAGCTCCTTGCCCTCCACCCTATCTTGCCACAATCCCTCTTTAGAAAATCACCTCTAACAGGGATGCCTCCTTCGGCAAAGTGTCAGGGTGCAAACAAATGTCTGTGTAAAACACCATAATGCTGAAAAACACACACTTAGCAATCCAAAGAATACTAGATTCAAGCCTCCATGCTGCCATCCACTAACTACGCAATCTTGAGCAATTAATTCACTTCTAGCACTTTTTTTTTAAAGATTTATTTATTTTTATTGGAAAGTCAGAGATACAGAGAGGAAGATCTTTCATGCCGGAGTCCAGCTCCAGCTGAGTTCGGGTTAAAGAGGAAAGAAATGGACCACTATGATTTCATGATCATAATGGACAATGCGGGAAAGCTGTCCGCTTTATTTCTACAGAAACATTCAAACTCTGGCTCACACTTTTTACATCATGGTCAAGTGGGTGTTTCTAAGGATAATTCTGCCATTTGTTTCACCTAAAAACTCTAGAAGTTCCTGCTACAATTCTTATTCTACAACTCAATCTCGTATCACAAAGAAAAGAAGAACCTAAAGATCAAGGAAAGAATGAAGTCCTAAATACAGGTCCCTGGATTAACATAAAGTCAATGGGGACAGCCAAGACAGTAGGAATAATAGAAGGCCCTTTTGCAAGACGTTATTATTGACATTAACCTCCAAGCTCACATTGAATAAAAAAGCCAACTCCACAGTAGCAAACAATGCCTGAATGGATTAGAATTCTTCCGCAGGGTGGTCCAGTGCCCATGTAAAGGAAGGTGGAGCTGCATTCAGGTGGTTGTAGAGACATCCTCCAGGCCCTGCCATACAGCCGGAAGTTTCTTCTGCCCTGCCTGCAATGGAACAATACTCTTCACACCTTCGTGTCCCCCACATCCACTGCACGGACCCCAGCACTTTCATCCAATGACTCATTCCCCAAGCAGCCGCAAAGGCCAGAACTGGCCAGGAGCCTGGAGCCTCTTCCAAGTCTCCTGCGCAGATGCAGGGTCCCAAAGCTTTGAGCCGTTCTCTACTGTTTTCCCAGGCCACAAGCATGGAGCTGGATGGGAAGCGGGGTTTCTGGGATTAGAACCAGTTCTCATGTGGGATCCCGGTGCATGCAAGGTGAGTACTTTAACCACTAGGCTACCGCACTGTGCCCGCTTCTAGCACTTTTTAAGGCAATGTTTATTTATTCATTTATCTAGGAGGCAGAGAGACAAAAATCACTGACTTTCCAGTTCACTCAATACCAAACAACAAGTCAGGAACCAGGAATTCAGTCCTGGTCTCACAGGTGGGTGCCGGAGACCCAAGAACTTGAGCCATCACCTGCTGCCTCCCAGGGCACACATTAGCAGGAAGCTGGAAATCCAAAGCAAAGTGGGGAACTCCAACCCAGGAGCTACAACATGGTTTTAGGCAGCTTAACCTCTAGGTCAGATGCCCGTTGCAACTCTTACATTAAATTCCAAGAAGGTTCCTCATGTGCAAGTTGTGTTTGTTAATAATAGTACTGAGACTAAATTCTTATAATATAAAGGCAGGACCCAGCCCAAGGTGTCCTTGCCTGTCCCTTAGCAAAAGGATTTCACTGAATTGAGGAAGTGGTACAGCTGGTCCTACAAGGTTCTAATCACCAGACTCAGAAAGTCACTTGCTCTGCATTAGAGGATTTGTTAGGAGGAAATCCAGATCCAGGCAGGACAATTCCAGGTTTGGGACAGAAACCTGCATGGAACCCTCCAGCTCCTGGATCGACTAGAGCTCACCTGGCCATTTATAAAAATTCCCTAAACGCACTGACCAATCAAAAAAAGATCAGGAGCACCACTGACCAACCAGGAATGTGCACACGAGCTGAATACACACTTCACAGCCCCAACTTCAGTCTGTAGGAACTTTGACTTCTAACTCCTCCAAGAGCCAGGGATTAAGCAATAGCTGCCCAGCTCCTTGCTCTGCACTGTACAAGAAATTCCCACTTTCTCCCACCATACCAATGTCTGTGATTGGCTTTCTGCATGTCAGACCAATTAATCCAGGGTTTGGGGTTCTCTAGCAATACCTCCAACTAGTTTGAGGGAAGGGTTGTGTAACAGCAACCATGTGGTAGTACCATCACCAAGATTAAACCAGATTAAATAAAATTAGGTGAATGAGCTCTTAACAAAGAATTCTAACACAGTACACTCTCTAACCATATCCTTCTTTTCTATCACCATTTACTCAGCACTCAGAAGCCCCAACAATGAACATGGTACATATAAAGAACTGAGTATAACACAAAGCTGAACTAGTAGATGCTAGTTAGACATGGGACAGAAGCACGGGTACTTTACGGAGTACAGGGATGGATGCAAGATGGATCCCTCCAGAATGGAGAGGCACAGAGGTTGAGATGACCTGTGGGCAAGCCCTGGAGGTGTGACCAGAGCTGTGTCAGTGGGAGTAGATTGTGCCTTCGGGAAGGAATGCAAATGCAAATGCAGCATGCATGGAATGAGCAGATCCAGCTGCTCCAAGCCCATCCTCCTTCAGGGGTCCACTCTGTTCATTCAGGGGTCCACTCTGTTCTGGTGAAAGCCATGAAGAAAAAGGAAATCTTGCAGCAGGCAAGTCCCCTCATATGACACAATCAAGTCTGATCAAGTTGAAGATAGTTGAGAAAGCTGCAGCGAAGTCATACTTTCTTTAAAAACAAAGAAACACAATGCCATAGGTACCCATTAGGCGACCCCAAGAATCCAACAAAGAAATTGGGTCTTTGGAAACATTGTCGAGCTGCTGGATCAAACTCTGTCTTTTTTTTTTTTTTTTAAGACTGATTTATTTTTAATGTACAGAGATGTACAGAGAGGAGGAGAGAGAGAGGAAGATCTTCCGTCCGATGATTCACTCCCCAAGTGAGCCGCAACGGCCGGTGCTGCGCCAATTCAAAGCCGGGAACCTGGAGCCTCTTCCAGGTCTCCCACGCGGGTACAGGATCCCAAGGCTTTGGGCCATCCTCGACTGCTTTCCCAGGCCACAAGCAGTGAGCTGGATGGGAAGTGGAGCTGCTGGGATTAGAACCGGCGCCCATATGGGATCCCGGGGTGTTCAAGGCGAGGACTTCAGCCGCTAGACCATGCCGCCAGGCCCCAAACCCTGTCTGAAGTTCACGCTGACACCAGTATCGTTCTGACCAAGGAACAAATAATTCCTCTACTTTGTAAGCCAGTTTGAGTCACATTTTAGCTTCTTGATATGCAATAAGTGATCCAAAATCAAATATAGCAAGAATAGCAGGTAAAGGAAGAGCTATAAAAGATGTTGAATCAGAGAAATGCCATGCCTTCTCTTCCCCATGCCAAGGCGCTGGCTTCATGCAGCCAGCAGGAGACCCCTCTGAAAACCACAGGGGATAGGGTGCAGTGGCATAATGTAATCTGTTTTAGAAAATTAACTCTGGAGGCAGGATGCACAACAGAATGGAAGAGGGAGGGATTTGAGGCAAAAAGAATCTTGATTAGCAATGAGTCTGAGAGAAGCAGGTTTTATCAAATATCCCCAGATGTCACCAGGGCCTGGAGTGGAGGAGGAGGCAAGCGGAAGTCCTGCTATAGCAGCCTTGCCTCTCATCACCAGTAGCAAGGGCCTTCCCTTGGCCCGAAAGAGCATGCAGTACTCAGCATAGTCCAAACCTCGTGTGCAACACCTCAGGAGCTAGCTGGTTATCCTATGGGCTTCAAAGAGTGGAACAAAGGGCCAGTGCTGTGGTGTAGTGTGCAACAGTGGCATCCCACACAAGCCCAGTTCGACGTTCCACTTCCAATCCTGTTCCATGTGCCTAGGAAATCAGGAGAGGATGGCTCAAGTGTCTGGCACCCTGCTCCCTCTTTGGGGTACCTAGGAGAAGCTCCTGGCTTTAGCTTGGCCCAGGCCTGGCATTTGTGACCTGACCATCTAGGGAATAAATGAGTGAAGAGAAGATCTCCCTCTTTCTCTGTAACTCTGACTTTCAAATAGAAAACAAACAAACAAACAAAAAAAACCTGAAATTAAAAAAAAGAACAGGATACTTTTCATTAATAGATTTTAAAACAGGCCAATTTGAATTTAGGAATTTTTAACTAGTGACACTTTTAAAGGGTGGGTAGAATGCATCCCCAAAACAGCAGGGCATCACAAAGTATCTTGTTCTCCAAAGCGTGTGAATCACTGATGTACAGTGACAACATGCCCAGCTCCGCTCGCTGGCAGAAGCACCCATCACACAGCCCAGGGCCCAGCCCCTGCGGCAGATGCCAGTGCACTGGGTCCCAGGGTTCATGCAGATCCACCCAATAACCGAAGACGTCTTGGGAGCAAGGCAAGTGCTCTGTCTGCTGCCCTTTCCAAGGCTGTGAAGGTTACACACATGCACATACCTGTGTGTATACACATCTATACACATGACTACATACACATCTATGTATATTCACATATATGCATACACACCTGTGTACACATGCCCATCCACACACACCTGTACACACTCACACCCCTATGGCCATACACATACACACATACCTACGCACTGAAGCACACCTGCACCTTCTGGACTGCAGCAGCACGTGGTAACCTGTCTGCTCCCACTCTGACTCATTCCCACAGGCACACTCCCACCTGCATTCCAAACTGACTGCTTCATTTACATAATTCTAATCTCTTTCCTTGCCAGGCTCCTGTTTTTGGTGAACTCCTGAACAATTTTTTTTTTTTTAAGATTCAGAAGAAACAAAAGCCCAGCTAGCTCACAATCCCCCTGTACCAAGGGAGGACTCAAGGAAGCCTCTGTCCAATGCTTTCCCTTCTTGTTTTAGAAAAAGAAGGTTAAGAAACGCCCAGTGGTTTGCAGTCAGAGAGTCTCCTATAAGCGTTGGACTTCACTGATTTTCGCCCTCGTGGTGAGAGATGAGGAGACCCAGCAATAACTCCACTCCTGCTGGAGCTGCCCTGGCCTCCAAGTTAGCCTCATTCTATGCCAGTGAGAAACCTGATTCACTTTTTTTTTTTTTATTTTTGGTTACTTATTTTCATCTTATTTGAAAGACAGAGTAAGGTAGAGACAAAGAAAGGGACAGAGCTTCCCACCACAGGTTCACTCCCCAAATGTTGGCACAGCCAGAGCTGGGCCAGGCCCGGAAGCCGGGAGCAGAACTCCAGGACTCCTACATGACTGGCAGGATCCAGGAAGCATCTCCTGCTGCTTCCCAGGATGTACCAGCAGGAAGCTCTGAAAAGGGATGTGGGCATCCCAAGCCCTAAGCCCTAACCAGCTGTGCCACAGCACCTGCCCTGCGTACAGGTCATCACTGCCTGGGTCTGAGTCCAGGAGACTTTGGGGGTGCCAGGAAGGTGCCCATGCATCCGAACAACTGCCTTCTCTCCACGAGGCTGTGAAAAGCCTCCTCTCGTCCTTGCTCTAAGGGTGCGAATACAACACCAAAGGGCCACTCACATGCTCAGCAGGGGATCTGAGGGGTAAGCTCATTTTGGAAAATACTCATCACTTGAGAGAAGTGGATGGAAGAGATACTGAGATGACGATAACCCGAAGGCTGCCAGGCAGAAAACACTTGATCTTAGCCCAAAGGCCGAGAAGCGATAGGCAGAAAACACAAACCAGTGTCACCAAATGTTCAGTCTTGCCCAGGGCCTGGCATGACTGCAGAGCCAACACAGGGAACTCACTTGTTGGCCAGCGCCGTGGTTCAGAGACTTCTCTGTTCCAAGACTGTTTGCAGTACACACAAGCTGCTTTATGAAAGCAACAGTGACCACCATCACCCCCCCAAAAAAGGCCACAAGCCATGTCACCCCACAGCACAGACCATCAGCACATCTACTGTGTGGCTTCATCATCACGGCCATCCAGAAGAGAACACTGCTGCTGGCTACCCTGGTGGAGGTGGGAGGTGACTATGTAAGTTAACCTGACCCAAGTCTTTGGACTCAAAATTCAAGAGACTTCAAAAAGTTTGTAGAAAATGCTGAGGATGAAAAAAATATATATTGTAGGAGGACATTGTGACCTTAGGTCAGCGACCATAGACAGTGAGCACAGGATTACAGTCCATGGGACAATATTTGTATGATAAACAACTGAATGGATGTCTTGTGTGTGACTGATTGGATATCCTTTGCATGAGAACAACTATATGGCTACCTTTTATATACCTGATGAGATATCATTTGTATAAGAACAGTTGAGTGGGAAGTAATATACAAGGCAAAAGGACTTCCAAACTAAGGCATAGAAACAGTCAGATATACAGAGAGGAGAAGAGACAGAGAGGAAGATTTTCTGTCTGATGGTTCACTCCCCAAGTGGCCCCAACAGCAGGTGCTGAGCCAATTCAAAGCCGGGAACCAGGAACTTCTTTCTGGGTCTCCCACACGGGTGTAGGGTCCCAGTGCTCTGGGCCGTCCTTGACTGCTTTCCCAGGCCACAAGCAGGGAGCTGGATGGGAAGTGGAGCTGCCGGGATTAGAACCGGCACCCACATGGGATCCCGGAGCGTTCAAGGCAAGGACTTTAGCCGCTAGGCTACGCCGCCGGGCCCAAGAGTTTTTTCAAGATCCATTCACCTCCCAGTGTATGCTAGTACTTCATCTGTTCTGTGTCATTCACTATAATATTTGTCATGCGCCTGCTTTCAACAAGAATTTGCAGTCTCCTGGGTTGATATGAGGTGGCGGTTCTTCATCCTTGGGTACTGGGATGTGCAGAAAGTCATGAGTGGTTTTCCTCTTTGTCTCTCCCTTTCCCCCAGGAACAACAAGAAGAAATAACAAATTTGGAATCAATGAACTCACCCAATTTCCCCTGAACCTTGATCCTTCCCACCCTGATCAACCATGTAATCATTATGTTATATATATTTTTAATTGGAATAGGAAAAAATAGATTAATAAAGTTTCCAAAAAAAAAAAAAAAGAATTTGCAGTCTCCCCACCACGGTCACAGGCTGTCCCACCTTCCCCATAGTACCTGTCACCCTGAGTGGTCCTTCTGTCCCCACACTGCCCAGAGAGTTCCTGGAGGGAAGGGACCCAACAGCGATACTCTAAATGATTCCTTTAACAGAAGTCAGCAGTACCCACTGCACCAGACCAGAGCAGCTGCCTGTAGCACAGCCGGCAGGGCGTGAAATGTGTGGATGTGAGAGCTTTGTCAGCAGGCTCTGTGGGCTGCTGCACCAACCCCACCCCCCGGATCCAGAGATGATAGGCAGTGAAACTCAAAAGGCACAGAGAAGAGGAATAAGCCACGGCCCCAAGAATGCAGATGCTCTGGCGGCCCAAGGAGGACGGGTACTTGCTCGGTGACCAAGGCACTGGCGAACAGGAGCAGAGGAGCCATCTGTGTGGCTGACAGCACGAGGAACAAAGGTCTGCAATAACATGGGATCTGAAAAAATGTTTCACTTCCCAGGCTATGCTGCACCACATGAGAAAACAGCGCCTCTATTTTACTACTTTCTCCCTGTAGATACCTCATGATCATTTTTAAGTTTTATTCATATCTTTGAAAGACACAGGGAAATGTTGCATCCACTGCCTCACTCCCCCACATGTCAAAGGCAGGATCCAGGAACTCCACCCAGGTCTCGGGCAGGTGGCAGGGACCCAAGTACTTGGGCTATCACTTGCTGCCTGCAAGGTGCATTGACGGTGGCTGGATGGGGAACAGGGGTGGGACTCAAACCCGGGCCATCTCACATGAAGTGTGGGAATTCCAAACTATGTCTTTTTTTGGGGGGGGGGGTAAGATTTATATATTTTTATTTGAAAGGCAGATTTACAGAGAGAAGGAGAAACAGAAAGATCTTCTGTCACTGGTTCACTTCCCAAGTGGCAGCAACAACCAGAGCTGAATTGAACAGAAGCCAGGAGCATCTTCCTGATCTTCTACATGGGTGCAGGATCCCAACCAAGGCTTTGAGCCATCTTCTACTGCTTTCCCAAGCCAGAAGCAAGGAACTGGAAGGGAAGTGGAGCAGCCAGGACATAAACCAGCACCCATATGGGATCCCCAGTGGATGCAAGGCGAGAATTTAGCCACTTGGCTAGCATACCAGGCCCCCAAGATGCTTTTTTTATGATTTACTTATTTTCATTGGAAAGTCAGTTATACAGAGGAGGAGAGACAGAGAGGAAGACCTTCTGCCCACTGATTCACTCCCCAAATAGCCGCATTGGATGCAGCTGAGCTGGTGCAAAGCCAGGAGTCAGGAGCTTCTTCTGGGTCTCCCATAGGGGTACAGGATCCCAAGGCTTTGAGCCATCCTCAGTTGCTTTCCCAGGCCACAAGCAGGGACCGGATTGTGTCTTAACCTACTATGCCGGGCCCGGCAGCGTGACCTAGCAGCTAAAGTCCTCGCCTTGAACGCTCCAGGATCCCATATAGGCGCTGGTTCTAATCCCGGCAGCTCCACTTCCCATTCAGCTCCCTGCTTGTGACTTGGGAAAGCAGTTGAAGATGGCCCAGAGCCTTGGGACCCTGCACCCACAATGGAAGACCCGGAAAGAAGTTCCTGGCTCCCGGCTTTGGATCGGCACAGCACAGGTCGTTGGGGCCACTTGGGGAGTGAACCATCGTATGGAAGATCTTCCTCTCTGTCTCTTCTCCTCTCTATATATCTGCCTTTCCAATAAAAATAAATAAATCTTAAAAAAAAAAAAAAAACACTATGCCACAGCACCTGCTCCTCATATACACATCTGAAACTTAACTGAATTCAAACTAGAATTCTCCATTTTTCTCCTCCTGCTTGACTTCCCAACTCCCTAGCCTTCTGGTCTTCTTTACCCCTGGGCTCCTTTGGTCCAGACAATTCGTGCATGACGTGCACTCCCCTTCCGCATTCCCCAGGCCCTCCTCTCCCCAACACACAGCAGATGTCTGTCCCTCTGGAACCTCAGCTCAGTGTTACTTCATGCAGGGCGGGAGGGGTCAGGGTCCTCTGGGGAACAGTAAGGACCTCTATTCTCCCCCCTCAGAGCTGCACCACGTACAGCTGGTATGTAACCTACAGTTGTGACAAGCACACCAAGGACAACTCCACCACAGTCTATATCCAGTGGGACCTTCCCCTCCTACCCGGGACAGACAACAGCTTGGCCCAACAGGCAAAGGGGGTGGGTTCAGGATTAGATCCCTGAGGGGTTCTCAAATCCTCATCTGAGGTTTCTGAAGAACCAAAATCTTGGTGAGTCTCAAGCTAGGAGAGGGGACAATTGAGACTACCTTTCTCTCCAGGGAGGACAGTATTTGGTGGGATAAGTAGAGAGTGTAGATGTGTGAATGAGAATGTTGATGTGGGAGTGTCTTGAACTCCAGCTGCAAGACAAGGGCTTGGAACAGAACCCTGATTTGGGGAAGTGGAGGCAGCAGAGAGGTCAGAAGAAAGCAAGCCACTTCCAAAGTATCCCACCAGAAAGTCTGTGAGGAGCTCGTGTAACCATCTGACCGATGGTGAGGTTAGGGGGAGGTTGTCATAGACTTCAGAAGCAAGCCAGCGAGGGAACCAACTACTGGACAGTCACAACTTAAAAATGTAAAGCCAATATGTGTGATGCCAGCTGGCATAGTGGCACAAGCCAGACCTGTGATGCCAGCATTCAATATGAGCACAGGTTCAAGTCCCAGCAGTACCTCACTTCTGATCCAGCTTCCTGCTAATGAGCCTGGAGAAAGCAGTGGGAAGTGGTCCAATGACACCCATGTAGGTCAGGATGGAGTTCTATGTTTCTAGATTCAGCCTGGCTGTTGTGGCCATTTGGAGAATGAACTGGCGAATGGAAGATGGTCCTCTATGTCTATGTGTGTGTGTGCATGTGTGGTGAGTTGGTGTGTGTCTCCCTCACTAAAATAAAATAATTCTTCAGGGCCCAGCGTGATAGTCTAGTGGTTAAACCCTTGCCTTGCAACCACCGGGATCCCATATGGGTACCAGTTCATGCCCTGGCCGCTCCAATTCCCATCCAGCTCCCTACTTGTGGCCTGAGAAAAGCAGTGGAGGACGGCCCAAAGCCTTGGGACCCTGCACCCGCATGAGAGACCTGAAGAAGCTCCTGGCTCCTGGCTTCGAATCGGTTCAGCTCCAGCCGTTGTGGCCGCTTGAGGAGTGAGCCAGCGAATGGAAGATCTTTTTCTCTTTGTATCTCTTCTCTGTGGATCTGCCTTTCCAATAAAAATAAGTAAATCTTAAGAGAGAGAAAAAACAGAAAGAAAAGAAGAGGAGAGGAGAAGGAAGGAGAGAAGAGGACACAAAGCTGAGCCCAGTGGCTTCTAGGATCGTAAGCCATTCTCACTGCTGCTGCAGAGGATCTGCAGAACCACTTCTGTTCTCACACTGCTCTGCCTCGCCAGGCCCATGTGCTCACGAGGAGATGTCAGTGAAAGCGCTGCAGCGCAGCAGCTGGGCCCCTCTTGGCTCTGTGGTGGCAGGGACAAGCACCAAGTCATGCCCGTAGGGGATACTGGAGGCTGCAGGTGAAATTCTGCATGGGGAGCAGTTGCTTTCCTCCTTCCTGGCCCTGTGCACACAGCCTGTTCACTCCAGGCCTTTATTGCTGGGCTCCAGTGCCAGTGAGGGAGGGCAACCTGAATTATCTCCAATTTACATAACAGCAAATTATCTGTGAGCTCCAAGGCCTTCCCTGTAACTGAAAGGGAGTGCTGGCCAGACACCTTGTTCCTCATCTGGGCATGTGGCTGGGCATCTGAGACTAAGCAAGGAGCTGACTGCTTTCCTGGAAATAAAAAGAACAGCCTCTTGGCTTTGTAGCTCTCCCACTCCCTGTCTTAAACCCCTTTGCAGTTCTGTCTCATTTAACATGCCAGCCTAGGTCTTGACTTGGAGTGCATTTGGGTTTTTATAATCATACCACCTTAAGCAAATATTGAAGAAAAATACACCTACAAAGATGGTGAGACACCATGAAAAAGGCTTATGATTCTATGTGGAAAGGAAAAACATCACAATCAAAACTGCATAGGGCCTGGCACAGAAGTCTAGCAGCTAAAGTCCTCGCCTTGAATTCACCGGGATCACATACAAGTGCTGGTTCAAATCCCGACAGCCCCGCTTCCCATCCAGCTCCCAGCTCCCTGCTTGTGGCCTGGGAAAGCAGTTGAGGACAGCCCAAAGCCTTGGGACCCTGCACCCATGTGGGAGACCTGGAGGAGGCTCCTGGCCCCTGGCTTTGGATCGGCCACTTGAGGAGTGAATCAACAGATAGAAGGTCTTACTCTGTCTCTCCTCCTCTATGTATATTTGATTTTCCAATAAAAAATAATAAAATAAATCTTTAGAAAACTGTATAAACATTGATTAAAAACTTTAAATGACATAGACACCAACCTGATGCAACTTTGAAGTAGAATTTACCAAAAACTGCAATAGTGACATTAGGGTGATGAAATTTGAGCAATTCTTTTATTTATCTCACTTATCAAACTGTCTAGAATGATGTTATGATGCAATATCCTATATACTATTTTTCAAAGCTACAAAATGTAAATGAAAATAACTGAAAAATCCTTAAAAGACAATGATTAAATTGTGCTATCAGTATGTATCTGCATGTCAAAGGGTTTAAAAGCTCTCATATGTCCCATTAAGATAATGTCTAAATATTAACAACCAAAACCAGAAAGTCCATCTAATTAAGATGTGAAGAGTGACAGCAGTAAATTACAAACAGTTTCCATGTGCCTGTGTGCGACTCTTGGGGCACTTTCTGTGCATGGGGTAGCTTGAAGCACAGGTTCAAACAGAAACCTCTCCCCGTGTACTTTGCTCTACCCTGGGGCCCCCTTCTCCTCTCTGACACTCCTTCATATGTACTTCTCATTATTTTTTACAAGATTTTTTAAAATGTTGATTGGAAAGGCTGATTTACACACAGAAGGAGACACAGAGGGAAAGATCTTCTGTCTGCTGGTTCACTCCCCAAGTGGCCGCAATGGCCGGAGCTCAGTGGATCTGACGCCAGGAGTCACGAGCTTCTTCCAGGTCTCCCACACAGGTGCAGGGTCCGAAGGCCTTGGGCCATCCTCAACTGCTTTCCCAGGCCACAAGCAAGGCAGCTCAAGAAGCGGAGCAGCTGGGACACAATCCAAGGCCCATGTGGGATGCTGTTCTTGGAGGTCCAGGATCAACCAGTTGAGCCATAGCGTTGGGCCCACTTTTCCTTATTTTTGCTAACACCAGTCACACCTATACCTTGAGTTCTCAGGATAGACTGACTGAAAATACATGGGAAGAAGCATTCCAGGTCCCCAAAATATTCACACATTCTCTTCTCTCTGTCTCTCAACATTCATTCAAAAACCCAGGTAGGTCTCCTTGATCTCTATTAGCTAAAGACAACTTGGAAAGCCAAGAAATGGCATGCAAATTTCCTTTCAGGTTTTGCAAATAAACAATGTCTGCATGTCTATTACACAAATCTGCCACCTACCCATAACCTCTCTATTAGCAATCAAGGCAATTTCATGCATAGAAACCAGCAAAATTACTTTCTACAGACTGATTCCTTTTTAAAAAAAGAAGAAGAAAAAGGCAGATTTTTGTTTCTAGGCTTAAAATAACCCTTGTCAGCTGATGACAAATAAAACAAGATCCTAAGGGACAATTAGAGGTCAGTGCCCTCACTCTCCCAGGAAATCACTGACCAAGTCCATGTGAGTACATTAGGCAGCTCCTCCAGGCTGATGCTGTTGGTTGTTATAATAAAATCACCAGAGTTATTTCATCTTAGCATCAACAGATGGTGTCTGCTCTCCCCTCATGCTTGTCTAAAGGCGTCTGCTACAGATTCAGAAATAAAATGGGAGCTTGTTGAAGCAACCTGGGAGGAGACGAGTAAGAGCCCAGCAGGGACTCAAGCCTGAAGACACCAGACTAGACTGGGGTGCGGGCTTGCCGGTGGGCACTGACATCATTCCCACAGAAACCTGTCAGTCAGGACTCCTGGCACAGAACACCCGACAACTTAGAGAAGGCAGACTGCTGAGCTTTTGATCGGCAAAAAAGCGAATTTTCTAGGATTAAATGAACTGATGAATGGTGGTTAATGTCTATGTTTACTGAATATATGAGGGAAAAACCCTTTTCTTTCCTCTTTATCTGTAACTGAAAGTTTAACACGAAATACCTGTAAAAACAGGAAGGAAACATGCAAATGGTCTATTATTCCAACATCTCTTCTCAAAACTCAGTAGGAAGACAATTTCTTAAAAGAATTTTAGGTCTGTATTTTAACGTAGGAAAGCAAAAGAAAAACTTTATAATTTAACAGTTTGGGGACAGGCATTGGGGTGCACAAAGGTAAGCCGCTGCTTGGGACAGCCACACCCTATATGGAAGTACAAGTTCAAGTCCCGATGACTGTTCTGGGAAGCAGCAGATAAAGAATCAAGTGCTGGGGCCACAGCTACACAGGTAGGAGGTCCAGGTGGAGTTCCAGATGCTGGCTTCTGCCTCCTCCAGCCCTGGCTGTAGTGAGCATCCATACACACACGATTTACCTTCCCAGTGCATATAAAAATATTTTTTTTAAAGATTTATTCATTTTATTACAGCCAGATATACACAGAGGAGGAGAGACAGAGAGGAAGATCTTCCGTCCGATGATTCACTCCCCAAGTGAGCCGCAACGGCCGGTGCACGGCGATCCAAAGGCAGGAACCAGGAACCTCTTCCGGGTCTCCCACGCGGGTGCAGTGTCCCAATGCCTTGGGCCGTCCTCGACTGCTTTCCCAGGCCACAAGCAGGGAGCTGGATGGGAAGTGGAGCAGCCAGGATTAGAACCGGTGCCCATGTGAGATCCAGTTGCGTTCAAGGCGAGGACTTTAGCCGCTAGGCCACGCCGCCAGGCCCAAAAATATTTTTAAATAGTTATGAAATAGGAATCCTATAGAATAGATTAGTAGAATTTATGTTCACACTATCCAAAACAGTGCTTAACAATGGCTGGTTGGGCCTAGGGCCATGGCCTAGCAGCTAATGTCCTCGCCTTAAATGCGCCCAGGGATCCCATATGGGCGCCGGTTCTAATCCCAGCTGCTCCACTTCCCATCCAACTCCCTGCTTGTGGCCTGGGAAAGCAGTTGAGGATGGACCAAAGCTTTGGGACCCTGCACCCGCGTGGGAGACCCGGAAGAGGTTCCTGGTTCCCGGCTTTGGATTGGCGCAGCACCGGACGTTTCGGTCACTTGGGGACTGAATCATCAGATGGAAGATCTTCCTCTCTGTCGCTCCTCCTCTCTGTATATCTGAATTTGTAATAAAATAAATAAATCTTAAAAGAAAACAACAACAAAAAACCTCCATCCTCTTCCTGTAAGGCTGAACTAGACAAAATCTAGTCTGCAGTGATAGCCATTATATAATCACCATTCAGATGGGAAGGACAATCGCTTCTTGGCCTTTGGCTCAGATCAAGTGCAGATGAGTAGGACAAGCCACCACAAAGGGGCAGGACCATGCTTCACAGTTCACAGAGAATGCCCACAATGGACTCAGCCTGATCTGGCTGGTTGCAGGCGTTCAAGGAATGAGCTAAAAGGCAGAAGATCATTCATTCTTCTTTTTTAGAGAAGACAAACAAACAACCACTGGTTCCTTTCTCAAATACCCACAACAGCCAGGGAAGCCAAAAACTCCGTCCAGGTCTCACACATTGGTGGAAGGGAACCAGGTGTTTGAGCTGTCATCCACTGCCTCCCACGCTGCATCAGCAGGAAGCTGGACTACAAGTAGAGCAGCTGGAACTAGGACCAGCAATCTGAGATGTGGGTGTCTCAGCTCAATTTATGCTGCAATATCTACTCTAATAAATAAAAATTCTCTAAAACATCATTCTACATAACTCTCATGCCAAAACATTAAACCTTTTCCCTGGGCGTTCAAGGCGAGGACTTTAGCTGCTAGGCCACACTGACGGGCCCAACATAAAACCTTGAGGCATTCCAGTAGGACACCAACTCATTTTAAAAAATGCCTGCTCCCCAACTTTCACACTGATGTCTGAAGATGGGCCTTGATGTTGGTCAAGATTTAAATCATATGGTAAAAGACCTGGTGTGTTTTCTATTAAACAAGCCTTGGGCCCGGCGGTGTAGCCTAGCGGCTAAAGTCCTCGCCTTGAAACCCCTGGGATCCCACATGGGCACCGATTCTAATCTCGGCAGCTCCACTTCCCATCCAGCTCCCTGCTTGTGGCCTGGGAAAGCAGTTGAGGACGGACCAATGCATTGGGACACTGCACCCGTGTGGGAGACCTGGAGGAGGTTCCTGGTTCCCGGCTTCGGATCGGCGCGCATCGACCCGTTGCGGCTCACTTGGGGAGTGAATCATCGGACGGAAGATCTTCCTCTCTGTCTCTCCTCCTCTCTGTATATCTGGCTTTGTAATAAAATAAATAAATCCTTAAAAAAAAAAAAACAAGCCTTGCCTTTCTAAAACCTACACACCCTTGCAAACTTTTTACAAATACAATTGTTTCTTAAATGCTTTTGTCTCCAAGTCTTTCTTTGGTCATAGTTTGTTCCACTGTCCCTCTGTTTTGGTTCTACGTATCTAACGATTGCCAAGATCTGAATGGTTGTTTCCCAATACACAGACATTGAACACGCAATTCCCTGGTGTGATGACATAAAGAGGTGGTGGGACCTTGGGAAGTGGTGAGGTCAAGAGGATGAGAGCCTCATGCATTTATAATGCAGCAGTGTCCCTACAGAAAGGCCTCTGCAGGCTGCCTTGACTTTTCCACTGGGTGAGCACAGTTAGAGGACTCCATTTGTAACCAAGCAGACCTTCACTAGACACCAGCTCTGCCAGCACCTTGACTTTGGGTTTTTCAGCCTCTAGGAATGGTTGTAAGAAACAGATGTTATTTATAAGTTGCCCAGCCTATGGGATTTTACTGTACCTACCCAGATGAACTAACACACCTCTATAGGCTCCTCTCCCAGTCATGGTCAAATAGCTCCTAACAGACCATCCTTCTCATAGATAACAGCTACCTACTACGGACACCACACAAAAATAAGTATCTGAAGACACAGAGGAGCAACCAGGCAGGGAGATACAGGAGGGAAGTTGACATAGAGGGAAGCAGACATCTGGAAAAGAAAGACATGGAGAAATTCCCACTTTAAAAAAAAGATTTGTTTATTCATTTGCAAGGCAGAGTTATAGAGAGATTTTCCATCTGCTGCCTCCCTCCCCAAATGGCCCAGTCCTGGCTTAAGCAAGTAGTTAGCAACTCCACTGGGTACCACCTGGGTGGCAGGGGCCCAAGTACTTGCCCCATCACCAGCTGCCTCCCGGGATGCACATCAACAGTGAGGTAGATTGGAAGTGGAGCAGCCAGAACTCACGCCAGGCACTTACACATTGGATGCCAGTGTCTGTGGCAGCAGCTCAAGTCCATGCCACAACATCTGTCCCAGGAATAGGCTTGTTTAGTTCATTTTGTTTTAATAATTTATTATATGAACTTGAAAGGCAGGATGGCAGAGAGAGGGAAAGACAGAGTGGAATACCTTCCATCTACTGGTTCACTCCCCAAGTAGCCCATCCCTGGCTGAGCCAAGAGCTAGGAACTCCATCAGCATCTCCACATGGGTAGCAGGGGCTTCTGCTGCTGCCTTCTCATGCACATCAGCAGGGAGCAACTAGGACTTGAACCAGCACTTTGAAATGGATGCCCACTTCACAGATGGCAGTTAAACTCACAGCACCACGACGCCGGCTGGTAGGAATAGAGTTTCTAGCATGTAAGAGAGAGATGTCTCATTGTTTCTTCTTGCAGGGTTTACAACACCCTCTGTTTTTAAGTCTTCCCTAGGTAATCTGTCATGATTTGACTAATACAACCCAGCACTGCTGCAGAGTGGGAAGGGAGCTCAAGTGGACAGGCCCTTAGCAGGTATGGTCTCTGCATGGCCCTTTCTGCCCGCCTCCCACCATGCTCATTCAGGACAGAGGGAGAAGGATGGCCTTCTATACACTGTCCACTATTTTCATCTTAAGTTGCCTTTACCTCGCAGACAGAACGGATGTCCTCCAAGTAGCTACAGATGGTGACGTGTGATGCTTTTCATAAGCCAGTAAAACAAGAGAAAGCAGTTAAGAAAGACCATTTCTGTACCTTGGGAAGAATGCACAAAGGTCCGCACAGCTCTCCAGAAGCTAGGGGGCATAGAAGCAACGTGTGTGTGTGTGTGTGTGTGTGTGTGTGACAGAGGACAGACAGAAGTAGAGAAGCAGAGTAGAGGTGTCCTCTGTGTGACACCTTCAAGTGTGCCTTGGTCTGTTCACAACTGCCTGCAAACAAGCTGGGGCTCTGCAAACCAATCCACCCACAGGGAGCTGAGCACAATGGCCCAGCAGAGCTGCCCAAGTCTCCCAAGCTCACTGCAAGCACAGCTGTGGGGGTGTGGACGTGGTCTTGGACACAGAGCCTGAAACTCAAGGCCTGGAATCATAAATTCCCTTGAAATTAGCTGCTGAGACTGTCTTGTTTCACCTGTAAAGATAGAAGCTGAAATCTGACTGTAGTGTGTTCACAGGAGGCACCCCCCACCCTCCCGCAAGTCCAGGAAGTGGCACTGATGAGTCTGGGGATGAATCATGAGTCTGGCACTGGCTCTCTAAGTGACTGCAGCCAGGAGTTGGCTCTCCCTGGGGCCTAGAGTGGGCCAAGCTGTAGGTGATCCTCTACTCCCCACTTCACAGCAGTGCTGCATCTGTCCTCACCGGAAGGGCTGTCATTTCCGGAGTTACCACTGTGCTCAGGCACTGAGAGCAGCCCTCAGCCTGCACTATTCCGAATCCCAACAATCATCCTGACCAAGGCTGTTATTCATGTGTAGAAGGCAAGCTTTAAAAAGCCACCCCAACTAGGACATGCTAGTGCCAGGATTCTATCAGGTGCCTTATTGCCTTATGCTCCTCTGCCTTATCCATTGTGCGCGGTTGACATAAGAGTCCCATATGCATGTATACATACCCTCACACAGGAGGGAAAAGAAGAAAAGTTAGGGACACATTTAAGGATTGAAACCCCAGGTGAAAGATGAGTTATGACCAAAATCAACCAAAGTTCCAAAGCCATCCCTGAAGTGCAGAAGGACAGAAGCCAAAGGGTTCACAGCACACTTTTTATTTATTATGAAAAATCTATGCGGGCCAAGCACAAAGGCTCAGGGGCTAAATCCTCATCTTGCAGCACCAGGATCCCATATGGGCACTGGTTCAAGTCCCAGCTGCTCCACTTCACATCCAGCTCACTGCTTGTGGCCTAGAAAAGCAATATAGCATGGCTCAAAGGTTGGGGATCCTGAAGCCTTATGGGAGACCCAAAAGAGGCTCCTGGCTCCTGGTTTGAATGGCTCAGCTCCTCTGTGACCACTAGGGGAGTGAACCAGCAGATGGAAGATCTTTCTTTACATAGGAACTTCTTTCCTATGTAAATCTGCCTTTCCAATAAAAACAAATCTTTGGAAAAATCTATGCATGGACTACAAATTTTTTTTCATAAACATAAGTGTTTTTCTTCATACTATTTTGTGGCAGTTTTATTAGATACTCTAGTATGTGAGGTGCTATGGTAACCTCTGGAAATCACTGGAGACTCTAGTTATCATACCGCTTGCTTCCTGATAAGGAATATAAATCATGTCGAAGGGGAGCGAGTCCCTTCACACACCCCCAAAGACAGAAAAAGCAACAACACTGTGCATTCTCTACCACATGATTTCTTATGTAATTTGAAAACGAATCTCCAAAACTTGCAAGTCAGAAGCATTAAAAAAAAAAACCTGCAGTTTCAGAAGTTGGTAATTGTCAATAAGTATGTTCATTGT